>NC_084850.1:22798605-23478105 GCF_033115175.1 Lepus europaeus | reverse complement strand
ATTAGCAAGGAAGGATGGACAAGTGGCATTCGTCACAGGCATCCAAGGAAGTCTATGCAACATGTGGGAAAGGGAGATAGAGAGCAGGCTGAAGATAAAACCAGAAATCTAGCATGAAGAGAAATGGCAGAGCTATGCAAGGGAGTATGGGCAAAGGGAGATTCAGATGATTGCTGTGGAGAGCTGCTAGAATGAGCTAAATCCCCCACTCTTGTAGCTGATAGGAATATTTGGGGTAATGGGGCATGATCCCTGGCCTGTCATCAAGCACAAGTGAGAACAATGGCATGAGCTGCTCTTCCGTTGCATCAGAACTGAGCAGTCATTAGGCTGATGGTAGGGTTTCCAGTCGTGTTATGATGGTGCATTGGGCAGGACATTGACTCTCCATCCCTGTGAACTGGAACAATAAGAATGTCCTGTTTCTATCCTCCACAGCCTGGGGCACTCAGTGTCAGTGCAAGAAGGGGAAACATAGCATCAGGCCTGAGTATCTGCTACCACTGACATCTTAGGGATTTATGAAATTCAGATCTCCAAGTTTGATTGGGGCCAGGGCACAGTAGGATAAGCCGTCACCTGTGATTCTGGAATCTTGTATGAGCACAGGTTCGAGTCCCGACTGTCCAATTCCCATCCAACTCCCTGGTAATGCACCTGGGAAAATCAGCAGAAGATGGCCCAAGTGTTTGGGCCCCTGCCACCCATGTGGGACACCTGGAAGAAGCTCCTGGCTCCTGTCTTCAGCCTGGCCTAGCCCTAGCCTTTGCAGGCATTTGGGGAGTGAACCAGTAGATGGAAGAACTTTCTGTCTCTCCCACTCTCCCTGTAATTCTGCCTTTCAAATAAATCAATATATCTTTAAAGAAAAAACCTGAAAACAGTTGGCTCTAAAATTTTTTTCAAAAGTAATTTGTTTGATAATTCTTGCCACCCCCGCCCACAAACCCTCATTTATAAAAACATATAGCATTCTTTTTAAATAAAATAATATTTGTTACTTTTAATAATTAAGGGTTCACCAAAGGCAGTTTCTTCCTGAGTCTAAGAAAATCATAGTTCTTGCTTCCCTGACCTAAAGATATAGGTTCTCAGAAAGAGCTTCAAAACACCAAAAAAAGAGCCTAAAAGAGTCCTGTTCCAATGACTATATGCTAGCCAATAGCTAACAAGCACTTGCTATGTGCCCAGCAAAATTTCAGGAGTTGACAACACAATCTCATTTTATCTTCATAATAACTCTAAAACATAGGTAATAGTATCATCCCTGTTGGATAGATGAGAGAACTGAGCCACAGAGAATATTAATGATTTCAACAAAGCCACACAGTTAATAAAGGATGAAGATCCAAATATCAAGAGTTGAGCTCCAGAGTCTGGGTGCATATGCCATGGCATCTTGGAAGGGCTGGCTCTAGGACTAGGTATTTGGCACAGCAGTCACAACGTCCCTTGGTATGCCCACATCTCACACCAGAGTTCCTGGGTTCTAGTCCTGGCTCTGCTCAAGATTCTACCATTCTTGCTAATATGTTCCCTGGGAAGTAGCAGGAGATGGCTTAAGTACTTAGGACCCTGCCACCCATGTGGAAGACACAGATTGAATTTCAGCCTCCAGGCTTTGACCTAGCCCAATTCCAGCCATTCTCTCTCCCTCTCTCCCTCTCTCCCTCTTTCCCTTTCTCTCTCCCTCTTTCCCTTTCTCCCTCTCTCTCTCCCTCTCTCCCTCCCTACCTCCCTCTTTCCTCCCTCTCTCTGTCACTCTCTGTCTTTCTAATAACAATAAAATTTTAAAGATAAAAGAAGATGAGCTAGCTCTTCTCAGTAGGCCAAAGTGATTTCTGTATCCCTCTCTTCCACTGGCCCAGAGCTACTTCTACTTGCATCTCTGCCAATGGTCTCAGAGAGGAACCTTCTGGGACTTCGGAAACAGTCTTCTCAGCGCCTCTGGGTTGCACTGAGGAGCTGGGCAAACCGAGACCATGGAGAAAAGAGAAGAGAGAGGCCGAGTACAATAGCCCCCTCGTACTCTGGCTAAAAGGAAGGGATGCTGGCAGCTCCCCAAGCTCTGCCTGAGCTCCTGATATGTGCTATATCACTTTCAAATATATCCAGATTATTACCCCAATACTTCACCTGAACCGTCCTAATGAAAGATGAGTGGATATTAACTAAGCTGTAAAATCCATAAAAACGCTGCTTTACAAGAGACATTTACCTATGAATCAGCAGTTGGGTTAATTCATTATTTAGTAGGCTTGTTATTTATAGCATATTACAGCTTGGTAAATTATTTATATGTGCTTGTTTCTGTGCATGATTTTCCCTTAAGAGAGAGAAAATGTTTATCAACCATACAGGGAGGTTGTTTCAGTCAGGCCTGTCGTTAAAATAACGTGGGCTATTTCTTACTTCCTGCTCATGACGCCCACATGGAAGGTCCAGGAGCTGACAAAACTGTTACCAATTCAGGCACTCAGCCATCGCAGGGAGCCAATGATACTGTAGGAGAGTATTTTCCAATGTGTGGTTTCTGCCACAAAACCCACGGGATATGAGTTGTGAAATAAGGGTTTCACAGATCAGTTTACTTAATACTGTGTTAAAGCCAAACTTTCTCTTTATTAAACAATTCATTTTATCTATTTGAAAGGCAGAGTGACAAAGAAGGAGAGAGAGAAAGAGAGAGATATCTCCCATATGTTGCTTCATTCCTCAAATGGCCACAATGACTGGGGCCGGGCTTAGCTGAAGCCAGCAGCTAGGAACTGCATCTGAGACTCCCATGTGGCTGGCAGGGTCCCAGGCACTTGGGCCATCATCTGCTGCTTTCCCAGGTGCATCTGCAGGGAGCTAGATCAGAAGTGGAGCAGCCAGGACTCAAACCAGTGCTCTGATATGAGATGCTGGTGCCTCAGGGATTGGCTTAACCCAGTGCGCCACAATGCAGGCCCCAAAGCCAAACTTTCAAAGGTGCAATACTTTGACAAAAAATGCTGGGCACAGTGTGTCAAGCTATAGCTTGGGACACCAGCATTTCATGTCAGAGGGCTTTTCAAGTCCCAGCTACTCCACTTCTGATCCAGGTCCCTGCTTATGTGCCTGGGAAGGCAGTAGCTGATGGCCCAATTACTTGGGTTCCTGCTGCCCATTTGGGAGACCCAGATGGTATTCCTGCCTTCAGCCTGGCCCAGCCCATGGCTGTTGTAGCCATTTGGGGAATGAACCAGCAGATGGAAGACTCTCTCTCTCTCTCTCACTCTCTCCCTCCCTCCCTCCCCCTTTCTGCCTTTCAAATAAATAAATGAATAAATAAATCTTTTCTAAAAAGGGTCAAAATTGCATACCATTTCATATACTAACATGTCTCTTTTTTTCTTATGAGATACAGGACGATGCTTTTTTTGGCTTGACTTTTACTTATTGTTTGAACACATGACATGCATGTTAATATTGAAGAAATGAACAGCCAACAAACAAAAAATAATACAACCAAAGCACAGAAAAATGCAACATGTGTGCCTTCTTCCAATCTGTAACATGTCTCTTAAATCTCCAAGAGGAAGATAGGTAATGAATTATTTGACTATGGGGTCCTTTTTATGCGCATCCTTATGGGACTGGAATCCACTTTAGGAATATTCCTCTAAGAAGAAGGACTCCTCACGAAGAAAGTAAGTAACATTTGGTACCTTGGGGACCTGAACTCAGCCATCTTGCCCCTCCCTGAGAAAAGGAAAAACGGAATGGTTGGCATGGAACAATCTACTGATGTAACACCACAGAGGGAGTCTAGTGCAGCTGCACCCAAGATTTGCACCACATCACTCAGCACACTCTTGGACACTTTGTGGCTTGATAAGTGCTTTGTGTTTTCAGTTCTGTCCTTTAAAATGAGCATGCTTCACCAAGGCCAGGACTGTCTACTGTCTCCTTGGTCGCTCTTTGCACTACAGAAGCATGATAAACCCCAGCCCCCAGAAGATGTGATAAGCCGCACATATTAAGAAGCAACCAGCAATTTCAGGCCTGAACTTTCTAAGATGTTATTTCTTCCAAGGAAAATAGAAAAGCAGACAGTATATCACTGGACAAAGAAGGTTGGAGGAAGGCCATAAAGTTAAATAATGGCAGAGGCCAGAAGGAAAGGAGCGAAGAAATAAGTATTGGGATCTTTGAGGGCGCTTGGAGGGACTGCGTGCCTATGTAGAGAACGGTTCAGACTTACCTGCCTTAGCAGGCAACCTGAAAACCGCCCAGAATGCCTGGCCTCGTGCTATGGTTACTATAAGTAGTTTTTCTTACTCTGATTAGTTGTATCCTATGATTTGTTCTCCAATTGGAGCCATATTCCAAGTAAGGGATACCATTATGGTTTAATTTTTAAAGTCATTGCTTTTCTTTTAAACATGCGTTTCAAGGATCCACCACGTTAAAAAGTGCGATTTTACTATATTAAGTAGGGTCAAGGTATTTTCTTTCCCCATTTAAAAGACATCTGATTTTATTGAAATCCATAAGCTACAGAGTCTGCTTACCAGAAACTGATTTTAGAGCAATCATTGTTGAAATCCATCCCTTAATTCAGAGATACCCATCATCTAGGATAAAGTTTTTCAACTGTCAACCTTAGGCAGCTGAAACAATTATTCAGAATCATTGAAACACACTTCCTAATCTGAATATGCTGCATCTTACTGAGAAGGCCCATCGAAAAGGCCAGAAAATCTCTTTGAGTGGAGAGAATCCTGATGTGCACCCCAGCTCTGTCACTTCTAAAACTGTTTCTTCCTCTCAGGGCCTCAGTTTTCTTGTGTAGGTCTCCCATAGGGTGTCAGCAAGTCAATCACGTGAGCCATCGCTGCTACTCCCAAGGGTGTGCACCTGCAGGAAGCTGCAGTCAGGCACCAGCCAGGCATCAGACCCAGGCACTGCAATATGACGTGTGGGTACCTCACCTGCCACTTTAACCACTAGGCTAAATGCCCATTCTTGATATTTTTTTTAATGTGACTACCAGACAATGCAAAAGTACAGTCCTGTGCCACACAATAACAATTTGGTTAACCACAAATGACATATACCATGGTAAGCCCGTAACACTGTATCATCTAGTGGCATTATAGCTGTCTAAGTGTGTGTACGTACACTTTGGTGTCCACACAATGACAAAGTTGTCTAACAACACACTTCTCAGCACACAGCCCTGTCATTAAGTGATGCATGGCTATATGTGGCTCACATTGTATTTCCATTATACGGCATTGCTGCGACCCTTTAAAAACATAAAACATGTGAATACACTGATAATTAGAGGCACTAATTATTTTATCACTGTTCTTTTCAGAGAACACCTATAACAACCACTGGTATTTACATTTCATGTCTGTTCTAATCTCACACTGTAAGTGTGAAGTAGTCACGGGTCCTTGGAAAGAATGGCAGTGCCTGATGTGTATGCCAGATGGGGACTCGTCTACAGAGCTCTTCGAAAAGGAATGTGCTACAGCCAGGCCATCTCTTTCCTGCTTGCTCTGTTTCTGTTATTAATTAAGAAGCTTGAATGCTCCCTGGTGATATACTAAAATAAAATATGGCCAACAGGTGAGCGGTCAGCCCAGTGGTTAAGACACCAATTGAGGTGTCTGCTTCCCACATCAGAGTACCTGGGTTTGAGGCTGATCTCTGGCTCTTGACTTCAGCTTCCTGCTAATGAGGCTCCTGGGAGGCAGCAGTGATGGCTTAAGTAATTAGGTCCCTGCCACCCACACAGAAAACCCAGGCTGAGTTCCTGCCTCCCAGCTTCCATCTTGACCTGACTCCAGCCATCAGAAGCATCTAGGGGATGAACCAGCAGATGGGAACTCTCTCTGTCTCTCTACCTCTCAAATAAATAAAACATTAAAATGAAATATGGCCAGGTAGGATTGTGGCCTGCTCGTTGGGATGGTGGCAAAGGAACAAACTCAGTGGTCAATGTTAGTAATGTTCCTGACTTTAAGGCAGCAGTGGGAGAACTAAGGAGCTTCCACGGATCAGAAATCACTCAGGAGGTCTTGGTTCATTCATAGACATCATTTGTTCCCTTGTGCCAATGATGACTATAGCAGCAGTCTTCCTAACCAGAATCTCATTTGTCACCACATTATTCAAGCCTAGCAATTGTTTTTTTTTTAAGATTTATTTATTTACTTGAAACAGTTACACAAAGAGAAGAGAGGCAGAGAGAGAGAGAGGTTGAGAGAGGGGGGGGGTCTTCCATCCAATGGTTCAATCCCCAATTGGCCGCAAAGGCCGGAGCTGCGCTGATGCAAAACCAGAAGCCAGGAGCTTCTTCCAGGTCTCCCACATTGGTGCAGGGGCCCAAGGACTTGGGCCATCTTTAGTGCTTTCCCAGGCCATAGCAGAGAGCTGGATCGGAAGAGGAGCAGCCGGGACTAGAACTGGCACCCATGTGCGCTTCAGGCCAGGGCGTTAACCACCACAGCGCCAGCCCCTCAACCCTAGCAACTGTTGAATGCTCTGTGTACACATCTGTGGATTCTATAGGGGCTGCAAAAAGATGTAATAGACAGATCGCCAGTACTCAAGGGTCACAGAAACTTACTGTACTCCACAGTGTCAGGGAAGGCTTCACAAGGGAGGTCAGGCTGGTAGGGCATGACACAGTGAATAAGAGACAAGAAAGAGGAGAAGGAGAAGGAAAACAGGAGGAGGATGTATATCTTTGAATGCATCAATCATAGGAAAAAAGGAAAAGAGGAAGCAGTAAAGAAGAAATGGTAGCCGTGAGACTTTTGACATGTTTCAACTTCCTCGCTTCCAAAGGCAGGTGATGTCCTCATAATCTTCATGCAAATACTAAGTGAGTTAATACAGGATGGCTTCAAAAAGTTCGTGGAAATAAATTAAAAGATTATTTTGGGGCCGGTGCTATGGCATAGAGGGTAAGGCTGCCATCTGCAGTGCTGGCGTACCATGTGGGCACCAGTTTGAAGCCTGGCAGCTCCACTTCCGATCCAGTTCTCTGCTATGGCCTGGGAAAATGGTGGAAGATGGCCCAAGTCCTCTGCAGACCTGGAAGAGGCTCCTGACTCCTGGCTTTGGCTCAGGTCTGGCCATTGTGGACATCTGGGGAATGAACCAGAGGACAGAAGATCTCTCTGTCTCTCTCTCTGCCTCTGCCTCTGCCTCTCTGTAACTCTGCATTTCAAATAAATAAATAAATCTTTAAAAAAGAGATTATTTTGATTAAAATTTTTTTGAAATGCATATGAGAAGTCTTCAAACAGATCATGGAAAATGCATGTTATGAAGAAACTATGCATGGATTTCAAAGTTATTTTTCACCAAAATAAATTTATCTTTTAATTCCATTTTTCACAAGCTCTTTGAAGTACCCTCATATACATGAAAGCACCTGACATTGCTCATGGCCTGTCATCCATCATTGTTACCTCCCCCTTCTTCTCTTGTCTTTCATCTTGTGCTTAGATCTCTTGGATTCTGACCTGGACACCTGAATTTATACCTACAACCACTGCTGAGCCCCAAATTCCTTCCCACAATGTTCCTCACTTGCCTTTGACCCCTGTCTTGTTGCTAAAGAGGATTTCAGGTGCTTATTAACCCATGAAGAGCTAGTCCATCTCAGTAAGGATGAAAGCAACTAAGCACAGCTTTCATGAAAAATTGGGAGCTGTGATTTTTATCAGAATCAACAACAAATGACTGTTGAGTTTCAGCAATAGAGTATTCAGTCTCAAACTGGACAGAGCAATACAAACATCATCCCAATCCTACTCACCCGAGGAAACCCACTTTAAGTCTACTTCTTAGGGAATTCAGTACAAAATGCAATTCTGCTCTAACAAAATATTATGGGATTGCAAACCAAGAATTCCATACTCTCTCTTTGAATTATCTATAGAAAAAAGACAGCATGGGGGGTGCTTTTTTTTAAAGTCAGTATCACTCCTGTTTTATTTCTGTAACACACCTTTGTCACTCCTACCTGCTACCTCACTGAGTTCAGAATAGATGGTAGTGTTTTTGTTGATTCTTGGCAAAAAAAAAAAAAGCTGTACACAGTCATAAAGTGATCCCTAAGACAACCTAAGCAGAGGACAGCTAAGCTCACTGGAAGCAACTGGGCAGGAACGAAATAACGACCATGTAGATCTGCTCAAGCCTGCCAATGGGAGGTGGCAGAAGTCTGCATGGTGCCAAAGACATGAAGTTGTTCCTTCAGAGACCAACTGTCAAATTATTTCAGAGGAGAAGCATTCAGATATCACTCAAAAATGAAGGACTTTGGGGATAATGGATAATGGTTTCCTAGAAGAGTGGATACTGATCAGAACATGAAAGAATGTTCTGGGAATGATGGAAATATCACGATGCACAGTAAGTCTATATTTTGATCTTGTTAGCATTTACACAAGTGTACACATGTAAAATTTCACTGAGCTTATGTGCTGAAGATTCGTGTATTTTACTGTATGCAAATTATATTCATTTGAAAATATTTAAAGAATGCTAACTACTTAGGTACCATCCCAACAAAAGACAGGATTTGCAGCTGCCAGCCCTGTGAACTGGCACAGCCCTTCAGGAAAGTAATCTGCCGAAATTGATTACTTGGACTAGTGCGATGGCATTGGTACATGCCATCTTGATGGAATTGTGTTGGAATCCCCTGCACATTTCTGACTCCACCATTTGCGGCCAGTCCGATTGAGCATGTTCCTAATTGTTCATTTCCTCCCTCTCTTTTTCCACTCTTAGATTTAACAGGGATCACTTTTCAGTTAAAATTTAAACACCTGAGAATAATTGTGTGTTAATTACTGAGTTCAACCAATAGTACTAGAACAACAACAACAACAACAAATACTAAAAAGGATAGAGTATTACATTGTACATCTAAAGTCAGGACAGGAGCTGATCAGTTCATTGTTGCTTATAGTGTCCATTTCACTTAACAGGTTTTCTCTTTGGCGCTCAGTTGTCACCGATCAGGGAAAACAAATGATATTTCTCTCTTTGGGACTGGCTCAATTCACTCAGCATGATGTTTTCCAGATTGCTCCATCTTGTTGCAAATGACTGGGTTTCATTGTTTCTTACTGCTGTATAGTATTCTATGGAGTACATGTCCCACAATTTCTTTATCCAGTCTACTGTTGATGGGCATTTGGGTTGGTTCCAGGTCTTAGCTATTGTGAATTGAGCTGCAATAAACATTAATGTGCAGATGGCTTTTTTATTTGCCAAATTAAATTCCTTTGGGTAAATTCCAAGGAGTGGGATGGCTGGGTTGTATGGTAGGGTTATGTTCAGGTTTCTGAGGAATCTCCAGACAGACTTCCATAGTGGCTTAACCAGTTTGCATTCCCACCAACAGTGGGTTAGTGTCCCTTTTTCCCCACATCCTCTCCAGCATCTGTTGTTGGTAGATTTCTGAATGTGAGCCATTCTCACCGGGGTGAGATGGAACCTCATTGTGGTTTTGATTTGCATTTCTCTGATTGCTAGTGATCTTGAACATTTTTTCATGTGTCTGTTGGCCATAGCTCCGATAGGTCTAAGAGTCAAAGAGATCACACAAACAAGACAAGTATCTGCTAATACTAACTGATAGAATCAAAAAGGGAGAGAAAGATCCAACATGGGAAGTGGGATACACAGCAGACTCATAGGATGGCAGATGTCCTAGACAGCACTCCGGCCTCAGAATCAGCCCTCAAGGCATTCAGATCTGGCTGAAGAGCCCATGAGAGTATAGCAGGCATGGAAAGCCAAGATATCATGGAAAAAAAAAAAAAGACCTAAATGAATGATCTCTGTGAGTGAGATCCCAGTGGAAAGAACGGGGCCTTCAGAGAAGGAGGTACCCTTCTCCGAAGGGAGGAGAGAACCTCCACTTTGACTATGACCCTATCGGAACAATATCAAAGTCAGCGAACTCTAAAGGCTTCCATAGCCCTGGCAACTCATGACTAGAGCCCAGGGAGATTACTGACGCCATGAACAGGAGTGTCAAATTGTTAAGTCAGCAACAGGAGTCACTGTGTACTTACACCCCATGCGGGATCTGTCCCTAATGTGTCGTCTAAAGCCAAGTGATGCTAGGACTGGTACTGAAACAGTATTTTTATACTTTGCGTTTCTGTGTGGGCGCAGACTGATGAGGTCTTTGCTAATTATATACTGAAGTGATCTTCTGTATATAAAGAGAATTGGAAATGAAAAAAAAAAAAAACAAATCAACCTGGTGTTAAAATGGAAATGGCATAGAAAATTAATTATTTTGAAAAAAAAATTATGTAGGATCTCTGTCTTTAATGTGCTGTACATTGCTATTTAATGCTATAATTAGTAATCCAATGGTAGTTTTTTCACTTGATGTTGCTATATGGGCAAAATGTTGAAATCTTTACCTAGTATATACTAAACTGATCTTCTGTATACAAAGAGAATTGAAAATGAATCTTTACATGAATGGAAGGGGAGAGGGAGCGGGAGGGGGGAGGGTTGCGGGCGGGAGGGAAGTTATGGGAGGGGGGAAGCCATTGTAACCCATAAGCTATACTTTGGAAATTTATATTCATTAAATAAAAGTTTAATAAAAAAAAAAAAGAAAAAAAAAAAAAAGAAAGTAATCTGCCACCATGTATCAAGGGTCTTAAAATAGGTTTAGAACTTTGGACACAGTAAGCCAATTTCCGATGTGTCTCCTAAGGAAACAGTCTGAAACATGAGGAAAACTATGTGGAGGATGATGGTAAAACAAATAATTAAATAGACAATGTCTTCATTTGTGTAGGACTAGTTTATGTTGTGTGAATAAGTTAGGTTAAAAAAGCAGGGTACAAAAGCTTTTTTATGCATTATGACCTGTCCTGACAAAAAAGAAACAAAACAAAAAAGACAGAAAATACCACATAATTATCACAATGCTTATGTTGTGATGATGGAACTGTCAGTGATTTCTTTTTGCGAGTCTCTGTTCTAAAGTTGTCTTAGGATTAGTTTGTGCCTGTGCACAAAATATCCACCACTGGTGTTTTATATGAAATGCATTTATATTATTTGCAAAAATAAAAATCAGGTGGCAGGGAACCTAGGGGTCTCAGGATGATCCCACAAGTGTATTAGAGTCTCTGGTACCAAGCCAGAAAAAATGAACAAGATGATACTTCTTAAACTAACTACCCTACATAGATTCCCTTACATTTGTACTATGCTTTAAATATATTTTTTCCAGAGCATATTTACATATATACATCAAATTTAGAAAAAGATGCAATGGCAAAATGCAAATCTAAAGGGCTCTTGGATTACATAGGCTCCACCAAAATGGACATGGGGCCAGGACTGGGTTCCTGGCCAAGGGGAAATGACCACAGAGGTAAAGCTTCGATTGCCAGGTTTGTCATTCAGATCTCTGCTATTTCTGAGCAAGTGTTGAATGGATCTACCCCTAGATGTTTCTTCTGAAACATGCTGATCCAGAGGCAAGCAACTGAGACTCCTGTTTTCTGCACTGCCTACAAGGAAGACAAGCATTTTGTAAATTCCTGTCACTTCTCAGAACTTCTGGAGATTTTTCTCCTTTCTACCTGTAGGAAGTTGGAGGATGATTTCACTTTTCCCCTCCAGGTTTTCCATTAGCTAAAGCCATTAGAAAGAGCCTGAACCTTGGCTTTATGAGGCCTCCTTCAAAGGAGGCTGTCACTTGGGTTGATGGTCCGGTTACAAGATTGAAGACTTGGGCTGTGTAAAGAACCGCGCTTGAAAAGCCATCAGTGTGCGCCGCAGGCCCAGGTTTTTACATCCAGTGCAGAACTTCCTAGGACATGTTATCCCCAGTGAATACATAGACTCCAGGAATCCACATGTACCTTTCCACCAGTTACATATGCAAAGTACAATAAAAGGTAGAAAGGGGTGGCGTGAGGGGGGACGTGGAGGTGGTTCGGTTTTATTTTTAAAGATTTTTAAAGAAGAATGTATATCAAGAAACTATCTCTGGACTTTTCTGGGAAATTTTCTTCATTCTAGGACTCTGAAACCTATGTAAGCTTTTTTTTTTTTTTTAATTTGTCTTCTAATTAAATTTGTTTCTAACTGACATGATTAAAGTTGTGGTAGAAGCCTTCCCAAGGTCAGAAGAAGAAAAAGGGAGACATCTGTCCTGGGAAAGAAATGTGGTTGTTATCTGCTTGCCTATGAACACATCACCGTGGTCCCTATGTGCTTATATGGAACCATTGCAGGTTCTGCTTGCCAGTACAGAGCAATCAATGGTGTTAACCTTTGCCAGACAGCAGTCAGCTCAGCATGTGTATAAAAAAAAATCTGTTAACTGCATTCGCGTGGGCAGTGCTGTATCAATCCTGTGGCTGCCATGTAACATTAAAATAGCCAATCAAATGTATGCAGGTAACCACATAAGGGAGACAAAGAGGCTAAAACCGTATATAAGAGAAAACGCTTCTTTGTTCAGGGCTCAGGTGTTTTGGACAAAAAATTCCACCTGGGCCTTATGCCGGCATAATAAAAGAGTACTTTCTGGTAAAAGGCCGTGGTGTCTTGTCTCGGTACACGAATCCTGCTGTGCCGTGACCAGGGATCTGCCCTCATTACACATTCTATGTACCTATAATTTCAATATGATGTATTAAAGCCTCAATAGTAAGCATGATGAGGAAAAAAGCACCCAGACATCTGACAGGAAGAGGCCAGAATACTCTGAATGTGACGTTACTGTATAGACAGACAAAATACACTGACTTTGTAAAAGAAAGACACTTAACTAACCTGCACTGTGGTCTCTCCATCTGTAAAATGAGGGGTTTCCAATAAGAGACACTTGTAGTTTCTCAATTTTCTGGTACAAAATGCGAGCCTCAGAGTGTATTCCATTGGAAGTTTCTACTTCTGAGACAAGGAGCCCTGATAACGTGCAGGCCTCCCCTCAGCGAGTCCCAGCCACCTATGGACATTCCGCAGCACATAGGCCTTGCCCAGCTACATTCTGGGCACTGTCCCTCAGTTCTCAGAATGCAGGGGCCTGGGAAATGGTTCTCATCCGCTGACATGGACCCAACAGCTGTACTTAATGAGGACTGGGAGGAACGCACGCATTCTGTTTCAGGGGCAAACAAAGGGTCAGGCCTGTCTTAGGCAGAAGCCACCCAAGTCAACAATGCTTCTCTTCACAGTGAGCTTTCCCACCTGTCAACAGATGCTAAAGCCACAGGATGAATATGAAACAGCTGAGTGGGACACCAAAGCAGAGCAAGGCAGCTGTTCCTTGCCTTTCATGGCAGTAATGTTGAAAAGGGTCTGGTGGTGCATAAATATCATCGCTTTCCACATCCTCGTCTCTCTGCAGGTTTTAGGACTTAAATTATTTAATTGAATTTAAGTTGTAGAACAACCAAAAGTCTTATGCTACAGGTGGACCAAAAAAAGACAAAATTACTGGCAGCAAAGGATGAAGAATAAGGGTTACCACAGGTGTGGGGAGCTGGGGAGTCACTGGGCTTAAGAGTTAAGCTTCAATACATGTTATTCACTTGAAAATGTTCAACTCCCACCAGTACACAAGTTTCAATCATTTGAAGATCACTTACTGAATGTTTTCATAGGAGCTGATATAATTCCTACTTAAGACATGTAAATTTGGGGTGAATTGTGATTACAAAGATAATTTTATTTTATATTTAGAAACTTTTAAAAGCTCCAAATGATGATAGGCATCAATTGTGAGAAAAAATTTATTCTAAGATCATGTTATGTCTTGTGCGTTATGTATATCATTATGCTTGGTAACCTGGTATTAAAAGCCAAAGTATTAATGAAAAAGTTGAATATTGATATTTAATCCAGAATACACTCCATGATACATTTCTATTTTGTGTAAAGTATTTATTTATTCATTTATTTATTTGAAAGGCAGAGCAACAGAGAGGGCCAGACAGATTTTCCATCTGCTGGTTCACTCCCCAAATGGCCGCAACAAACAGGAGTGGGCCAGGCTGAATTCAGGAGCCAGGAATCCCATCTGGGTCTTGCACATGTGTAGCTGGGATCCAAGCACTTAAGAAATCATCTGCTGCCCTCCCAGATGCATTAGCAAGAAGCTTATTTGGAATTGGACAGTTGGCACTGGAATAGACACTCCAATATGGGATGCAGGTGTCCCAAGTGGTGGCTTAACCCTCTGCACCACAATACCCATCTCTAAAAATAATTTTTAGCTTTTATTTTTATCATTTATATTTTTAATTCTGAGCTAAAAAGTTGATATGAATTCATCTTTGACTACTTTTAATAGTTTTTTTATTATAAGAAAGTTTATTATAAGAAAGTAGAAATGTAATCTCTACGGAAAATACATAAAACAGTCACAATTCACCAGGAAATTATATCTGCTGTTAGCCTTCTGAAGAATGTGTTTCCATTCTGTTTTTTATATATAATCTGTATTGCTTTCAGTAACAACTTCACTCAGATCTAATTCACATAATATAAAACATCCATTTAAGGTATACCATATGATGGTTTTTAGTATATTCACAGATGTGTGCAACTCTCACCATAGTCAATTTTGCAACATTTGTGTCATTCCTCAAATAAACTACATACCCCCTTAGCTATTACCCCCAACTTCAATGATCCCCCATCTACCTAGCAACCACTATGGTACTACTCTCTTTAGATGTGCCTATTGCTATTATTTCTTTCTCTTTTAAAAAGAATTATTTGTTTGAAAGTGAGAGAGAGAGAGAGAGAGAGAGAGAGTCCTACATTCATTGGTTCACTCCCCAAATTGATGTAGTACCCAGCACTGGGCCAGACTGAAGCCAGAAGGCAGGAGCATCATCCTGGTCTCCCAAGTGGGTGCAGGAGCCCAAGCACTTGGGCCATCTTCGGCTGCTTTTCCCAGGCACATTAGTAGGGAACTGGATCGGAAGTGGAGCAGCCAGGACTCGAACTGACATCCATATGGGATATCGGTGTTGCAGGCAACAGCTTAACCCATTACATCAGAACACCATCTCCTGTTGCTATTATTTCAATTTTCCAATTTTGTCATATATTTTTATCCTTTTTCACCTTGCACTATCACATAGCACCTTCTAATGTTAATTACCATGTTTTAATTGTATAAATATTTATATAGTAGTCCATCTAGTAGATTTATTATAATGTATTTAAAGACTTGCTGCCGGGAATTTAGGTATTTCACAACATCCCTTTATTCTGATATATTTATATTGCAATGATCCCTGTACATAAGCAACTGGTGAGAGTTTCACTTGAATGCACGAGCCAGCCTGTGATAATAAAGTTTCGCAGCCTTGCTGCTGGCCAGTACTTCTCCCTCTTTGTCAGGGTTTGCTGCACGGCAAGAACTCTGCCCATGAAACCCTCATCAGGGAGCGACTAACCTTGTCAAGGGGAAACTGGGGCTCCAAAGCAACCCATGTGATCAACCATCATCTGCCGGATGTCTAGTGTCCTGTTATCTTCCTGATCTGATCACTATCATACCCTGAATACTATTCCCCCTCTGGCCCTGCAATCTGATGCCCTCATGCTGCAGCCAGGAGCGCACAGCAACCCGGAAACCTGCAAGATTCTAGTCACCACTCGGGAAGGAAGTAGGCAGGGTGCTTCCAGGGGCATTGGCAAGAACGAGACTTATACATTACACCCTCCCCAATGTGACAAGTCATGGGACAACACACAGCAGATCTGGAGGGAACGTAAGGTTTCAGATCCCCACCCGCAGTTTCTCAAACCTGACACTGACCGCAGTTAAGAACATAAGAACCATCGGTAACACTCATTAAGCGCAGCTCTCTACAGGCACTACCTCATTTAGTCATCGCAACACAAGCACGGAGGAACTTATTTCTAATATTTATCTCCATTTGGCTGATAAAGGAACCCATGTTCCCATGCCAAACAAGCTGCCTAGGGTCACATGGGCTCTGCAACCTCCCCAGACAGGGGCAGAGGCGGGCCTTTCCCATACCACAGTTCAAGCCCTCTCATTCTTTGAAGTGCATCTACTTACCATAAAAGAGGATAGAGGCAATATCATTTAGTGTCAGAATACCTATTATGTACCAAGCCCTGGGTAACTCATTCTCCTAAATGAACAGCCTCTGGGAGTTAAAGGCAACCACATTTTAACATTTAAACAGACCTAGACTCTGAGAGGGTAAATGATTTGTCCACCACATCACAGTAACTACAAGTCCCGGCTGTGATGAAATCCCTGATTCCGGTGAAAAAAATCATACGGTTTCACAAAGCTTAACGAAAAATGCCTGTGCTGTAGGTCATTGATAAGATCAGGGTCACAGGGCATCGTCATTATTTGAAGACACAAGGCTCAGGAAATTGCTCTTTGGCCAAGGTAAAGGAAAGCAGGTTAAACCCATCTTAGGGGGCAATGAGTTTTGAATACATCACTTCCAAATGCAAGATAAACTCAATGGAAAAGATATAATTTTCTTCATGATTTGAGAATTGCACATCACACATAAAAATGTGCACTTTGTCAAAGCTTTGTAGTTCACCTTTATGCCTAACAGACCTCTCGGGATGCAGAAAAATATGACAATTATGCAAATAGCAGTGTTGAGCCAATTACATGGAAAAGTGGGTGTACTTAAAGCAAGGAAAAAAAAGGATTGGCAAAACTTAAGCTTCCTTTCCTAACAATGAAGAGTTTCAATTCAAAGACATTTTTGGCAAACAGGAGGGCATAGGTGGCTCTTGCTTTCTCTCTAGGTGTTATTAGCGCCAGAGGGCTCCGAGGCCTTTGTTTTCAGCTTTTAATAACCCAAGTGCTTTCTAATGGTATTTTAAGTGAGTTGCGAAAATGCTCAGGATTCATTTCTCCGTGTTGAGCTCCACAGAGATGATTCTCAGTGAGCAAATAAAAATAAGCATTTAAAAGATTTCTCCTCTCCTCAAATGGGGAGGAAATCCATTCCTTTTAGCCTGCTCCATGCTTGAAAAGGTTAGTGTGGCCTTTGGAAAATACCAGGCTGTGCATTCCGTACACTGTTAATGATTCCCAGGATGCACTGACACTTTCGAGTACATCTTAACCTTTGGAAAATGGGGCCTCCATTGTCTTACCTTAATAAGCAGTTTGTTCACCTTATGTCTTACAAAGGCCACCACGGTGGAAAATACATATGAGATGTAAAGCTGCACGGCCGAGCCATGCAGCAGGAGGAGGGGGATGGAGCGTCAATTCCCTAAAACACAACCTGCAGGCCCCCACCTCGTCTCGGACTCCAACCCAGTAATGACAGTACTGACAGCTGCTAGCTAAAGTGATCCCCCCATGATGACCCCCTCCTCTCAGTATCTTCCTGGAAGTCCTCTGCTCCACTGGAGCTGGAGGAATTTAATTCACATAGATTTGCGGGTCTTCTTGCAGCCACCAAACTTGAAGCTTACCAGGTGGTCTCTGTGGTTTAGAGAACCAGTTGGGTCAGAACTCTGCTGTAAACATGTTGCTTCCCTGTTTCAGGGTCTCATGGATTCTGGTGGCCAGAGCCATGACCCATCTGGAGTCCCCTTTCATATTCCTGCATGTATTCCTTCAACAGTTTCAAGGTTCCCTGTGTCCAGTTAACTGTCCCCTCTTGTTGGCTCCCAGGGTACTTGTTCCCCAGCATCTTGCAATATTTGTTGAGCAGCTACCATTTGCAATAGGGGGTGTCGGGTTCTGTGCATCACACAGTCCCTGACATGAAGGAGCTCACGACCAAGATGGTTGCACTTCCGTGGACTATCTGTGAAGAGTTGCTGCATAGACCTTTTAGATGCATAACTTGTAATTTGTCCCTGACCATGAAGTACTCTCAAGGTCCTGGCCATATAATGGGACTGGGGGAGGGAGCATGTGTCCTCCAATGGGAAGGCTGGAAACAGAATTTAGAAAGCCAGAAAGGGGCATTTGGAAACTCTCTGGTCTCTGCACTCCCAGACAGAGAAATTCTGGTTTCTAGCCTCCCTGACAGTATCCTGTTTGCTGTGAGAGGCAGCAAGCTCTCCTCCCATATCACTTTGGACACATGTCACACATGTTTGCTCTATCTTCCAGAAGTGTCCATTTGCATATCTGTCCTGTCCACCCTGTAAGGTTCTTGAAGGGAACAGCTGGGTTTATTCTTTTCTGAAGCCTTCCAACAACTAGAACACTGCATGGCATGTCCCAAGCCTTTCCTATTGCTTCCAGGTGAGCAAATAAATAGACAAGTGAGACTGCATTGGTCACTGGCAAGCCCTGATTATAAGGGTAAGGAATTTGAACATGATTGGACGTAGCTTTTTCATGAGAGAAATCTGAAGAAATAAAGCCTTTCAAATGAAATGTATATTCAATTGTGTTTTCCTGTAGAATTAAGAATTCTAGGTTTCATAGTCTACATCGAGATATTAGAAAATTCCTTGGACAATCTGTTTGTGGGTAATAAGAGGCCATTTAGGATTCATCAGAGCAAAAAGGTTTACTTGAGCCTTGAGGTGGAGAGAAATGGTATTATAAATCCATTTTAAAAAGAAAAGCCAAAAACGCCTAGAAAGCGTTTTGCAGTACAAGAGAAAAGCAATTTACTTGTTACTGCTTCAATTTCTTAAATCATCTGGCTTCATAGATCAACACTAACTCTCTTTAAATCTACCAAATGAAATTCCATCCAATGACTCATTACCCAGGGCAAGCCGCAAATTGTGATTTGTGATTCCAGGAGTTCCTCCAGGAAATGCTGGAAAAATGATTGTCCAGGAAAACAGCAAAGCCCTGCATATGTGTAAATAGGTACCCTTGACACACCTGTGACTGCGCTCCATTATGTCCCGAATAGGGAAGACTCATGCAGAGTGGCCCCACGCCTTCTTGGATGGCTGTTTCTAACCGAATATTGACTCCTCGCCACTGTGTGGCTGAAGCTGCCCTCACTGGTAACAAATTACAGTCAAACTTCCAGCATGTGGAGAACCTGGCTTCACTTGAATTGAGTTTCAGGCAGGATCACTAAATCCCTGACTCAAATGGGAACAGTCATTGTTGTTTCCCTCCATTAACACTTCTCGCAGATACCAGCAGCCTTTGCCGAGCTGCGTTGGGGAAAAGCAAACCCAAGAACTCAGACCTAATCATTCATTCCGACCATTCTGTACGTTTCTAGAAATACTACAGGTGCCCAATGGGAGGCTAGAGAATTCTTCACTTGACCCTGTTTCTCAGATTGATCTTCTCATCTCACAAACTGTTTTTGTTCTTTGTATGAAGGGGTGTTATCTGATGCAGTCCTATCTTGTATGCACTCATTGTTTAATTAATGGCTTTGCAGTGAACAATTAACAGGAGATGCAAATAGATATAATACATAATTTGTTTCTCCTCACAAAAGCACTGCCTTCCTTCTTGACAACAGAGGCACAGTGGCAGTCATCAAGTGGCTATTTGGCCTCATGCAACATATTCTGCAGTAATTATGTTTTTATGGCTGTATTTTCCACACTTACACAAAGCCATCAGTTTAATGACCAGAAATTCTTTAACCATCTGACTCTTCCCTGAACACTCGCTTTTCTCCTCAGTTCACTAGACTCCGGCAAGGCTACAGCGAAACTTCACAGCACAACATACTCTTTCCTTCCCTGGTTCCCGGGCATGTCTCCCCCCACCCTCCCCACTCTTTGACTGCTAGGGAGACGCCTCAGTTTTGTTCTCAAAGATGTCACTCATCTGATGAGATCCTAGGAACTATCCCCTGGTTGTTGAGAATCCGAAACCAAGCAGGTCATTAACAAAGTATCTCAGTTCCACTATCTTGCACCAGATGTTGTTTACAGAGAAGGGAGCTATGAGATCTCCAAATGATAGACCTGGATTAAAGGGACGGTCTAAGGGGGCTTTGGCTCTTAGGACCTAGAATTAGAAATTATAATTTGTGAATTGAAATGAAATGCCCCTCATTTACACTGATTTTAATAGTTTATCATTTTCACTCAGATTTGATTTTTTTTTCCCTCTAAACACTGACGTCTACAAAAATCCCACAATGCCGTGTATTACTTCCAAATGAACGTAAGAAGGTCTTTCTTTTTTTACTTTCTGAGTGACGCTTGAATGTGGAAAAAATTCTTCTGGACTTCCATGAGCTGAAAAATGCAGTTGTAGATACCAAGTCAAGGGTGAGCACATTCTACTGGCCACCACTATAAAAGGTGTTACCTCTGGAGAGCAAGAATTGGTCAAGGTTATTAATATTTTGGAACTAGAATAGGAATGTAAGAAGTAGCACCTCACGGAAGTGGGGGGGGGGGCTACAAATGGACTTCCTCTTCATATTAGAGCCTCTGTGGCTGAGAAGAGCAGCTGAAGAGCTGTAAACTTGGCCTAATCCCTTAGCTCCTGACTATGAGACAAATAGCTTACTTTTTATTTTATGCTATTCCCACAAAGCTCAAATTGCTGTAATAATTGGATTTAGTTCGGGGGAGGGAGACTCAAAATAAGGAGATAAATAACGTAGGCTCCCAAAGTCAAGTTCAAACATTTTGAAATGAGCCAATGCTTTCTCTCGCCCTTCTCTCCCCTTCCCCTCTCCCCTCTCCCTTCCTCTTGTGCCTTTGCCTCCTCCTTTTCCTGCTAACTCCCTTCTCCTCCCCATCCTCCTCTTCTTTCTCCTCTTCCTCTCCCTCCCTTCCTTTCACAAAAAGTGCCTGGCATATTTTTTACTTATGTTATTGGGTTTTTTAAAGCATACACACTGTAAGGATGCTGTGAGGATTACATGAAATTGTGTATGAAAATGCCTAGTATACAGTGCCCAACACATTTTGAAAGCTCATAAAATATTCACTATGCTCTCCTCTTCTGCTCTTCCCTTTCTTGTTTCTTTCTACTTCACACTTCCCACAGTCATTGTGCCCTTATCAGGCCATGACTAGGAACAGAAGTCAACTCTCGTATATACGTGTGAGCACAAAAATGCATACATATTAGCACCCATTCTTAAAGCAAGTTGTATGATCCCTGTTCTTAATCATAAGAGTGGTTATGTTGAACATTTTCTATTTCCCTCACATGTATAATGCATGCCATGCTTGTTTTGATGAACTTCACAGGGGTGGTTCATAAAAATCCCAAAGCAATTTTAAAACTGCAATCGGTCAGTGGAAAGCCATAGGCTTACAGAGCTTATTTTTAGAACAGATTTATTTATTTATCTGCTTATTTATTAGTTATTTGAAAGGAAGAGAGAGAGAGAGAGAGAGAGAGAGAGAGACACTCCCCAAATACCTGCAACAGCCAAAATTTGCAATAGTTCCAGGCTGAAGCCAGGAACCTGGAACTCCATCCGGATCTCCCATGAGGATGGAAGGTATCCAAGTACTTGAGTCATCTTCCACTCCCCTCCCAGGTACCACACCAGGAAGCTGGCTCAGAAGCAGAGCAGCCTGGACTTGAACTGGCACTCAGATAAAAGATGCTCAAGTCCCAAGTGGCAGCTTAATTTGCTGCACTGCAAGGCCAGAACCACAGCTAACTCTTTAAGTGGGACAAAGTTTCTCTTAGGATCTATTTATAAAGGTGAGAAGGTCTTGGTAGAGGAAATGAAATCACAGGATCTCATAAATTCAACAAAGTTCTTACTTGGATGAAAACTCCATCTCAATTGTGTGTGTGTGTGTGTGTGAGACAAAGAATCAGCTAGCAGTGCTCTTATGTATGAGGGGACTTGAAAATATTCGTGGAAAATGGAATTAAAACATAAGCTTATTTTAGTGTAAAAAATGTTGACATCCATGCACACAAAGGGTCTTCAAAAAGTTCTTGAGAAATGTATACTATGAAAAAAAAACTTATGCATAGATTTCTATTTTCTGCACCAAGATAAACTTCTCTTTTAATTTACCTTTTTCCAAGAATATTCTGAAGTATTCTCTACTTTTTTCCAAGAATATTCTGAAGTAGAAATTTGAGACTTTCCAGCCTTCACAGAGCTCTAAAGACGTTTGTTAGATTTATTGCTCATTTCTCCAAAGGTCTCCAATGAGACTGCTCTTTCTTATCTGGAGCTTGCTTTTTTTTTTCCAAATCCAGAAAGTACATATGCTCAGCATAAATATTTCTTAGTGGCTGCTTCCTTGGGCATTTATATAGCCTACAAACACTTGCACAAGCTCTGCGGAAGACCCTTTGCCTCTTGTGAATACAAGTATCCCTAATGGGTATCAAACTGGGTGGCAGAGGACCCAATGACATTCCTGTAGGGAAAAACCACAGGCCTGGCACTCACCATGGAGGGCAGAGCGTAGAGACATTGCTGGCAATCAAATTCACTCCCAGAATTAGACAAAAAGAATTCTTGCTGGCAGTGGGGCTCCCAATAAAATTAAGAGCAAACCAAAGGGGAGCTGGCTGCAGCAGTCAGCTTGGTGATCTACCATATAAAATACGGAGCCCCTACTGTGAGCATTCTCAGAAGTAAGCTGGAGTTCCTTGAAAAGTGAAAAAGGCAAGCAGCCATGCAGCATGCTTTAGAAAGACCAAAGACCTGTGTTACTGATTCGTTTTCACAAGGCACAGTTTTTCACATCGACATTTTTTTTTATAATCAATAGACCCACCATACTAGATTAAGCACTTTATCTAGTGTTTTCATAAAAATGGGTTAGTGAGACTGATGGACAGAGTTGACCCACCCATCAGGTGGAGATGAAAGGAGAGATGAAGTCATTGTATCTCTTAGAGTTCAAGAAGATTGAAGATGAAAGAAATCGGGTTAAAGGGGAAACTGGCTATGAAGACATGACGCTAAACACAAATGATTAAAGCTTAGAAAAAAGCCAGCACGATGACTTTTGAGGTTTTGTGTGTACAAAGGGTGGGGGGACACAGGAAAAATTCAGTTCCTACATCAACCGGGTTTGACTGAACAGATCAACTCACACTGCCGCTTTCAAACAGCCAGACTGGGCTTTGAGCCGATTCCATGCAGAGCCACAAACAACAGCTCAGGCTGTGGGACGCTCCTTGACAAGCTTTTCTGCCTCTGTGGGGACCAGGTCGGCTCCATTTTGGTTTTGTAGCAATTATATGCAGCCTAACTTCAGCACGTTCATTTTTCACACAGCAGTTTCATTTATATATTTATTTCCATGTTCAGCGGATTGGTCCCTAAGCACCAAACAGCTTGTGAGCAAATACCCTTAAAACACGTTATGTCCAACTCAGACTACAATTGCATTGTGCTGTTGAAATGACTTTTCATTACCAATTCTAATTAAATGTTTTGCCAAACTATCAGGAAAATATTTTCCTGGAAAATCCCGAGAGAGGAGGACAGAGAGAAAAGAGTCCTGTTCCAAGGCTGACCTTCTCTCTTCCACCCCCTACCCAGGGGGTATGATGGCTCTGGGAAGGAAGGCTGGAGCCTTCGTGGATTAACACACAAAGGATAATCAGTGACCCAACAGGAGCAGTACCTGTCAGTTTCCGATTGTGGTGACCCTATTCCTACATTAGAGTTCTACCACTGAAGCCTGCCCAGTCCTTACGCAATTCATTATAGACCTGAGGTGAGCACTAGTTCTATTGTTAAGTATGTGGGTAAATAGCTACCGATTTAATCACAATGCACTTACTAAAAAACATTCCATTTATCGAAGGAGCAGAGCCACCATGTATTTATACAAGGATGCTCTTGCTTGTTTCTTTCAGTCGTGTATACATGTGTTCAGTTGCATTCCAGGCAGCCCCAATGGCGGTCATGCCTTTTGGTATCTGTTAACACCAGGCATCTCCCTTCCTATTTGGCTCCCATGTTCTTCCTCACCTTAAAGATGACAAGTGGCCTTTTGAGCTGCAAATTCTTCACACTGACATCCATTAAAAGTCCCCAAGGCTACTTGAAACTAATAATGTTTACTACTGTATTTCCAGACTGCTCAAATTAAAATCACAAAATTATTTCAAAAACAAACCATTGATCATGTAATAAGTAGGTCATTTATGTATTTCCATGTCTCAACATCCTTCTTAAGTATTGTACTATTCACATGGCTTTTGGTGTTTTGTCTGAAAACATGGTGATATCTTTAATATTTTGCAAAGCAATAAAAAAATCAAGGTAAATGAGGATTCTTTGAAATGCCTAAAGGGAAATTTAGTTATTTACATATGGATGTATAACTGTCCTGATTTAAGCATCAATGTGGATGCCTTTTTTAATCCAGAATGAGAGCCGGCATTTGGCCTAGTGGTTTCTTAACCATCTGTCTATCTGATGCCTGCGTCTGCCTCCTGACTACAGTTACCTGCTAATGTGGACCCTGGGAGGCAGCAGTGATGGCTCAAGCAATTGGGTTCTTACCACCCACGTGGGAGATGTGGATCAAGTTCCTGACTCCTGGCTTTGGCCTGGCCCAGCCCTCGTCATTGTGGGCCTTTGGAGAATGAACCAGCAGACAGGAGGCTCTCTTTCTCTCTCTCACTCTTGCTCTCACTTTCTCTCCAAATAAATAAATAATAGTTACAATTTAAAAAAATTTCAAAGTGAGTATAAATAGATGCAAAAGTCAAATCCTCAAATAGGGCCGGCGCCGTGGCTTAACATGCTAATCCTCTGCCTTGCGGCGCCGGCACACTGGGTTCTAGTCCCGGTTGCCCCTCTTCCAGGCCAGCTCTCTGCTATGGCCCGGGAAGGCAGTGGAGGATGGCCCAAGTCCTTGGGCCCTGCACCTGCATGGGAGACCAGGAGAAGCACCTGGCTCCTGGCTTCGGATCAGCACGGTGCGCCGGCCGCAGCGGCCATTGGAGGGTGAACCAACGGCAAAAAGGAAGACCTTTCTCTCTGTCTCTCTCTCTCACTATCCACTCTGCCTGTCAAAAAAAAAAAAATCCTAAAATAGGTTGCAGGAGATGCTGGCAAATCAACACTCAGGTTGTCATGAGTCAGCAGTGTGACGTGGCTATCACAAAAACCAATTAATTAGGCATTAATAGGAATATAGCGTGTAGAACATATGGTAATGATAGCATTCTGACTTATGATGATCAAAACACCCCTGAAATGCTGTCTTCCATTCTAAGTGCCATGAATTCATGAAAAGCTACACCAAACTAAACAACAACAATGAACATGTCAAGAAAAGGCAGAGTCTGGGAACTGTGGAATACATGAGAAAAGTTTGCAAAGGTTCTTTTGTCTGAGGCATTCACCTTGAGGAAGGAATAAAAACTGTGTTCTTTTTCAAGGGGGCCTTCAAAGAAGATCATGAAAAGTGTCTCATCAAAAACCTACATATGAATTTCAAAAAATTTCACAACAATGAAACAGATTTAAATTTAATTTTCCACAAACTTTGTGAAGTTCCCTCACAGTTATAAGTGTGTCACCTGGAAGAGAGGTAGAAACTCTTTCTAGTTACTTTTAGAAGGTGAAAAACAAATTCATAAAATGAATTTGGGGAAATGACCTACAGATAGCTGTCTACTCATTGTGGGGGATAACTCCCTAATCATTGCAGCAGTGCAGCCCTGAGAGGGCCTACATGCACCTTTATTGAAAGGTTTAAATGACAATAGTTCAACCATTGTTTATCAGACACCTCACGGAGAGTTCACACAGCTTCCAGAGCAGTGATTTTTAATCTTTTGCATGGGAAGGGGTCTCCTGAACTTCTCCTACAGAAAACCTTGACAACTCTGAATCTTCTGTCCAGAAAAATGAATAGTTTTCCCAGGGAATCCATGGACTAGCTAACCATAATGAGGAACCGTTGCCCTTGAGGGCTTAAGGAGAGGGTCTCTAAGATCTCCTCCATTCTTGATGTTTCACAGTTCTCCAGTACTCTAGGTCTGATCTGCAGGTACAATTAGTAACACTTCTAATCCTACTGGGTAAGCAATTTTGAAGCCCAGCTTTGTCTCTAAATTTTAGAGAGTCCATCTTCATTATTTAGTTACTCTCTCCTTTTCTTCCTCTCATTTCTCTTAACATCCCTACTGCCTCTCCCTTTCCAAATAGAGTGCTCAGCCAGGGCATCTGGCAGTAGAGTGAGCTCTAGCTAATCCAGTGTCTCCCCAGCTGCCCACTCTTTACTCCTTTGGTTCCTCCCTGGGGCCACAGGAACCTCATAAGTAGAATCAACACCCACAGACCTGATGGAGATCAAGCCTAAACGTGCCCTTGAAAATTCTGGTGAAATTACAGAAAGGTTTTTACAGGATGTGTTTCCACCACTGATTATTCCTAAGGATAAAAATAAAAGTATATAAATAAAGAAACTTCCAGGTTATTCTCTCAATTAAAATCAATTTAGTTCAATTCAATAAACATCTAATAAGCATCTACTATTGCTGAACACTGTAGTTGATCCTGGAGATACAAAAGAGAATAAATTCTAGTCTTAGCATCCTAAATGAACTACTAAAATAGAATGTTCTGGGAGCTTTGATAGAGTCTCTCTAGGGTTTAAACCCAAGTTTCTGGGGGACATGTATACATACCTATATATACAAATATTTGCATTATAGTTTATATGAATATGTAGAAAGATCTATAGGATGTGTCTCAATTGGTGATGAATCCAATCCCAAGGATAAAAAGTATAGAGATAAAAACATCTAATAATATAATCTTTCAAAGTCAATTTCTTCATTTTAAAAATGTCTATTAGTTTTAACTGACACAAAAAATTATACATTTTTATGGAGTACCATGTGATTTATTGATACATGTACACATTGTACAATACCCAATCATGGTGAACATATTTTCCTCTTCAGGCATTTCCATTTCTTTATAGTGAAAACATCCAAAATCCTTTCTTCCAGCATTTTTGTTTTTTTAAAAAAAATACAGTACACACTCATTATCTATAGTCAACCTACTGCACAAGAGAACATGAAAATTTCTTATTCTAACTTAGCACCCATTAATCAACCTTTTGCAATCCCTAACTTTCCCTTACTCTCCCCATCCTCTGGTAATCACTATTATACTTTCAACTTACACATTTTTGGAGATTTACTTGTTTATTTGAAAGGTAGAGCAACAGAGAGACAGAGACAGAGACAG
The DNA here is from genome assembly GCF_033115175.1 of Lepus europaeus. Lineage (NCBI taxonomy): Eukaryota > Metazoa > Chordata > Mammalia > Lagomorpha > Leporidae > Lepus > Lepus europaeus. The sequence continues at coordinate 23,450,962 of NC_084850.1, read as the reverse complement.
AGAGATCTTCCATCTGCTGGTTCACTCCCCAAATGGCTGCAGTCCCCAAATGGTTGCAAAAGAGAGGTCAGGGCCAGGCTGAATCCAGGAACCAGGATCTCCATCCTGGTCTCTCATATGGGTGGCAGGGGCCCCAGCACCTTGGCCATCTTCCACTGCTTCCCCAGATGCATTTTTGCAGGAAGCTGGATCAGAACCAGAGCAGCCAGAATTTGACATGGGATTTTGGCATTACAAGTGGCGCCTTAAACCACTGCACCAAAACACCAGCCCCTAAGATCAGCCCTTTTAGGTTCCACATATAAGTGAGATTTGCAATACTTGCCTTTATATGTTTGGCTTATTTCCATCCATGTTGTTGCCAATGGCAGGATTTCATCCTCTTTTGTGACTAAATAATATTCCACTGTATATGTAACATATTTTCTTTTCCCACTCATCAATGGGTGGACACTTAGGTGGTTATCACTTCTGGGTTTATTACAAATATGAATATGCCTCTTAGATTAATTTCATTTTCCTTGGTTATATACCCAATAGGGGTTGCTGGATCATATGGTAGTTTTATTTTTAGTGTTTTGAGGAGCTGCCATACTATTTTCCACAATGGTTATACTATTTTTCATTCTCATCAACAGTGTACCAGAGTTCCTTTTTCTCTACATTGTTTCCAGCCTTGTTAACTTTTGTCTTTTTTTTTTTTTTTTTTGAATAATAGCCAATCTGCCTGGAGTGAGGTGATACCTCACTACTACCATAATTAAAAGAACATGGTCTTGGCATGAAAACAGATCAATGGAACGGAATATAGAGCATAGAAGTAAACCCACACATCTACAGCCAACTGAGCTTTGGAAAAGGTACTAAGAGCATTCCTTGGAGAAAGGATAGTCTTTCAATAAATGTTGCAGGAAAATTGAGTATACACATGCAGAAGAAGGAAACCAGCTCCCTATCTCTCATCATGTACAAAAATGAACTAAAAATGGGTTAAATCCTATATCTAAGACCAGAAATTCTGAAACCACTAGAGGAAAACATAGGGAAAATGCTTTTGGATGGTGGAATGGGCAAGGATTTTTTGGCATGAACCTCCAAAGCACAGGAAACAAAAGCAAATGGGACTCCATCAATTTAAAGAGCTGCTGTGGGGCTGGAGTTGTAGTGCAGCAGGTTAAGCCTCCACCTGCAACACCTGCATTCCATATGGGTGCCAGTTCCAGTCCCAGCTGCTCTACTTCTAATCCAGTTCCCTGCTAATTAGTGCTTGGGCACCTGCACCCATGTGGGAGACCAGAAGAAGCTTCTGGCTCCTGGCTTCAGCCTGGCCTAGCCGTCGTTGTTGCAGCCACTTGGGGAGTGAATGAAGATTCATTCTCTCTCTCTCTCTCTCTCTCTCTCTCTCTCTCTCTAACTGTGCCTTTCAAATAAATTTCATATATAATAAATCTTTTTTGTTTAAAAAAAGTGTTGTTGCACAGCAAAGTAAACACTCAATAGAGTGAAGAGACAGCTTACAGAATGGGAGAAAATATTTGCAAATATCAGATAAGAGTTTACTAACCAGAATATTTAAGGAACTCAAACAACTCAATAACAAGAAATCAAATAATCCAACTAGAAACTAAACAGGCCTGACAGGTATCTTCTCTAATGGTTAAGACACAGGTTTGAGTCTCAACTCTGCTCCTGATTCCAGCTTCCTAATAATGCATACCTTGGGAGGCAGCAGATAATGGTACAAATGGTTGCACCCTTGCCATCCATATGGGATAACTGAATTGAGCTTCCAGCTCCGAGCTTCAGCCTGGCTCATTCCAATCCACTGAAAGCATCTGGGGACTTAACCAGCAGGTGGGAGACCTCTCTCTCTGTCTGTCTCTCTTTCAAATAAATAGATAAATGCAATTGAACATGCGATCTAAACAGACATCTCTCAAAGGAAGATATACAAATGACCAACAGGAACATGAGAAAATGCTCAACATCACTAATCAACAGGGAAATGCAAATCAATTACGTGTTCAATTACGTGTGTATGTATAATACAAGCAGCTGAAGTGTAAAGGTTTAGCTTTTTCACATCCCTGTGTATACAAGAGAAACAACTGGCTCTAAGTCAAAAAGGAAAAATAAAATTTAAAACTTGGTTAATTGCAAAGACATTGAGGTACAAGTCCCCTACATTGAACATGTAGAAAAACTCTTGGAAAAGTCTCCATATTTATTGTCCAGCACGTGGGAGATGGACAAGAATTCTTCTGAACGAATGTGATTAACTGAATAACCCTCAGAGTTACCGGAAGAAGGAGGCAATCCATTCATCCCAGCAACTTCAGTGAGCTTCACGAAATATTCTTCAGCAGATGGGATATTCTTCTCCCAGCTCCAAGCCTGTGATTTCATATAAGAAATCAATGCCTTAGGAATGGGCATTTGGTATATGGGTTACGAGGCCTCTTGAGGCGCCCACATCGCATACTGCAAATGCCTGGGTTGAGTTCTGGCTCTGTTTCCGATGTCAAATTTCTGCTAATGTGCATCCTTGGAGGCAGTAAATAATTCTTAAAGGACTCCAGTCCTTGCCGCCCATGTGAGAGACGCAGACGCAATTCCTGGCTCCTGGCTTCAGCCTGGCCCAGTTGTAACTATGGTGGGCACTTTGGGTGAAGCAGCAAATGAGAGATCGCTATATCTATCTATCTATCTATCTATCTATCTATCTATCTATCTATCTATCTATCTTTAAACTAAAGTAAAAAATTTAAAAAGAAGTAGACAGCTTATTTAACAGTCTCAAAGCTCTCCTCAGTGCCTTCCTTGAGTTCACATTCACACACCAAAAGAGTGCCATTGAACATGTTATTCATCAGAAGTTTATTTTCCCATCCCCCAACAAGATTAAAATTTACAAAATGAAGAATAATCCTTTGCATAAATTAAGCTCTAGGCCTCAGATAAGTCTGATTTCCCTATAAAAGTCTAGATAATGGATATTTTAGGTTTCATGGGACATAAGATCCCTATTGCAACTACTCTGTTTTTATTTTAAGAACGCAGTATGGACAACATGTAAACTTATAAGTGTGATTGTGCCCTGCTAATTCTTTTCATCTGGACATTGAAATATGAATTTCATATAATTCTTTTCTTACCTGTCACAGAATGTTCTTTTTTACTGTTTTCAAACTTTTAACAAAGTAAAAACCTTAGTTTGTATGCCATAGAGAGACAGGATTTGGCTGTATTTTGATGACTTCTGATCTACTCCTTGGGATACAAAGATTTCACATTTGGCCCTTGGGAACAAAACATTTTAGTTATCTAGTAATTTCATTCAAATGGAAAAATCTCATCTCTAGTGAATAAGACATCAGAACTGCCTTAGTAGAGTCCTATACCAAGCTCATCTGGTATGATTTGTTTGCAGGGTACAATATAATTGAACACTGAAATGAGAGACTGATGAACTTAACCAATATTGGATACAATGTGGTCATTATGCCAGCAATTGGAGCATTGCTCCACCTGATGTAGCAATCAGATTAGAAGCAAGAATGGTTTACTTAAAACAGATCCCTTTGGACACAATAGGCACTGCTTGCCAATAGCAATGATTCTCCCTTTTTTATCTAGACATGTGGAATTAAGATCACTGGAGTAGTACTTAGAGTGAATGGATTTCATTAAGCAACAATCTAGGCATTCTTGTTTCTCCCCAATTCAGGATCTTATGGGGTCAATACATTTCCTTCTGCTGCCATGGCCTTTGGAGCCTCCCATTTATACAGCAATAGTGCTTAGCTAAATGCTCTCTTGCTAATCTGAGTGGATGACAGAGGATACAAATGTTATTCTAGATCACACTAGCTCCCATTAGGGAAGTCAGAGAGTACCAAAACAGTAGGAAAAAAAGGCGGGGGAGGGAGAGACTAAGGACAACACCTCCTACTGATCATCAGCCTCCCTGCCAATGTGGGTCATGTCAGCCTGGGAAAACACTTTGCATTAGGTATGAGAAATGATCTCTGAATTTGGTAGTAAGTGTCCATAAGAAGCAACAGGAGTGCACGCATGAAGCAGGTGTTATCAAAGATGCGCTAAATGATGGCATGGATCACTGAAGCCAATCCAAAAAGATCTTAACACACCATAGTGGTGCAGTTTCTCATAAATGAAATTAAATAGGAATAAATGAAAAGTCTTGAATTGGGTCAACAAAACTACCTTCACAAGTACAGAGAGGAGATTTGTAATGAATATGAACAGATGTGGCTTCCAACTGGGTTTCTCAACATCAATGCTATTGGCATTCTAGACCAACTAATTCCTTGCGCTGGAGGGCTGTCTTGTGCATTATCCAGCACCCCTGGAATCTGCCCAGTAGATGCCAGTAGCACACATGGCCAACCATGACAATCAGAAATGTTTCAAGGGACAGGTGTTTGGTGCAACAGTTAAGATACTACTTGGGATGCCCACAACCCATATCAGAATTCCTTGGTTCAACTCAGAGCTTTGCTCCTGATTCTAGCTTCCTGACAACATGCACCCTTGGAAGCAGCAGGTGATGGCTCAAGAAGTTGGGTACCTTCTACCCACAGGACAAACCCGGATTGAGTTTTGAGTTTCAGGCCCCTGGTTTCAGCCTGGTTCAGCACCAGCCATTGCAGGCATTTGGGGAGTGAACCAGTGAATAGAAAATTCTCTCTCTCTCTCTCTCTCTCTCTCTCTCTCTCTCTCTCTCTCTCTCTCGTGTGTGTGTGTGTGTGTCTTGATCTTTCTTGCTGGCTCTGTCTCTGAAATAAAATTAAAGTCCAAAAAGCAATGTCTCCAGATATAGCCAAATATCCCAGGGATGAGGTGGGGAATGATGGTAATATCACCCCCAGTTGAGAAGTACTACCAGAGTGGAAGCATAGACAAGAAGATTTTGGACCAAAAGGGAAAGAGCAAAGCGAACCACCATTATCAGAGAAATGGTTATGCCACTTCTTAGCCCATCCGCAGGTCTTCTCTAATTCAGATTTACCAACCTCACTGTTTCTGAGAAGGGAAGGAATGTCCTTCTCTTGTTGTCTCAGAGGCATCCTGTGATTCGTCCTTGCTTCATATCTACTACATTAGCAAGTACTTGTAAGAACTCAAACTAGACTATGAAGGATGGAAGAAGGCCATCACATAAAGCCCTGAAGAGCTGGCATAATGAAGACAATTATACTTGTTCTGCCTAGTTCCAAGAAGCCCAGCTAGAACTGATGGAGGGTAGCAAGAAGGAAAAAAGATTTCAACTCCATCTGTGGAGTGAGGTCTGAGGCTCCTGTCTCTGAGAGCAACATGCACACTCAAGGATGACAACTTGGTTGTAGAAGCAGCTGGTGTACCAGATGGGGGTGAGTGGGTGGAGTAGATGACTTTTAAGAGCTCTTCCAGCCCTTAGATTCTAACGTGTAAGGGAACAGAATGCTGCCAGCACTGTGCTCTTTTCAGAGCATGCTAAGAAGACAATACATGAAGCACATATACTGAAGATCCCTGCTTTGCCCAGTATTGTGTGCAATCTGGGATCACAAAGATCACCTATTCTCCTCACTGTAGTAGTGAAAGGAACATGGTTTATCCGATAGTCAAAAATGCAGCAATGTCCAGGTTGCTTCTTTCAACACTGTCCTCATGCCCAGAGATACACATCCGTTCCAGGTAGAGTGAATGGCAAGGAACTTGTCATAAGACACAGCTTGACATCAGCACATGCCTGCCACTGACTCAAAAGGAAACACAAAGAAACCTGTTTCCCACATCCTTTCTGTTCAATGGTGTGGTGTTCTTTAGCATTCCTGGCCCTCTTCCACAGGGTGGTGGCTTCAGCTTTCTTGGTCTTTTGCCCACAGGTACTCAGCATAGATTTATCTGACTGTCACTGTGTGATTTTCATAGAAGTGTGCCACAGACTCTAGCAACTGCAAAAGAGAGGTCTCTTCACTCTCTAAACCCTGGTAAGAAGTCCGGGACCACGTATAGTGACTCACAGAGATTGTCCAGAAAATTCTAGGCAGACCTCAAGAGCATCCTTGTTGAGATCTGTGATTGGTAAAAACAAAGGAACAAATAAAAACTCTAGAGTAATGGGAGCACAGAGGCGTCCAACTCTAGGAACAGCTTATTTTAAACATTTCAGTGACTGTAAAGGTTAGTCACAAACAAACTGATAGGTCATGATTAAAGTCCAGCATTGTGCCACAGCAGGTTAAGCCACCGCCTGCAGCACCAGCATCCCCTAGGGACTCCAGTTCAAGTCCCGGCTGCTCCACTTCCAATCCAGCTCCCTGCTGATATACCTGGGAAAGCAGTAGAAGATGGCCCAAGTCCTTGGGCTCCTGTCCCCACAGGGGAGACCCGGATGAAGCTCCTGGGTCCTGGTTTTGATCGGGTCTAGGCATGGCCATTGCGGCCATTTGAGGAGTGAACCAACAGATGGAAGACTTTCTTTCTCTGCCTCTGTCTCTCCCTCTCTGTAACTCCACTTTTCAAATACATAAATAAATCTTTAGAAAAAATGGCCATGATTAGAAAGACGCATACTCACAGAGTTCTCTCTTCCTTCCAAACACTGTAGATGGATGTAGCTGAGTTACATAAACTCCAATGTGCCCAGGTTCCTATACAGCACATCTTAAAAGGAGCCAAAGAAATCACCTTGTCCTTGAGCTAGTCCAGCAAAAAATGAGAGTTCAGGAGGGGAAGCTTGATAACTCGATAAAATTCAATCACATTGGTTTGGAAAGGTCTTCTTTTTCCTTCTTCATTAAAGACTGATAAAACTCCGCAAGCCACCAGAACAAAAAGCAAACAAAGATAAAAATCTCTTTTTAATGTCTGATTTTCTCTCAGTTCTAATTTGTAATAAATTCCTTCTGGTGATTTTTTGATTGCAGAAATAATTTTTGCTTTTATTCCTTTAGGCAACACAGGATATTAACTCTCCAGTATTCCCACTGACAATGCACAGACACGGTCAAAAATCTGGATTCAAGAAGTAGAATGTGTTTCAACTACACATACCATTCTTCTGGCTTCTCAGGATCCAGACACAGAACTGTGTATGGAAAAAATCAAGCAAGGAGGTTGCCAGCCAAACACAACTATCTTTTCAAATCAAGATCATTATAATCATAGCAGCCTACACTAGATCACAGAGGTTATGCTGACAATATTAATCATTCCTTCCTATAGGAAACTTACTGTACTTCAAATATTAGCACAGAGAAAAATGCTTTTCAGTATTCACCTTCAGCATAATCCAAGTATTCAATAAAGTAAAATATCTATGGAAATGTTTCAGTGGGGCTACACTGGCTTTCTAAATTACTTACTTGATGACATTACAAATGTCAGCAGATGTGCTTTATCTAATACACAAATAATAAGGCTTGATACATGTTTCTTCTACCTAATTCCCATCAACTGAAGTTAGGTTACCAGCTATCCAATTTGTATACAACCACCTTTTTACAGAAAACGGCCTATGCTACATCAGAAAACTTTTACAGGGATGCAGAGAAGACAGACAACAGGATTAAACTATCTAAACATTCTAAGACTGGAAACCATTCATCTTCCTACTTAAAGAGACTTATATAAGTGGGAGGTGCTTCACAAATCATCTATCTCAACCCAACCCTTTTATTGTAAAAAAAAGGATATCAATGTCTAGAGGAGCAATTTCACTTGACCCAGGTCACATAATATGTCCATGGTAAAATAATTTAGAAACCAGGTCAACCACCTCCTAACAACAGGTTTCTCTCCACCCACTAACAATGCTTCCCCATTTTCTATATCAAGATGGGCCAACTTAAGGCACCCCAGAGACCAAATGTCTAATTTCAATAGGACTTGGTGTTTGGGGAAAGTTGTGGTGTATGATTTTATAATATTCCCTGAATAGTTTCTGTTTAGAGCATTTTTCAAGAAAAAGCTTCATTTTCTCCTTTTTTTTAAGTGCACAATGCAGCCAACGTATTATTATGTAAAGAATGACATGCTCTGGTGAGCCATCTTTCCCTACTTCTTATTCTCTTTAAAGTTTACTTCTGGCCCAGAATTGGTCTCTGGCCACCAGATGAAGCTGCCAACACATTTTCCCATACTCTCTTTTTCTACACTGCAGAGAGTTTGGAACAATGATGGCAGACAAACAATGCAATATGCCAGCACAAGTCAGGCAATCTGAGCTCCAGTTTGTGTGACTTCATAGAATTTCAATTTCCTGTCATCTAAAATGAAGGGAGCCTTTACCAATAAGTTGCTAATACTCTTGGTACTAAAGCATTCCTCATTCGGTTTACTTGCACCACTGCCCACTGGAGAGAGAGAAAGGTTGGGGCTGGACATGTTAAAGAGAAACCATCTGTTAGAGCACAGGTGGAAAGTCTACACATTCGTATGTATGGACATAAGTTACTTTAAATATCAAGGCTAAAGTCCAGATAAGGAATGGCTGTTTGCATACACACACACACACTTCCATATCATACACACTAGAGTGGAAAACAATCTAATGTATTCTCTGTGCAGAGCTAGGTCAAAGCATCCTGACTTGGTATTCAAGTGCGTAGTGAATGCTCAGGGACTGTGTGTCAAAGTTCAGCTTATCCCCCACCCTGATTTCTTTATCAATTCTGTGAAAATGAGCATTGCTCTTCTGCTTTCCTAGCATTCTTTGTCATCAATTATCTTCTTCAGGATTCACAATCGCAGATCTATTTTTAGTAAAAAATTATAGCCACTGATCTATGCAGGGATTAGTATAAGACTTAGAAAATGTGTTTTAAGAATATAATATTATTAAATTATCCAATGTGTAAAAGTCAGTATGTTCCTGAGATCTCAAGAAGCTAAGGTTATTTCCTTATAATACCAAGGAACACACTACACACTAAAAGAGAATGGAGGAGAAAGAGAGGAGGGAAAGGGTGAGAGACAGAGGGGATAAGAAGATCAAATTTCTGTTTTCAATTCAACTCGAGGTAGCCAAAATGCCATCCAGGGACTCCAAAATCAATTTCAAACATAAACATCCTCTTTATGCCTTTTCTATGTAGACACACCTCTCAATGCTCACTTTTTTTCAGAAAAGTTAATGCTAGAAACATCAAAGCCTCTAGCATCAGAAATACCTGGGTTTAAGCCCTGGCTTGCACCAGTATGAGTTTGTGAGACTAGGAAAGTCACTTAATTTGTCAACTTCAGGATCATTATGATGATTAAATTAAACAATGCATGGGGAATATCTGACACAAAGCAAGAACGTAACTGGCACTACTGCCCTCTTGGTAGAGGTTATCAATGTGGATGATGGAAGAGACAGGCTAGATGTCACTTCGTAAACGGTCTGGTGTCACAGGTTCATATCATTCATTTTCCACAAGGGCAAGACTGTCCACAAGGGGAAGAAAATTGGTTCTTGTGGACAGTGAAAAAACGAATGTGAGCTATTACAGTGGTTTGTAGCCCTTCATATCCAATCCTACCCTCTCCCTATCTTACGCTTTAGTATTTGATTTCTTTTGCTAGGGATACTTTCAATCGAACTGAATTTCCTCCTTATGAGGATGTTCATGAAAAAAAGGTTATAAAGCACTGATCTTTATCTTTTGCATTATTGAAAAGATGCACTCCTGGAAATCTTCATCCTATTTCCCTACATTAGCACCCCCCAAAAACTGCAATGGTGTCAGCAGCAGGGGTAGGAGTACCCCAAGAATAAGAATATATACAAAGGTACTTCCAAAAGTCCATGAGAAATTGAATTTAAAAGGTAAGTTTATTTTGATGCAAAAAAGTCAGAAATCCACGCATAGTTTTTTCATAATACACATTTTCCATGAAATTTTTTGAAAACCCCCTCATATGCTATATAAACAACATTGTAGTTTTAATAAAAATCCTAGTAGATTCCACTCATTGGGGTCCATCTTTATAAACTTTTGTATGTCCCTCTTTCTAGCTTCCAATTTCCAGCTCTATTTCTAATTCATTTCAGAAAGACAATCCCAACACGTTACTCACCATTTCAATAATGATTTGGAGCAAGCCCTATTACTTCAAAGCATTCTTGGAGCAAATGCAGATTAAATGTAAAGCTTCATCCTTGCCAATCTGCATTGCTGTCCACCCATAGAAACCCATCAGTTTTCAAGAGTGACGCCACTGGTATAAATCCATTTAGCTGACTCTAATGAATCTGTAGGTATCAAAGTCTTATCCTATTCTATCACCAATTAATGCACCTGCGGATCCATTCCAATGTAGGATTCAGATTATGACCCTGGATTTACCTAGGGCCATTCTATAAAACTGGTAAATTTATGTCACAGGCAGTTCAGTCTCTTAAGTGACAGAGTTCTGATTAAAGTAAGAAAAGAGTTCTGACTTGGAGGCCAACACAGAGCTGATAGCTCCAGGCTCTGCTGCTTGTTCATGAACATCCTAGAAATCCCAGGGCACTAACAACTTCAACTCAAAATTTACTGTCTTTCATTGATAGCCAACTGCCAATAATTTGTAAGCCAGGGAGACATGAGTATGGATAATTGAAATTCACAATCCACTAACATTCCATAGTGACAAATGTCAGACCCTTCCTTATATAACTGTCCTATTTGGGGCCAGCGCTGTGGTTTAGTGGGTAAAGCTGCTGCCTGCAGCGTCAGCATCCCATATGGGCGCCGGTTCGAGTCCTGGCTGCTCCACTTCTGATCCAGCTCTCTGCTATGGCCTGGGAAAACAGCATAAGATGGCCCAAGTCCTTGGGCCCCTGCACCCACATGGGAGACCTGGAGGAAGCTCCTGGCTCCTGGCTCTTGGCTCCTGGCTCCTGGCTCCTGGTTTCAGATCAGTGCAACTCCGGCCATTGCAACCAACTGGGGAGTGAACCAGCAGGTGGAAGACCTCTCTCTCTCTCTCTCTCTCTCTCTCTCTCTCTCTCTCCTCTCTGTGTGTAACCCCGACTTTCAAATAAATAAATAAATCTTAAAAAAAAAACTGTCCTATTTGCAAGAGCTGTAAGATCAAAAATGAAATTGTTTCCATGAATGACCTCACCTCCAATCCTCTACAAACTATGAATCTGGAGCTTAGAAATGGAATAGGTAAGCATTCAGACAGCAGGGAGTAAGATGAGACAGAACATTCCCCAATCAGGATAATGAGACTACAAATAATCAAGAGCTGGACACAATGTTACCCAGAAACATGAAATCTTACAAAATGTTATACTGTAGTTGTAAATGAATGGGGGGGGGGGGCAGGGTATCATGAGTCCTGGGCTGGCCCTGTGGGAAGCATGCAGCAGGAGTTCAAGAGCCACTAAAGGACTAGTGCACGTCAAAAGCACAAAGACCAAGTACCATTTAGCCATTCATCCGATTTGTTACTAAAAGTTTATTTATTTGGCCGGTGCCGTGGCTTAACAGGCTAATCCTCCACCTTGCGGCGTTGGCACACTGGGTTCTAGTCCCATTGGGGCTCCGGATTCTATCCCTGTTGCCCCTCTTCCAGGCCAGCTCTCTGCTATGGCCTGGGAAGGCAGTGGAGGATGGCCCAAGTGCTTGGGCCCTGCACCCACATGGGAGACCAGGAGAAGCACCTGGCTCCTGGCTTCGGATCAGTGAGATGCGCTGGCCACAGCGGCCATTGGAGGGTGAACCAACGGCAAAAAGGAAGACCTTTCTCTCTGTCTCTCTCTCTCTCTATCCACTCTGCCTGTCAAAAAAAAAAAAGTTTATTTATTCCAATTTTTTTATTTGTTTGAAAGGCAGGGTGAGAGCTAGAGTGAGGGAAATTGAGAAATCTTCCATGCAATGGTTCAGTCCCTAAATGACTAGAAGAGCCAGGGCTAGGCCAAGCTGAAGACAAGCACCAGGAACTCCATCTGAGTCTGCCACATGGGAGCAGGGACTCAACTACTTGTCTCCTAGCTGCATTTGCAGGAAGTTGAACTGATATGGGATGCAGACATCCCAAGTGGTGCCTTATCCCACTGCACCACAATGCCTGCTCGCATCCTCCCCATTAGGAAAGAGGATCAGCAGACCTCTTTAACAGCATCCTGGGATTTGTGCACTTCTCAGAGTTTCACTTTATTGCTAATCGTAACACTATTCTTTGTTGAGAGTTTTCAAAAAGACTGCTATCTTCATAGTCCTTTAACATCCACATTTTTAAAGATGGGCATCTTGCTTGAGGAAACTCAGACTTAATTACTTCTCATCTGTTCAAAAGGATTCTGAAACCAACTATTCATGTCAATGTTAGTGGAAGAGCATAGAGTAGTTGCTATGTTCAAGAGCTAAGGAATAAGAAAAGCAATGTGTGCTTCTAGCCCCAGTTTCTCCCCCTAACAGGAGGTTCTTGGATAAGTATCTTTACCTCAATGTCTTCACCTATGAAACTGACCCTCATTCAATATCGAAGTGCCTGGGTTCAATTCCTGTCTTCAGCCTCCTGCCAATGCAGCCCCTAGGAGGCAGCAGTGACGGCCCAAGTAATTCGGTTCCTGTCACCCATGTGGAAAAACTGGATAGCATACTCCTAGCTCCCATCTTTAAACCCAGGCCAGCCCTGGCCATTGTGGGCATTTTGGGAGTGAATCAGCAGAATTCTTTTCTCTGTCTCTCTCTCTCCCTCCACTCAAAATAAATAAATAAAAAATTTAAAAATGTGTGCACTGTTTCATTTAAATAATAGAATTCTTCAAAAGAACCACCAAAATGTGCTCATTGTGAAAAAATAATAGCATTGCTTTTTTCTGCCCTTTACAAACCTTTACCAATTTTTCTGGATTCAACAGACCAAAATTAACAGTTAGAATTGTTTGGACATGTTCTAACACAGATGAACAGATTTGCAAACCATTTAACTTCACCTCTGCTCTCCCTCACTCCTGACAGCTGGGAAGTGTTGTGTCTGGACTTCTGATAATTTCTGAAACACTAGAGAAAACAGTCATCTTTAAATTTCCGATGGTTAGCTCAAGAAATCCTATGCTTAACGTCCTTTTCTCTCTCATTCAAACCGAATTCTCAAATGCCCATATGGGAAACGTTTAGCCCTTTTAACCTGTTACCTTCAAATCTCCAACCCAGTGGCTTGGGTACAGATAGATCAATGGGTGAAACTTCACCCAAAGATATCTAACAGCTCTTCAATCCATCTATCAGTACTGAGACTCTCTAGTACTCACAGTGACTCTAAGAGCTGTCATTTGGAGAGCTTCTACCATGCCCTACATGCCAGACTTCTACCATGCACTATGTGTCCACTCTTTGTCAACACGGTCATACTTTATTCACACAACACTACTTCAAGATAGGAACTATGTCTATTTTCAGATGATAAAATTAAGAAAAAAATAAAAAATAAAATTAAGGCTCAGAGAAATAAAATTAACTGCTTAAGAAGATCAGATGATAAGTCCCATGAGAGCAGGGATCATGTCTTGTTTTACTCACTAACAAGTCTCTGGTGCCTAATAGAGTGTCTGGAAAATAGTAGGCAAGCCACCAATATTTATAACTGACAAATGAAATGATACTATGTGTAAATGGCTATATCAGCACACAGAATGTATTGGGGCTGGGGATTGGAGAAGGGGTTATGTATGAAAGGGAAACAATTGGTTTTATGAATAATAATCAACAGTTCCCAGCAATGTACTAACTAGAAAATGTTGAAGTTGTCGGTCTGATTTCAGCCTTCTCTGCTCCCTAAATTGGCACTGACCAAATAGTAAGACCATCTCAACTGCCATTTGGAATTCAGTTTGAAACCATTTAAAATGTTGCCTACTGTTCCTGGCTCATGGAGAGACTGTTCCTTGCTCATGCTGATAAATGACTTTCTGATATAAAGCATTTCCTTTCCATGCCAGGTAACTAGTTTGTGGTTCCCTGAGTTGATCGGTGTTTTCCTTATTGTTAAATACAATGCTCACAGCACCTTGGAAAAAAGAACCAACCTGATCATTATTCGAGTTTTCATGTGAATTCAAACTTGACGTGTGTGAAATTACAGCTCAAAAATAGGGCCATCATCTCCCAATGCCATTTAATAATTAAACTTGAATTAGTACGCATTCCTAACAGAATACATATTTGTTGCCCTGGCTAGACAAGTATGTTAATAATTAGACAAATATGTTAATACTAATGTTACCTTAGTATCTTGAAGCCAAAACTTAAAGAGAATGGTCACTGGACTACAACTTCATAAAAATCATCAAGAAGTTAATTTATAATCTTTTCTTGAGACTCATTAATTACATTGTTTGGAAAACTCTATTTTTTTTCAATAAAGACAAAATGCTACTGCCAATAAAGAAGTTTCTTGAGAGCCAGTTACTATTAGTAAACTAATATTCCTCCATGAAAGCTAACCACAATCTTCCAGTAGCCAGGCAAATAGAAGAGGTAAAAAAGCTATTGTGGTGAACTCATTATAGAAGAAAAATGATATCCCCAAAATAAATGCTCAAGCTGCATCAAATCAGATATGAAATTGTTTCAAAATGAAATTATCTCTGAGAGGATATTTACTATAAGCAATCAAAATTTAAACAAATAAAATTATAGGAGAAAAAAGATCCGATTTTCTTATGAGGATTTATCATGGTTAAACAAGCAGTCTCTTGCAGCTCGAGAATCCAAGTGTATAACTCTGGGAGCTGTTCTCAGGACAGAGGAAGAAAGGAAATTTTAAAAAAAGAAGGTTGATGTTCTAATGGGAGAAAATCTAAGGGAATACTTTAAATTGAATAAATGATCGTTGTGAGTTGGTCACTGAAAGTGGGACTAAAATAGCCACTGCCTTTGAGCTGACCCTATTCCTAATAGAAAGAAAAGAATGACCTGGGTAAACATGGGTATAGAAATATGCAAAGATGGAAACATTTTCTGTTCACAAGAAGACACACTTAGTCCAAACAGGGAGATGATTTGGTTGAGGCCATAGGCACCTACTAAATGGTAGATCTGGACAAGAACAGAAAGCTCCATGAAGGTAGGTATTTTTTTGCGTGGTTTGATCATGAGAACAAAGACAAAATGCAGTAAACTCTAAATAAATGTTTGTTGAAGGTATGGGGAGTAGAAAGAAGGATCAATTCAATTCATTCAAAAAGCATACATTATATTGTATTCTAAGGGGAACTGCAAGAGAGTACAGTATGGCTCCAGGCTTCAGGAGTTTACAACCTATTCGAATAAACAAGACGTACATATGAAAGGGTAAACAAGATGTACATATGAAAGGTTGACTCACTAGCAAATGTCCCACACTGAGAGCCAAAGGACTTGCTGTGCATATTCATCTTGTAAGATTTGGATGAATAGAGATGTAGCTATAAGCTACAGGGAACAGGGAATTCTTGATGGTGAAATGAGAAGCACTAATTGCTAGTAGGACACTAATATGACAGGAGTTCCAAGCCCCTTTGAGTTCCTAGTGGAAGAGGATCTCATCTAATAATACTGATGACAACTTCTTCATCTGTTTTCGAAATGCTTTCAGTTTGCATTATCTCCGGTGTTCTTCACCAAGCACTTGGTGGTGGGCAGGAATGGGATGCTGATCGCAAACAAAAAGAAGTCAGAAAAAGGGTCTTCCATAAGTTCATGAAAAGGTGTACTATGAACAAACTATGTCTGCCTTCCAAATTTTTTTGCATCCAAATAAGCTTTCTTTCAATTCCATTTCCCCCACAAACTTCATAAAGTACCCTGGTATTCTGTGAATGAGAATTAGATCCAGCACTGTAGGTGATGGCATCTATCAACATCCAGGAAATTGGATTCTTAATGTGGACATTGTTTAGCATACGTGAGAGGAGAATATTCAAGATTGTCATGGACAAGTTAAGAAACAGATTGTTCAGGAGTATAGGAGCATGTGTGGGAAAATGTGGAGATGATGAAGAAAAAGCAAGCACTCTTCTCTAGCACACAAGCTGAGCCATTCTCTCACTTGCTTTGCAACTAACAACGTGGAGAGAATGTACACCCATCTGGGATAGCTAGGGATACAGCCAGAACACAGGGTGTCTGCAGGGAGAAGACTACAACTTAAGCCTCTCTGGGTGCTCATGCCTTCCAGGCTGGTATGGCCACCACCCCAAAGCCCACGGCTTGCTGAGCAAAGCACAGGCTGTGTTTCAGTTGCCGCTGATTTCCTCAGCCAGGTGCCTTTGCACAACACACCAACTGCACACTCACCTCTGCCTGCCTGGAAACAGCCCATCCTGGCTTTGACATGCTATATCAGGAGGTGCTTCATTTCACAGAGCCTGAATGCAACCCCCACTGGGTTTTGCTGTGTTCCTTCTGGGCACAAAGGAAATACATCAGTGCCCCTTCCCAGAGACAGTTCAAGTACTGATGGTGCTTTCCTGTCCCTTGTCAGTGTAGCTACCCCAGGTAGCTATCCCCTTAGAAAGAAATGCAACCAGCCCAAAGGCACAGCAGAACTACAGTGTCACTGAAAGCACACCTGTAGCAGAGTTATCATAAAGGGACTTGAAGAACAAGGAAGACTTATATACAGACAAGGAGCACTACAAATGTATCCATACTAATGTAACAAAGAATTTATTTTTTAATTATTTATTTATTTGACAGCAGAGTTAGACAGTGAGAGAGAGAGAGAGACAGAGAGAAAGGTCTTCCGCTGGTTCACCCCCCAAATGACCGCTATGACCAACGCGCTGCGCCGATCCGAAGCCAGGAGCCAGATGCTTCCTCATGGTCCCCTACGCGGGTGCAGGGCCCAAGGACTTGGGCCATCCTCCACTGCCCTCCCGGGCCACAGCAGAGAGCTGAACTGGAAGAGGAGCAACCGGGACAGAATCTGGCGCCCCAACTGGGACTAGAACCTAGGGTGCCAGCGCCGTAGGCAGAGGATTAGCCTAGTGAGCCACGGCGCCGGATTAACCATGGGAAAAAGCAGAAGTCACAGAATATGAAAGATACATGCGCTCAAAACAGCACCAGAGTAAGAATAAAGAGGGAATGGAGAACTGTAGGACCACTAGGATGAAATAAGGGAGAAAGCATTAAAAAATTGTTAAAAATGTATAGAGGAACTGGCATTGTGGCGCAGGGTTCAGCCGCTGCATAGGATCACTGGCTCATATCCTGACTGCTCTGCTGCTGATCCATCTCTCTACTAACGCACCTGGGAAAACAGCAGCAGATGGCCCAAGTGCTTGAGCCCCTGCCACACATGGAGGCTACCTGGAGTTCCAGGTCCCTGGTTTCAGGCTGGCTCAGCTCTGGTTGTTAGGGATATCTGGCAAATGAACCAGAGGATGGAAGATCTCTCTCTGTCTTTCTCCACCCAACCTAGGTCACTCGGTCTCTCAAATAAATAAATATTTAAAAAATTAAACTTGCAGATAGGCAGGCTACAGGATAGGAACTGTAATTGCATAGGAAAAGAAGACAAGGAAAGAGACAAGGGGAGGAAAGAAAAGAAGGGAAGGGAGGGAAGAGAACAAGGGAAGGAGAAGGCAGAAGGTGGCAGGAAGCCAGGGGCAGGGGGCATCCCTTTGCAAGTCTCTTCATCTGATTTTTGACTGTCAGAGTTCACCAATGAACGTGAGTCCAGAAAATTCGAACCCAGTGCCTTCCTGCTCATTATACATTTGTCGTATTCATTCAAGCAGTAGCTCTGAGTGAGGCGTCTCTCTCTCTCTCTCTCTTTCTCTCTCTCTCTGTGTGTGTAGGGGGGAGGTTGTTGTTTTTCTTCCCCTGGGAAATCCATATCTCATGTGGTCTGCAAAATCTGGCTTGAGTGATTTTCTCTCTAGTAATGGGCATATCTGAGCTCATAAGCGGCATATTGTCAGGCTGTAGTTGATTTGTTTTATAGTGCTTCGGCTGGCCTTTTTCCAAGTGCATGCATTTGGATTTTCTTCTGGTATTTCATGTTCATAATATGCAGTTTAATTTGCCACAGCACATTCTACCAGATGGCCTCCTCTTTCAGTCCCGCTACCTCTGCTTTATCTGCCCACAACCTTGCCTCTGCCAACCATCACAAAATAAATCTCCTTGCATTAAACAGTACCTTCTTCTACAAATTCCATTAAGCTGATGGCTGGATAATTCTGGTCACTTGCTGCTCATCAAAATGAAGAATCGGTGTTTGAGAGCAAAGGGGGAAAAGGGGGAAGCTCCCAACATGACACAGCACTCTATGAATAGAATTCACTTCTATGACTGCTTGTTCGGAGTTTCATTTCTATTTCTTGACAAAATAGGACAAAAGTAAATAAAAACAAATCCCAGGACCCTAATACACCAACTATATTCATCTTCCTGAGTTTCCTTCCATTCTAGATCTATCTTTTGACAGGGTTGAAATTTTAGCACAGATATAAACCTGTATCCTATTAGTTTTCACTTGTCACTGTGAATATTTTCTCTATCACTAAGAGTGTTCCTAATTAGCATTATAATTAGCATTATAACATTCTACAGAATGTATGGATCATACATAATATATTTCACTATTCCACCCAGTGACTTGGTATTTTATATTGCTTCCCTGTCTTTCATTAGTAGGGCTATTTCTACAGATTAAAATATTCATATATTCAATATAGCCTTTTCTTCACCTTAAAGATCTGGCGATAGAAGAAGGTAAATTTTTCCATAGGTTTTTTTTCTTCTTCAAATGTTTTCAGTGGGGATTATTAAGTCTAAGGGAATGAACATTTTTATGGTTCTTGATTACTTCATCAAATTTGCTTTCTAAATCAGAGCAATTTAGGCTGCCACAAGCAACGCATAAATAGAGCCGTTTTACCACCTTCTCTGCAACATAAAGAATTATTTTCTTAAATTTTTGCTAATTCAAAAGATACAAGATATTATCTTGTCATCACTTAATTTGGAACTCTTTGTAAAGGTTCATTTCAACAGTTCTTCATAAATTTACTTACTGTTTATATTCCCTGTTGCGTGAATTGCTATACACATTCTTTTCCATTAACATTCTCAGTGTCTTAAGGTTTTTCTTATTAATAATGTAACTATCACCCTTTCCTTTCTTACTTGTTGCAAATACTCTCCAGATCTGTTTTTCTTTTTATTTTAAGCACACTTTTTATTGTTTATAAGTCCTTATTTCTTAAGTAGTCAAATTCATATTTTTCTCCTTACTTCTTCAGAACTTACCACAAAACATATGGTTTCTCAAATGAATATTTCCCCATTTTTCTCTGTTATTTGCTTTTTAAACAATTTTTTTTTCTTTAGCAACTTAATTTTATGCCATTTGAAATTTATTTTCATACAATATGTTAGGCTAGCAACTTATGAGTGTTTAACTGCTAATCAGTTTTCCCCAAGCCATCAAAGAGCTCTTCCCTTATTATTTTATGATGCCCAGTTCAATATACATTCACTTTACATAAATATAATAATACAAATACAACTCATAAAAATAATTGTCATAAACACATACATTTTCTTCTATTCCAGTATCCAAACTTCTCTTCTGGGATCAGAGTCATAATGTTTTAGTGGCTGCTATCTTTTACTGTCTATTTATCAGCTTTATTTCTTTGTATGGTTAATTGCAAGTATATCACACATGTCTCTTCATACATTTGGATACAATGAGAGCAGGCATAGTTTAAATGGCGGCTATACAGCACAAGGACAAGGACCGTGGCTTTCAGAATGAAGTCCCTGCCCTGCAATTGGCTAGCTCTGTGGCCTTGAGAAAATCACTTAACCTCCCTGCACCGTACCTTTGTTACGTGCAAAGTGAAAATAATAAAAGTACTTATAACTCATAGCTGCATTGTCCATTACTACAGTTAATAGTCACACTGATTACTACATTTGAATTAATCAAAATTAAACTAAGTTAAGACTTTAGTTTCTTAGTCACACTAGCAACATTTCAAGTGTTCTATATTCACATGCGCTAGTGGCTAACAGAGTTGGGTAGTGCTGGTATAATAGAATACTGCCATCATTGCAGAAATTTCTATTGGACAGACCTGCATGGACATACCTGCATGAGGCTGATGTGATAGCTAAGTGAGACACATCATGGAAAGCACTTAGCACACAACCCAACACATAGTAAGCACTTCATGGTAAGTGTAATTGGAATAGTAAAAGTATGAATAGCAGGTGTTTTCACATGAATCAAGCACCTACTAGTATAATGGAAAAGATTGATATCAAGAAATCATCTTTGTACTTCACAGTGAGAAATCATATAAGAATCAGTGGCTGTGGAAGCTGATGGAAGTTATCCATATGATCACTGTGGACAAGCATGACTTCAGCCCAGGAACACAACTCCAAAAGGTATTCTGATTGTTCAAGATTGGGATTTGAGCTCTCAGCAGAACAACATCTACTAAAAAAGAAGCAGCTTTCTCAGAGAGCATAGACACAGGAATATTTCAACTTTGTTCTCCATTGAGCATTCTGTGTTTATAATTTGGTGTCCTGAGTGGAATCCCCATTCTAGAGTGTCTTAAGGGTATGAGCAATCCATGTCAATGGCAACAGATTTAGTAAATGAACAAACTGTCACTTTGTGGCTGGAACTGTGGCATAGCAGGGAAAGCCTCCACCTAGAATGCTGGCATCCCATATTGGCACTGGTTCATTTCCTAGCTGCTCCACTTCCAATCCATCTCCCTGCTAATGGCGTGGGAAAAGTTGTAGGAGATGGCCCAAGTGCTTGGGCCTCCGCACCCACGTGGGAGACTGGGATGAAGCTGCTGGTTCCTGGCTTTGGCCTGCCCCAGTGCTGGCCATTGTGGCCATCTGGAGAGTGAACCAGCAAATGGAAGATCCTCTCTTTCTCTGCCTCTCCCTCTATCTCTGTAACTCTGATTTTCAAAATAAATAAATGGATATCATTTTAGACTTATAGATCAGTGTCTTATAAGTTTTGGTACCAAAATCATTCCTCCAAAATTGTGATAAACCCGAGTGACCTGATAGAAGTTAAGGAAGGACTAGCAAACTAAAGGAATTTAGTAATTCCATCAAGGCAATTCCTACTTCTGAAGCTTCTTATAGGCAATGTGTCTGTTACAAACATGTCCCACTTATTTTTATCCCTGGGAATATATCACATGAAAATAAGGAAGTATTGAAGACAACTTAATACGCCTTAATATTTCGGAAATTGTCAGCAGTGTAAAGATGTCTTCCTTTCCAACAAAAGGTTAAGTCCTGGCCACTGTCTTCCCTCTCCTCCCAACACCTCTGTAAAGGTCACTTATCACCACAATCAGTTGGTTCACGCTAAAGACGAGCACATTCCAGTATTACTCTGGGTCACAAAACCTACATCTACTGGAGATGGGAAAGACCTTCAAATGACCCATATTAGTTCTCCTTCACTGATGTGGTGAAACTGAAAGTTTATCACACTCTTACTCAAGAAATCAGTTTAAAATACCATATAGATGAAGTCCTCAGACTAGTTTGAAAACCAGATTTTCAGTTACCTCTCCATGTGTGTAAACCACCTGTGTGTAAATGAGTAAATGACGGCAAAGAATAAGTAATCCCCTTTGAGATTTTTTTTTAAGCCTTAGAATAGAAGAGCTGGTGAGGGGCTTAGAGGGGACTCCGAGACCCCTCATTTTCCAGATCAGGATAATGAATGGGAAGACAAAAGAAGTGACTTAACGATGGTCACAGCTAGTTAGTGTCAGAGTCACTAGAACCCCATGTGCACACTTTCTCAGCAGAGCACTTCTGAAACAAAACCGAATGCCTCAGCACTATTTTGCACACATAACAATTATTCCTGGAATTTACCAGGATTCATTAAAATGATCACGAAAACTCTATAGGTTTGCTTCTGACTTAACACATTTAGTGTCCACAATCGGACAAAGTTTATTGAGAAGCTGACTCTCTATCCCTTTGGGATACTAAGACACTGCCAATATTGCTGTATTTTGAAAGCCGGAAAAAAAATAAATCAATGTGAGATCGTTTCAGAAATGTATTACACTAAGAGGCTACACAACACAGATACTTCTAACAACAACAAAAAAGATCACTGTGATATAATCAATAAAATACTCTCTTTCTGGACAAGCTGATCAAAGCTAAACAAAAAAACAGAAGGAAGGGGGAAGCTTTGGCACTGGTGAGCATGGAAACATGTAACATAGATATTCTGCGATGAGGGGCTAGGTGACGAGTCTACAACAGGTACCAATTCCTCTGGTGTACTGATAACGCGATAACACAGGATCAGCGCTGGAAGCTCCAGATCATTCCCTCTCTACTGCATGGGTGACAGAAGCTCACTGCCCTTTCCACTCCCACTACATTTCTTCCGGGGAGACAGGAAGGGCAGTTATTCTCTGGGTGACAGTGCGAACCTCTGGGTCCTCACTCACACATCTAGCACAATATCACGTTATTCCAGAGTCCCCCTCCCTAGCGACTTCCCCATGCCCTCAGACCTCTAGTTAGGAAAATATATTAAAATACCAATGTCTGACTTAAGACATAGATGCCTCTGTGGCCCACTTCATAAAATGGAATTTGCCAGAAGCATCCACTCATACTATATACTCAGAACTATGTATGCATAAATGAAAAATGTACACTCTTCACTTTTAAGAACCTCACAATTTAGTGGATCTGGTTCTTAAGGGAGTGAAAGAACGAATGGCTTTAATGACATAAGTACCTATCAGTTAAACAAACATGTGAACTGCTTAAGAATAAAAGTGTAGGGCTGGCATTGTGGCCTTATGTTGGCATCCCACATCAGAGCACTGGTTCAAATCCCAGCTTCTCTGCTCCTGATCCAGCTCCTTGCTAATGCACCTGGGAAAGCAGCAGATGATGGTCCCTGCCACCCACGAGGGACACCCAGATGGATTTCCTAGCTCCTGGCTTCAGCCTCACCCAGTCTGGGCCATAGCAGCCCCTTGGGGAGTGAACCAGCAGGTGGAAGATGCCTGTGTGTGTGTATGTCACTCTGTCTTTTAAATAAATAAATAAGTCTTAATAAAAATAGAAGTGGGGCCAGCCTTGTAGCATCATAGTGGGTAAAGCTGTTGCCTGTGATGCTGGTATACCATATGGGTGGCAGTTCATGTCCCGGCTGCTCCAGTTCCAATCCAGCTCTCTGCTGATGGCCTGTGAAAGCAGCAGAAGATGGCCCCAGTGCTTCGGCCCCTGATACCTACATGGGAGACCCAGAAGAAGCTCCTGGCTCCTGGCTTTGGCATGACCCAGCCCTGGTCATTGCAGCCATCTGGGGAGTGAACCAGTGGATAGAAGATTCTCTCTCTCTCTCTCTCTCTCTCTCTCTCTCTCTCCCACACTCTCTGTAACTCCGACTTTCAAATACATAAATACATCTTTTAAAAAGGAAGAATAAAATTGTGGATCTACTGAATGACCTGGAAAAAGAACTTGGTATGGGACCTGGAAAGGAGACCTAGGGTAAAATTGTGAGCAGAAAGTCAAAGTTTCACGGTCCTAACAGCATTGTCTCCCAGGTGAGGAGATGCTGTCTTTATGCATTTGACAGCCTTTTCCAGTGGCTTCTTACTTCCTGAGAGCAGCTGAGCACACTAGATTTCTGTTCCCGCAGCCAGAGGCCCCGTGTACTGTCCTCGGCCAGCTGTTATTGATAACCCTGAAGCTGCAGACTTGCCCTAGATGGGAGAGGGCATTTCCCCAGAATTCTTGCTCTGGCCTTTCAGAATTGCCTGTGTTCACTTTTAGATAAACAAGTGATCCATGCAAACTTACATGAAGAAGTTATCCTACAGTTGTCCCTACAAAAAGGAAAAATCTGAATTGATAAGCAGAATTAACAATGCAACTTTAGTTCAGTTTTGAAGCACCTTATAAGGGAAGCCAAAGAGACCATGACGAAGACCTCCTCTGAACACAAGCCCAGGATGCCAGAACCCACTGAATCTCAAAGGTGTTGATGGGAACTCTCACAGAGTACAAGCCACACACTGCCCCACTCAGAACTCCTCAGGAACCCCAACTGGATGTGTGCGAATGGAAAATGCAAATCCCAGCTCAGTCTTGCTCCAGTACAACATCCAGGTGAAGGTGACTGCCAAAGAGCTCCTTGGACTTGGTTGGAAGTTCTACCGTGTTGGAAAGGTTCTCCCACACAGCCCACCCCTCTCGGAAGGGAAGCCCATGGCAGAACATGGGTAGCAGAGAGTCAGGGCTGTTATCTCCACCTCTGCCACCTCAGAGAGGGCCAAGAGCAATTACAAGTCCAAGTAGAGCAGACACCCAAAGGCAGAGGAGATAAAATTCGCTTCCCAGGGACCAGAAGCCGTTGGTTACTCTAACAAGAAGTACAATGCACAAGCAAAGCAATGAAACTACAGGGAATGCCGAAGCCTAGGACAGGGTACAGGTAGCTGGAGTCTGAGTTCAGTTTGGAGAATGTGGCTCCAGCAGGTGGCTGTCCCAGAAGGAATACAAGGTGTTTCTGCATCCCTGAGAGAAACAAAGAGTAAACAGTCAAACTGATCTTAAACATGGGGTTTACATTTAATGTTCCCTTCCACTCAAGGTTCAAGGACAGGATTCAAGGGATTTGAGGATCCTGGGCTAGAGCTTGACTCTCTGGAGATGGAGCCCTGGTGTCTGTATGCCCACCCCTGTTTGAGAGATAATGAGCAGTTGAAAAGTTCCCCCTGTGAAAAGGCTAGCAGGCTGGAATGTGGAAAAGGTCAGGACTCCAACCAGATGCTTGCTTTTTCTCTCTCCATCTGTAGCAGCAGCACCCAAGATGTCTGAGCATTCTGCTATGGGATAGGGAACAGGCTGGCTTGCAAGCAGTGCACACCCTTTGGAAAGCTCCTCTTGGGGGTCCTTGATGAATGGCAGAGGAGACCCTGAGTGAATACATTTTCTTTAGCTGATAGAAACAGGGAGATGTAACATCTCAGTAGAAGAACATGCTTAAGGCCAAAGCCTACAGCTTAAGCCTTGGATTGGAAGTGGGTGCTTTATTTTAAAATCTCCCAAGGTTTGAAAATCGCAAAACTTTGTAAGCAGGGCCAGTGCTGTGGCGTGGTGAACTAAGCCTGTCCTTTTGGCACCAGCATCCCATATGGGCTCTGGTTCATGTCCCGGCTGCTCCCCTTCCAATCCAGCTCTCTGCTGTGGCCTGGAAAAGCAGTACAAGATGGCCCAAGTGCTTAGGCCCCTGCACCCATGTGTGAGACCTGGAAGAAGCTCCTGGCTTCTGGTTTCAGATCAGTCCAGCTTCGGCCGTTGAGGCCATTTGGGGAGTGAACCAGAAGATGGAAGACCTTTCTCTCAGTCTCTCCTTCTCTCTGTCCATAACTCTACCTCTCAAACAAATAAATAAAATCTTTGAAAAAAATTGTGAGGGGTGAGGAGAGTGAAGGGACACTTGGTTTTACACTGACATTCTGTTTTGTGTTAACTCACAAAAAGACTGCCTTGGGGTATCCAAAATGCAGTGAAGTGAAAATTCAAAGAGTGTTTAAAAGAAAAGAATTCACCTCTTTGCAAGAGATGCTCTAACAGAAAGTTTGTGGCAGATGGTCACTTCAATGCAGGGAATTTAAAAACACCTGCAATCCTACACTAAGGGGCTTCAGTAATGAGAAAATCCTGAAAGATCTCTCTTCCAAAATGCAGGTCTATAATCCCATCCTGGGACAAATATGGGCTTGCTTATGTAATCTTCTGAGTGCCCCCAGCCTCTCGGTGGTGAAAATGTCAAGGTACAAAGGGCACTGGAAGATGGGCAATTTATGTAAGAATGGAAGGCCTAATCCATGTCACTTTAGGCAAACTTCATTAACCTTTGAAATACCAGGCCCCATTTACTAAAGAACAGAGACTCCTCCAGAGTTGCACAGGCCATCAGGTGCCGAATGCATTGGAATCTGGAGTTGCTGACCTTCCTTTATCCTGCAGTAGTCCTTTCAGTGGTAGAGCTCTAAGTGAGGCTATTTGTGATCCTGAGATGGAATAACAGGTTATTTTCAAGTAATCGACATTGCAGGGTGGGTGTTTACATTTAGGAGTGCTTTTCCTTGCAAGTTTTGGTTTTAAGGCTTAATTGCCTTTGGTCCCAGGAAAGACAAATCAGCTACAGGGTGGAGAGGTTCTGGGAAGTCTGTGTGGGTGGGAAAAAGAGGGAGAGAAGGAGGGAGGCGGGTGCACAGTCCTAAAGAAACACCTACTCCTTTATGGTGGGAGGGAGGTGAGAGACAGCTGAGGGGGCAGAGGAATGAGTGACTACTAAGGAATTAGCTGGGGTGCCAGCCCACCAGCTGGGGCCCTGATTACACTCTGATTTTAACCCTTGGTTTCCCTGGCCAAAGAAAAAAAAGGTACTCCTTTGCTGGCAGCTACTGTCGCTGTTTCAACACAGATAACACCTTCAACTAGGAAATTCAGAGAAGCAAACCTTTTTTCTTAGTTTTCTTCTCAAAATACGAGGCAGGAATCTGTGTAAGTAAATAAGATATGCCCTCCCCATCAAGGATATGAATTCTAAAAACACAATATTTAGCCTTTTTTTAAAAATTGTCTGCCATTCAAAGACCTGGA
The DNA here is from genome assembly GCF_033115175.1 of Lepus europaeus. NCBI lineage: Eukaryota > Metazoa > Chordata > Mammalia > Lagomorpha > Leporidae > Lepus > Lepus europaeus. Next base: position 23,424,323 of record NC_084850.1, on the reverse strand, counting down.
AAAATTTACTAGCAAATTTAATTTCCTTGCATATGTAGCTGAGAAGTTGGAACTAGTGAGGCGAAACAAAAAGAAACAAAAAGAAAAAGAATTTGTCTAATTCAAGGTGCAAGTGCCTGACTTCAACTCACACGCCCCAAAGGCTGGAAAAGCCCCATATCAGGAGACTCCCAAGAGGGGGGAATTCATATCCAGGCAACATTTCTTAAAGACCTCCTATTTGCTAAGAAGTTTCACATACATTATCCCAGTTAATCCTCATATAAACCCAATCCGAAAGGCAGGTATTAACATCTCTATTTCACAGATGAGGAAAAATGAGGCTCTAAAAATCACTACACATGTTCTGTACTGACAGGTTCTAAAAAGGTTTGCATGTACAATTGTTCTTTAGATCCTATCAGCATCTTTTCAAAATATTAATATATTAACAATTAAATATATAAAGTGAAGAAACGAAACTCAGGAAAGTGACGTCACAAAGAGGAACACTATCAGTACTGCTACTAGGACTTAAATTGAGCCCTCCAATTCGAACCTACCAGCTATGTCCACTTAGAATCAGACCCCATTTCACTAACACCATGTGACTCAATGAACGCTCCCATGCTCATGCAACAAAAGTATGTGTCAGGCATTGTGAAAGACACTGTAGAAAGTGACTCCAAACCATGTACTTGACCCTTCTCAGGCAAATGCTAGGCTGCTGGGACAGTGGCAAGGAGTGTATCAAACTCTACAATAAGTCACACTGTGTCAAGGAGCATATAAGAGGCAGTGATGAAGCACATGGGACCAATCGTTATAAAATGATCAAATCCAATGTGAGTGAAGGGACGAATGGAGAGGCTTCTTTGAAGAGGTGACCTTGAAAATCAAGTTGGAGATAGAGTGAATGACATTCCAAGAGAAGGAAACCACATGAGTAAGAATATTTAGAAGAAGACAAGGGAAAATAGCCATTTGGGGGATAGGATATAAACTTCACCCAGTAAGATTTATTACTCTAAGTAATAATAAGTAGATGTAAAATTACTGCTGCTACCAAGCCTACAGCAATTGGTTCGGCTCATGTTCAATGTGAATTTTGAAATAAAGAGAGATTCTATGCTACACAAAGAATATATTTACTTTTTCTTTTTTTAATGCTTGAAGATGGTGAGTGATAGCAAATGCCAATGAAATACTTCTAAATGACTCTAGAAAGCAAAATAGAGTCTCAAAGATTGCACACAATATTAATTTAAAGAAAATAAGATCATTTGGAATATAAATCAAGGATAATAAACCTATCACACTGTCAAAATCTGGAACAGTTTCAATAAGGTACCACATCCTAGATACCACATGCAATCAGACAATTTCCGTGGATATTACAACTGTAATACAGAGCACCACAAAATGCTTCCCCTGCACCCTGAGCCAGTCCCAATCCTGAAATAAAAACTGGCAAATAAGTAATGATGCCCGAGAAAGCAATATTTGAAAACCCCATTTCCAAGATGAAGAATGTCATAAAAAGAAATTAAATAAACTTCACCAAAGCCAGCAATGCCCCAGTTGCTTCAAGCTCCCCAAACAGATTGCTTGACAAAGGCCAATAGAAATCACAAGAATTACTAATTACAGGCATTTAAGGAATTAACATCTATGTTTAATTAGCAAGTTGTAATGCAAAACCACAGTTCCAAGGGCCTTCAACCTCTTCTTCCTAATGAGTTCTGTGATCCTGGCTTAAATCACATGCAAAGTAGCAAGCAGCTAATCATGCAGGGGCTAACCTCCTGAGGAATTCTACCCTGGAACTCCAGTTCTGCTATGACAAGCTGTGGTGACAATGTTCCCCTCTGGTGACAAACAGCTACCCCCATCATAGAAATCCCGTGCCACATAAAGAATGCTGGTTCTAAACAGTAACACATTTCAGACCATTGTCTGGGAGAAAGTGCGGCTATATCTCACCTCCTGGAAATACATTCTTTGGATCTTGTTTGAAATCCTATCACATCCTAGGAAGTACAACAAGAAACTGACACCCTCCCAAGAGTTGATTGGAAACCTATACTATTCACCCACAAAGAAGTAGCTAAAACAAAGGAGAGCATGGGGTTTTTCCTTAGGGAATTTTAGGCAGAGCTGTCACAGTTGAAATCAGAGGAATCTGAATGTTCAAATTAGAAAGAACTTCAGAAATCAAAGTTTTAGTTCAGCTCACTCTTCAATTCAATTTATTCTTATCCATTACGTACCAACTGAACACCTTAGTACAACGCTTTATTCTGGGCACTGAAAATAGAAGCTGAAGATTGCCTCCGTGCGCTGCAGCAGCTCACTGATGAATGGGGAGACAGTAAACAAAGAAGCCGAAGGACTTGCAGGCCTACAAAACCCTCTTCCTGTCATTTGGAAGCCGAGGAACCACAATATTTCCTACGGCTCTCCTGGCACATCCCCACTTCTTTTTTCTTGCCTATTCGAGTGCTACACTCCAAAAGGAACACTAAGTTAGACCGCAGAGGGTACTTGACTCCAACCTTGAACCTAACACAGGAGCACAGCAGCTAGGTAAATGCCAAGTGGGGTTGCATCCAGCTTCTGCTGGGCCACTCCAGGTGTGAGCAAAAGCTTCTCCAGAATTTGCCATTATGTCACAAATGCTCAAAAACATTTATTCACTGAGAGGTCACCCAAGCACTGCTTCATGTCGCCCTTTCCCTTTCTGCCTCTTTCTACTTCCTCCAATCAAAATTCAGATAAAGGCTGCTAAATAAATGTAGAGACAGGAAACTGAGATGTGCTGAAAACTTAGCTGAAACTTTATTTAACCAATAACTTTTTATTGAGTACCTAACACATATTATGCATACAAATAGGAATTTTTTTTTCTAAGTGATGGTGGGAGAGAGACAGAGAGAGAAGACAAAGGAGAATGAGGAAGGAAGGCAGAGAGATAGCACATGGGAATAAATTTTGAAAATCAAAATCATAGTCTGAAGATGTTTTGATTTATTGAGAGCCACTTCTATGCTGTGACCCTATGCTAGGTAGCTCTGAGGGTGTAGGAATGAGTAGGAGATAAAGACTGTTCTTGTCTCCAGGAGGTTAATAAGAAAAAAAGCTAAGTAAAACACAAATGACTATTCCACAAGACAGATCACAAAGTGCCACCATGGAAGTACAAAGTGCTCTAGAGGAGGAAGTTTTGTGTTTATGACATAGGGCACAGGGAAAAGTTTGACTGGCAGGAATGTGGGAGTGGGGTGCAAAATAGTTTTCCAACTAAAGATTGCAGAGAGGGGCAGCACCATAGGTTAGGATACGGCCATCCCGTATGAGCACTGGTGCACTGGTTCATGTCCCGGCTGCTCCACTTCTGATCCAGCTCCCTGTTAATGAGCCTGGGAAAGCAACGGAAGATTGGCCAAGTGCTTGGGTCCCTGCCACCCACGTGAAACTCTAGGCACCTGGCTTGGGCATGGCCCAGCCCCGACCACTGTGGCCATTTGTGGAGTGAACCAGCAGATGGAGGATCTCTCTCCTGTCTCTCCCTCTCTCTGTCACTTAGCCTTTCAAATAAAAATAAATAAATAAATCTTTTAAAAAATTATAAACCTCACAGAGAAAGCCGGCCAGATTCAGCAATTAGATGAGAAAAGTGACAGGAAATGAAAAAGACAACTCTGAAGGCTTGGGATGAGGACACATCAGAATCTGTTTGTAGACTGGGAGCTCAGAGTCAGAGGAGATGAAAATTACTACAGGAAAGGAGACATTGCTAGAGCAAGGGCCAGGGTGTGATCACAGATCCGGAAGATTTAAATCAAGGCTTCTTCATGGCACAGAAGGGAATGCTTCAGTAATAAGACACTGGAGTATTATAATATACAGTGTTTTATACGATATAAAATGGACACTGGAAAGGCACATATCCAAGAGAACTGTAAATATATATCTATACAATAATCTGTGCACAAAAGTTCATAGCAGCATTATTCAGAATAGACAAAAGTGGAAACAACCCAAATGTCTATCAATTGATAAATGGATAAACCAAATATGATATATCCCTACAATGGAATATTGTTTAGCAGTAAAAAGGAATAAAGCATTGGTTCATGCTACAACCATGAACCAATGGTTTCCAGGTTCTGGTGAGAAGGAGGAATGAGAAATGATTGCTAGTGAGCACAGGGTTTCTTTTTGGGGAGACAAATTGTTCTGTAATTACATAGTGTTGGTGGTTGCATACCTTCTGTTCTACTAAAAGTCTCATGGTTTTTCCCTTTAAAAGCATAAGTTTTTATATTATGTGCTTTATATCTCAATAAAAAATACAAAGTGATGGATGGATACACCGAGTGGCTAATGTCTTTTTCAGAAAGTGAGAAAAGGCTCATTTGCCCAAATTGAAGAAACTAGATATGAGGTTTTGAGCTAATGAAAAGCAAAGCAGCTTTGGTACAACTCCTGACAGCAAAGGATGTACAATCATAATGATAATAACAACTAAAACTTACTGAGAACAGAAATGATGCAAGATGGTCCAGTAAAGTCATAACCAAGACAGAAAATGGCATGAACAAGGGCCCGTGTTGTGGCTCACTAGGTTATTCCTCCGTCTGCTACGCCAGCATCCCATATGGGTGCCGGTTCTAGTCCTGGCTGCTCCTCTTCCAATCCAGCTCTCTGCTATGGCCCTGGAAAGCAGTAGAAGATGGCCCAAGTCCTTGAGCCCCTGCACCCATGTAGGAGACCCGGAAGAAGATCCTGGCTCTTGGCTTTGGATCAGCGCAGCTCCGGCCGTTGTGAACATTTGGGGAGTGAACCAGCAGACAGAAGACCTTTCTTTCTGTCTCTCCCTCTCTATAACTCTACCTCTCAAATAAATAAATAAAATCTTAAAGAAAATAGCATGAATGAGTAACTCTATCCAAACAAAAATCCACCAAAAGAATGATAGTCTTCATGGCAACATATTTTTGCAGAGGAAAAACCCATAGGAAACCAGGGTTAAAAAAAGAAACAAGAGCAAAAAACACTGAGCAGAAACACCAAAGGCCATAACTGATTCATCTGTCCATTTAGTAAGTCAATGGCCAAATAATAAACAACAGAAAGCAACAAAACCAAGTTCCAGAAAGAAAACATAGGAATCCATAGTGGCTACAATATATTATTCAAAATGTAAGCTTTGAACAAGAAATTATAAGAAAAAATGTAAAAACTCAAGAAAAACAAAGAAGTCCATAGAAGGTGTTTCTGAGATTTCCTATATGTCGGCCTTAACAGATGAAGACTTCAAAAGACCTTTTACACGGGTATTAAAAGTTCACGGGAAATTGAATTAAAAGATAAGCTGTTTCAGTGCCAAAAATTTCTGAAATCCATGTATAGACTCTTTCGTAATACATCTTCATAAACTTTTTTTTGAAGATTTATTTATGTTTTTGAAAGGCAGAGTTATAGATAGGCAGAGAGAGAGAAAGAGAATCTTCCACCCACTGGTTCACTCCCTAAATGGCCGCAAAATCCAGAGCTGGGTCGATCCAAAACCAGGAGTCAGGAGCTTCCTCTGTGTCTCCTATGTGGGTGCAGGGGCCCGAGGACTTGGGACATCTTCTACTGCTTTTCCAGGCCATAGTAGAGAGCTGGATTGGAAATGGAGCAGCCGGGACTCAAACCAGTGCCCATATTGGATGTCAGCACTGCAGGTGTTGGCTTTACCCACTATGCCACAGCGCCGGTTCCTCCATAAACTTTTTAAAGACCTCTTAAATGAATGGACTTCAAATTTTTGCACCAAAATAAGCAATCATTTAATTCCATTTTCCACAAACATTTTAAAGTACCTGCATACAAATACCTTCATCACAGAACCAGAGGAAACCATTTTTACAACTAAACTATGACAAGAAAAATGAAACAAATAGACCACAATAAGGAAAAAAGAAATTACTTTAAAAGGGCCAAACAGAAATCTGAAGTAGGGAAGTATAATAAGCCAAAATAAAAATTTACTAGAGAGGTTCAACAGTAATTCAAGGTGTCAGAGGGAAGAATTAAGTAAGCTAGAAGATAAATCAGTAGCCATTATGTGAACTGAAGAGAAGAGATTGAATAAAAATTTACAGCCTCAAAAGAGATCATGGGGCAATACAAAGTGTCATTGTGTAATGAAACTTTTAGAAAGAGAGGAGAAAAAAAATAGGAGTCGAAAAAATATTTGAAGAAATAATGGCTAAAGTTTCCCCAAATTTGATGAGAAACATTAACTTAAAATCAACACACTCAAGTAGGATAAATACAAAGAATTCTGTTCCTAGAAATAACATGACACAAAGACAGTCAGTAAGGGAAAGAAAGGAAAAGGTGAAGACGAAAACAAAGAAGAAAGAGAAAATTTAAAAAAGAGAGGGGCAGGTGTTGCAGTGTAGCACATTAAACTTAACACAGTTGGGATGCCCACTTGCCATACCACAGTGCCAGTTTGAGTCCTGGCTGCTCTGCTTCAGATCTAGCTTCCTGTTAATGCCACTGGGAGGCAGCATGTGACGGCTCAGGTACTTGAGCCCCTGCCACTCAAGTTGGAGACTCAGATGGAGTTCCTGGCTCCTGGCTTCAGCTTTGCCTAGGCCCAGAAGCTGCAGACATTTGGACAGTAAATCAGCAAATGGGAGATCTCTTTTTGTATCTCTCCCTCTCTCTGGGTCTTTCTGCCTTGCAAATAAACAAATGAATAATTCCTTTTTTAAAATCTAGGAAGAAGCAACAGGAAAAAAAAAATGTACAGTGAGGCATCAATACAATTAATGGCCAACTTTTTATTAGAAACAATGGTGACCTGCAGCTGTGGAATAACACTTAAAATGCTGAAAGACAATAAAAGACCAATCCACAATTCTACATGCAGTAAAACTGTCCTTCAAACTGAAAACAAAATAAGGATATCTCCAGATAAAGACTGACATATTTGTTACTGGCAGACCTAATAAAAGATTTTTATCTAGAATATATAAGGCATTCTTAGAACTCAATGACAGGAACACAAACCAATTAAAATGGGACAAAATATTTTAAAGGCATTTCATCAAAGAAGTTATACAAATGTCTCCTAAGCATATGGTGACAATTGTCATTAACTCTTACAGAAATTGAAATTAAAACCAAAATGAGTGACTGTAATAAAAAGACAGCAATAAGTGTTGGCCAAGACGTGGTAAAACTGGAATCCCATATATTGCAATTAAAAAAGTAAAATAATTTTGCCACTTTGGAAAATATTTTTATAGCTTCTTTAAAGTTACACACGCACCTACCATATGAAATACATGCACACACAAAGAGCTGTTTATAGGTATTTATAACAGCACAAACGTCCATTAACTGAACAGGCAAACAAAATGTGACATACATATACATATAATGGAGTATTATTTGGCCATAAAAATGAAATATTGAATCATGATACAACATGCCGAACCTGAAATAACCTGTTATTCTGTGTGACAAAAAGCCAGATGCAATAGACCACATGCTGTATGATTCCATTATATGAAATGTCCAGAAAAAAACAAAAATATAGAACATATTCACTCACTGAGTGCCTGAGGCCAAGAATGAAAATGGAAATTGATTACAAACAGGAACAAGGGAACTTTGTGCAGTGATGGAAATATTCTAAAAGTGGATGGTGATGGTTGTCACACAACTCTTCAAATTGTCTAAGATCACTAAATTACAGAATGTTACATAATGACAATAGACAGATTTTATGGTATAGAATTTGTCTTTAAGTAAAGCTGTTATAGATACATAAACTGTTATAAGAATAACATTCAAAATTAATGTACGTAATTTTTTCATGTTTTCATGAACTTTTTGAAAATCCCTACTATACATGAATTTTAATTTTTTCACCAAAATAAACTTATATTTTAATTCTATTTGCTATGAACTTTTTGAAGTATCCTCATACATGTGTGTGTCTTTGTATGTATATAACACACTGACATTTTATATGGCACTTACTGTGCCATAAATGTTTTCCACACATGATCTATTTCAGGATTCACAAGTAATCCTCTAAAGTAAGTGTTGTCATCCTGAATTTTAATTTGAGGAAAACTAAGCATGCTAAGAAGATTAGATCAATTCTCCCCATTACAAAGGCAGCAGAAAATGGCAAACCGAGGACTTGAGCCTAGATCTCATCAGATACCAGTGCTTGGACTATTAATTGCTGCACTGCACTGAAGAGTTGGCAAGAGAGAAGAAAAAGAGCATTCAAGCAGTAGGGAAGGCCCTCAGAAGATCAGAAACGACTGCTGCGTTGCACACCCAATAAGCATAATTTTGTAACTTTCTTGACTAACACTTGGTACAGCAACAGCAGAAAGTTCATGCTGATGAATGGACCCAGAGTGAAATGTTGAGCTATTCTGGGGTAATGAGTCACCTACTGAAATGGCTGCCGACGGGCACCAGAATATAGGAGAGCTGGAATCCATGGGGTGTAGGTTGGGTAGAAGGGGAAGTCTGTTGAAAGTGAGGGAGAGGCTTCCACTCTGGGTCATGGGGAAGGGTTTGGAGACCAGTGAGTCCTGAGAATACCAAAAGAAGATTCAGAAGAGGAGAAAGGAACAGATAGATGTAGTCAGAGATCAATGTAGTAAGAAGCTGAGGTCTTAAGAGTGGAACCACGTGCAAGAGTATAAAGTCAATTGTCTGGCTTTACCAATGGGTATGGGAAAGTGGTAGAATGGAGCAGAGATACAGATGATCTAAGCTAGGAGGGAGGAGAACAGGTGAGGCATTGGAAGGGCCAGTAATATGGAAGTAAGCAGGTGAAGAGTGGGAAGAATAACTATGATGGATAAAACAAATATTTTCAGTTTCTCCCCCCAACTAAAGCAGTCCAAGTTCATAAGCAACAATAACTCCCTGTACCCAATGGTCTTGTTAAAGAGGTCACATACGTTTGGACTTTGAGAGGCCACATTTACTGAGTACTTACTCAGTGCTAGTCATTGGGCTGTGCATTTTACAAAGATTATTTCATTTAATCCTCAGAACTGCTCTATGAGGGCAGTACTACCTACCACTATCATTATTACTATCATTATTCTCATGTTGCAGAAAGAAGAAACTGAGACTGAAGAGGGACAAGTAACATTCCTGATGTCACACAGCTTTGTCCAAAGTCACCCAGCTATTGTGTGGACCAATTGAGGTTTGAATTTACACAGTCTGACCCCAGAACCATAGCTCCTAAGTGTTCAGGTGTAAAAAAAAATGTGGAAATGTAAAAGTAGGTGGGGACCGAGTTTAAGTGTAGGCTTTTGTGGGCATTATTAGGATGAGAGCTGTTTCCATGTTGAATCATCAGAATGACTTGGTGCATTTAGTTTTTACCAAGAGCTCACATGTACGCATTACTTTCAGTTTTTCATTCTGTAATTATCTTCCGGTGACTAATAATCCAATATTGATCAAACTTATTTTTGCAGTTATAATTGCTGAAGATGCAAAGACCTGGGTAAGTACTGACGAACCTCACTCCTCCATGCTCCTGGCAGAGGCTATTATATGTTCAGCTCTAATGACAATCCCAGGGGTGGAAGAGGGAAGCTGAAGGTCAAGGGCTTTCAACTATAGAGAAACTGTGGAGTACTTCTGCCTTGGCTTTATCCAGCAGCCATCAGAAAAGTTATCTAAAGGGTCTAGTGCATTTATTTTTACCTAATTATAGCAATCAACAGCCATTTTCAAAGGGCTTCAATTATGTAGCCAGCAGGCTGGGAACCCACAGCACCTGATCCAAATAAATTGCATACATTACTAAGTATCCTTGAACAAGGCTTTGGTGATACACAAATTCCAGAGTGATTTGAATAAGCTTTTACTTCTGCTGGATCAGTGGTTCTTTTTTTAAAGATTTATTTTAGGGTCTTCTTCTCTTGGAACCCCCCCCCCCCCCCGCCTTTGCCACTCTGGAAGGAGGTTTCCAATCTAAATAAATCCTATTTTACTTAATATGGTGGAATGAGAAGGCCATGCCAAGATGGCCGCTGGCAAGCAAGCATCAGTTACTCAGGAATGGCTTCAAAACCCACCTGGCAATGGAGCCTGCCTGGCAACAGGCTGTGATTGTATGGCTTTAGAAACCACATGGCAATGGATACTGCCTATCAATAGGCTGTGATTGGTTAGGACATAAACCGCCCATTTACCGGATTGGCTGCCATGGCTATTTAAGCTGCTGTACCAACTGAAATAAACGAGTCTGAAGGCTGCTCCCCTCTGGCCCGCTTTCACCCGACTCCCGGGGTCTGTGTGGTGACTCTGCACCTCTTGCCCCCACCACGCTCCTCCTCTCAGAACAAATCCACAGCAACAACTTTCAAAAAACTAAAGATTTTTATTTATTTGAATGTCAGAGTTACACAGAGAGAGAAGTAGAGGCAGAAAGAGAAGGAGAGGCAGAGAGAGGTCTTCCTTTTGTTTGTTCGCTCCCCAGATGGCCGCAATGGCCAGAGCTTCACTGATCCGAAGCCAGGAGCCAAGAGCTTCTTCCAGGTCTCCCACGTGGGTGCAGGGGCCCAAGGACTTGGGCCATCTTCTACTGTTTTCCCAGGCCATAGCAGGGAACTGGATCAAAACTGGAGCAGCCAGGACTCGAACCGGTGCCCATATGGGATGCTGGCACTGCAGGTGGCAGCCTTACCCACTATGCCACAGCACTGGCCCCAGATCAGTGGTTCTTAAATCTACTTTGGGTCACAGGCGCAAGAATAACATAAGGAACAATTTCAGATTCCTTCCTCGCAACATGCACATTGACACATCCATGACTGAGTTTCTATCTAATTTCAAGGAGAATAAGTCTAAAACTTTCTGAAGCTCATCCAAAGACCCCTGCTTATTACAGTGTCACATTGTGGGGACGAATTCAGCAAGTGCAATAAAGGTTATCATCCAGGAGTTCTCTGCGCCCATTATTTTTATTTTAAATATTTTATTTATTTATTTGAGAGGTAAAGTTAGAAAGAGAGGCAGAGAGAGAGAGAGAGAGAGAGAGGTCTTCCATCTCCTGGTTCACTCCCAAAATGGTCACAATGGCCAGAACTGAGCCAATCTGAAGCCAGGAGCCAGGAGCTTCCTCTGGGTCTTCCACACAGGTGCAAGGGCCCAAGGACTTGGACCATCTCTACTGCATTCCCAGGCCACAGTAGAGAGCTGGATCAGAAGAGGAATAGCCGAGACCAGAACAGTGCTCATCCCTGCACTCATTATTTTTACAAACAAAAATATATTAATTGAAAGAACAAAATACTTTATCACTGCGGACTGTGGCATAGTGGGTAAAGCTGCCGCCTGCAGTGTCAGCATCCCATATGGGCACCAGTTTGTGTCCCGGATGCTCCACTTCCAATCCAACTCTCTGCTATGGCCTGGGAAATCAGCAGGAAATGGCTTAAGTGCTTGGGCTCCTGCACTCACGTGGGAGGCCCAGAGGAAGCTCCTGGCTCCTGGCTTTGGATCGGTACAGCTCTGGCCATTGTGGCCATTTTGGGAGTGGACCAGAGGATAGAAGACCTCTCTCTCTCTCTCTCGCTCGCTCTCTGTCTGTAACAATGCCTTTCAAATAAAAAACTTTTAAAAAGACCCACTTTATCAATTATAACTTCATGTCCAATATTGTCTTTAGAGGAAAAATGACATTGTATACAGTGATGTCACTTCAACAATTCTTTTGTTTAAAATGTCTCATTATGAGATTCTGCCCCACCCCCCACCCCGTGTGTTTCTACTAAGTGTATACTCTCCCTCCTCAAAATGTGGTCCATGAGTCAGCAGCCTAAGTATCACCTGGGAACTTGAGACAAAGAACCTCAAGCCTAATGCCAGAGGTACTAGATTAGAATCGGCATTTAGCAGGAATTCCCAGCTGATCTACATGCACAATGCACTGGAGATGTACTAACATACACAGCAGAGAGAGCAGAGCAGCACGAGAAAGTGAGATGTACCGGAATAAACCCTGGGCTCTGAGCCCAAGCTCTCCCATTGGCCAGCACCTGACCCTGGGCAAACCTTCCAGTCTCTCTGAGGATGCCTCATTAACTATATCAGGACTTTAAGGGATGTTATGCCTGACTTATAGTAATCACTTGATAAACATTACTCTCCTTACTGTTAAAGAGTTTTATTACCACTTGTCAGTACTTAGCAAACAAAAACTTCCTGTCGATGGAAACTGAAGGAAAGAGAGGGAGCAATTGCTCTATGTGGGGTGAGTGGCCTAGATGGCCCACAGAGCTTGACCAAGCAATCTCAGGTGGCTGAGGTTCTACTGGCCATCTCTTCAATGTTGCCCCAGAGCACAGAAGGGAAGACTGAAGCAAAGCTCTAGGTGGCAACTCGAACTCCAGGCATCCCAACAGGGCTCTTCTCAGACTGACAGACATCCAGGCACTAGGTTCAAGAGGGGAACGACAAGGGAGCACTACACCAAGTAAGATCTGACTGGCTAAAGAAAGGGCAGAGAAAAATGAAGATGGCTCCAGGGTCTACTAAATGCCTCAAAGAGGGTGTCTATTTACTATATGCACACAGCCTGCTGTGCTTCCTAACCACTCAACCCCAAGCCTAATTTCCAAATGGTAAAGAACAAAGCCTTTACACTCCAAATCCAGCACCCTTGCATCCCAGGAGCTTCATCCAGAATCCAACAATGACCTAGATTCTCTCTTCACTTGTGCTTGGGGCCCCATGTACCGTAAGATCGTTCAAATTCACCTCTGGTACCCTGCAACCCCAAACTGAAGTGCTTTTGAATGAATCACGGATTACACTTGTGAAGTCCATTTTGAGGCTACAGTGTCACAGTACAGTCACAATGGCTTTTAAGTTATGGGAGGGGAAAATCAACCTATTTTTGTAATGGAAAATATTTCTAGGAAAACCTCATATTTCATTTTAAAAGATAAGACAGTTTCCAAAGGGATAAATAAGAGGTTGAAGACCAGGAAGTCCAGTGTCATGTGAGAAGCAGAATACTGTCATAAAAAACTAAATGAATGTGTGTCTTTTTATTTCACTTCAAACGCAGTGGACTTTATTTTAATTATAAAGCCAAAACATCTTCTTTTTTTCTTTATCCTTGTCATTCAGTCCAAATTCCTTCACTAATCCTTTGGGTTTCACTATTCCAATAAATGAAGAAATTAAAATTTTCCTCCTTTAACTCATTGCCTTTAATGATTGCTTAAATTTATCACAGGGCGCACGCCACTGAGAAGATGCTAACAATTACATTACTCTATTTGAAAGTGTGTTCATTAATCTAACTGTGTAGACAAAACAAATTCTTATTTTATTAAATACAGTGGCTGTTAATTTTTCTAGCCTCACTGGAGAAAGCAATGTTGCACTGTGATAACTGAAGGTACTTTTCAATGAACTAACATGATTCTTAAATTGTAACCGCTTCTATGGAAATCATCTAAAAAGTCATGTATACTTCTGTGATCAGTGTAAAATGTAATGTATATAATGATATATTTAATATAATGATATATAACTCAACATTTTCATTCTGACTCATACATGCTTGTGTGTATATATAAAGTCTATGTACCAGGCAGACACTTTCTTCTGGGCTTTATATGGGCTCTACATACATTTCGTCTCAGGGTCTTTAAGAATATGTATTACCATACTAGATTATAATGTGCTGCTTGATGATGATGTCCACATGAAAGCAACTCTCTGGCAGCTGAGTGTACTTGCTAGGATAATCCATTTCCTCCCTCTGCTATTGACTGTTCTGCCTGCTGATACTGGCCTGTAGGTTCTAGTCTGCTGCTTTACATCTATCAAAGGACCAACAGTGATCCTGCATGCCTACAATGTATAGTAGCTAACCTGGAGGAAAACTATTTACACAACCCGTCTCCCTCTTTTGCTTCTATGGGAGCACCAGTCTAACACTGTCACCAGATAGATTCCTTTCTCAATAAATGGAGGAATAGCAAACAGGAAGAATGGAAAGACTATTTGCCTTAAAGGAGAGGGAAAATGTTAAATTTGGTGTTTTGTTCATGTTAGAAACTCAATGAACACTCTATAATTGGGAATTTTTAGCAGGTTATAGTATGAATATAGAGGTACTAGATCATAAACAAGTAGAGAGAGTCAAAATATCCTCTGAAAAAGAAAGACCATATCACCAAATCCAAAGCAAATGCATCCAAAGCATTAAAAGGAAGTCAGAAGGTTGAGGCTCACTGAGAAACATGATCTGAAACCGATAAGCCTTGATGACATTTAAGAGCAGCAATGAGGAAAATCCAAACAGGAGACAACGATGAATTTCACCACCTCGAGTAGAAGGAGATGGAGGCCACGTGACAAAACTCTAAGATGGGACTCAACCACAATGAGGGACATTTTGCAATTCAGAGAAACCTGATGTTGAGTCACACTGAGATTCTTCTTGAGCCAAGGATAGCCTAAGATAGATAGTTGTAGGGAGATGTTCAAAAAGTCCTAGGCAGTGGCAGGTGATGTAAAGATTAATGTGGAAAAAAAAAAACAGGAAAACCCCAGCATTATTAACAAATGAGATGGAGATTTGAAGGCAAAGATACAGAGTATGGAGTCCAAAAGGAGTTCTGGTCCTACTTCAGGCAATCACTATTTATATGGCCTTAAAGTATATAATTACAGTTCTATATATCTTAACTTCCTTATATATAAAATGGTAATAGTAATGATACCTCCAATATTGATATGATGGTTCAATGAAAGCCAATACACAAAGAGCTTATCACAGTGCAAGGCACATAATTACTTGGGTATGTGGTAGCTTTTACTATCCAGAGGCCAGTAATATGATTTGCGTCTTTAAACATGCAGAAAAATGGGAAGGAGGCACTAGGAATAGAAGACGTACAAGAAAATGTGAGTGTGAGAACTCTCACCTTATGATGATATCCAGCACCTTACTATGGGCTCTTCCATTAGCAACATTAGGGTCATAGCCTGTTTTCTGTTGCTATAACAAAACATCTGAGGCTATGTACTTTGTAAAGAGAATGGTTACTTAGCTCACAGTTCTGGAGATTGAAATGCAGTCAGCATTTGTTTGGGTCTGTTAAAGGCCTTCTGGTCACATCTCAGTATCATGAATGGCATCATGGTGGGAGCAAATCAGAGAGAAAGATCACATGGAAAGATAGGATTCACAGTCAAAGCTCACTCTTTTTACAAAAACCTATTTACACAAGAACTAAACAGGATCCTGTGAGAAATATTAGTCCTTTCGGAGGGTAGTTTCTCAAATAACCTAACCACCTTCCAATAGACCTCACCTCTGAGAGATCACACCACTTCCATCATCATCTCTCTGGGGATCAAGATTCCAGGACATGAACATTTGGGGAACACACTCAAAATCATGTTCAAACCATAATATCTATAGCATATGCATAACAATCCTCACCATTTTGGAACTTGGGTGATTGGATTCATTGTATATTCTCAGATGAGTCACTTTTTTGTTATTTCTACTGCTAAATATTGCCTCAACTATGTTGTTAGAGTGAGTCAGTGCTTTCAATGACTTAACATCTTTCCAACAGTTTAGAAAACAAAATGTTTTCTAGATATTTCTACTAGCTACTAGGTTCAAACAAGGGTGTCCTTTTATATGGGCTCTCTTTATTGACTTAAGGGAAATATGTAATGTAATATGCTAATATGAAGAACTCGCACTTGAAAAATCAAAAAGCAAATTCAATTTGACATCTCAAATATGTATTAAGAACTTCCACATTCAACCTTGATGCTGTAAAAGACATCAGAGTAAAACAATTAGGGAACTGGAAAAATGCATGCAAAAAGAATTTCAGACATTGGACAATAGGTAATACAGGACTGTGATTTCGGTGTGAAAGGGAACAAATGAAGCACCCTACCCAGGCCAGAAAAGAGTTTCCATGCTTTATGTGCCAGGAGGAGAAATTCGAACAGAGCCCAGTGATTTCCATATGCTGAAAAGACAGAGAACAAGGCATGGAGAGGACAAAGCAGTTAATAATTGTGGGAAAAATGCAAGAGAGAGGAGAGCTGCATAGGAGACCGCTCCAGATGTCTTCAGCTAGATTCCTTTCAGGTGTTTGCCTGAATATTGGTCTGCACATTTATGGAAAGAAACTATCAAAGACCAAAGAAAGAACTGATTGAAAAAAAAGGTCCAGAGTTGTGGCAAAGCTGGTAAAATCAGTGCTGCTTCTGATACCGGCATCCCATATGGGCATCAGCTCATGTCCCGGCTGCTCTACTTCTGATCCAGCTCCCTGATAATGTGTCTGGGAAAGCAGCAGAGGATGGCCCAAGTGCTTGGGCCCCTGCACCCACCTGGGAGACCAGGAAGAAGCTCTGGGCTCTTGGCTTCAGCATGGCAAAACCCCAGGACATTTTGGCAATCTGGGGAGTGAACCAGCAGATTGAAGATCTCTCTCTCTCTCTCTCCCTCTTTCTCCCTCTCTCCCTCCCTCCCTTCCTTCCTCTCTCCCTCTCTCCCTCTCTCTGTAACTATGAGTGTCAAATAAATAAATAAATCTCTTTTTTTTGACAGGCAGAGTGGATAGTGAGAGAGAGAGACAGAGAGAAAGGTCTTCCTTTTTGCTGTTGGTTCACCCTCCAATGGCCACTGCAGCCAGAGCATTGCGCTGATCCGAAGCCAGGAGCCAGGTGCTTCTCCTGGTCTCCCATGCGGGTGCAGGGCCCAAGCACTTGGGCCATCCTCCACTGCCTTCCCGGGCCATAGCAGAGAGCTGGCCTGGAAGAGGGGCAACTGGGATAGAATCCGGCGCCCCAATCGGGACTAGAACCCAGTGTGCCAGCGCCGCAAGGCGGAGGTTTAGCCTGTTAAGTCACGGTGCCGGCCAATAAATCTTAAATATAAAAAGATGACCAATCCTCAGAAACTCACAAAAGGATATGAATAGTTTGTGTTTCCAACAGCAGAGTGGAAACACGTTGTGATATATGGGGCATTAAGAAGAGCCCTCAAGAGTGCTTTGTCTCAGTAGTGAGATAAAATTAGCCCTAGGCTAAAGGTTGCATTGAAACTGCCCTTAAAAAGCACCAACAGCTTAAACTATTTCTTATCAGCTGCATCCCAGTTCAAAACTCAATAATATTTGAAGGAGTATGATGAAATAGAACATCTAACAATATAAAATTCATAATGCCCAATAGATAATGAATTTGTCATACATGCAAAGAGTAAGAAAGACACAACTCTTAAAGGGGAAAATTAATCATCAGAAACAGCCTCAGAAGTTACAATAATTATAGAATTAGCAGATAAGGATATTAAAACTTCCATTATAAATAAACTCATTTTGGCAACGAAGATAGAGGAAATATTGGGTATATTAAGTAGAAACATGAATCAAAATCAAATATCTAGAAATGAAAAATAAAATATTGGAAATGAAAAATATTTCAAGATACAAATAATAGACATGATACATCACAGTAACAAACTGAAAATTAAAAACCATATGATTATCTCAATAGACACAGAGAAAATATTTGATAAAATACAACATCCTTTCATGATCAAAAGAACTTTAAAAATGGGTATAGATTGAATATTCCTCAACACAACGACAGTAATATACGACAACTCCACAGACAGCATCATATTGAATGGGGAACAGCTGGAAGCATTTCTACTATGATCTATAACCAGATAAGGATACCCACTTCACCATTACTGTACAATATAATTTTAGAAGTTTCAGTCAGGGCTATTAGGCAAGAAAAAGGAATCAAAGGGGTACAAGTTGGAAAGAAGGAAGTCAAATTATCCCTATTTGCAGATGACATGATTCTATATATAAGGGAACCAAAATACTCAACTAAGAGATTATTAGAACTCATAAGAGAATTTTAAAAAGTGGCAGGATATGAAATCAACACACAAAAATCAATAGCATTTGCAAACACTAACAACGCTGTAGCTGAGAAAGAACAGTCTCATCCACAAAAGCTACCAAAAATGTAAATAACTTGGCATAAATTCCACCAAGGATGTGAAAGATCTCTAACATGAAAATTACAAAACATTAAGGAAAGAATAGAAGAAGATACAAAAAAGATGGAAAATTCTTCCATGTTCATGTATTGGAAGAATTATATCATCAAAATGCCCATACTACAGAAAGCAATTTAGAGATTCAATGAGATCTCAATCAAACTATCAAGAATATTCTTCTTAGATCTAGAATAAAAAATCCTAAAATTCATATGGAAACACAAGAAACTCTGAAGAACTAAATCAATTTTCAACACAAAAAAACAAAGCTGAAGGCATCACAATGCCAAATTTGAAGACATAAGATGGGGCAGTTATAATCAAACCAGCCTGGTAATGGCACAAAAGTAAACATGTAGACCAATGGAACAGAATAGAAACCTCAGAAATCAATCCACACATCTACAATCAACTAATCTTTGACAAAGGAGTGAAAAATCACTCTTTGGAAAGGATAGTTTCTTCATTAAGTGGTACTGGGAAAATTGGATAGTTGCATGCAGAAGTATTAAACAAAACCCATACATTACACCTTATAAAAATACCAAATCACAATGAATTAAGCATCTAAATCTAAGATCTAAACCCATCAAATTTTTAGAAGAAAACATATGGGAAATACTGCAAGACATTGGCATAGGCAAAAACTTCCTGGATAAGACCCCAGAAGCACAAGCAATGAAAAGAAAAATATACAAATGGGATTACATCAAGCTAAGAAGTTTCTGCACTGCAAAGGAAACACTCAAAAAGTAAAGAGGCACCCAATAAAATGGGAGAAAACATTTGCAAACTATGTATCTGATAAAAGATTAATAACTAGACTATATAAGGATCTCAAGAAACTCAACAACAGCAAAACAAACAATCCAGTTAAGAAAAGGGCAAAGGACATAACAGGCATTTTTCAAAGGATGAAATCCAAATGGCCAACAGACACATGAAACAATGCTCAGGATCATTAGTCATCAGGGAATGCAAATAAAAACCACAATGAGGTTTCTCTCACCACAGTTAGAATGGCTATCATCGAATACAACCAAAGACAAAAAAGAAACAACAAAATCTTGAGAGGATAACAAGAAAAAGCTACCCTAATACATTGTTGATGGGAATATAAACTAGTACAAACATTATGGAAGAAAGTATGGAGATTCCTCTGAAATCTGAAAATAGATCTACCATATGACCCATCCATCCCACTCCTGGGAATTTACCCAAACAAAATGAAATTAGCATATGAAAGCATTACTTGTACTCCCAAGTTTATAGCAGCTCAATTCACAATAACTAAGACATGGAATCAACTCAGTTGTCCATCAACTGATGATGAATGGTTAAAGAAACTGTGGTATCTATTCATAATACTCAACCATAAAAATTAAATCCCATCTTTTGCACAAAATGGATACAATTGGAGACCATTACGCTTACTGAAATTAGCCAGACCCAAAAAGACAAATATGACAGGTGTTCTCTGATTTGTGGTAGTTAATATGGAGAGTATTAAAAATCCTTAATATATTATGAATGAAATTGACACCTTGGGGTTTGATTATTGTTTATAGCCCTTGTCAGCTATACACCTTGCTGAATAGTGGGGTCTTTCTCAGTTATACTTATTGAACTCTTTATTTAGTGGAGCATTAAGCCTAGGATTGTAAAGTAAATTACAAATATATTATCAGAAAAATTAAAAAAGAAAAACAGGAACGAGGGGGAGGGAGGGAAGGAAGTCTCAGAATTGTATCTATGAACTACTTGAAATCTGTTCTCTTTAGATTAATAAAATTTTTCCAACAGTTAAATGAGACAATATGTGATGTATTTCACAGTTCCTATAACATTGTATGTGTACATTAAATTGTAGATATAGTTATAAGTCTTTGAAAGGTCTGCTGTACTTATCTGTTTATTAATTGAAAGCTTACTGGCTGTCAAAAAATACATAGATTGGGATTTCTAGTATACTAGACACTGCTGAAGAGAAGATGAGTAAATTTGAAGACTTAGCAACAGAAACTATCCAAAATGAAGCACACAGATGAAAAAGATGGAAAAGAAAAGAACAATCAGCTATTGAAAACTACCAAGGGGACAAAGGAAGTAGCAGAAGATTTCAAGGAATAAGGGCCAAAAACTTTGCAAATTTTATGGAAGTTATAAATGCAATATTTTTAAACAGTTGTTTTTTAAAAGATTTATTTATTTATTTGAAAGGCAGCATTACAGACAGTGAGAGAGAGCAAGAGAGAGAGAATCTTCTACCCCCTGGTTCACTCTCCAAATGGCCTCAATGGCCAGAACCGGGTCATTCTGAAACTAGTAGCCAGGAGCTTTATCTGGGTCTCCCATGTGGGTGCAGGGTCCCAAGCACTTGGGCTATCTGCCACTGCTTTTCCCAAGCCCTTGTCAGCTATACACCAGCTATATCCAGCAGGGAGCTGGATCAGAAGTGGAGCAGCCATGGGGCCAGTGCTGTGGCACAGTGGGTTCAGCTGCTAACTGCAGCTCCCGCATTCCATATGGGTGCTGCTTTGAGTCCCAGCTGCTCCACTTCTGATCCAGCTACCTGCTAATGCAACTGGGGAAGCAGTGAAGGATGGACCAAGTGCTTGGGCCCTGGGCCACCACGTGGGAGACCCGGAGGAAGCTCCTGGCTCCTGCCAGCTGTGGTCGTTGCAGCCATTTGAGGAGTGAACCAGTAGACAGAAGATTCTCTCATTCATTCATTCATTCATTCTCTCTCTCTCTCCCCTCTCTGTAACTCTGTCTTTCAGATAAGTAAATAAATCTTTAGAAGAAAAAAAAAGAGAAGAAAAGTGGAGCAGCCAGAACACAAAGTGGCGCCTACGCAGGATGCCAGCATCTCAGGCTGTGACTTTATCCACTATGCCACAACGCAGACCCCTAAATGCACAAATTTAAATATGTCAGTGGATCCTAAGCACAAAAAGGGAGAGAACAATACTGTGGCATGTCATAATCTAAGTACTGAAAAGTGAGAAAGTTTGTTCAGGGGAACAAAGGAAAGAATGATTATGTATTTCTCATCAGAAGCTATACAAGTCAAAAAAACACTGATGTGACATATTTGAAGTAGTGAAAGAAAAAGTTGACACCTTATAATTGTATTCCCAGGGGGAAAATTTCTTTCAAAAATGAAGTCACATAAAGGATTAGTCTAAGAATTCATTACCAGAATTCCAGATGTTTTTTTGGATCAGTTATTGCTGGTATAGAGAAATACTATTGGTTTTTACAAGTAGCTGAATTTCTTATTAGTTTTTATGGCTTTTCTGTCCATTACATTGTTTTCCTTCTGTAGATAACCATACTAACTGCAAGTAATGATGGTTTTATATCTTCCCTTTCAATCCTTACACTTCTTATTTCTTTTCCTTTCTTTAAGGAAGAATTCACTGCCAGATCATCATCAGTATAAGAAATAATAAACAAAGTTCTTTCAGCAAAAGGCAAATGATACCAGATGGATTACTGGGGTTGTAAAAAGAAATGAAGGGCACTATATATGATAAATATGTAAGTAAATATTTAGTATGTTTCTCATTTTAAAAATATATTCAAAAATACAAAATAATACAAATAATGTTATATTATACTATATACTATAAAACCTATGTAGAAAAATATGAAAATAGCTGAGAGAAGGAGTATGAAAATATGTCATCATACAGTTTTCACACTGCATGTGAAATGGTATAATTTTCTTTCAAAGTAGAATGCTAAAGTTAGAGAGATGTTGTGATAGTCTCTAAGACAGCATCCAATGATCCAGAATTTGAGCTCTTCATGCCCCTGTGTAATCCCCTCCCTTGAAATGGACGGACAGGTTTATACTTCTAACAAACGAACAGGGTAAACGTACTGGTAATGTCAACTCTGAGATCATAGCACTAAAAGGACTCTGGCTTCTGTTTTGTTCATCATCTCTCATTCTCTCCTTTCTCTGATGGAAGCAACTGTCATGAGCTAATCTCTCCTAGAGATCCACTGGGACAAGGAGCTGAGCAGAGCTTCTGACCAACAAAGTGTAAAGGAACTGACGTCTTCAGACTACAAGGAACTGAATCCTATCAACACCCACATGAATGAGCATGGAATGAGCTCCCTCCGTCAAGCCTTCGGATGAGATGACGACAGCCTTGTGAGACACCTTGAGCCAGAGGCTGCAGCTAAGCCAGGCTTGAGTTCCTAACTCACATAAACTGTCAGATAATAAATGTTTGTTGTTTTATGTCACCAAATTTGGGGCTAAGTTGTTATATAGCTATACATAACTAATACAGTTTATATTGTACATTCTATAATAGCCTCTAAGCAAAAAGCACAAAATAAAGAGTATTACTAATGAGCCTATATAACAGAAATACAATCTTAAAAATACTTAATTTGAAGGCCAGAGCTATGGCATAGTGGTGTAGTGTGTTAAGCCTGCAGTGCCGGCATCTGATATGGGTGCCGGTTCGAGTTCCAGCTGCTCCCCTTCCAATTCAGCTCTCTACTAACGTGCCTGAGAAAACAGTGGAGGATAGCCCAAATGCTTAGGCCCCTGCACCCACATGGGAGACCCAGAAGAAGCTCCTGGCTCCTGGCTTCAGCCTGGCCCAGCCTCGACCATTGTAGCCATTTGTGGAGTGACCCAGCAGGTAGAAGACCTCTCCCTCTATCTCTCCCTCTCTGTCTCTGTAACTCTGCCTTTCAAATAAATAAAACAAATCTTAAAAAAAATACTGAATTTTTCCAAAAGGTAGCAAGGAAAGTGTTACAAGGAACCAAATATTTATTTATTGTGCATCAATCATAGTAAAGGCAGTGGGTCAGGTGATGAATATAAAGTCCATCCCTGACCTTAAGGACAGTCAGGGACAGAGAATCAGTTAGAAAGTGCATGAAAGAAAACAATTCTAGGTACTGTGCTTTGCAGTTTGAGGACAGAAGTGTCTTAGAGGTATGGGGAAAGCAGATTTGCAATGGGTCTTGAAGGATGGCATGATCTTAGCAAGCAGAGATGTGGGAGAAAGGCATGATAATCCACCAGAGAAGACACCGGCTCAAAGGCTCAGCTGAGAAAACAAGAGGGAAATGTAGCGAAGAGTCAAAGGAGGCAAGGCCAGAGAGTTTATAGTAAACTCACCGTACAGCTTTCCAACAGAGATCTACAGGAGAGAAAGCTGAGCAAAGGAGTGTAGGGCTATAAGGCCAAATGCTGCTGAAGGAGCAAGGATGGCAACGACGGAAGCTGGTTGAAACACAAGCGTAGCCTAAGCCAGGACCTGTATCAATATCATACAATTTAGCAATTCCACGCCAAGAGAAATGAAAACATATGAGCATGCCCACACAAACAGCTGTACACAAATATTCATAGCAGCATTATTCACAATAGCTGGACGCTGGATATAATCCAAATTTCCACTACCTGACAAGTAGATAAATACTATGAGATATATTCACACAATGGAATATTATTCAGCAATAAATTGAAACAAAGTTCTGAGTTTGATGCTACAAAGCAGAAGAACCAAGAAGCCAGTCACAAAGGACCACATATTATTCCATTAACGTGAAATGTATACAAAAGACAAATCTATAGATATATGAAGTAGATTAGTAGTTGTCTAGGGCTGTGAATAATGTGCAGACTAAGAGTGAAGGCTAAAATGTGTGGGGTTTCTTTTGGGAGTAATAAAATGTAATAAATGTCTTAATATTGATTGTGGTTTTGGATGTACAACTCCATGAATATACTAAAAACCACTGAATCTTACCCTTTAATTGGTGAACTGTATAACGTGTGAATTATATATTAAAAACAACTGTTGCTTTTTTCTAAAAAGAGAGAACTAGGAGAAGGCTTGAGAGTCCTATAAAAGAAGCTGAGCTATATATACACAGGTTGCTTGTGCCACTGCTTTCCCAAATTAGAAGAAGTGGAAATATTTCAAAGCCAGCTCCATAGGATATCCCCATTGGAATTCCCGGTCTGGGAATAGGCACTTTCAAGTCCTACAGTTTGCTGGACCTCACCCATAATGCAGCCAGTCACCAGACTGTCTTTTCTGATTAGAGACAATGAGTAGCTATGAGGTGTTACAGTCTGGCTAACATATACATGTGATCTTCTGCCTGAGCAAACTCTGCTCTAATTAAGCAAAAATACCTTTAAATGGATATCAAAACAGGGCTACTATTTGGTTGTTTCTAAATAGGGAAATGCCAGGATTTTAATGCCAGAGGGTGTCCCAAACTGAGTTGAGCGGGCTCTTATTTTCTGAATTCAGGCAGACAGAGGTTTGTCAACTGTCAACTCTGCATTGATTCAATTTATCTCATGGCCCAGTGGCTGCTCACAGTGTATTGGCCACATCTAAAGTGGGATTAGCATTGCAAGACTCTACAGTAGTACTAAAAGCAAAGAAGTAAGTGAACACAGTACCTTTACAAAGAACTATTGATTTTAATATTTTTAAAAGGACACTACTAAAGTTAAGGCAATTTTTTTTTGCTGCCTACGTTTATGAAAATAGAATGCTTTCCTGATGCTGACGAAGGTAAGCGGAAGGGGCCGACACAATGAAGGCATTCCTCAACCCATGACAAATTGAAAGCTGTGGTTTCATATATAACCCAGATGGTCAATTCTGTAATGATTTTACGTTTACAGTATCTTCCTTTTTCCTGTGGCATTATATTTCACTTGGCAATAGTTCTCATCCTGGTTTTCCTCCAGCTGCTTTTCAAAGGCAAAAATGTACATTACTTCATCCTGTGGTTTAATCTTGGTATACAGAGCATTACAGCAGCAGCAATGATTTCTTGTAATCACCTCTGCCCTGTATCTTGGCCCTTAGGGAGGTAGTATTTCATGCATCATAATTTCATCACCACCAAGAATGGTAATCACTTAAATAGCTACAGAGGTGGTAGTAAATGAGGACAGCAGACCTTCCCACCCATCCCGCCCAAATTCCATTCTTCACTGGCTAGAAGATGATGATGTGAATATGAGTTCCTAATATATCTACACTCACTTCACCATTTGCCCTCCTGGGATCCTGAAAGCCTTCAATTTTAGTCCTGAGCCTTATAATCAGAGAATTTTACTTTCTTTCTAACTTTTGCAAAAATTGGTTGCTGCATATTCCAGGCTGTCACCAGCAGTTCTTGGAATTTCAATTAGCCATAAACTACATATCCAAACAAATAGAAGGATCTTATTTTAATAAAATACTTTCTACTTCATAGCTGGAACAATTTCAGAATCAATTTTTTTATTTAAGTTATGTATTTTTCATGTATTTCATATATACAGATTTAAGAATCAATTCTTGTTCATCAGTTTTGTGTGGCTAATACTGAATATTAAAGAATTTAATCCCAAAATGTATGATCACTGGTGTGGGTGTTGTGGCACAGCAGGTTAAGCCACCACCTGGAATGCCTGCATCCCATATCACAGTGATAATACAAGTCCCGCATCCTCTGCTTCCAATACAGCTTCCTGCTAGTGCATTCTAGACGGCAGAAGAGGATGACCCAAGTGACTGAGTCTCTGCTTCCTATTTTGGGGATCAGAATGGAGTTTCTAGCTCTTGGTTTTGGCCTGGCTGAGGAATGGCTGCTCTGGGCATTTGGGGAATGTATCAGCAGATGGAAGATATTTCTCTCTCTCTCTCTCTCTCTCTCTCTCTCTCTGTGTGTGTGTGTGTGTGAGAGAGAGAGAGAGAGAGAGAGAGAGAGACTCTCACTTTCAAGTAGATGAAAATAAACATGTTTTTAAAAAGTATGAGCATCAAGGAAAAAAACACAGGAAGAACAAGGTAGCTGGATTTGGGCTCCAGTATCTTTTCTCAATGGGAACTATACAAGGCAACTTCTGTACACTGTTTCAAAGAGGATGTTTTCTTTCCCTCACTACCAAAGAATATCCTGATGACCAACAGTATGGAGCATTTGGATATTGTCACTGCCTTCACAAATCCCTTTGACGAAATTACAATTATGGTACAAAGGAGAAGGACAGGCATTTTTATGAATGAAAGCAGAACTTGCAGAGCCAAATGCAAGTCAGTTATAGAACAGGAAGTAAATTCTTGGCCTTGTAATTCTTGGTTCCAGAACCTAGCCCACACAGGGATTGTTTTATGTTTACAGCAGTCAGTGGTTCCTTGCTTTGATCCATTTGCCTCCATAAATACAAGCCTCTGGTGGACACAGGAAAATAGTTCTAGGAATCCTGTAGCATGATGCATATTTAAAGTCTTAGGGGAGGGTTGGGTAGTTAAGATGCCAGTTACAACACCTGCAGCCCACATCAGAGTGCCTGGGTTCAAGTCCTGGCTCTGCTCCTGATTCCAACTTCCTGCTAATGCAAACTCTGGGAGCCAGCAGTGAAAGATAGCTCAAGTAATTGGGCTCTACCACCCAGATAGGAGATCTGGATTGAGTTCCTGGCTCCTGGTTTGTTTCTCTTGCCCCCATCCCTACCCCACCTTCTCAAATAATTTTAAAAACCCGTATAGGAGAAATATTTTTCAGTATTTTTACTAGTAACCAAACACTTTATTAAAAGATTTTTTTTAAATGTATTTATTTGAGAGGTAGAGTTACAGACAGAGAGAGGGAGAGGCAAAGGGAAAAGTCTTTCATCTGCTGGTTCACTTCCCAAATGGCTGCAATGGCTTGAAATGGGCCTATTCGAAGTCAGGAGCCTGGAGCTTCTTCTGGGTCTCCCACGCAGGTGCAGGGGCCCAAGCACCTGAGCCATCTTCTGCTGCCTTCCCAGGCCACAGCAGAGAGCTGGGTCAGAAGAAGAGCAGCTGCAATTTGAAGCAGTGCCTATATGGGATGCTGGTGCCACAGTCGGAGGCTTAGCCTACTATGCCACAGCACCAGTCCCAGTAACCAAACACTTAAAAGAACATCCCTAACTCACTTCTTTCCTACTTCTCCCAGACTTCTACCCATGCTGAACCATCCTGCTCTTACTAAAATCCCATTGGACAGATGAGTTTTAAGGGAAATTTCATGACATCAGCCTCTCCTGCAAAACCCTGAGTTAGATGCAGCAACAAAGTAACACTTGGTCATTGACAGTTCAAGAGGTAATGGGTCTGTCAATCAATTACCTCTAAGAAAGATTCTAGGCAAATCTTCATCAATAGTCTGTAGTGCAAAGCAACCTCAGGGTCTTTGCAATTGGGATTCCCTCAGCTTGACATCCATGCCCAGTTCCTTCTAATAGTCCCTTGGATTTCCGCTTAAATGTAACTTCTCCAGGGCCACATTTACTGAGCACCTCCCCAGGTAAGGAATTCTCTTCTGTTACCACAAAGCACTCTATCTGGTACTCCTGTTGTTAGACTCACAGACTCTAGACTCTGCTCCTGCCATCCTCAAGTATCATGTTGGGCAAGTTACTTAGTTCTCTCTTGGCCCTCAACTGAACAGTCTCCATTGCGAAGTCCCAGTGAAGAACAAAGGGGAGGAAACGTTAGACTGAGAATTACTATTCTGTACTACCATACCAGGTACATTGCCTGCAGAAAGCTGCTTTCCCTGAGGGAGCCTCAGTTTCTTCTTATATTCAATGGATGGATTGGATTCAATGAGCTCTATGGTCCCTTCCAGCTCTGAGAGTCACCTGTTCTCCATTGGGACACTCTGCATTTTCACACTCCTATTCCAAGTTCACAGCTGCCCTGATCGTGGTCCCAGTTTAGGAACAACTGACTGCCACTTGACCTATCTCATCCTCCCTCCAGTTACCACTCAATTCAACTCAATCCAAGGCATGATTCGGGATCCTGGTCCATACTCCATATGGGCCCAGTAAGATACTTATTTTGCAACCAACAAAGGGGTAAAGGTCATCCGTGGCATGTGACCTACCACGTAACTCTTTACAATTGGACTAACATTTCCCTTGGAACCTTCTTGACAAATCCAAATGTTCACCTAGGTGCTTTTCCAACTGATACATTTTTGTCTCTTCTATAGGCCCATTTTGGAAGCTCCCAATCTGCGGCTTCAGACAGGGCTCTATTCTGCTTTTCCTACTACCTGTGTTGTACCTTTCCCAATGAACTGCCAATCCCCACAACCCTTAGCTTGCACCCTTCAAAACTCAGTCCTCCCCACTTAGTCAACCAGAGTGTATGAGTCCCAACACTATGCCAGATCTTGCATGGGGATCTGAGGTCACAGCAATTAAAATGATTTAGTGGCCCCTGATTTGATATTGGGAAACATGTTATCCATAAAAAACCTGTTCCACCAAATCAAACATGATTATGTATTGTCTTAGCAAATGGTGGCTAATTAACCATCCTTTCTTTCTGCCTCTCCCCCTTCTGCAGGCTTCGCATTGCCTTCTCTGAAATATTGCTCTCTAACCCACCCTTTGAAACGCTGACTGACTACATTGCCATGGAATTATTTTTAATTGAATTAAATAAAACTCACTAAACAACTTAGACAAAATGGGAAATTATTTTCTTTCAGTCATAAAAGAAAATCTTTATGTTTACTCCACTCTACTCTCCCAAAGGGAGAAAATGATTAAGGTGCCATCATGTTGCTAATGTTTACTTCCCTGATAGAGTGCTTTTTGTATGATATCATCACCTTAGCAACCCACACATGAATGCCTCAATTCACCAGGGAGTTATGGAATTCACTGATAATTACCACCCTCATAATCTACCCATGAGCAAGGGGAAGACCGGCCCTCATGTAACAAGCACGAAATCATGTTCATTTCTGGCTCTGAAGCTCATCTGTCTTCAGAATGGAGGGAAATTAAAGCCTGTAAACTTCCAGCCTATCTACCAAATGTTATTTAGAATCTGAAACTTGTTTACAAGGTGGTTTACTTACAATTGTGTGTTTGCCTTTATTCCCCCTTCATCGAAGTAACTGACATCAAACAGCTTGCCAATTCTGTAGATAGAAACTTTCTATACATCCACAAAAGAGAAACGTCGGAGAGTGGAGGTACCATTTTCAAGGATAGCCAACACACCAACACTGTGATGCTGACCCTAAGGGCACAGGGCCAGCACTGAGAAGTTTCAGTGTTTAGATGTGACCAAATCATTGTCTACTGACCTTCATTGGCCATCCAAAAGACCTGCTGAGGTGGGCTTCCACTCTCAAACACAGAGCAGGTGCCAGCTCTCCTCACAAAACAGCAAAGGGGCAGGGGTTTTATTCTTTCTCGTGACGTCATTTAAGTATTAACATCTATAAACATTTCCTGGACCAGCTTCAAAATAATCAGCCATTTAAAACTTTAGTAAAGTAACATTGTCTCATTAAAATTTTAAAAGGAAAGATGGATTTTAAAAGGCTAAGAAGAAGCAGACTAAGAAGAAGCCAAGTGAAGTGAGTCTTCTGTGACTCCCAGCCTGCACTGGAGACAGACTACCCAAAACAACAGCTCATCCACACACTCCCCACAGAACCACTGTGACGTTTCTCCTTCGGGGCCAATCTCAGCTCCTTCTTGGTTTGGCTTTCTCACTAGTAGTGTAAGAAGCACTGTCATTGGCCATTAGCCCATTGTTGAACCTTAGCTGTTTCTGTTACTATAAACACCCAAAACTGCGTATAAGGCCATCCTCAAGGGTCAGAGCTCAATTTAGCCAAGGCATAATGATGGCAATGGACCCTGAGAAGCAGATTTGCCAGGAAGGCTAAATTCGTCTTTCTGGCAGGTATAGGTAGATGTACAGCTAGGTAGGACACTTGGTGTTGAGAGTGAGTCCATTTTTAAACAAGGCCATGAGCAGTCATAATTTCTAAGGTGGGAAGTACTTCCTCCTACTCCTTCAGAAAGCCTTTAGAAATGCAATTCAATAGGAGTCTATATGCTACCTCCTTAGAATGTGGTCGAGTAAGACTTGGTCTCTCTTACTGGGTGGTCTTCCAGTGAAGCCACGTCGACTGCTCTGTTTGTTCTGAAGAAAGTCCCACAACCTGCTGACAGACAGCCAAACAGTCACCCTAGGCTTAATGGTCCTTGTTATGGCCGCAAATGGCGGGGTAGTTCAGAATAAATGACCTGCTGAAGGCAATAAAGCCTTGCTCCTCTGTTCACACCTTCAGACTGAGCCCCATGCTCCTGCTGCTGCTTTATAGAGTTAGGCATTCATTCTCCAAGCTAACAGAGGAGAATGATGTCAAAGACTGCCTGGAAAAAGAGATCACAAAAGGATAATCCATACTGGATGTTAGATCGCCAATTGTGCTTTCTTTAACAGATCATGAAATCAGTTGCTCTCTCTGGTTTGGCAGTGACAGAAAGCCTTTCATGAGACATGTATAACAAGGGAAGGGGCTCCTCTGCCCAGTCCTCCATAGTTAACAGCCGGCAGACTAGATCTCTTGAGGACCAGTAGCACCAAAATTCACTATGTAAAGAATGGATGGGGCCGGCGCCGCAGCTCACTTGGCTAATCCTCCGCCTGCGGCGCCGGCACACCAGGTTCTAGTCCTGGTTGGGGTGCTGGATTCTGTCCCGGTTGCTCCTCTTCCAGCTCTCTGCTGTGGCCCAGGAGGGCAGTGGAGGATGGCCTAAGTGCTTGGGCCCCGCACCCGCATGGGAGACCAGGAGGAAGCACCTGGCTCCTGGCTTCAGATTGGCACAGCGCGCCGGCTGTAGCAGCCATTTGAGGGGTGAACCAACGGAAGGAAGACCTTTCTCTTTCTCTCTCTCTCTCTCTCTCTCTCACTGTCTAACTCTGCCTATCAAAAACAAAAAAAAAAAAAACCAAAAAACAAAACTAGATGGGGCCAGCACTGTGGTGTAGAGGGTGAAGCCATCACCTGCGGTGCCAGCATCCTATATGGGCTCCAGTTCGAGTTCCAGCTGCTCCACTTCCAACCCAGCTCTCTGCTATGGCCTGGGAAAGCAGTGTAAGATGGCCCAAGTCCTTGGGCCTCTGCATGCATGTGAGAGACCCGGAAGAAGCTCTTGGCCCCTGCTCTTGGCTCCTGGCCTCTGATCAGCACAGCTTCGACAGCTGTGGCCATCTGGGGAGTGAACCAGCAGATAGAAGACTTCTCTCTCTCTCTCTCTCTCTCTCTCTCTCTCTTTCTGGCTCTGCCTCTCTGTAACTCTGCCTTTCAAATAAAATAAATAAATCTTAAATAAAAGAGTGGATAATCTTTTGATTCAAGCAGCTAGAATATTAACTTCATCTCATCCCACAGGCACAAGCATAGTTAAATATCATAATAAAAGGCAAAATTTGAGATGTAATTTTCAAATTTGCTATCCCATAAAGTCACAAACCCCATGCTCTGAATGAGTCAGTTTTAATGATAAACATTTCTCACTTTAGGACCTCTTAGAAGATGGAAAATAGCAGCACTAAGTTCTAAATACTTAAGAAAACCTTCTGGAGTTTTTTCTTGAAATATATTGTAGATTACATGTAGTTTATTTCTTGAGATTTACAGGAATTGAATAACTGAAGAAAGAATGAAATCATTGAAAAGGAGCATTTTGTGTAAGTTCCCTTTCCCAACAGCTACACACAAGCCTCTAACAATGCATGTGATGGTACAGTTTTTACAACTTTGACTGTCCATTAGCGAATTCCTTCATGTAAAATGCACTTCATGGCCCCTTTTCCCTTCAAGTTCTAAATGGCCTTTGGAAATCTAAGCAGAATTGGAAGTGCAGGCTGCAAGACAGCCTCTGAGGTGTGACTGCTCTGCTGCCTGTTAGGAGGCATTTCACTGGGTAAATTTCTGTCCTTGGAAGCACTTCTTCTTACTGCACTGAATAGAAGCTGCCTGAAACATTTGGAAACCTGATTTACCCTTTAAGATCTCATTTGATTGATCTTCCCAGCACTTTCTCTAGAGAGAGCCAGCTGTAAGCATTAGTCAGCATACGGAAAACCCTGGAAAGATGAACAAAGAACAACCCTGCAAGGAGCTGCTAAATTAAACAGTGAAGAAAACAAACTCTACCAAATGTCAACAGAGCTCAGTATTCTCCCCTGAATGCATTCACACTCCAGCAGTGGGAGCCAAGCAGTAGGAAGCAAGCTAAAGACTGGAAAGTGGCAAGGAAGTAAGAATGCTTAGGGTAGATTCTGCCCACTCATCTACCCACCAAAAGGACAGGATGTCTTCATCATCATTTCTCCATCTTCTGAAGTCCAAATATGCCATATAGTATGTCTCAGCAAGCACAGTGGGAGCCTTTGTTAAGTCTGAAACCAAATGTCTAGTCCTGGAAGTATGTGGTTCCCCTGCAGCCACCCCAGGCAATGTGACAGGACCATCTGCATCCTACCACCAAAACAGGTCCAAAATCAGCGAAGTTTACATCTCTATAAGAATGTGCCCACACTAACCATCTACCAAACTCCAGCTGAAAGAATAGCAAAAGAAATATGAAATAAATGGCAAAGGATCTTTTAGATATGGGATGTGTAACGAACTGTTGCTCAGCCTACACTAAAGCTCTCAGTAACTCAACTGAAAAAAAAAAAAAAAAAACCATGAGCAAGAGATTTAGATTTGACTGGGTTCGGGGTGGCTAACATTTTATTTATAAAGCAGTAGGGTGTCTCATCAGCCAGAGAATCTGATCTGAAAGAATGGATATCAGGTTATTAGAGTATTGCAACAGATGCTGTGGAAAGCTTACTTGACTGCCTGGTCCATGAGCCAACAGCCTTGGTCTACTGGATGCCTTGCCAGCTGGCTAACTGTCTAAATGAACAGATGGATGGATGGATGGATGGATGGATAGTGGATGAGTGGAACAGCATCTGCAAGCAACCCTATCTGTATGGGTTGGGTCCTCATACTGTCTACAACCAGTTTACACACTTTGCTCCTCAGACCTAACATTCTTTTGTCCCTGCCTCTGCTTCCACCCAATGTAAGATCAGTCTAGCAACAAAAGGATTGTTGCTTGATTCTACATTGAAAGCCTCTGAACAATGGACTGGCAAACCCAGAGATGTATTTGAGAAACATCATCTTGGCTGCAGTATAGAGACAATAGTGGATAAAAAGAAGCCAGATACTCTAGAAAAAAGCTACTGATAAAATCCCTGCAGAAAGCTATGAAGATTCTGGCTAATGTGGGGGCAACAGAAAGAGATGAGTGATTAGAACTGGGACAGAGAAGAGTGAGTAACACTTGGTAATGGATTCGAATTTGGCGACGAGACAGAGACCAACATCTAGATGCTTACTACTCAAAGTATAGTATATAACAAAAGCATTAGGCTCATCTGAAAGTGTATTAAAATGCAGAAACTTAGACCCCACTCCAGAACTACTGAATGAAAATCTACATTTTAGCAAAATGCCAGGTGATTTAGGTACACAATAAAGTTGAAAAAGTGCTTGTTTAGAGAATTCTCAGGTTTCCAGAAACCTGGCTATGGTGCCATCCACTGAAGATAGAAAATTAGGTTTGAATTTCAGCAGGTTGAATTTATAGTGCTTGAAACATAATTTTGCTTATTCCCCATATAATTGACCATCATGGACAAAGGCCTTAGAAAGCTACAATTTGATCAACAAAACAAAACAAAAAAACCCTTCAAACAGAAAAAGAAGTAATTATAGTATCCCCCCATCCACGAAGGACATGTTTTAAGACCTCCAATAGATGCCTGAAGCCTCAGATAGTACCGAATCATATATATATATGTATATGTATATATGTATATACATATACACACATGTATATGTATATACATGATTATATATATATATAAAATCATGCTTTTTTCCTACACATATCTATTTGTGATAAAGGTTCATTTTTAAATCAGGCACAGATGAGATTAACAACAAAACTAATAATGAAATTGAACAATTTTAATAACATACTGTAATAAAATTGCCAGCATCACTGCTCTTGTACTTTGGAGCCATTATTAAATAAAATAAAGGTTAGTTGAACACAAGCACTGTAATACTCTGACAGTCGATCTGATAAGCAAGATGGCTAAGTGAATAAATACATGGACAGGTAAGGTACACAGTAGAGAAACACTGGTCAAAGGGGTGATTCACATCCCAGGCCAGATGGAGCACAGAGGCACAAGTTTTCATCATACTATTCAGAACAGTGTGCAAACTTAGAACTTCTCAATTGTATATTTCTGGAATTTCTCTCACTGTGGTTGACTGTGGATAACTGAAACTTGAAAGCGAAACCATACACAAGGGCGGGGGAGTGGATGGAAAAGGCTCTGCTATGCTTGAGGTATTCACACGCTGTAAGTTGGATACGTTATCAAAAAGAGTGTTTACCTTTCTGCTTTCATCCTGGGGTCAAGAGCCATCCAGGACTTTGCCTGAGCAGGCTCGGATTAAACAGGGAAGACCCTGCCTGGACAAGCTCATGTTGATTGCTCAGTTGCTTAAAGTTGCTCAGTGATAAGCCAACATCATCTTCAGCCAGACATGTCAATGGCTTAGTCAGGACCCCAGGGCTTCTTTCTTTCAAACTGTATTTGGATGTAGGCGATGTGAGGATATTTTTCAAAGTAAATAATTTGGCTCATTAGATACCAATGAGCTATCATTTCTACCTGCTGCCTTACATGTCGAACTTTTGAAAGGAGTAAAATAAGAAGGCTGTAGATATAAAGCTTCATTTTAACAAGCATTATATCCAAAATCTTAGCAAGGCAGGAATGGAACGAATTATCCTGATTCAACCAAAAAGTCTTTCCTCTTGCCCACGGTTACCCAATGAGGCTGCTTGCCTCCATTTATCCCACCTTTACAAGTTCAACTCATTACCAACAAGTGAGAAAATGTCACTTGCCACAGAGCCATTACTACATTGATCTGAATCTGACCTGCATTTCGGTGGCTCCTTCTGGCACCGCCAACAGTTTCCTCCCCGCTTTCTTCAACACCACCTTCTCCCATCTCTATTTCCTGGTGTTACTGACCCCTTTTATTGGCTCTACGTGTTTTACTTCCCCAGTGCCTCTCATTTCTTGTCAATATATTTATCTCTAC
This sequence comes from Lepus europaeus, assembly GCF_033115175.1. NCBI lineage: Eukaryota > Metazoa > Chordata > Mammalia > Lagomorpha > Leporidae > Lepus > Lepus europaeus. The sequence goes on along the minus strand of NC_084850.1, from coordinate 23,389,171 downwards.
AAAGCCTAAGACTCCACTTAATTTGAGACAACATATTTCCCATTAGTGCTTTTAAGGCATGACCATATTATTGGCGTAGTTCAATGATAGTAAGTATAATTGAAGCAGAGTAACATTTTAGCAGCTTTACCCACAGTCATTGAGCACAGCAAGGAATGGAACCCAGGTACCATTACTACAAGGGACAGTGCTATTCACCACAAGTCCTCTCCACATGTAACAATGTAAACAAGTAATTCAGACATGCAATTAAAAAAAAAAATCTCTAGGCATCAGGACATGTCCACAGAGTACCAGAAAACATTTGCCTGCCCAAGATTGCTACAGAAATGTAATGTTCCCTCCAAACTTCCAACACTAGATGGAATATCTTCCAGAGATGACAGGATTTCTTACAGTAACTACTCCCCAGTCAAAAATCCATCACTGAGGAAAGCCTTGTTCTTCAGCTGTCCCACATCATCAGAGGCAAGATACACTACCACTAGTTAAAAGCTTTCAGGTGTGGTTCACTACTGAATTTCATCTCTTCCCAATAAATCCAACTCTGGATGAAAACCAGCAATATTTATAGGACACACTGAAACCATTAATAATGCCAAATTTCAGCGAACATATGTAAAAATCAGATAATACATATGTTTTGAGACCATTAAATATTTCAAGCTAAATAGGGAGAAGCATTAATAGCTACAAAGTCAGGAGAGTAGACATTTTAAGCATATTTGAAACAGTGGGTGAGTCATCAATGGATATAGGTTGAGTATCCGTTATCCAAAATGCATGGCACTACAATGTTTCAGATTTCAGATTTTTTCATTCAGATTTTCTTGTTTTTTAATATCTTCATATATGCAAAAAAGTATCTTGGTGATGGGATCCAAGCCTAAACATGAAATTCATTTATGTTTCTTATATACCATCCACACATAATACAAAGGTAATTTTATGCAATGTTTTTAGTGTGCCTGCATTTGACTGTATCATGGGATCAGATGTGGAATTTCCACTCGTGGCATAATTTTGGAGCATTTGAGACTCTGGATTTGGGGATTCAGAATGCTCAACATTGAGGCTTGCATTGTGCTGCAGTGAGTTAAGCCACTGCCTGTCAAGATGGCATCCCATATCTGAGTATAGGTTCCAGTTCTAGTGGTTCTACTTCTGATCCAGCTCCCTACTAATGCACCTTACAAAGCAGTAGAAGATGGTCCAAGCACTTGGTCCCCTTCCACCCATGTGGGAGACCCAAATAGATTTCCTAGCTCCTGCCTTTGGCCTGGCCTTGCCCCAACGGATGGGGTCATCTGGGGAGTGAACCAGAGGATGGGAGATCAATCAATCTCTCTCTCTCTCTCTCTCTCTCTCTGTCTCCTCCTCTCCACCATCTTTCTCACTCTGCCTTTCAAATAAAAAAGTAAATCTTAAAAAATATTCAACCTCTACCTTCAAATATATTCCTATAAGTTTGGAAAACATTAGATGCAATCAATCCTTGGTTAGCCTGAAATTTAAAATAAAGATGCCAATAATCACCATGGTATTGTGGTTTATAATAAGAAATACACATATTTTAGTCTTTATCCCTCCGAAACCCTTGGAACCTCAGGAGTGATAAGTGCCTTTCTGTATGCTAATGAGATGACTGATGGCTAGGGGCTATGGAACAGCCTCAGGATGAGTGCTGCATGATTAAAGGGTTGGAACTTTCAGTCCCACCCCAGAGCTCTGTGGAAAGAAGAGAGGAAGACTGAGTTGACCACCAACAGCCAACAACTTAGTCAATTATACTTAATGAAGGGTCCATAAAAACTCCAAATGACAGGGTTTATGGAACTTCCATACTGGTGGATACATGGAGGCAATAGGAGAATGGTACATTCCGAGAGGAAATGGAAGCTTTACACCCCTTGCCACATACTCTGCTTTATGTGCCTCTTCATCTGGCTGTCCATCTGTATCCTGTATCATATCATTTATAAACTAGTAAATATAAGTGTGTCCCTGACTTTTGTGAGCCATGTTAGCAAATTGTGAAACAGGAGGAAGGGTTCATAGAAACCCTGATTGACAGCCTGGTTGGTCAGGAGGCCAGGCCACGCCGGGGACTTGAGACTGACATGTAAGTTGGGAGCAGACTTATGGCACTGAGCCCCTAAACAGAGGGCACTACACCACCTCTAGCTAGTGTCAGAACTGAATTGAATTTTAAGATGTTCAGTTAGTTTCGGCAATTGGTCAACGTGGTGGAAAACTCATACACTTTGGTGAACAGAAGTGTGCTACTAGTGTACGGAGAAGAGACGCAGTTTAGTTTTCCCCTTACAACCATCTAATGATACTCTTTGTTATTAGGGAAAATTGATTAAAAGAATTAATGCCAAATTTAGCAAGACATTTCATTATTAGCAACAATCTCACAGTTATTTTAAAGTTTTATTTCTTTTGAAAGAGAAACAGGAGAGGAGGAGAAAGACAAAGAGCCAGAGATCTTCCATCTATTGGCTTACTCCCCAGATGCCTGCAACAGCCAGGGCTGGGTCAGGCAGAAGACATATTCCTGGAATTCAACCCAGGTCTCCCACAGGAGTGGCAGAAACCCGAATACTTAAACCATTACCTGCCACTTCCGTGGGATGTGCGTTAGCAGGACACCGGATTGGAAGCACAGTCAGTACTCAAACTCAGACATTCCAATATGGGATGTGGGCATCCCACGCAGTGTCTTAACCCCTGTACCAAATGCCCACATCTCACAAGGGTTTTTTTTTATTTTTAATTTTTAAAGATTTATTTATTTATTAGATAGGCAGAGCAACAGAAAGAGAGAAAGGGAGCATGAAGAAGAGAGAAATCATTCATTCACTAACTCACTCCTCAAATGGCCACAACAACCACGGCTGGGTCAGGCTGCCAGGAGTTTCTTCCAGGCTTCCCACTTGTGTGCTGGGGCCCAAGTACTTGGGCCATCATCTGCTACCTTCCTAGGCACATTAGCAAGAAGCTGGATCAGAAGTGGAGCAGCCAGGACTCAAACCAGCGCTCATATGTGATTCTGGCATTGCAGGCAATGGTTTAACCCCATGTGCCACAACACCAGCTCAAGTGTTTTAAAATAACACTGATAATTTACAATGAAATAAAAAGCTAAATTATGTTTAAATAATATTTATACTTTATAGAGCCCTTTCATTTACCTTATAGCATTTGTGCCTCAGACAACCCCATAAATTTGCATCAGCATTCTACAAATCAGGAAATGAGCTATAATGATTTACCTAAAGTCTCATAATTAATAAATGAAGGGAGCCACCACTTGAGCCTATATCTGTGTCACTCCAAATCCTGGAAAGATTAAATAGCTGCTTTTAGATTCCTGAGAATAAATATCTCCATTAGTAATTTAACCTATTGTAGATAATGCACACAATACTACATTCACACCCTAGCACTGTCACTCTAACTACTGTGATCTACAGAAATCTAAGCTTTTGGAGACTAAGAGTTAAAAAAAAAAGAAATGGCATAAAAAGTAAATGCAGGCATTTTCTTTTCAGTACAAATATCATGCAAGTCATGTGAACTTGTTCTCTGAGGCTTTTGAATTTGCCATCTGTGGTGTTCCAGAAGGTGCTCCAGATATCCATCACTTGGGGTCCTGTAGTTGGACAGAGGCATGAAGGGCCTTCATAACACTGTGCATGGCTTCCACTTGTTCATCTATTCCAAGGTCTACCATTTCATCTGGTCAGAAACAGCCTCCTCCCATCCTTCCTATTATCCTTTAGGTCTAGTGTCTGATTTTATCATCAGCAAACAACAAGGGCAGCTTGTCTAGGTACTGCAAATAAAACTTCCTTTCTGCATATTTAGAAGCCCCTTTAAATCAAATAATGAGATAAAATACTTGAGGGCTTCCGACAGCCCACATATCCACTGCCTGCATACATGTCAGCATGTTGACTCCACAGCCTCCTCAAATAGTGTGTGTGCAAAAGCAGGCTCTTTCCCATCTCCCTGCTTTTCAATGCTTCCTCTCTGGTCTTCTCAGACACCTTGGCAGAGCTTGAGAGCTCCCTCACTCTCATCCTCACCATCCATGCCTTTTAAGTCACAGCATTCGATTTTTTCTCCTGAATCCATCCACCTCTGCATTCCCACTGCCGCCCCTTCAAGCCAAGCCACCACCTTCTCTTGCTGGACTCCTCCACATTGCCCCTCTCCACTTCCCTCTTCACACCAAGCCTAAATGAACTTAGCAAAAACACAAATCAAACTTTATTACTCCTTTATTACTCCTCCACTTAAAAAGTCTTCCCACTGCTCTCATGATAAAGTCTGAAACATGTTTCATCTCCTACAAGGTTCCAAGTATCCTGGAGTCTATCAAATTCAGAGGTCATACATCTCACCTGAGCCCCTAAGGCCAAGCCATACTTTCTCTTGCAGCTACATCTTTACTCACGCTCCTTCCTTACGTTTTCCCCCTGTTCCTTGCATGGTTGTGAATCCCCGGAGACTCAGCTCAGGTGTCAGCTCCATCAGCAGCGCCTTCCTCGGTTTGGAGCTCCTTTACTCCACGGTCACAGCAACCTGTGCTCATGGTTATATTTACCATAGTGCTGACTAACCTATGTGCTTATTTGTCTACTCCCACTAGTTCAAGAACTCTAAAATCAGAGGCTCTAGCACTGTCAGCTCAGTAATGGCAGCACATGATTGAATTCCTGGGGCAGAGTAGCCACTTACATACTGAATGAATTAGTGGCAAATATTCCAACTTAGTCAAAATATGCCATGTTCTTCTATCTATATCTTAGGGTCAACCTACTGTCTAGGTAAATTTTGTTTCTGTTCATGCTGAGCTGTGGCAGCAGAGAGTTCCAAATTCCATATCATCCCAACTCAAAAATCAAATACAAATGCAAACAAAAGATGGGTGCAACCAAAGCAACAAAAGATTGGGGCACATTTGAAAAAATATACTGGCTTCAAAAATCTGCTCCCTGGAAATAAGGAAATTGGGATCACCATGGCCCTTGAAGTACACAGAAGTTGAGTTGAAAGCAAGAGTTTATAGAGGGGCAGGCAATATGCAGTGGATTAAGACACCATTTAGATTTTTTTTTTAGAGCTTTGTCTTCTAACTCAGATACTCTTTCTTCTGCCTCACCAAATCTGTTATGGCATTCTACTGCATTTTTTATTTGAAATATCAAATGCTCCATTTCTAATATTTCATTTTGATTTATCTTTTTTTAACTTTTATTTAGTAAATATAAATTTCCAAAGTACAGTTTATGGATTACAATGGCTTTTCCCCTCCATAACTTCCCTCCCACCCACACCCCTGTCATCTCCCGCTCCCTCTCCATTCCATTCACATCAACATTCATTTTCAATTATCTTTATATACATAAGATCGTTTTAGTATATATTAAGTAAAGATTTCATCAGTTTGCACCCACACAGAAACACAAAGTATAAAATACTGCTTCAGTACTAGTTATAGCATTACTTCACATTGGACAACACATTAAGGACAGATCCCACATGAGACGTAAGTACACAGTGACTCCTGTTGTTGACTTAACAATTTGACACTCCTGTTTATGGCGTCAGTAATCTCCCTAGGCTCTAGTCATGAGTTGCCAAGGCTATGGAGGCCTTTTGAGTTCGCCGACTTTGATCTTATTCCGACAGGGTCATAGTCAAAGTGGAAGTTCTCTCCTCCCTTCAGAGAAAGGTACCTCCTTCTTTGATGGCCCCGTTCTTTCCACTGGGATCTCACTTGCAGAGATCTTTCATTTAGGTCTTTTTTTTTCCAGAGTGTCTTGGCCTTCCATGCCTAAAATACTCTCATGGGCTCTTCAGCTAGATCCGAATGCTTTAAGGGCTGATTCTGAGGCCAGAGTGCTGTTTAGGGCATCTGCCGTTCTATGAGTCTGCTGTGTATCCCACTTCCCATGTTGGATTGTTCTCTCCCTTTTTGATTCTATCAGTTAGTATTAGCAGACACTAGTCTTGTTTGTATGATCCCTTTGACTCTTAGACCTATCAGTGTGATCAACTGTGAACTGAAATTGATCACTTGGACTAGTGAGATGGCATTGGTACATGCCACCTTGATGGGATTGTATTGGAATCCCCTGGCACATTTCTAACTCCACCATTTGGGGCAAGTCTGATTGAGCATGTCCCAAACTGTACAGGGATCACTTTTCAGTTAAATTTAAACACCTAAGAATAATTGTGTGTTAATTACAGAGTTCAACCAATAGTACCAGAACAAAAAAAGAAAATACTAAAAGGGATAAAGTATTAAATTGTACATCAACAGTCAGGACAAGAGCTGATCAAGTCACTATTTCTCATAGTGTCCATTTCACTTCAACAGGTTTCCCCTTTGGTACTCAGTTAGTTGTCGTCAATCAGGGAGAACATACGATATTTTTCCCTTTTGGACTGGCTTAATTCACTCAGCATGATGTTTTCCAGATTCCTCCATCTTGTTGCAAATGACCAGATTTCATTGCTTTTGACTGCCTTATAGTATTCTATAGAGTACATGTCCCATAGTTTCTTTATCCAGTCTACTGTTGATGGGCATTTGGGTTGGTTCCAGGTCTTAGCTATTGTGAATTGAGCTGCAATAAACATTAAGGTGCAGACAGCTTTTTGTTTGCCAATTTAATTTCCTTTGGGTGAATTCCAAGGAGTGAGATGGCTGGGTTGTATTGTAGGGTTATGTTCAGGTTTCTGAGGAATCTCCAGACTGACTTCCATAGTGGCTTTACCAGTTTGCATTCCCACCAACAGTGGGTTAGTGTCCCTTTTTCCCCACATCCTCGCCAGCATCTATTGTTGGTAGATTTCTGAATGTGAGCCATTCTCACTGGGGTGAGGTGAAACCTCATTGTGGTTTTGATTTGCATTTCCCTGATGGCTAGTGACCTTGAACATTTTTTCATGTGTCTGTTGGCCATTTGGATTTCCTCTTTTGCTGAAATTCATATGGAGACACAGGAGACCTCGAATAGCTAAAGCAATCTTGTACAACAAAAACAAAGCCGGAGGCATCACAATACCAGATTTCAGGACATACTACAGGGCAGTTGTTAATCAAAACAGCATGGTACCGGTACAGAAACAGATGGATAGACCAATGGAACAGAATAGAAACACCAGAAATCAATCCAAATATCTACAGCCAACTTATATTTGATCAAGGATCCAAAACCAATCCCTGAAGTAAGGACAGTCTATTCAATAAATGGTGCTGGGAAAATTGGATTTCCACGTGCAGAAGCATGAAGCAAGACCCCTACCTTTCACCTTACACAAAAATTCACTCAACATGGATTAAAGACCTAAATCTACGACCTGACACCATCAAATTATTAGAGAGCATTGGAGAAACCCTACAAGATATAGGTACGGCAAAGACTTCCTGGAAAAGACCCCGGAGGCACAGGCAGTCAAAGCCAAAATTAACATTTGAGATTGCATCAAATGATTCTGTACTTCAAAAGAAATAGGAAAGTGAAGAGGCAACAGAATGGGAAAAAATATTTGCAAACTATGCAACAGATAAAGGGCTGATAACCAGAATCTACAAAGAAATCAAGAAACTCCACAACATCAAAACAAACAACCCACTTAAGAGATGGGCCAAGGACCACTTAGAATCTTTACCATATCAGAGTGCCTGGTTCAAGACTCCACACTTCCCATCCAATTCCCTGCTAATGTGAGTGGGAAAGATCTGATGATGGCCCTGTGGGAGACCCAGATAGAGTTCCTGGCTCCTGGCTTCTGCCTGGCCCAGCCGAAGCTGTTGTGGCCATTTGGAGAGTGAACCAGCAGATGGAAGATCTCTGGCCCCCATGCTGCCCTTACAATAAATAAGCAATTAAGGAAGTAAATACCAAATCAATCTTTTTAAAAAATAGATCATTGCTCTAAAATGAGGTGTGTGTAGCATGCAGCCTGAAACAGCCAAATCAGATTATTGAAGCAAATAGAAATAGATTAACAGGATGTCCAGTTCTGGCTACGATGTAGCACATACATTTCTCTCTATTTCTCCAACTAATTATAGATAAAAATACATGACAACACATAAAACAATCATAAGGAAGAACTAGAAGATAGATATACCATGTAAACATCAATTAAAATAAGGCATAAATGGGATTCATTAATATTAAATAACGCAAATTCTGGAACAAAGAGAATTATCAAAAACAAAGGATATTACATGATGTTAAAAGAGTGAATAAACCAAGAACACGTATCAATCTCAACTCTGTATGTAATAAACAAGATGGTTGTGAAATATATAAAATGGAAACTGATGGAACTGAATAGAAATACATAAGACTACAACTGTAGTTGGAGACCTTAATACCACTCTTTGAAAAATTGAAAGAAAAACTAAAAATGAAATCAACAAGCATATGCAAAAACTTCACAATACCAGCAACCAATAGAAACCTAAGCAACACTTACTCAACAGCGTGATCTAATCAACTCCACTCCACAAAAGAACTATTTTTAGGTACATTTGTAAATTATCAAAGGGTCAAAAAGGAAATATCAATAAAACTATAAAATATATTGAAGTAAATGAAAAGAAAATATATCTAAATTTGAGGGATACAGTCAATGTTGAGGGAGAAATATTTACCAATAAACGGCACATCCACTTGGAAAACAGTGGATTAGTCATGTCTTAATAAAACAAAATATATAATTAATATACAACTTAGAAAACACACTGTTGGTCATCAATTTTCTAGGGAAGTAAAAACTTACATCCACCAAAAACAACATGTATATAAAGTTCTGATTTGGACATAAATAAGTTTTAAATTTCTGTCTGCTTCTTTCCCAGTAAGCACAACCATAAACCCTGAATATGGCTAAAGATACAACAAAATGATAAACATCAGTAGGCAAACTGTTTTAGAACTCTGGGGCATAATAAACAGCACAGCAATGAGGTGTCTTGCATCTCCCCCATCCAACAGAGGAAGGTCAAGCAAGGCCTGGTTAATGTCTTTGGAAATTGTCCTTAACACATACAGTAAAAGAGGGAAGATTTATTCAAGAAGATCTGAGCTTTGCTAAGAACTGGTATAGCCTGTGGCACATGAGCCATGATCTGCTCCTTTCCCTTCACCTAGCAGAAAGACTACAGTTGGGTTTGGACAAGAAAATAAGGTTCCTTCAACCCACAGCTTCCATTCAAGAGCTATGGTATCCCTTCAAGAAGGCAGAACTTATATATCTCAGCTGTTTGATGTACAGGATAAATTGTGGGCAAGAGTGTCCTTGAAGCCGGGGGCTTCCTTCCCCCAAAGGTGTTCCCAGTCATAAGGAAGAGGCTCTGCCCAGGCACAGCAAGGTGACAACATCGGGCCCCCTGTATCTTCATTAAAGCTCACTGTTAGGGAAGAAGTTCCACATTAGGAGAGGTATGCTGAGAAGGCCTGAGGATATTGATTCCATGAGAGCCCTGCTGGAAAAAAGAGTATCACTCTTAGACAGGAGGGCCACTGTTTTTGTCTTCAACTCCAGAGCCATTGCTCAGACTGCGTAAGAGCCCCGAACCTCTTCTCAAAGGAACTGAAATTGTATAATAGTACAAGGGGAAGTTCAAGTCTAAAGGAATTCTACAAAACAAAATGGAAACGTTGGTGTTAAGATTTAAAAAGATGCATGAGAGCAACACGCTAAACTGTAGGCAATCTACTTGACCAGGGATAATCAGGAAAAGGGTCACCAAAGAAGAGTTCTCCTGTGATGAGAACAAATACCAAAGACTGGCCTCAAAAATCACCCCACAAAGTAACACAAACTTAATTAGCTCAGACTGTGGAGCAAGTGATGCTTCAGGACATTGTCAAAAAGAATAGAGCAATCACCTGGCAACTAGTGAAGCCTAAATTGAATGTGATAGCAATAGAGGCAAAAAGCTTAACAGAAAAATCAGGGAAAGAGACTAGGAGAACCCTGCTAAAACCACTGTTGTCCCAGAGTGATCAGGCACATGCTCAAGAATGAGCCCTCTGCCATCAGAGGCTTTACACTAGGGAAAAATAGGTTTGAAGAAAATGGTGCAGTCAACTCACAGAATACATCAACATGTAATAAGTAATAAATAAACACCTCAGCAAAGGTAGAGGAAAATCAGTATTCCCAGCTCTTATATGACCTAAAATGTCCAGCTTTCAACAAAAACAAAAATATTATGAGGCATGTTAAGAGACAGTAAAGTGTGAACAATACACAGGGCAACAGGAATTACCTGTGAGAGGGCCCAGATGTCAGACTTAAGAAAAATTCAAAGTAGTCCTCACATATAATTTCCAAACTAAAGAAAACCATGTTAAATAAGTAAAAGAAGTCTTACTACAACATGTCGTCAAATGAATGTCAATAAAGAGGTAAGTATAAAAATGAAATGAAAAAACTCTGAAGTTGAAAAGAACAATAACTGAAGTAAAAAATTTACTGCAAGTCTTCAGCAGAGAATTTGAGCTGGCTGAATAATCAGCAAACTTAAAGATACTTCAATAGACATTATGTAATCTGAGAAAACAAAGGGAAGATAATGTATAAAAGTTAACAGCTCCAGAGAAATGTGAGACACCAAAAAGCAAACCAACATGCACATAAAGGAAGAGTACCAGAAGCAGAAAGCAGTAGAAAAAATACTCAAATAAACAAATGGCTAGAACGTTCTCAAATGTGAAGAAAAATATTAATCTGGACATCCAAGTAACTCAATGAACTTGAAGTAGGAAAACCAAAAAGAGATTCTCATCCAGGCACATAATACTAAAATTATAAAAAAAGACAAATAGAAAATCTTAAAGGCAATAAGAGAAAAAAATGACTCATCACACACACACAAACCTCAATAATATTAACAGCTAACTTTTCATAAGACACAAATAGAGAACAAAAGGCAATGGCATGACATCTATAGAAGAAGACACAAAAATGGCAAAATCTTCCGTTTGTGGATTGGAATAATTAATATTAAAATATCCATACTACCAAAAGCGATGTACAAATTCAACGTGATCCCAATCAAGATACCAAGGATATTCTTCTCAGATCTCAAAAAAAGAAAAGATGTTAAAATTCACAGGGAAACACAAAGAAATCTTCAACAACAAAAACAAAGCTGGAGGCATCACAACACCAGATACTACAGGACAGTTATAATCAAAACAGCCAGGTTCTGACACAAAAACAGATGTATAGAAAAACGGAACAGAATAGAAAGCCCAGAAATTAATGCATGCATCTACAACCAATTAATCTTTGACAAATGAGCTAAAATAAAACCTTGGAGCAAGGACAGTCTTTTCAACAAATGGTGCTGGGAAAATTGGATCTACACATTCAGAATTCTGAAACAGCTCAAATTGAATCAAGGAGCTAAATCAATGACCTGATATCATCAAAAAACCAGAAGAAAACACCAGGGAAACTGCAAGACATTGGTATAGACAAAGACTTTTTGAAAAAACTCTAGAAGCATAGGTAATGAAAGCAAGAATAGACAAATGGGATTACATCAAGCTAAGAAGTTTCTGCACTGCAAAGTGCACTTAACAAAGAGAAGAGGCAATCAAGAGAATGAGAGAAAATATTTGCAAACTATACAACTGATAAAGGATTAATATCCAGGATCTATAAAGAGCTCAAGAAACTCAACAGCAACAAAGCAATCCATTTAAGAAATGGGCAAAGGGGTGGGGGGGCAGTGCCATGCCATGGTGTGAAAATCCTGTCTTTTGAAACAAAATGGATGCAATTGGAAACCATTATGCTTAATGAAATAAGCCAGTCCCAAAAAGACCAATATTATGTTTTCCCTGACCTGTGTTATTAATATACAGAGCACAAAAATATAATGTATATGAATGAAATTGATATTTTGACATTTTGAGATTTGATTACTGTTTACAGCCTTTATTATGTTCTTGAAGCACAATGTTTTTTCTGCTTACTACTTGTTGAATACTTTGTTTGGTGGAGGGTTAAGCTTGTGATTATAAAAAACTAAAAGTATGCCACTGTAAAAATTAAAAGAAAAAATAAGACAGGAAGGAGGAGGGAGGATGGGATTATGGGCAGGAGGGAGGATACGGTGAGAAGTGTCATTTTGCTCTTCTGTATATATGAAATTCAGGAAATTTGTTCACCTTATATACGTAAAAATATTGAAAATAAATAAGTGAATAAAATGCTAAAAGAAAACAAACTGCTAACCTGAATCGTATTTCCAGCATAAATACCTTTCAAAATGAAAATGATATAAGGATATTCACAGAGAGAAACTCAGGTAAGGCATTCCACATTACAAGAAATAATAAAGACAATTTCTCAGGCTGAAAGAAAGGCCCAGCAGTAACTTATATCCTCATTAAAGAAAAAAGGAGAGAGCTCAAATAAAGATAATTATGCAAAACTAAAAGACAATATAAATTCATATTTCCTCTCTTTTTCTAACAGAATTTAAAAAGCAATTGTAAAACTATATTTAATTATACTACTGGGCACATAACACACAGACATTTAATATAATTGACAATAGCAAATCAAATGAGGTGCATAGTAGCAAAGCTATGTTGGAGTAAGAAAATAGAAAAGATAACTCAAATCCTAGAAATAAATGAAGAGAATTAGTAATGCTACATGAAACGGTTTATAGTAAGTTCAATAAATATAATTTGTTCCCTCAATTCTCTCACCTTTTTTAAAAGAAGTGAAATTTCCTCAAGGAATAATTATACAATGTACTGCTGGGTTTGGAACATATATAGATGTAAATTTTGCAATAAAACAGCATAAAGAAGGTATGAAGGATTAGAGCAATAGAAGAGAAAAATTTCTATATCTATCTGTAATTAAGCTACTAGAAATATAAAGCTGATTCTGATAAGTTAATATGAATATATTAATCCCTAGGGCATACTCTGAGGAAATAATAAAATACAATGAAGAATCACTAAAGGAATTTAAGTGTTATACTGGAAAATATTCAGTTAAAACAAGAGAAAGCAGTAAAGGAAGAAGAGAAGAACAAAAAAAGATGCGATATACAGAAATAAAACATAAAATGACAGACTTGGATCAAGCTATATCAATAATCATGTTGATGTGAATGAATGAAGGCATCCAATCAAAAAGCCTAGACTGTCAGAATGAATTGGGGAAAAAAAGACCCAACTATATGTTATCCACATGAAACACATTTATATTCAGATACAAATAGTCCGAGAGAAAAAGAAGAGAAGGGGCTGGCGCTGTGGCGCAGCGGGTTAACGCCCTAGCCTGAAACGCCAGCATCCCATGTGGGCGCCGGTTCTAGTCCCAGCTGCTCCTCTTCCAATCCAGCTCTCTGCTATGGCCTGGGAAAGCAGTAGAAAATGGCCCAAGTCCTTGGGTCCCTGCACCCGTGTGGGAGACCCGGAAGAAGCTCCTGGCTTCGGATAAGCACAGCTCCGGCCCTTGCAGCCATCTGGGGAGTGAACCATCAGATGGAAGACCTCTCTATCTTTCTCTCTCTGCCTCTCCTCTCTCTGTGTAACTCTGACTTTCAAATAAATAAATGAATCTTTAAAAAGAAAAAGAAGAGAAAATACATCACAGAAATAGGAGCCATGAGAAATAACAGAATTGATGAACTACTATTAGAGAAAATAGACATTAATAAAAGTTACTAAAGAGATTTTTACAGTGATAAAAAGAACAATGTGTAAAGAAAACATAATGATTATAAATATATATATATTCAGCTATACGCAAGTGCCCCAAAACACATGAAGCAACAATTGACAGGATTAAAGAAAGAAACAGATAATTCAACAATAATAATATCAATTGGAGGATTTACATCCTGTATAAGATAATAATGTATAGAAGAACTAGAAAAAGACAGTCAAGGACATATAAATCTTAAAGAACACAATAAACTAACAAGTCTTAGCAAACATCTACTGAATATTCCCCCCAAAATAGCAGCATACATAATCTTCTCAAATGTAAATGGAACATTCAATTCTCCGGGACAGATAATATGTTATGCCATAAAACACATATCAGTCTAATTTAAAAGTTTGTAATATGTATTCACCAATCACAAAAGTATGCAATTACAGATTACTTACAGAGGGACTTAGAGAAAGTCACAAAAACGTGGAATTAAACATCACAATTCAAAATAAACAAAAGGTCAAAGAAAAAAAATCACAAGGGAAAATAGAAAATACTTTGAGATAAATGAAAAATAAATAAAACATATCCAAACTTATGGGATGCAGGTAAAGCAGTTCTTAGAGGAAATTTTATAGCTATAATGTCTATTTTTAAAAAAAGAAACTCTCAAACTCCACCATAAAACACTGAAAAGAAAAAAGCACACTAAACCTAAAGCAAACAAGAAAAGAAATATTGTGGAATATAGTGGGAACTGATATTTGGAAAAGAATTGATAAAAATCAATGAAAGTAGGGCAGGTGTTTTAGCTTAGTGGTGCAGATGCTGTTAAGATTCCTGCATCCCGGCCGGCGCCGTGGCTCACTAGGCTAATCCTCCGCCTTGCGGCGCCGGCACACCGGGTTCTAGTCCCAGTTGGGGCGCCGGATTCTGTCCCGGTTGCCCCTCTTCCAGGCCAGCTCTCTGCTGTGGCCCGGGAGTGCAGTGGAGGATGGCCCAAGTCTTTGGGCCCTGCACCCCATGGGAGACCAGGATAAGCACCTGGCTCCTGGCTTCAGATCAACGCGGTGTGCCGGCCGCAGCGCCCCAGCCGCAGCTGCCATTGGAGGGTGAACCAACGGCAAAGGAAGACCTTTCTCTCTGTCTCTCTCTCTCTCACTGTCCACTCTGCCTGTCAAAAAAAAAAAAAAAAGATTCCTGCATCCCATAAAGGAATGCTTGGGTGGGAGTCCTAACACAGCTCCCAATTCCAGCTTCCTGCTATTGCACACTCTAGGAGAGAGCAGATGATTGTTCAAGTACTTGGGCCCCTGTGATCCACATTGGTGACATGGATTGAGTTTCTGGCTCTCAACTTTGGTCTGGCCTAGCCTTGAACCAATGAATGGAAGATCTCTCTCTCTCTCTCTCTCTCTCTCTCTGTCCCCCCTTCTCTCTCTGCAACTCTGACTTTCAAATAAATAAATAAATCTGTTTTTAAAAACTACACATGGAATTATCAAATTACTAAAAAAGAGTGCATTCTTGAGCATTTATTCTAGAGAAATAAAAACTACTCATTCCACAAAAGCTTGTACATGAATGGTCAGGGCAGTTTTATCCATAATAGAATCAGTCCAGACACCCTTCAATAGGTGAGCGATTAAACACACTGTGGTACACATTTAATATGGAATATTCTTTGACAATAAAAGACCATGAACTACTACTCCACACAGCTGCGTGGATGAATCTTGAGGCATTAGGCTGCATCATAGAAGGCACTCAAACTAGCTCTTACTCCCAAATCCACACAACCATCATGGCCCAGAAACCCAAGCTTAGAGCCACCTGTAGCCCTGACTTCTAAACTACTCACTGATACACCTGACAACATTTCCATGCAACTATTGCTTCCATCAAGAGCCCTGAAGCTGACATGGGTGCAGCGGTGGTCCCCAAAGCTTTCAGTCATTATAAGTGAAGTCACATTTGGAAGCAGGAGGTCAGAGTCACTAAAAGACAGTTCAACATTTAATGGTAGCAATAATTTATACTTTACCCAGAGGTATTTCTCTTTCGCAGGGCTACCATTAGCTTCTGATCCCTCAACCGAAACTCTTACCATTTCTTCAGGACTCCTATCGCCAATTAAGTTTAGAGATAATATCTATTTTCTTTCTTCTAGGTTTCTTGTACTAAGCGAAATTCAGAAATCACCAAGGCATACAACCAAGATCTAAATGATCCAGCTGTGCACACCACAGGCTTTATGGCACTCAGACTTCTCCATCATGCCAGGTTTACTGCATATGAGAGCTCTCTGTAAATCAGACTGTGCTGCATCCTGGAGTCAGACCCCAGGCCCTGGACGCCGGAACCATAGGCTTCCTACAATGAATAATGGCTATGTCACATCATGATTGAAATGCAAAATAAACATGACACATCACAACCCTGCTCATTCCAATCTAACCCATTATTTTATTTTAATCTTTATTATAATTAATTTTACAAAACAAAAATTGTTGACATAGTCCTATGAGTTCCCACATACCTCTCACCCCATTTCCCCTATTACCATCCTATATTAGTGAATGTGTCACAATAAATGAACCACACTCAGCTTCTCCTATCTTTTAACCCAAACTCCTTTTATCCCTCTCACCCCTCAAGTTTGTCAATGCAACTGCTAACTTTCATGTATATGAATCGTGTATGCAACCTTTCAGTTAGCATTCAGCTGAACTATGGCAAATTATGAGCCGTTTTCTGACAATGGCATTGGGCAAAGTGCCTGCAAAACAGGACGCCCCAGTTGAGATGAAATGAGCTAATCTGGTTGCATTAAATGGTCTAGCTGCAGCTCCCCCATATCAAAAGCATATGCCTTCCCATAAGCTTACAGGAGGACCTGCTGGAAACCAAAAAGTGTGATTCCGGATTCATCCTCATGGATCTTGTGACATCCAGGTCTCTAAGCCCTTAGCTAATAATTTTTCAAGACCACCTGGAATAAATAGAAGTCTCACTCAATGCTGTATGTATGCAAATTCTGCCACTTTAAATGGATTCTATCTTTAAGAGCGTAAACCAAAAAGCATGGAAGCAATTAGATTGGGAAAGCAAAGTATTTTTTAACCGCCCCCCCCCCCCTTATTGTCATTAAGTCACTAAACATTGTCCAACATACATCACTTACTTATTTACTTTGGGCACACATGTGTATATAGCTTTATAAACATATAAGTGAGAGGGAGATACGTATTTAATGTACATCCATACAGTAACACATACGAAAAGATGCCAGAAGATTGCAAAATGTTATACTAATGCTAAAATGGTCTCTCTCTCTGTCTCTCTCTCTCTGTCTCTCTCTCTCTCTCTCTCTCTCTAATTTTTTGGTTTGCTTCCAAGTCACAAAAAACAAACCGAAGGTGGTAGATGCTAAGCATGGATATTCACCTGAAAGGAAATACATACCATTCTGTTCTCTAATGTAATTTAGGAAAAAATAACTTACTTCAGCTTCATATTCTCATATTGGTCTAATTTCCTTTCATTAATCTTATAGTGTGTTTATATATAACATCATTGCTATGTATCTATTACAGTTTTTATTTATTGAACTAATTTTTCATGAATACCCTACTACACATCACTCAACCCAATCCACCTCATTTTGGCGTTGCTTTAATTAGTTGGAGCTAGCCTATTACACTCTTGGAAAATACTGCACCATTTTCAGTAAAAGCAACCTCAAAAATAATAAGCAGTTTTGCTTCTAAACTGTCTGGCTGATAGGTTCAAACAGTTTATCAGCCTTCAAGATGTTTTGCCAGTTAATCTTCCACTTAGCAAACTCTCAGCCTTGAGACATCTGCCGTAAGTGGTCATGAGCCCAGGGTCGCACTGGCCTCTGAGTGTAGTGGGCGTCTTTTTACCATTCTTCTGTGCCTCCAACCTAATTTCTCTGCTGCCCACACTAATCACGTCCATCAGGAAGGTAGGCCAATGCTAATTTGCATATCCTCTTTAATGGCCGTTTCTTTTTTTTTTCTTTTTTTTTAATTAAACTTTTATTTAATGAATATAAATTTCCAAAGTACAGCTTATGGGTTACAATGGCTTCCCCCTCCCAAAACTTCCCTCCCACCCACAACCCTCCCCTTTCCCGCTCCCTCTCCCCTTCCAATCACATCATTATTCATTTTCAATTCTCTTTATATACAGAAGATCAGTTTAGTATATATTAGGTAACGATTTCAACAGTTTGCCCCCATATAGCAACACAAAGTGAAAAAAAATACTGTTGGAGTACTAGTTATAGCATTAAATAAGAGTGTACAGCACATTAAAGACAGAGATCCTACATAATATTTTTTTTAAAAATTAATTAATTTTCTATGCCATTTCCAATTTAACACCAGGTTTGTTTTTTTTTTCATTTCCAATTATCTTTATATACAGAAGATCGATTCAGTATATAATTAGTAAAGATCTCATCAGTTTGTACCCACGCAGAAACACAAAGTGTAAAAATACTGTTTCAGTACTAGTTATAGCATCACTGCACATTAGACAACACATTAAGGACAGATCCCACATGGGATGTAAGTACACAGTGACTCCTGTTGCTGACTTAACAATTTGACACTCCTGTTCATGGCGTCAGTAATCTCCCTAGGCTCTAGTCATGAGTTGCCAGGGCTATGGAAGCCTTTAGAGTTCGCTGACTTTGATCTTATTCCGATAGGGTCATAGTCAAAGTGAAAGTTCTCTCCTCCCTTCAGAGAAAGGTAATGGCGGTTTCTGAGGCTGCCTCTTCCAAAAAGGAGAGGATGGTCACTCCTATGGGAATTTGCCACCCTTGCTTGGTCCTTTCAGTAACAAAACACATTCTTAGCCCTTTCATGATGAGCCCCTGGAGTAAGGGCAGGCTTCAGGATTCATGTTCTCTGGGACCCCTCACTCACTTTGAGAGGAAATCTTTTTATTTCACTGGCTTCTCAGTGCCCATTTTACCTGAGCTGCCCGGTTGAACTCAAATACACTAGCCTCCAAATGCTGTGTCTGCACAGACCTAATGGAGCAAAAAACAATGTCAGTTATAGAAACAGGGCATGTTTGGCCAAGGCAGTACAACTGGCACTGCTAATGAGACATCACCAATATTCTAGAAAGAGCAAGATGCTTTGGCCTCTTACAAATCCTGCATAGCATGTACACCGTATTTTCAGTCCACATGGGGCCAAAATTAAATACAGTTAAGGTTCAATTTTCTTTATCTATATAAAAAAAGCAAATCTTTCCTCTAGCATAACTCTTTTCTTTTTTTTACTGCCCCTACACCATAATTCTTCTGTGGGAACTCATGCTGAAAGCCTTTGAAATAACTTGCATATCTAAACCTTTATTTAAGAGGGGGGAAAAAGAACCTGCAGAGTTCACCTTCAAAGATCACTTTTTATTGCATGATTTTTAAAGGGGCTTTTCAAAAATCAGTTAGCATGTTGGGTCCTGATATCTCCAGATAGTCACTTCAAGTCTCCAATGCACTTAGCTTGTATAGACAAAGCCACAAAAAAGATAAAGGGGTTCGTAGATTTCTCTGAAATTGTAGTAGACATGAAAATACACCAGACAGGCCAGGTGTCCCAGCTGGTTTTAAATTCCAGCACCAACGCTGTCTGGCTGTGTAGATTTGGGCAAGTTATATAGCTGGTCCAATTCTCTATTTTCTTATCTTTAAATAGGTTTTTTTAAAACATCTGTTTCAGAGTGTTGTTTTGAGGATTAAATGAGAAAATATATGTTATGCTGCTTGCACAGGGCCTGGCTCAGAAGGTATCACAAAATGCTAATAGGTTTTTAAAAAACAAAAAACAATCACTAAAAGTTATCTGGTTAAACCCATCTCTTTACAACATGTCTCTTTGCCTGAGTTTTGGAGTTCTTGATTTTTGCACTGGAAATTAAGACATTTGATGTAGGGGCCGGCGCTGCGGCATAGCAGGTAAAGCTGCCGCCTGCAGTGCCAGCATCCCATATGGGTGCCAGTTCGAGTCCCAGCTGCTCCACTTCTCATCCAGCTCTCTGCTATGGCCTGGGAAAGCAGTAGAAAATGGCCCAAGTCCTTGGGTCCCTGAACCTGCGTGGGAAACCAGAGAAAGCTCCTGGCTCCTGGCTTCAGATTGGCACAGCACTGGCCATTGCAGCCAATGGGGGAGTGAATCATCAGATGGAAGATCTCTCTCTCTCTCTCTCTCTCTCTCTCTCTCTCTCTCTCTCACTTTCTCTGCCTCTCCTTCTCTGTGTAACTCTGACTTTCAAATAAATAAATAAATCTTTCAAAAAATTACTTTAGAGAAATTTGATGTAATCAGTAAAAGACTGGTAAGACTTCCAAATGTATCAGACTGCTAATGCTCCTTCATATGCCCTTCATAACCCCTTCCCTTGTCCCTCCCTGACTAGTTACAACACCCCATGATTACGCACTGGAGATGATCAGGAGTGTGGTCTCTAACAAAAATTTTTCACTTATGTTTTTCAAGACAATCCTTAGGGCTTGCTTATTGTGTGGTCTATTTTCTTTTCTTCTTTTGAAGATTTTTTTATTTACTTGAAAGGCAGAGTTACAGAGACAGGAGGAGAGACAGAAAGAGAGAGAGAGAGAGAGATCGTCCATCTGCGGGTTAAAATGGCCACAACAGCCAGGGATAGGCCAGGCCGACGCCAGGAGCCTTACAGCTTCTTCCAGATCTCCCAGGTAGGTGCAAGGGCCCAAACACTTGGCCCATCTTCTGCTGCTTTCCCAGATGACTTAGCAGGGTGCGATGCCAGCCTTGCAGGCAGAGGTTTAACCTGCTACACCACAACGCCAGCCCCATGGTCTATTTTCAAAAGTGTACCATATGTGCTTGAGAAGAATGTGTATTTCAGGGCCAGTGCTGTGGCGTAGTGGGTGAAGCTGCCACCTGCAGTACCAGCATCCCATATGGGCGCCAGTTCGAGACCCGACTGCTCCACTTCTGATCTAGATCTCTGCTATGGCCTGGGAAAATAGTATAGGATGGCCCAAATCCTTAGACCCCTGCACCCACATGGGAGACCCGGAGGAAGCTCCTGGCTCCTGGCTTCAGATTAGTGCAGCTCCAGCCATTGTGGCCAGTTAGGGAGTGAACCAGCGAATGGAAGACACCTCTCTCTCTCTCTCTCTCTCATTTTCTCTCTGTGTGTAACTCTGACTTTCAAATAAATAAAATAAATCTTAAAAAAAAAACGAATGTGTTTCTCCAACTGGGTGGAAAAATATGTATAATACACACACATAACGTTTAGTAGATATGTATTTGTGTGTGTATCCATCACACGTATATGTGTGTGTCTATATTAATACACATTCATTATATTGAGCTTTTTAATTGTTTTTCAGATCTGCTATATCCATTTTTTGTTCATCTAGCCAATTCTGAATGATGCCAATAGATTTTATAATTTCTCCTTATAGCTCTGTCATCTTTTGCCTTATATATCTCAAACTATAGTATTAAGTACACACAAGTTTAGAATTGTCATCTGAATAATTACATTTTAATTACTTATCCCCAATAATGGTTCTTCTTCAAAGTCTACTTTGTCTAATATCAATGGAGCTATATCAGATTTCTTCTGGTTAGAGTTTTCACAGAATATCTACTCCAGTGCTTTCAGTATTCTTCTGTTTTACCTTTGTCTTTTATATGAACACACATCATGTAGCTGGATTTTGTGCTTTCATCCATTTGGAATAATCTATGTATTTTAAATGGTGACTTAGTCCCCTCCTATTGATTGTAATAATTGAGGAATTGACTATCATCATAAAAGGGCCTGTTTCAAGTATCTCTGGATTGCCTACCTGTAACTTGGTAGCCATAGTCAATTTCTAAATACCTTTTGCTTGCATTCATTCTCTGTGGGAAGTTTGCAGAAGTCCAGGGTTCTCCGTGAGTGAGTTGAAACACATTCTCTACTAAAGATTTTTCATTATTAGTAAACTTATGGAACAAAGCCAATTAATAGAAGGAATGGTTCATACAGGACTAATCCATTTGATGTAAATCGATGTATTTCACATTTCAATTTCTCTGTATTCCTAACGAAAAGTACATGAAAGTGATTCATTGGGCTACACTCTTCACAAGAAATAGACCAATTCTCTCAGCACATTAGGGTATCTCTTCTAGTAAAATTTAAAAAGCAATCAAACTGAATAAGAATCCCTCTTAACAGACATTTACATCAGGAAAGAACACTATTCTTGACAATTCAGAGCAAATGAAGTGCAAATTATTCTCTTATAATACAACCCAGAATTGAAGTTTAAATTGTTACTGAAAGGAGCTCATAGTTTAATCAGGAAAATATATTTATTGGTAGTTCCCATGAGCTCATATCAGATACACTTATATCATCAGATAACAAGTTTAAAACTATCGCTAACTTATAAATATGGAATTTATGCAGAATTTGCACATATTGAATTTTGTTTTGAATCTGCATATATGCCTATATTTGAATATTTATAATACTCCAGAAAAAGCACAGTGGAACGTGCAAGACAGATTTATTTAGTGTAAGGCTCAGAAATGTGTCAAAGTCTTCAACACTATTCTTACAGGCAGAATGGCAGAAATAACAAATGGGATGCAATAAGACCAACTGAATAATCTGCAAAGTCCAATAACTAGTAAAACGAGAAGAGCTCTTTTGCCAATAAACTGTTTACTGGACTTTAGAAAAATATTTATCTCAGCTTAAAATGACATTGCTTTACATGACCTATACCATTAAGTGGCTTTTTTATTATCCTTTAATAGAAAGAGAGAAATCCCCATCCATACCTTTCTTTCTAAACTCAATGGTTAAATATCTAAGTTTATGTGTTACAGAATGTCAGCAGTAGCTTTTCAATTGTGAATCACATTGTTTGCACTGTCAAAACATCGTGCACATAGGGCGCAGTGTCAGTGGACTTTCAATAGTAAGCTCATGTACCACTCTAAATGTATATAGAGCAACCCATCAGATATCCAGAATAGTGGAGGAACGAGGTGCTCTCATCAGCTCCCTGTAACTCAGGGGAATGCTTTAATCAGGGAAATTACTCTAGAAAGAGGATGATGAGCTGAGTGGACTCCTTTTCTCTCCCAGATGAGAGCAATATATGCACTAACTGATCTGAGTCCTCAGTTACAAGTGTTTCAAATGACAGTCCTTCACCAACTCCAAGAGTACTCTTCCAGCCAGACCCTCAGCTCTGGGAAGAGGTTTGTGAAGATCCCAAGCACAGACTCTCCTAGGTGGCTCTAGCTGAAAAGAATAAGACTTAATTTTCAACTGTGTGCCACTATTAACTTCCTGTCCCATTTAAACTTTAAATAGAGAAGAAACACTAACAATTCACTCAAATATCTCTATACCGTCCTGGCATAAGAGCAGCATAGACTGCTTGAGATTATAACAGAAAATTATCAGAAAAATCAGTAGATTCCAACACCTGGCTCATCACCTCTGCCCTTCAGTCTGAGGGCTATTTGGTTGAGGCTGTTTTCCTCATTACGGGCTCCCAGGATATCAAGAGACTAATGGAATAACCAGCTATATTCCTCAGGAACCAAAGAGAACACAAGAGTGGCATTTATCACACCCACAGTAAAACATTAGTTTTTAATTTTTAATAATTATTTTATTATAAAAGGAAGGTATGCTCACAAAGGAAATTCAAAATCTTCAGAAAAGCAGTATAAGAAAATAAATCTATTATTATCCTACTATGTTTTTCTTCCAATCTCTGTCTTTTATGCTCAGATTTGGGGGGATTGGGAAGATGCTTTCTCTCTCGCTCTCATTCTCCTTTATGTTTTTAGGTTTTTTTTGAAAGGCAGAGACACAGAGACAGACACACAGATCTTTCATTTGCTGGTTCACTCTCCCAAATTCCTGCAACAGCTGGGGTTAGACCAGGCTGAAGTCAGGAGCCAAGAACTTAATATGTCTGTCCCATGTGGGTGGCAGGGACCCAAGTGTCTGAACCATCACCTGCTGCCTCCCAGCAGTGTATTTGTGGGAAGCTAGACTCAGAAGCAGAGCTGGTACTTGAACCCAGACACTCTAATATAGGATGCCAAGTGGCATCTTAACTGCTGTGCCGCTGCGTCTTCTTTCTTTAACATAGTTGTACTCATACTTAGTCTAAATTTTTATTTTCCCTCAGCATTAAATTACTAGTAATTTAAATGTAATTTGTTTTCCCTTAGCATTCAATTACTAGCAATTTAAATGGTTTATAACAATCCTTCAGGTGGATGTTCACTCACGTGTCATTTAACAATGGATACACTATGAAAAATTAGTCATCAGGTGCTCTCATCATTGCAGAAACATCACAGAGAACACCTACACAAACTACAACAGCAACAAGGTCACTAGGCAATAAACTCTTAGGAGACCACCCTCATATATGCAGTCATTAACTGAAATGCCGTTATGCAGCGCATGACCATGTGGTTTCTTGAACCATGCTCCTCTCTGTGGATTCTAATATTGTTTCCAGTTGGCTGCACTTGCAACAAAGTCACCTAGCCACCTAGTAACAGGGAACTTAAGAAAGTTTGTGGAAAATGGAATTAGAAAATGTCTTTGGGTGCAAAAATGTTGAAATCCATGCATATAATAGACCTTTAAAATGTCCGTGAAAATGTACATTATCAAAAACCTATATAAGTGTACTTTAAAAAGATTGTAAAAATTAAGAGTGGGAATATGAGGGGGACAGGGAGGAAGGGTGGGAATGTGGGTGGGAGGGAGGGTGGAGGAAGTGCCACTATGTTTCTATAATGGTATAAAGGAAATATATGAAACTTGTACAACTTAAATAAACTATATATTTTAAAAACCTATATATGGATTTCAACCTTTTTTGCACCAAAATAAGCTTATCTTTCAATTCCATTTTCCATGAACTTTTCAAAGCCCCCTCAGCTATGTTCTCATAACACCCCGTACTTTTCCCCTACAATTTCACTTCTCACAATTTTTAGTCATTGATCATTTGCTTCATGTATATCTTTGCCACTTCATGAAGGCAGAGGACATGTCTGCTTGGTTCCTCATGGTGCCCCAAGCACACAGCACAGTGATAGTAGAATGTTCAATAAATATTTGTTGACAAAATAGATGAATAAGTAAATGAATGAAAAGCATAGATTATTTTTTCAGCAAAATCATTAAAAATGCAGGTCAAAGAAACAGATATTTGAACACTATTTAATTATGTTATATATTTTATTACCAAAAGGATATTCCAAATTTACATTTCTATCAACAACTTGTCAGCACTGGGTACTAGCATGTTTTGTTTGGTGGTGATGTTGATTTTTTTTTTTTAATCAGGGTTAATGAGAGAGCCAAAAAGTATCCTATGCTTACATATTCAAACTTGCATTTTTGCATCTCCTTAGTATCAGTGAGACTTAACATTTTTTCCATGTATGTAAACTAGGTGAGAGTCCCAGGTGGCAAACTGTCTGGTCATGTCTTTTGTTTCTGTAATCAAGTCATACATACTGGGAAGACGTAGGCCTTTTGTCTGTTGTAATTGTTGTGCATATTTTCACCAGTTCCACATACGCCTTTTCATTTTGGCTTTTTGTTTGACAGATGAACATTTCACATTTTTATGTAATCATAACTGTCGATCTTTTCCTTTATTCAAACATTCTTTTCCTGGGCTAAGAGGCACATATGTGAATTGTTGCTATCATTTAAATAATAATGCCAATTGTGAATTTGGATCTGAGTTTACAGAGTCCCACAACCACATCTACAACTAAGCCCTAACCTGCTCCAGAGCCCCAGTTCTCATTCCTTTCAAGTTTTGTCCATCAAAGTCTAGGCAATCGGGCGCCCAGTCAAAGCTTTTTAGTATCCTCCCAGTCTAAACTAGATCCCCTTGTCAACCTCCACGTGCTGGTCAATGGTGCCACCTCCATTCTAGACTGGAAACCAAAAAGATACCTTTAAGCTTTAATGAAGTGAGGTCTTCACTTACTTTTCTTTTTTTTTTTTTTTTACATTCTTTCCATCCAAGAACTCCTCATATTCACCGGGGTTCACCTTGCTTATTGTCATTCCAGACCCTTTAAACATCGGCTTCCCTCCACTACCTCCCTAACTAGCACTTTCTCAAACATGAACCCTCTCAGTCCTGGCCAGAACTGGCTAGAGGAAGCTACTAAATCTCCCAATACCAGGAGGATACAATGCACATCCACAATGCCTACTTTCTTCTAAACATAACCCTCTTACCCCCAGAGGCCTTCTCAAAGAGATCTCTTCTTTTTCCGGTCTGTTCCTCATACTTTACAAAGGAAAGAACCTTAGAAAGTATCTCATGTAGATCTCCCCCCACTTTACAGAGGTGACATTGTAGCAAAAGAAGGGAAAAGACTTGCCCACAATCACAGACTTCTTCTCCCATCACCTGTCTAGAGTACAGTTTTGCACTTTGCATGCCAAACTTCGTGGACCTCAGTCAGCAGAGAGTGACCCTGGCTGTTTTGGCTTTGTCTTAGCTCTAATCTCTACCAACCACTAGCACTGTTCTGGGGACGTAATAGTTATTCTGCCAGGTTTGCTGACTAGACCTCAAGCACAAGACAACAGATGGACTTTTCTCTAGCATTTTTTGTACATATTCTGGTACATGTCTGACATTTTAAAGACATTACTGATTTTCAAATTGTTTTCCAACACAACCCATCTTCTTTAGTAAATATCTAAAATACCAAATTGTCCTACTCTACCGTAAACTCTGAGAGAGCCAGGGTGAGTCGTCTTCCCTAGAGTAGAGTAGACATTTTCTCCAAGTTTTGTTTAATGGATGACAGAGGGAAGGGATGACTATTCTTTCGATGTCATCTCCTAACACCTCAACTGCCAACTGATATCCATAGAAGACAAGTTTTAGTATTTCAACTGTCACTTAACAATACTAACCAAAAAGTATTAAGAGACACTAATTCTGAGTAGCCTTTTCCACAGCCTGAAAACTAAAGAGGTTTAGTGAGATTCCAGTGACATGCTTGTTCTCCGTGCCGACATTCTACAGGTGTTATCATGGCAGATTTCCCCCTGGACACCCACACTGTTCTGTGAAATGAGTGAGGCAACATCACAGCTCTCATCACAAATGGGTGGGAAAAAAAAAAGCATCTTTGGATAAATGAAGCTGAGAGCCCAACAGTCTACAGCCCAACAGGCGGACAGCCCACAAGGCCAGCACTGCTGGCCGGAACAGTCCATGCACGCACTGCCTCACCCTGTACCAGAATCCTGTTGTGTCATCTCGCTCCTGTGCAGAATCAAGATAAGGAAGGAGTGGGAACGTGGGCACGCGAGGCATGACCAGGCACATGTCTCTAAAGCTCTGGCTCTTTCAAAACAAAGCCATCCTTTGAAAAGAAAGGGGGGATAAAAGAAAGCTTTTGCCACAATTTAAAATGGAACAAAAGCAGAAAAAGAAAGCCTTTTTTTTTTTTAATCGAAACACTTTTACTCCTTTCCAGTCAGTAATGTCCTACTGGACTTTAAATGATAATTACCCTTCCAAATGACTACTGAAAACTTGAAAGCTGCTGAAAATCTAGATAGCAACAGGAATACAACCAGATCCTTTGACTTTCACAGCCATAGATTTGACTTCCATCCTCACCCCATCTGTGCCTGCCAGCACAGGACCTGGTGAAAAACAATTTCTTTGAACCCAGTTCTGAATTCCTCCCACAGACCCAGTGGCACACTAGATAGCTGATTACAAACAAGGAATACGGGTGGAGAAAAGCCTAAAGAATTTGGGACTTTTAAACACTGTTGAGCAACAATGTTTCGACATATTTTCAAAAATGGCCTTAGAAATTCTAAAATGAGTGGGACCCTTCTCTGACTCCAAACAACATATTGGCAGACAGACGGATGACATGTAACTTCTGATTTTTTTAAAGAAATATTCTTCTTAATAAACAACTCGAGCCTTTTGACAGCCAGGCACACTCTCACTCCGTCTTTGTCCTCTCCATGCAATAGCGATCAAAGGCATTTCAATTCAGTGGCTACATAGTACCCAAATATTTTGCCATCCACAGAGGCTAGGAATCATTTCAAACGTGGCATGGGGAGTGGGGCTCAGGGTCTTAGCTTGCAGACACAATAACCTCTCCTGCTAATCCCTAATGGGGATGAACTCTTTTGAGTCAAAAGTGGTCCTTGTGGATGCTCACCAACTAGGTCCCCAGCTTTCTCTCACCCTGCTGTGCTTTGCAGTGATTTCTAACACGACAAGGAGAAGCCGCCCCCCCCCCCCCCGCAATCTAGCCAGGAGACCTACTCTTGAGAAACAAAGTCTCAGGGCCATAGACATCAATTTGTCTCCCAGTATAGCAACCCTGGCCCAATAGCTCATCCAAACTCACAGGTGTAGAAATTTCAGGTGATGGTGATAACATCAACTAACATTTACTGAATGTTCACCCTGTGGTGATTACTAACATGGTATCCTTTCCTCTTTTTTTTTTTTTTTTTTTGAAAAATCCCTGTTCATCATGGTGCAATCAACAGAGTGAGGATTGTGGAGTTTAACGGGATTGGAGTCAGATTCATGCTATGCCAATAGGGAGATCAATGACCTTGAGGAGTCCTTCAGTCTCTTTGAACTTCATCATCATCTGTTAAATGGGGATACTTTTGTCCTCTCTGTTCTCCTCCTAAAGATAGTGTAAATTTGCAAAGAAATAACAGAGATAGGGACAGGAAAGCTCATCATACATTGGAACACACTCTCTACACAGGCTCCGGTCCAAGGTCACGCAGCTGGTTCATGGCTGGCCTAGAAAGAAGAAGACCCAGGTGTCTGTACTCCCAGGCCAAACAAAGTTGCTGTTTTTCCTCATTTCAGTGGAGCATGGAGACCACCAGCTGGCTGGGAGATGCCGCTCAACACAGGAAGTCCCAAGGCCTATCCTCTCATCGAGATCACCTCCTCACCCTCACAAATCATTGCCAGTGCAGCTGCCTACAGCTCGAAATTTTCACCTCCTACACATGCCTGCACACTCCCATACACACTCTCGCACTCACACACACTCGCACAGCTTTACTCTCACTGATGATCAGAACTCACAGAATTGGTCCAGGCATCTCTCAACATCTGGAAAATCCTGAAACCTTCACCCTATCACTATTCTTCAAGATGAGTTATTTCTGGAGGGAGGCAGGCATGAATGAAATGAAGAGCGTGCCCTTAAGATAGCAACGTATTTCTCTAGCAAAATGTATTTCATTTTTACAAACACTGTAAAACCCAATAACTCTGACTCTTTTCAAATATGATTCTCCTTTGATTAGACTAGATGGCACTGTGGTATCACCTTTTTAATACCCAAGAAAATCCCATTTCATTTGAAACAGTTTTGCTTCAATTTGGGACAATGCAAGAGCTTTGAGGGGTCCTAGTTATGTTACAGAACATGTCTGAAGGAATCTACTAGGGGACAATGGCTATCAGATACATAATTCCCACCACATTCACAATGTGCGTTCACTGACATCACAACCTGACCTAAATGATCAAAAGGATTCGTAAAGTTTCATGTGCACTGCAAAACTCCAGACAGGGCTGTGGCTTCCATGGCAGCCCAAGACCTTCTTTTTACTTCTCGACCATAGTCATAGCTGTGTAGTTGTATTTTTGCTCTAAAGACCCTTTTTAATGTTCCCATCCCTCACTAGACCTACAAGCTCTGTCCGCATGAAAAATTATGTTCAATATTGTTAAATTCTTTGGGAACTTCTTAAACACCAGAATCATGTTGTGACAGTGACTTACACAACTGTTGCAATAGATTGAGAAGGCCACCTTCTTGAGGCCAAGGTTCTCTTGAGATGGAAAAAAAAAATGGGTAGTGATGGAAAGGAAATTAAAGTCGAACAGATTCTACCACAATTCTGGCACTTGAGAAAGGACACAGTAAACTGAGAAAAGGGACAGTGAAGGGGGAAATAGGGAGCGCCGTTTTCTCTAAATCTCAACAGTGACCAGAGGGCTTCATTTGGATCTTGTGTTCCAACAGCCACCTGCAAAGCATCCCACGTCCAGGGCATTGAGGGAGACAGGAAGGGTCCAGGCAAGCAGGCCTTTCAGTCGTAGTCCCTGGAATGACCTGAACGGGGAGGCAGGGAATGGGACTATGTCCTTGCTGGATCAGAGACCTCAGTCCAGAGATTCCCTCTCAGCTAAACTCACCTGGTCCACCCACTAGGCTCCAGGCCCCAGCCTAGATCTGGTTTAGGCAAATGCAGAAACAACAGCCCTGCCTGGAGCAACAGCATCCCAACACACCTCCTCCCTCCCCCTCCCCGACCCCTCCATGACCTCCAGCAGCGGGGCACTGCGGATGGAGGAAGGAAAATGCCCTTGCTTCTGGCTACAGACTATTCATACATCAATTTTACCGCATCAGCCCCAGGCTCCCAGACACCGAGCTGGCTGCGGCGCCCCATGCTGGCAATCAGGCTTTTTTGTAAATCGGGACAGGCTCCTCATGCCCGAACCCTACACGGAGTCCAGGGTGATGTCCCCACCTGCCTCTCGGCCTGTGGGGTGTCCCTCCCCCAAACACAGCCACATAGACGCTTCCCGTGCAGCCAGTAGTGAGGAAAACAAGCTGGGCACCAGGAGCTCTCCCCAGGCACCCGCGAACAGTGGCAGAGCGACATCCAATCTCCCGTAGAGTGCAGATACAGATAAGGGGGAAGGAGAAGAGAGAAGAGAGGCATTAAAGTCGAGTAGGAAGACAGAAACAGAAAGGGTAAAAGGAAGGGGGGGTGCGGAACAGCGAGAGGAAAACGGAAGGAAAGACCTAGCCATCAGCACACAAGATCTGGAGTGCAAGAATAATTTTCTCACTCGGGAAAATAAGAGGGAAAAGGGAAGAGACTAGGCGAGCGGGAGCGGGAAGGCGGCTTTGAAAACGGGATGCAGAGGAGAGGAAGAACCCACGGACGGTGCACGCACAGTGCCGTTTGGGGGGGTTCTCCAAACGAGGAGTCAGAGTGCAGTGCCCTGTCCGGGCGGCGGCCAGGGGACGCTCGTGCCGGTACGCCTAGTCGCTTACCCTGCACGCACTTTCAACCGCCCAGAAGGCCAAACTGAACAGACAGATATGCC
This sequence comes from Lepus europaeus, assembly GCF_033115175.1. Lineage (NCBI taxonomy): Eukaryota > Metazoa > Chordata > Mammalia > Lagomorpha > Leporidae > Lepus > Lepus europaeus. Next base: position 23,358,183 of record NC_084850.1, on the reverse strand, counting down.
GCCCCGGCGGGAGCCCAATGCCTCCCTGCGACAGCCACAGTGCCACAAACGTCCGCGCCAGGCCAGAGAGGAGCGCAACCCCCTGGGTTGCAAGTCGCGCTCTGAGTCCCCGACAAGACAACCGCCAGCAGCTCCTTTCCGCCCTCAGTCCTCCCAGGCCCAGGTCCGCTCCAGCGCTTCTGGGCCCGCCTTGGCCGCCAGCGCGCACTCACCTGGTCGGTCTCAGCCTGGCGTCGCGCTTGCCATCCACCACCGCGGGCACGCAGCTGGTGAGCTCAGTCCAGTCGGCGTGCAGCCCGCAGCTCCAGCCCGTGGAGAACCTGGAGAAGAGCCAGGTCTCCCGCTTACCCGGCCGGTGGCAAGTGCATTTCTTCTGCCCCACGCGGCACTCGCAGGGCTGCTCGAGCTGGATGTTGCGCACCAGGTGGCGGCCGAAAGTGGTGCCCCCGGTCTTCTGGATGTGCAGGAACACGATCAAGTCATCGCCCTTGATGTCGAAGTCTACCTTGCGCAAGAGGTCGCCGCGGCTGAAATTGTAGCGGGGCACGAACCTGGCGGAGCTCTCATCCTCCGAGCGATACGGGTCCGGCACCGGGGAACTGAACGCCTGCAGGCGGAGGAGCTGGCATTCTGTGCCGGGGCACACGTACTGGAGGACGATCACCGCAAATAGGAAGAGCATCACCAAAGCCAGCAGCAGCTTGTTGGATTTCTCATCCATGTTCCCGACGCTGAGGGAAACCCAAGCTCGTTACGTCAATCCCGCAGCTCAGCCCGCGCTCGCCGTCCGCCCGCCCGCACCGCCCCCTCCCCCTGGCGCCGTAGTTGCGCCCCTTTCCCCCCCTCCCCTCCGCACCGAGTACTCCACCGGCGGCCGCAGCGGCAGAGGCGCCCTTCCCTGCTTCCTTCCTTCCCGGCAGGCTCAGCGCTGTGGCTTCTGCCGCACAACCGCCCCCCCCACCCCGACTCCTTCCCGCTGGCCGCCTGCCCCCTCCCCCCGCCGGAGCTCCCCGGAGCCCCTGCGCGGTCTCAGCCCGGCGTCGCGCTTGTTCCCCCTCGCCTGTCCCCATCGCCCCCACTATCCTAACTCCTGCTCCCTGTCCGGAACCCCTTCACTTCTCGCTGCACTCTCAGTGGCTCCGTCCGTGGCTCCCATCCCCATCCCGCTTCGCCCACCGGACTCTCCCCCTGCTCTTCTGCCCCCCCCCCCCAGCTCCCTGGGCGCGCACGCCGCTGCCTGCTGGGCTGGCGGGATCCCTCCCCAAGCGCGCCCAAGCCCAGCTCTTGCCCGCTCCCGCTTGCCCACCCGGGAGGCCGCCTCGAGTAAGCTCAGAGCCGGGCTTGTGGAGTTGCCCTGGGGGAAGGCAGCCGGACTTACTAGCCAAGACGCTGCTCTGCCCGCGCCCGCAGAACGGCGGGGAGGGAGCCGCAGCGTGGCCAGATGCACGCCGCACTCCTCCGGAGCCCCCGAGCCCGGTCGCCAGTGGCCAGCTAGAACTTTGCGCCCTTCCCTCCCCTCGCGGCTGCCTTCCCGCTGCGCGGGGCCCCGCGCGTTCTGGCTCGAGAGCGCAAGCCCCGTTTTCACCTACAACCTACCTGGCCAGGGGACCGAAAATCTTGGAGAAGATCGCACCCAGCACGTGCTTCAGCGAGTGGCCCAGGGCGGCCAGGCCCCGAGTGAGCAGGGCCCGGCAGAGGGAGCCCAGGTCCCAGCGTCGCCTGAGGTCGTGCATCCGCCTGCGGCGGCCTCGGGGCAGCAGCGCGAAAAGCGGGGCGCGCACAGCTCCCGCCAGGGAGGAAGACGCTTTTAGGGGCTCGTCCTGGAGCGGCCGGCAGTTGAATCCGTGAGACACACCCCTAGGAGGGCTCGCACGGACTGAGGCGGCGACCGACCCGGGCCGGCTGGCTGCCAATTCGGCCTCTACTCTGGAATGCCGGCGGGGACAGGTGGTGCGGGCGGGCGCTCCTTGCTCCGGTTGCAGCGGCGGCCCGAGCGCCGGGGCTGCACACGCAGGCAGTGCCATTCCCCCCTTCAGGCAACTCAGGGTACTAAGGATCAGAGCGAGCTTGAATTTATATAATAATGCCTCACGCCCAAGAGCTCGAGCCACTTCACAAGCAGAGGACTTGGGTTTTCTCCTGTCTTGGAGAGCGGAGGTCACTCCAGTAAGCGCATCACTCCACTTTGGCTCGTAATTTCAACCGCCCCTAAAATAGCAAAGGCGCAAATTGGACCTTTTTCCTCTTTCGTTGCCAATTTCCATTCTCGAACGGAAGCGGGGGCATTTTCTGAAAAGGTAAGTCAGCATGAGAAAGAAAGCATGACCATAAAACATTACAGAATAGCAATCTGAGCTTTTTTTTTTTTCCACAACACAGACTGCCTCTTATGCTCTCTTCTTGCTGGATTCCCTGCACCGAGCCCAGTGTCTGCAGGAAAGCTTCAGCCAGCAAGGTTTATGGAATGAATGGAGACATGCCTAAACACTTCATCACCGTGAGACCATGTAATCCAAGGTGATGTGAGATCAGGAACCTGAGGCCCAGAGAGGGGTAAGGATATGCCCGGGGTCACACAGCAGAGCTCTAGGGTTGGAGCCTAGAAAACTGGCCACTGACCACCCATTTCCGGTTACTTACACCAGCTCCTCTGGTAAATAGACACAGATTATCCTCAAGTCCCAGTTACCGAAAGGCTCTTTTCTGCCGCAGGACTATGATGCAGGGATTAAGGAGGAAAGAATAGATGTCCCTTCCCGGCAGGCAGAGACGGGAAACTCAAGACTCAGACTGTCCCTATCTGATTGATGAAGGGAGCTTGCTGTCAATCGCCCCGCTATGTCCCCACGACCGTGTACTGCCTGCAGTCCCTCTGCTGTACAAGGGGCACAGGGTGGCAGCAGTGTTTTGGAGGGGACTGTGAGCTGAGTCCCGGGATGGGAGCAGGCTCTCCCAGGATCTCCCTCACTGAGTTCTGCTCCATCCCTCCCTGCTTTCCTCTGTGCTTGAAGGGGCCAGCCAAGCACAGATCTGGCAGTCCTGGGCAATTTATCACTTCCTTTCTGGGCAGCCCTGGCATAATCACTTGCCCCCCCCCAGCCTCAGTTTCCTCATATGTAAAACAAGACTAATGAGAGCCTCCGTTTTGACCAACTGGGTCACTGTGAGGATGGAATGTAGAAACCTTTGGGCAACCCCAAATCTGAGGCCAGGTTCATGCACTGCTGTAAACTGGGATATGCCCACTGAGCCACAGGCTGAGTAAGGAAAGGGTCCTTCTTAGGGAATTTCACAGCTGTGCCCCCCCCACCCCTTACCTCCCTTCAGATCCCCAGCACAAGTGGGGCTTCCATGTGTCACCAGACCTCCAAGGGCCAACAAGAGACATTTTGGCTGGCTGCAGGCAAAAATGGGGTAGTGGGGTTCTTGATACTCTGCATTTCAGGCACTCCATCATCTCCTGTACTGATAAACGAACAGACTTGTACTAAGGAACCGGATGTAGCAAATGACAAGGCAGACCTCTCCACTCCCCAAAAGCTCTTCTGCTCCTCCCCCTCCCTTGCCCCATGCTTGTGGGACAGGATCTGCTCCCCCTAAAGGCCGGTGAGGGTATGAGCCAGGGGAGTGCAAAGCTCTGGAGGGGAGGTAGTCCAGGAGATAAGCTTGCCAGCTGCTCCTACCTTCCTGTTGGCCACCCGCACAGTCAAGCCCTCCAGCCTGCCCAGTGGGTGGCTCTCCACGTAGCGCCATTACACCAGCTTTATCTGAATCCTGGGGGTCACATGTTCAAGCCCTCAGCAACTAACTCCAGTTCCTCTTTGTGTGTGTGTGTGTGTGTGTTGTTGTTTTTTTTTTTTTTTTTGACAGGCAGAGTGGACAGTGAGAGAGAGACGAGAGAAGGGTCTTCCTTTGCTGTTGGTTCATCCCCCAATGGCTGCTGAAGCCGGTGTGCTTCGGCCGGCGCATCGCGCTGATCCGAAGCCAGGAGCCAGGTGCTTCTCCTGGTCTCCCATGGGGTGCAGGGCCCAAGGACTTGGGCCATCCTCCACTGCACTCCCGGGCCATAGCAGAGAGCTGGCCTGGAAGAGGGGCAACCGGGACAGAATCCGGCACCCCACCCCAACCGGGACTAGAACCCGGCGTGCCGGTGCCACAGATGGAGGTTTAGCCTAGTGAGCCACGGCCTCCAGTTCCTCCTGTAAGAGAGATTACATAGAATTGGCACATAGGAAAGTGCCTCGGGCAGAGGACAGGGGGACGTGATGAGAAGTATAGGGGAGAATAAGGATTTACTCACTCAAGTTGTGGAAATGAACATGTACACAGGCGCATATGCACATGCACACATTCATGGTCCATTTGCAAAAAGGGGGCCAATCACACTAGCTGTTGCAAAGCAAAAGAAAGCACAGGGTGAGCTGTGATGTCCAGTTTCTGTGATCTAACATGTCACTGCTACTCCAGGGTAAATATAGGCAATAGTTCCTGGCCTGGGAAAGCAGTAGAAGATGGCCCAAGTCCTTGGGCCCCTGCACCCATGTGGGAGACCCAGAAGAAGCTCCTGGCTCCTGGCTTCGGATCGGTGCAGCTCCAGCCATTGCGGTCATCTGGGGAGGGAACCAGTGGAGGGAAGACTTCTACCTCTCTCTGTAACTCTTTCAAATAAATAAAATAAATCTTTAAAAAATATATAGGCGATAGCTCACTGGAGGATATTTGCTTTCACAAGTCCTTCCTCCACCTCACCTCTGTCATATTTGAGGAACAAAGGAATGAATGTCTCGTGGTAGAAATGACATATTAAGGCTCCTCTCTGTGGGAGGAGCATGGAGATCACATAAAGCTCAAAAGATCCTTCCAAGGTATAAGAGACTCTCTGCTGAGAAGCAGGGAATTTTTCCCATATGTGTCCCAAGAGCCATGTTCGCCCCTGGCCAGGCCTGGGATTTTGCTAGGTGTTCCGGAGGCCTCTTGCAAGTTCTGGACCTGACTATTACGCTTGGAAGCTGGCTCCTCTCAGATACTGAACAACAAAGCCCCAGTGCTCCAGGATGTGGCCGTTTGGGGAGAGATCAGAGTTTGGGAGGAGAAAGAAGAAGAGAACTGACTAAATTGTCGGGCCTTTGGTTTTGCATCTCCTTATTTCTCAGATCAACCTGCATTGCTGCATGTGTATATAGTTGGGTTCAATGTTTAGAAGATGAGCAGTGCTTCCGGTTGTCTTCACAGCGTGGTATGCTTTTCACTATTTTCTCAAAACCATCCTTTCACGTTTCCAACAAAAAGTTGATGATCCTGGGAGCGTAAAGGTTAGCCGGGCTCACATACCAAGAAGTGCGTTTCCAGACCTCGGTTGCTGCAGTCTCAGATGACAGTGAGAGGTAATTGCAGGAGCCCCAGCCTGGAAATCCAGAGCCCTGGGCTCGTGCCTCCACTCCAACACTAAAAATGAGAGCCTGCATGATTATAAGGAAGCCAGCTTCCGCGTTTGTGATCGGGCGAGGTTGATGTTGTAACCCAAAGAGCACGTTCCTGATCTCACAGTCCAAGTCGCGTGTTGATTTGTCTTCTTTAAGGGTCAAAGAGCTGCCAAACACTGGGGCCTCACCTAGTCCTCTGTGCATTTTGTGGCATTTGCAGCACTGGCTCCCACCGGGCAAGCAGCTGCTGGAATTGTTCTGGGCCTATAATCCAAGGGTGACAACAGGATCTCCTGTACAAACTGGAACAGAAATAGTGGAAACTTAAAGTGTCGCAATCTATATAGAGCAGAGGACACGAACATGCCTTCCCTTCATCCTGAACATTCTCTTGCACCCTGTCCTTCCAACTGTCTCTAATTTTTTGAAAATGTTCAGACTCTCAATAATAGGCAATTTTTGTCACAAAGACTGAAGGCGTGCACACTATTGAGTCAATTCGTTTCTGTGTTTATGTGTCTCTTCAGACTGAATGAACAGCAGTACTTAAGAAAATGCTATTCTACAGTTCAAGATTTAATATTATAAACAGGTTGAGTGTGTTAGACACATCATTCTCGACAGTCACCCACAAGTATTTTCTTCGTAGAAAACACTGAGTTGTATTTGTCTAGCTTTACAAAACATGGGACTCAAGGAATTAAGAGGAGGATAATGCTAGGATGCTGTGTATGCTAAACAAGTGTGCATTGCATAGGTAAGCATTGGAATGTGGTTCATAGTACACCCATCACTTGGATCAGGCAAACTGAGGAGCGTCCCTCTCCTGATGAGATTATAAGCATTACATGAACACAGACACTTGCACTTCTCACTGACAGTGAATGGAAAAGCCGGTTTATGCAGGGTTTTTCAAACTACAGTAAGCCAAGGCCTGCCAACCATAGACAACAGGCCGGACTGCTCATAAGACAGTCACCCCACTTCTTTTGATATCAGCTTCCATGCTTATAAAATACCCTGATCACATACCTTCAAAACGTTGGTTTAGGGGGCTGATGCTGTGGCATAGTGGGTAAGGCCACCACATGCAGTGCTGGCATCCATATGGGCACCAGTTCAGGTCCTGGTTGCTCCACTTCTGATACAGCTCTCTGTTTATGGCCTGGGAAAGCAGTAGAAGATGACCCAAGTCCTTAGGCCCCTGCACCCACATGGGAGACTGGGAAGAAGCTCCTGGCTCCTGGCTTTGGATCGGCCCAGCTCCAGCCATTACAGTCATTTGGGCAGTGAACCAGCAGATGGAAGATTCTCTCTCTCTCTCTCTGCTTCTGTCTCTCTGTAACTCTTTTTAAAAAAATAACTTTTTTAAAAAAAAAAAGTTGGTTTAGGAGTATAATAAAGAGGAATCTAACATCAAGTGACCTTTTCTAAAGAGGAGAAGGAAGAGACTTGGAGAGCACATTGCTATGGGACTTAATCAGGGCTCCTGTACAAACTCTCAGAGCCTCAGTTTTCCCCTCCTTGCAAATGGGTCTATCGATAGCTACTTCACTGGGTTGTCATGCTTGCTCACTAAAATAATCTACTGAGAACATTTAGTCTAGTTCCTAGAAAAGCAGATCTTCAGTAAATGTATATTTCTCTTTCTTTTGAATCTGAATGTCATTTGATTTAAGATCTTTGTTATATTTTCCAGAATAGTAAGATACACATTTGAGGGGCCTTCAAAAAATTCATGAAAATATGTGTTATGAAAAAACTATGCATGAATTCCAAAATTTTTGCACAAAAATAAACATCACTTAATTCCATTTCCCATGAACTTTTAACTTTTGTTAAAAAGTTTTTAACTTTTAACTTTTGTATTAATGATGAGTAGCTAGCCAAGGTCCTAATTGTGACCCAGACTGGCTTTGCCTCCATCTACTTTCTTTATCTGCAATCTTTTCTCAGCCTCCTTCCAAACCTCTCCAGTGTTCTCCTGGCTGGTGTCCCCTACAGATGGAAATCCTCTGAAGCACTCAGTCACTTTGAGGGATGGGACACATGTAATCAACTGCAAGAGCCATCAGCAAGCAAGATGGAAAACAGCAATGCTTACCCCTACTGAATGGTCTCTCCAATGGGATACTGTGATATCTAAAAAACAAGGCAGTGGAAGAGATGCATGGTGATCTGAGCTGGTGGGGCACATGTAAGCAAAGGGCAAAGCTTAGAGGGTCAGCCCTGCTCTAAACTCTTGACACTAATCTTCAGCTCCGTTCACTTCAAAAGTTAATGGTTGATCTGGCCAGAGGGGTTTTGGTTTGAGCAATGGGTCAAACAGCAGCAGTTGGAATTTAGGAAAACAAGGTCAGTTTCACATTCATGCTGTATGAGCTGGAGCTGGGCAAGCCCATCTGTCAGCCAAACCCTAGGCTGGCAGCCCCAGTGCATAGTGGTAGAATAGAAAGAGTAAGGAGGGGGCAGGCACTGTGGCATAGCTGGTAAAGCTGCCACTTGCAGTGCCCACATCCCATATGGGCGCTGGTTCAAGTCTCAGCTGCTCCACTTTCAATCCAGCACTTTGCTAGACCTGGGAAAACAGTAGAAGATGGCCCAAGTCCTTGGGCCCCTGTACCCATGTGGGAGACTCAGAAGAAACTCCTGGCTCCTGGCTTCGGATCAGCACAGTTCCAGCCATTGCTGCCATCTGGGCAGTGAACCAGTGGATGGAAGATCTCTCTCTCTCTCTAAGAGCGCGCTCTCTCTCTCTCTCTCTCTCTCTCTACTCTGGCTTTCAAATAAATAAATAAATCTTAAAAAAAAGAGAGCACAGAGTTGGATGCCAAGAAAATAGCATTGAATCCCAGGTCTGCCTCTGGCTCACTGTGTGACCCTGTGCGAGTCACTTGATGTCTCTGGGATTTCATTTTTACTTGGTGAAATGAGGAGCTGCAACAGATGACCCTGAAGACCCCTCCCAGCAGGAACCTCTCTGTGATCTATGTTACATAGGGAAGTTCAACACTCTCTGGCTGTTGTGTTGGCAAAAAGGCACTACCAAAGATGACCCTCCAGCTAGCAGCTGAGTCAGTAAAAGCAGAACAAGGACTTAAATCAAGGACTTAAATGAGAAGCAAAGTTTCTCAGATCGCATGGGTAAGACAGAAAGTTGAAAAGAAGCCTCCCAGGCCTCTACTGACTTGATGGCAGAGTGAAAATTTAAAAAAAAAAGTAGAAAAAAAAGTCATTCCAAGGACTGACCTCCAACTGATAGGAAAGCCCTAGTCAGGTTTTGATAATGGCAATAATAATAACAAGAATGACCTTGCCAGGTCTACAGTCTCCTATTTGTTTTCAAACTCTGAAATCTCAACAAGAGAGGAACATGCCCACTGTCCATCACCTGATTGGTCTCTGTGCGAGTTCTAGCTTTGAATAATAAAACACAAAAGTTGAAATTTAGATCTCAGGTCAACATAAAGGATTTGGAGGACACAGCCTCAATGTCAAAGTTGTTCCCAGGAAAAGGATTTCTTGGTCACTCAAATGGGCTTGAAAGAAATGTCTTAGAAGCATAATCCAGGAAAAAGAGAAATTAGTTTAGATTAACCATACATGTCACAGACTAAATGGAAATTAATTTTTTAATAAGAAAGAGTTAGACTAGAGGCTACTGAAGCCCTTCACTGGATTTTTATAGCAAAACCTGGAAAATTACTTGCTTTTTAATACATATTTTCAAGATCCACATTTCACTACATTGCATTAAAATGCAGAAAGTTACAGCATTAGAGCAGTGGAGGGAAATGAACTTCATAAAAGGCACTTTGAACATTTATCTTCTACACTGAAGAAAGGTACCTTAATGGGTATCATCTTGTGGAAGATTTAGCTTTAGCAAAAGACGGTATTCAAACCCCGCTAAGATACAAATGCATTTGGAAGGGCTCAGTGCAGAGTTAGAAAGGCAGGGGAGAGGGTGTTGTCCAGGATGCCAGTTCCAATGATCTGCACAGTTAGCCAGGATGGCTGGCCTTAGTGATGCCTCCCAAAAGTTGACCTTAGGATGCTTACCAAATAATGCCCATAATAGCTTGCATACTGAACATCTGTGTATCAGATACTTTACCAAGCACTTTACGTGCACTATTTCAATGTACATTTCCAGAAATCCAAAAAGAGCTATTTCTATTGTATTTATGAGTACTTTACAAATAAATAAACTGGGATTCAGAGTTATAGCCATATAGCTAGGAATTAATACAGAATTGAACCCAGAATTGTCTGTTTCCATAGCCTGCAAGAACTCTGGTGCCCCTAGGATCCTCATCCAGTACCAGGGTGTATGAGCATGAGCTGGAGAATATGATAATCATGTCCCCAAATGTAACATCATACGATTTAGATAGCCCTCATCCTAGGCAAATGAGCTGGATAGAGAGGAATCATGTACTGTATGTGTATGTGTGTATGGGGGGGGGGGTGTTGTATGTGTCCGTGTACATCCTCTGAGAGCACTGAAGGAAATAGAGGGCCCAGAGCATGAATTTTGGTAAGGAAGAAAGCAGAGATGGAGCCATTGTTGACTGGACAACGTGATCCATACACAGCTTTGGTACGTCATCCACGTTATCTGACACTGTTAATTTTGGGAAGTATCACAAGCAACTTTCTCCACTCTACTAAACAGTAACTTTCTAGAAGGTTAGGACCTTGGATTCTTGGTTCTTAAAAATTCCCCCAGAATGTCAAATAACAATAGTATTTAGTTTAGGGCTTCACCGTTTACCAGATACTTTCACAGATACTGACTGGACCTTCATAATAATTCTACAAGGAAGCTATCGTTGTTCTGACTTTGTTTATGAGGAACATATATAATACATACATTTGAGAGGTGAAGGAATTTAGTTATGGGCATATAACTTGTATGGAGTTGCTACTGTTGACCACACCCTTAATTTCCACAATCATAAATGTCGGTATCAGGCAATGCCCTCATAAGGAATCTGAAATGGAACAGGTGCTCAAGAGTTACTAGTTTCTATTGTGCTTTCCAATTTATGACTTAAAAATGTTGTTTCTGCCATTCAAATAAATAAATATTTTTAAAATGTTGTTTTCATTCTACTTATAATATGCTACCAGGTACTTCAATATCTTCAGGCAAAGACTGGTTCATCTTCTCAAAGGACTTACCAAGGATGTAAGGAAATACAGGCTGTGTTGCAGAAACACTCAGAAGACAGTCGAGAGTGGATTGGTCAGAGAAGGCTTCCTAGGTAACAGTGGGAAGGGGCTGTAAGAGCTAATCAATCCACCTGATATGGGAAAGCTTAGATAATTTTGAGTTCATGAGCTGGAAGCCACACCTCCTTCACTCTGTGTTACCATGTTCACCTACCTGTTCATCAAGGGACCCCCTCCCCAGGAAGTGTTTCCTCTAACCCGGGACCACGTACACACTTCCATCTTTCTAAAGCCCAGAAAAAGCCAGGTAAAACAGAGCTCACTCTCTCCTCCCCACGGACTCAGGACCAGCAGAACAGGGTATGATAATTCCTTTCTTTGCCTCATTCTCCCTTAATAAAGCCCTAATGAGCCTGTGTATTTTTCTCACTTTGTAAATAAAGTTTACCACAATGTATGCCATGTTTGGGCCTGTACTTAGCATTCTTCTCTAGGTAAAAGGCAAGAGTTTGGAAAAATTAATTAAGGCCCTATATAGTCCGTGGTTTTTTTTTTGTTTTGTTTTGTTTTGTTTTGTTTTTTTTTTTTTTTTTTTTTTACAGGCAGAGCGGATAGTGAGAGAGACAGACAGAGAGAAAGGTCTTCCTTTTTGCCGTTGGTTCACCCTCCAATGGCCGCTGTGGCCGGCGCATCTCGCTGATCCGAAGCCAGGAGCTAGGTGCTTATCCTGGTCTCCCATGCGGGTGCAGGGCCCAAGCACTTGGGCCATCCTCCACTGAACTCCTGGGCCACAGCAGAGAGCTGGCCTGGAAGAGGGGCAACAGGGATAGAATCCGGCGCCCCAACCGGGACTAGAACCCGTTGTGCCGGCGCCACAAGGCGGAGGATTAGCCTGTTAAGCCACGGCACCGGCCAAAGGCCCTATATAGTCCGTAACACACTCACCCACCCCTTTTGGTCTCAGTCTGAGAAAGAAGAACTTCTGCTGAGAAACCATTTTGATTGCCTTTGCTTGTTGTTTTAAGGGCACCCAGTCCCTTCCTTGCTCATGAGGTTGTATAAAAGGTGTCAGCAGATGATAGCTCAAGTGCGTGGGTTCCTGCCATCCACGTGGGAGACCCAGATGGAGTTCCTGGCTCCTGCTTTGGCCTGATCTAGCCTTGACAATTGCAGGCATTCGGGTAGTGAACCAGCACATGGAAGATCCCTCTCTCCCCTCCACTTCTATCTGTCACTCTGCCTTTAAAATAAGATAGACATTTTTAAAAAGTGTTGTAGGAGCATTTGGCAAAGCAATTAAGATGACTCTTGGGATGCCTGCAGCCCATATTGGAGTGCTTCAGTTCCAGTCCCAGCTCCACTCCGGATGCCAGCTCCCTGCTAATGTGCACCCTCAAGGACAGTAGGCCATGGCTACAGTAGTTGGGTCCCTGCAGCCCATATGGAAGACTTCGACTGAGTTCTTGGCTGCTGGTTTTTGCCTGGCCCAGCCTCAGCTGTTGTGGCCATTTGGGGACTGAACCAATGAATGGGAGCACTCTCTCTCTCTCTCTCTCTTCCCATCTCCCCTTCCCTCTCAAATAAATAAAAATTAATTTTTTTTAAAAGTTTCCTAGGGCTGGTGTTGTGGCTTGGCGGGTTAAGCAGCCATCTGCAGTGTCGCATCCCATATGGGCATAAGTTAAAGTCTCGGCTGCTCGTCTTCCAGTCCAGCTCTCTGCTATGGCCTGGGAAAGCAATGGAAGAGGGCCCAAGTGCTTGGGTCCCTGCACCCGCGTGGGAGACCTAGATGAAGCTCTGCACTCTTGGGTTTGGCCTGGCCCAGCCCTGGTTGTTGCAGCAATTTGGGGAGTAAACCAGCAGATGGAATATTCTCTTTCTCTCTCAAATAAATAAATAAATATTTAAAAAAAAATTCCTTGCTGTTCTCAGCTACAAATCCAAACTTCAATCTGTTGCTCTAAGAGCAATCCATCCTGGAATCTTTCCTCCAGAGAACAGTGTCTGAACTCCTAAGAACAGTGCAGTCTCTGTCAACACTGAATCCTCAATTGAAGGACAAACAGTTGATTTTTAGAGCAGGTCAATAATTAGCCTGTCTTTTGCAGGGAGAAGAGGGACAAGGATAGACACAGTCGAGGTAAAATAAAGACATTCTGCAATTCACCCTAGAGATTTCCATAGTTCTAGACCTTGCCAGCGGTTTTGTAGCAAGTCAAAGCAGAAACTGACATTTGGTGTTCCAGAGCCTTCCGGAAGAGAGCCAGATAATGAATTACCAAAGGAATAGCTTCTGGCTCTCTTAACAAAGGCAAGTCTCCTGGCAGCTGAGGTGTTGAGGTGCTGTGGCAGCAGCAAACTAACAACAACAACAACAACAACTTGCCAGGATAATTGCTAGGCCCCAGTGCAGGACAGACTCTTTTGTTGTTACTGCAATCTGTAAATACAGCTAGATATGATTTATCATCCACATTAGATTCCATACCACAACATTCTAACCAGAGACCTTTTAGGGTGGGTATGAATTGAAAAATATTTTTTACTAAACATTATTTTCATCCAAAAATTGAGAACTGACAGACAGACTTCAGCCAACAAGAAGGAAGAATATAATATTAAAAAGTTCATCATACGAATGCTATTTTCTTTTATTTTCCAAGCCTTCTTTTGTCCTCTACTATAAGAATAGACTTAGTAGTCTAATAGAAAAAAATTAAGGTAAGAGATTCAGGCTGCACTGCGTAGCCTTCTCCCAAAACTAGTCTGAAACAACAAAGTAGAAGTTCCTCTTAGGAATATGTACAGGCCATTGCTCATGTAAAATCACACATTAACTCTACAAAGGACAATTCCAAACCTCTAAGCGGTTCCTTTTCCTGCCCTTCCCTTCTCAGAAGTTGGCTGCAAAGCTCTTGGTCAGTGCCGCAGGCTACTCTTTTATCTCAGTAACCTGAGTGCCTTTGCAAAGCCAGCCCGCAGGTCAGGTCTTCGGCTCCCTTCTCAGTGTTCAGTGAATTCCTAGGCAAGTCCAGGCTCCAATCAGCTGCCTCCATTGTAAGTCTTTTGCAATTCGATGGATGCCTTGACCCTTGTGTCTTGAGGATTGGAATCTCTTGGGCAAGGATTGGATTTCACTGGCCATGGCTACAGTGTTTGCACCAAGGTTATTAATATAGTCTACAGGGGGAATCATATTGAGAGCAAGCTGAGATTCACATGATAAAAGTTTGTGGCTTAAAGCTAGGCTGAGACAAGACCCCAGAAGCAGACAGGATAACCCTGAGCAGATAGCTACCCTGGGGATCATTGAACAGTGTGCCACAGTGAACCCTTTCTGGGTTACTCTCCTAGACTCGTGCGCGCACGCGCACATACACACACACACACACACACTATCCTGCAGTGCCAGTATGAGAAGAAAGTAGCCTCAGGGATGAAGGACCCTTATGGGGGAGAGGGACAGGAAACCTCTGGGCGCGCCCCAGAGCAGAGCTGCCCCTCCCCTCCAGGAAACCTCTGGGCGCGCCCCAGAGCAGAGCTGCCCCTCCCTTCGGAGGGTCTCTAGGCGCACACTTATGATGTCACTGCGACCGGCCAATCCTGTAACACCTTAGCACTCTCCCTCAGCATTCTCCGGTATGCTAATTGTCCCTCCGAACCAACCAATCCCGTGCCACCTCTGCATTTTATACCAGCACTCTCCACCAGCATTCTTCGCCAGCATTCTCCCATATGCTAACGGTCCCTCTGAACTGACCAATCCTATGCATGCGTTAGGAATATGCTAATTCGTTGCCTATATAACCTGTGTAAAACTGCCGCTCAATGCTCCTCACTGCCTGAGGTGAGGGGCCCGTTTGCGCAAACGTACAATAAATACCTCATGCTTTTTGCATCAGCTGGTTTGGAGTCTGGGTTTTTGGGCGTCCTCTCGAGCAAGTGGGCATCTCTGCAACTGAGAGGTCCAACATTTTTGGCGCCCAACGTGGGGCTCGAGGTCGCCCTCAGACCCATTCTCTGCGGACCAGTTGGAGGTATAATTAAGTGTTTTCTGTCTGTTGTTGTCTTCGTCTTGAGTATTCTGACTGGCCAGTATCTGACCTGACTCTGTGGGACCAGTGGGGGAGGCAGGCGTGCCCAGCAACCCCTGGCCCGTTACCCGGAGGACGCTCCGGGTTATGAGGGGAAACCCTCGGTCTGTTCCCCCGGAAGACGCACTCGGGGTGGTCTGGAGGTGGGTCGGAGACTAAGTCTCCCTCCTTCCCGGGGAGGGCTGGTCAGGCAGCCGCTCCCAAAAATAGCGCAATAGCGTTCGATTTGTCCTAGCCATGTGTTTTGTCTTGCTTACTGTATATGTCTGTGCATTGGCTGTTCTTTTTGTTTGGGCTGAAATCCTTACACGCAAGGGTCAACAAATAACCACCCCTTTAAGTCTCACTCTAGATCACTGGAAGGACGTTCGAGAACGCGCGCGATTCCACGAGGGCAGGGGAAGAAGTCTCAGCGCCTTCCCCGCCCTCCAGCCGCCTGCGCCTCCGTCGGGGGCAGGCAGGGGGCTCGGGAAGCGTCTGGACTTCGCAGGCTTTTCCTCTTCGCTCGGTGGCTGGCCAGATGCAGTACTGGCCATTCTCTGCTTCCGATCTTTACAATTGGAAAACCCATAACCCCTCTTTCTCTCAAGACCCCTAGGCTCTGACTGGGCTGATCGAGTCAATTTTATTGACTCATCAGCCCACCTGGGATGATTGTCAGCAGCTTCTGCAGACCCTCTTCACTACTGAGGAAAAGCAGCGCGTCTACCTCGAGGCACGGAAAAACGTCCCTGGAGCAGATGGCCGACCGACCCTACTGCCAAACGAAATCGAGGAGGCGTTTCCCTTAACCCGTCCTGATTGGGACTACACCACCGTTGCTGGTAGGGAGCGACTTCGTCTTTACCGCCAGGTTCTCCTTGCGGGTCTCAGAGGGGCTGGAAAGCGCCCCACCAATTTGGCCAAGGTACGTGCAGTAGTGCAGGGGGCTGAGGAAACGCTGGCAGGCTTCCTAGAAAGATTAATGGAAGCCTACCGTATGTACACCCCGTTTGACCCCCTGGCAGAGGACCGGCAGGGAGATGTAATCATGTCCTTTATAGGACAGTCAGCGCCGGACATCCGCAATAAATTGCAGCGGCTAGAGGGGCTTCAGGGATATACTATACAAGATTTAATGAAGGAGGCAGAAAGGATTTACAACAAAAAGGATCCACAAGGAGCAGGAGGAAAGGGAAGGCCTGCACTGGCCTGAGGGAGGCTCGTAAATCCCCAGAGGCAGTTAAAACTAAGGTGGAGCCTTCAGGTGTGGCAGCAACCCCTAAAAGCCCAACACTGCCTCAAGGCACTGCGCCTCCAATTCCGCCCATGTGGCCACCCCTTTTTGGTTATTCCCCTCCCTTAAATCACCCGCCGCCATCTTGTAAACAGCGTGCCTACCCAACCTCACAGCCAGTCCTACTAGGCCCCGACGTGCACAGTCTTCCCTGTAAATGGGGGACCACGGCCTTTCTCTGCACTCTCTTCCAGTCAGTGTAGCCTGTTGCACCCTTGCAGACCACAGCCAGATACTCTAGGGGAGACTAGTCCTTGGGCTGCTTTTTTCCTCTCCATTTACAATTCAATGCTGTCCTCACTAGGAAGAAAAAATGCCTTTGGCTACCACTGGCCTTACCTAAAGGAACAAAAACCTTCATCCATTAACCCTTTCCAACCTAATGAGTCTTTATTTGCAGTTAATGAAACTTTTTCTCCAGCACTACGGAAGCCTCTCATTCCCTGCCGTTTTGTTTCAGATGTGTTTCCCTGTCCTAAGCAACGGGCTTCTATGCTGATGACCAGCTCTTTTCTGTGCTGCTGTAGTTAACTTATCTAAGAGTTTGCACGTGTCTTGAAGGTTTCGTGTTTTATTGGATTTGTCTGTCTTTAATGTTTGAGTGATTACCTAACTCTGATCAGATCTACCCCACAGCCTTGGTTAAAATACTCAGGTTATACGTACTGGTTTTTGGATGAGTGGTTTGACTCTCTAACAGTTTAAATTCTCAAATGGAGTATACCAACTTTGGGACTTCCAGTAGGATCCCTGGAACTCTCAAAGGATGGGACTCTAAATTTGTTAAAGTAACAACTGTTTGAGCCTATTCAAATTATGCAGTGTATTAAAATATTGTAAATGATGTCGGACCTATGTTGTATTCATGTTTTTGCTTTCCAGCTAAGGTGGTCTTATAAGTTTTTATGCTTTAAACTTGTTTCCTTTACAGATCTGCTTTTGCAAAAACTATAGTGTCTCTTTTTAACAGTGTCTGCTTAATGGGTTACTCTGCCATTTCTAAAGTTAGGTCATGTAAGCTCTTTTTAGCTCTGTTAAATAGTTCTAAGTTATGTGCGGATTTTGTGTGCTAACTCTTATGTTCAAGGTGTTTATTTCTGGTTTCCAAGGTAATCTAGTGTGTACTCCAAAAAAGCCTCTTTTGGATGAGCCTTAATGGACTCTTTCCCTACCTCTTCTCTCTTCTTGGACTGCTTCTTGCCCTGCTTTTAATCCTTGCCATTGGCCCATGCATAACGAATAGGCTTATACAGTTTATACAACAGCACATAGAGGCAACTAGGGTAAGACAGGTTGAGGTTCATTACCAGAGCCTGCTAGCCACAGAGGGCTACGATCCCCTGAACTGGGGAAGCGCCCCCGGTGCTCTCCACATTGCCAATGACGGGTAAGATTCCGGATGGACCGGAACAACCTAAGACAGGCGGTGGAGAAAGCTCACGCCACTCCGTAATTACAAGTCACGCGACACCCCAAGACGGGTAAAGCACCCAGCGTCCTGCACCAACCTAAGACAGGGCTCATGGCCAAGCTGCCTGGGTTACCAATGACGGGTAAGGGCAAGGACGGCTGGGGGCAACCTAAGACAGGGATCGCGTGCTAAAACAAAAAGGGGGAATCTGTGGGGCATGAGCGCGGCCAGGCCAGGCCAGGCCCGGGGGCTCCGCATGCGCAGCTGCTCCAGGGTGCCCCCGCCCGAGCTGCGCGGAACGAAGCCACGCGGAGCCAAGTAAGATGGCGCCCAGAGGAAGTAAGATGGGCGGAATCCAAAGTTGTTTACCACTAAAACTAACTGGCTGCGCAACATTAGGGGAGGTAACAAAACTAGTAACAAGTGTATAGACATAGGGCTAGTCCTATAGAAATCCCCCTGTAAGGTGATTTTTTAAGTGATTGGTTGGTCCTTAGCCCTGCCCCAATGACTCTGCAGTTTTGTGTTATAAAAGGTACTATTATGCAGAAGGTGACTGAGTCCTTGCTAGACTTGGCTCCCCGCTGCGTCTGATTGTCTCCGGGACCGGACCAGGAGGCTGGGGAACGGGCGAGCGGCGCACTTACCTTTCCTCGGACCCAGTCCATCCTTGTACGGGTGGACTAAGACCCAACATCTGGCGCCTTGACCAAATTAGCGTTGGAGACTGGCGTTAAAGACTGGGTCCAACTCCTCCCTATGGTGTTGTTCCGGGTCCGAAACACGCCCTCTCATTGCGGACTGACACCATGCGAGGTCCTTTGTGGAGGGCCCCCACCAATAGCAGGCTTGCTTGACCTTGCCAGTGACTCCGTTGCCGATGCCCCTAGGTTACAGGCCCGGATGAGAGCGCTCCAGATCATCCAGAACCAGGTCTGGAAACCTCTTGCAGCAGCCTACCAAACCAAGACGACAACTATCCCACATCCTTTCCAAATCGGTGATGCCGTGTATGTCCGAATCTAAAACTCTAGAGCCCCGGTGGCAAGGCCCTTTCACTGTGCTGTTGACAACTCCCACCGCTCTCAAGGTCGACGGAATCGCTGCGTGGGTCCACGCCTCACACGTGAAGCGAGCACCACCTCCCCAGGGCCCCGAGGATCCGGATAGACCAGCCAAATGAAAGCTCCAGCGCACTCAGAACCCGCTCAAGCTAAGACTTTCAAAAACTGTTTAATATTTGTGATGTTTCTGGCCTTTCCCCATTGTTTTTCCAATCCCCATGCTCCACAATTGTTAACGCGGGAAGTAATTTCCCCCACAGGACGGGTGGCCTGGTCTGTTAGTGGTTACATACCCCCAGGGCATGGTGGCCCACCTTATACCCGAACGTATGTCAACTGGTTACTGGGTTAGATACCTGGGATGTACCTGACCAAAATAATTTGAACTATTGGGGCGTGTATGGCTCCCAGTCCCCAGTCAGTGGGACTCAACCCAGTCCAGCAAAAACAGAGTTCCCTCCCTCCAGTGAGGCAGGCTCTCCCCAGACCACCCCTCTTGCCAGCCACCCTTTCGCCTAGCTTGGCAAGTTTAACTCCAAACCCGGGTGCTGACTCAACAGTACCAGTGTCAAGCTTCAAAGATCTCCGAGGTCCAATAGATTTTAGGATTAAAATCTGTGCAAAGAGAAAAGGAGGGAATGAAGGACCCTTATGGGGGAGAGGGACAGGAAACCTCTGGGCGCGCCCCAGAGCAGAGCTGCCCCTCCCCTCCAGGAAACCTCTGGGCGCGCCCCAGAGCAGAGCTGCCCCTCCCTTCGGAGGGTCTCTAGGCGCACACTTATGATGTCACTGCGACCGGCCAATCCTGTAACACCTTAGCACTCTCCCTCAGCATTCTCCGGTATGCTAATTGTCCCTCCGAACCAACCAATCCCGTGCCACCTCTGCATTTTATACCAGCACTCTCCACCAGCATTCTTCGCCAGCATTCTCCCATATGCTAACGGTCCCTCTGAACTGACCAATCCTATGCATGCGTTAGGAATATGCTAATTCGTTGCCTATATAACCTGTGTAAAACTGCCGCTCAATGCTCCTCACTGCCTGAGGTGAGGGGCCCGTTTGCGCAAACGTACAATAAATACCTCATGCTTTTTGCATCAGCTGGTTTGGAGTCTGGGTTTTTGGGCGTCCTCTCGAGCAAGTGGGCATCTCTGCAACTGAGAGGTCCAACAGGGACACTCGTCCACCAAGGTGTAGGGACTCTGAGGGTTCTCTTCTCCAAAGCTCATTTAAAATGAATGAATAAGTCAGTCATACCAGCCCAAGAATTAATAAGATCATTGGAGGAGCAGCCAAAGAGCACACTCTCTGGAGTCAGACCAGGAATCAGAGATCAGTACTGTTCTTTCCAGCTCCGTGGACGAATGCAAGTATTTAGGCTATTAGTGCCTCATTTGCTCATCTGTACAATGGGGATGACTCTAATCAGCTACATACCTTAAAAGATTCATGTAAGTGTTAGAGATGATGTATGTAAAGGAGTTTTCACAGGACCTGACAGAGAACAGGTATCCGTCAAATGAAAGTCATTATTATTGAACAAGGCAGGAGAGATGTCTGGGATCTTCTTAGTGTCCTTCAACTCACAGCCCTGGGTGTATGGTTTATATTTACTCTAGGCAAGATCCACTTTACACAAATAAGTGTAAAGTCTTTTTTAAAGACTTATTTATTTGTTTGAAATTCAACAGTCGAAGCCAGCAGCCAGGAGCTTCTTTCAGGTCTCCCATGTGGGTGGAAGGGGTCCAAGGACTTGGGACATCTTCCGCTGCTTCTCCCAGGCCATTAACAGGGAGCTGGATCGAAAGTGGAGCAGCCGAGACTGGAACCGGCACCCATATGGGATGCTGGCACAAGCAGGCAGCAGCTTCACCTGCTATGCCACAGTGCCGACCCCTCAGATAAGTCTTTGAAACTTTACTTATTCTTTGCTATATTTACTACTTTCATGGTTTCCTAAAATTTATTTACTTACGTATTTATGAGACAGAGAGAACCTCCACCCACTGGTTCACCCCCAAAATACTCGCATATGAGCTGGAGCTGGGAGCCTGTAACTCTATCCAGATCTCCTGTGTGGGCGGCAGGAACGCAATCACTTGAACCATCACCACTGCCTTACAATGTTCTACATTACCAGAAGCTGCAGTCCGGAGCCAGAGCCAGAGACTGAACCAAAATACTCTACTGTGGGATGCAAGTGTCTATTTAACCACTAAGCCAAATACCAGCCCCTACCATGCTTTTAATTGCCCAAGTAATTTGTCAGTGAAAACGCTTTGTAAAAGTGCAAATATCATAGAAAACATACACAACCACCCCCCTTACTCCCATACAGCCCCATTCCCTTTCCCTGAGGAAAAGCACTTTTTTCAGGGTTTTTTTCCTATGTTGCAGGGTTTTATTGCGACCAAGTGCACATGTGATATACAAAACACACAGTGTTGCTTTTGTTTGGGTTTTTAAAAACAAAAATTAATGTTGCATGGGTATATATTTGTTGAACTATAATATACATATAGAAAAGTGTGCACAGAGTGAGTATGTGGTTGATGCATTTTCACAAACTGAACATACATGTATAATCAGCCTCTTATCAAGAAACATTACCATCCCCTCAAAAAGCTCTCCTGTGCCCTGTTCCACTCAATAAACCCCCAGCAATAGCCACTATTCTGATTTATATCAGTGTAGATTAGGTTTTGCCTACTTTTTTTTACTTTATATAAATTGAATCATAGAATATATTAGTTTTATG
Source organism: Lepus europaeus (assembly GCF_033115175.1). NCBI lineage: Eukaryota > Metazoa > Chordata > Mammalia > Lagomorpha > Leporidae > Lepus > Lepus europaeus. The sequence continues at coordinate 23,336,976 of NC_084850.1, read as the reverse complement.
TTGCTGTGTAACAAATTACCACAAACCCCTTAGTTTCAAACAACACAAATCTATCATCTCACACTTTAAGTCCAATCTCAGGCACAGTGTGATCAGATTCTTTTCCCCATGGACTTATGGGGTTCAAATCAATGTGTCACCCAGAGCTATTATCTCATCTGGGGCTCAGCATCCTCACCCAAGCTCACTGTTTGAGCAGAATTCATTTACCTGCAGTTACAGGACTGTGGTCCCCATTTTATTGTGAGCTGTTGACAAAGAGTCACTCTCAGCAACTAGAAGCCACCAAAATCCCTTGTCACTAGGCCTCTTCTACTTTCGAGTCAACAACAGAGAACTTCTAGCCTGTCAATCTTCCTCGTGCTTCGACTCTCTGACTTTCTCCTCTGTATTCTGCTTGGAATGAAAATTTAACCCGGCAGTTAAGATGTTCACATCTCATACCAGAGTTCCTTGGTCTGATACCTGCCTCTGCCTCGTGACTCCAGCTTCCTGCTAATGCAGACCCTAGGAAGCAACAGTGAGGGCTTTAGTAGTTAGGTCCCTGCCACCTACATGGAAGACCTAGTTTGAATTCCCAGTTCCCAGGTTCAGCCCAGGCCAGGCCATTTCAGGCATTTGGCCAGCGTAGATTTTGTTTGAATAACTGGGAGTCAGTATGTGTGCACCAAGGTTGTAGAATCTTGGAGGGCCATAGAGTTCTGCCTACTACATACAGTATTCATTCTTTTCCTTTTTTTCTAAGACCCAAATATTTTATTTGAGAGAAAGAGAGAGAGAGAGAGAGAGAGAGAGAGAATCTTCCATCCTCTGGTTCACCCTACAAATGGCTGTGACAGCAAGAGCAGGGCCAGAACAAAGAAGCCAGGAGCCAGGAGCTTAATCTGAGTCTCCCACGTGAATGCAGGGGCCCAAGCACTTGGGCCCTCTCCTGCTGCTTTCCAAGGCACACTAGCAAGGAGCTGGATGGGAAGTGGAGCAGGCAGGAATCAAATCGGCATCCACATATGATACTGGCACTGCAGGCAGTGGCTCAACCTGCTTTGCCACAGTGCCAGCCCAGTATTTACTCTTTCATGCCTGGTTCTTTCACTCACTAGTATGTTTATTACATTCATCCACATTGTAAGGCATTATATAGTTCATCAATTCTCATTGCTCTGAATTGTCCCATTATATGAATATTCCACAATTTATTCAAACAACATTTATTTATATTGATGAGCATCATCCCAGTTTTAAGTTCTGGGCTGTTATGAATAGTTTTTCCATGAGCAGGACTTTTGGTGAACATGTGTTCATATAGAATGAACAAATAAATTTTTTGGTTATATAAGGTATTAAGATTTGGAAATTCTTTGTTACCACAAAATAACCCAACCTATTCTGATTGATCCAGAAATCTGGAAGTAGAATTCTGTGACCAAAGGTATATTGCTTGCTGAATACTACAGTGACATGAATATTGTATGAAAGCATCCCGCTTGTGCAGCCTTACCAACACATGGGTTGATGTGTGTGTGTGTGCGTTTATACATCAATTTTGGCCAACCTGGACTTGCTCTTCTACACCTATGAAATAAAGATATTGCTCTGTAGAGTGATCCAGGAGAACAGGCCAACCTCTCCCTGGTGCCCCAGCCTATAGATGTTCTGAAGTGTACATTTTCTCATGGGACTCCCAAATATTGCATGTTTCCTAATTTATGATGTATTGTTTTCTTTCTATTGCTACCCAATGGGATATAAAAACTTCTGCATGGCATGCATCTCTGATCGGCACAGGAGTTTTGACCTGCTCCATTTCTGACCTGGGCCGGTTCACCCCTCCTTAGGCAACCTGGTGGTCCCCCACTCCCAGGACGTCACGATATTGATGGTGGACACCCGATCGGCATAGCGCATGACAGCCCAGAATTCCTGGACTCAAGCGGTCCTCCAGCCTCAGCCTCCCGAGTAGCTGGGACTACAGGCACGCACCACCGCGCCCGGCAGCGTGCATCTCTGTTAGTTTATTGATATATTGCAAAGGCCTAGAAACCTAGAAAAATGCCTGATAACAAGTACTTAAACATATTTGTTGAATGGACAAATGAATGTTAACCCAAGGTATCAACTTTAGATGGTTATCATTTATGATAGCTAATTGCATAGAATGGCCATGTTTTCTAAAACAATTAGGATACTACCTGGTAAAAAAGAAGTCTTCTGGGCCAGCGCTGTGGCTCACTTGGTTAATTCTCTGCCTGCAGTGCCAGCATCCCATATGGGCGCCAGTTCTAGTCCTGGTTGCTCCTCTTCCAGTCCAGCTCTCTGCTGTGGCCCGGGAAGGCAGTGGAGGATGGCCCAAGTGCTTGGGTGCCTGTACCCACGTGGGAGACCAGGAGGAAGCACCTGGCTTCTGGCTTCGGATAGGCGTAGCGCCGGCCTTTGTGGCCATTTGGGGGGTGAACCAATGGAAGGAAGACCTTTCTCTCTGTCTCTCTCTCACACTGTCTATAACTCTACCTGTCCAATACATTTAAAAAAAGAAGTCTTCTGAACTGAAATATTTGAACTATGCATTTATAACCGTTTGTTATAGTGGGACTCATTTGTCCCACTTACACACCTTATTTGAGTTTATAAGAGGATATTAGACATGTTTTTAGGGTATCCTAAATTCTTTGTGGACATTCCTATGAAATTGAGACTGTTGCAGAAAACTAGAGACTTAAAGTTGCTCTTTTCAAAAAAAATTTGAGCCATACTAAAACAATGACTATCTTATAAATGCTGTCCAGTCCAGAAGGGCAGCACCTGCAACACTGGCATCCTTATGAGTGCTGGTTGGAGCCATGAATGCTCCACCTCTGATCCAGTTCTTTGCTAATGCACCTGGAAAAGCAGGAGATAGCCCAAGTACCTGGGCCAATGCCACCCATATGGGAGGCCCAGATGGAATTCCAGGCTCCTAGCTTCAGCCGGCACAGCCCTGGCTGTTGTAGCCATATGGGAAATGAACCAGCAGATGGAAGATCTTTCTCTTTTTCTGTCTCTCCTTATCTCTCTATAACTCTGTCTTTTAAATAAATAAATGAATCTTTTTTAAAAAAGTACTGTCCAGAAATCTTCCCTTTTCCCTGCAACTAACCCATACTCTGGTCTGCCTTCAGTTGAGGCCTAGAGCAGAGCTGTGAAATATGATTTTTCTCTGATGATGTAATAGTCTTCATACACATTCTTCAATACAATAGCAACAGGCTGCATGTAGCTCCTGAGTACTGGAAATATGGCTGGGGTGACTGAGGAGCCACCTTGCAATGCCACTTAGTTTTAAGGAATATTCTTCAATGTAAATTTAAGCAAGTTTCAGTTAAATGGCCACATGTGGCCAGTGGATATAACATTGCATATCATATATCCAGAGGAAAGGATGGAAGAGTGGGACCCATTTTTGATCCTCTCATTGTGGCCACAGGAAGGGTGCTGAGTCTTACAGAGAGCAGGGTGTCCACATTCCTTCCCCAGCAAGAGACAAGGACAGAGTTCTCCAACACATTTTCTTCAAAGGGGAGCTTGGGCAGAGGTGAGGAGGGGATGGGGGTTTAGACGGCTTCAACTCATGTCCTTGTAGTCTCTGGACATCACTTTGGTGCTCCTGCAAGGAGTCATTGGCTTGTGCTGTGTCTACACGGTCCCCTGACTGCAGCTGGAGCTTTATATGTGGAATAGGAACTGGGGAGACACAGGGTTCACATCTCACATCTGGTTCTCTGATCCTTCTCTGCTTTGTGTGGGTCACCCTTGGGGCTTGTGCAGAGAGACAACCAGTCTACCTGGTGGGGACCTGGACACTGCCAAGCAGGCAATGGGGTGCAAAAAAGTAAAGTCTAGATAGATATCCAATAAATAACACAGCCACACTGGGGTCTTAAGGAAAAATGGATCTACTGCACTGTTATAAAATTAATTTGAAGTTGAGAAACTGTAATATATTATAGCTATCAGTCTCTCTGGATAGTTTTACAATCAACATGTAGGATATGAAAAAAGAAAGTTGCCAATAACATATTAATGTGGTATTCGGTGTTCAGTCTTCTTTATGCAGCAGAATATTACAACTGAGCAAGAAATGATCAAAAGTTGGTTCTCTTTTATAACAAAGAAACAGAAGAAGGAAACTTGAACTTTAAATTATCCCATCTGTCACTTTCCATTGATTGAGCTTCGCCCATTAAGATAAATTCCAAAGGAGACTAGCATTTTTATTTTCCCAAATCTCCAGGAATGTATGCTTTGCAGTTGGCTTCCTTGCTTTCTTTTCTTTGCTTCTTTCTGTTGCTTTTTTCCCCATATAGGCAGCTGCCATGGAAGAATAGGACACTCTATCCCATAGTGTTTCCATTTTCAATTGAGTTCCTGCAGTTTAACACTTGATGCACACCTACAGGTGTGCCCAGCAAAGTCATACATCCCCTCTCTCTCAATTTTGCATACCATGTTGGTACAAGAAGGATGTGTAGTTTCTCTCTGATAGAAGACAAACTCAAATCTCTATTAAACCGGATGTTGGCTAGTGGGAAAGTCATTTGCTTTGATTCTCAGCTTCTGCTTCTGTTAAAAATCTGACAAATAATGAAGAGAACAGGCTAAGTGAGCTTGCTACATAACTTCTGGCTGGTTTGCACTAACTCCATTCTTCTGACTTAATTTCCCTTCTCTGCTAGCATGGTGTGGCTGTGTTCAGTGGTTTATTCCAACCTTATGCCAAGAACTTATGCTGATGTGATGTGTACATTCCTGGTAACTGGCAGGTAGTAGCTCAATAAACATGAATGCATTCCTCTCTCCACTCTGTTCTCAACAAAGCAGGTAGAGCTGGATGTTAAACAGCTGCCCTTGGTTGTTCACCTGCCCTTCTTTACGAGGTATAAAGTGATGAGATGAAACAGGAAGCATTCATTCTTACAAATCAACGATTTAGATGGACCCAGAACAAAAAGAGAAAGTCAGCAGTTGATCTTCAGCTGACTCACCCCTGTGGATACACTTCCCTACGACTCCTATTTGTGTGCTCAGTTCTCTCCTTTCCCTTCTCTTGCCAGACCAAAACCAACCCTCGGGTCATTCATCCATACTGAAGTGTAGGTAAGTGGTAAACCTCCTCAGTCCTCACATTAGCACATGGCTCTGAATCTTCAGTTAAGTCAAAATAGATTGGTCTGAATGTAACACTTCTAGTGTGTAGCAATGAGGGGGTTTCCTCCATTTCAAAGGCTTGCTTTTTTCTGGGACTCTGGAAATAAAGCCATGTGATTAAAAAGCCACAGCAGTGAGCCAACATGGCACAACATTTGCCCAATGGAGACTGGCCAAGGACAGTAGTTACCCTTAGGTCAGAAATTCATCTAGGCCCCTGTCAGTTTGAACAAGTGGGGGCAGCAGAGAGCAGTTTGTCAGAGACATGGGCAAAACACAGTGGTTGGGCAAAATTCTGGGAACAGTGTGAAGAGAGGTTTGTGACAAGGCTGGTTGGAAATGGGAACCAGGCTGATGCCAAGAGAACAGAGCCAGAGGAACAAGCATAGGACTGGGGGCCTGAGCAGACTGCATTGGAGCTGGGGCTGGGGAATGATAAGGGATCTGTATCTCCAAATAAAAGCTGTAGTAGGCAAGCAAATGACTCTTCAAGAAACCGCAGCAGCGCTTTACAACCTCTGTGGGTTAGCAAAGGACACAGGTTTGAGAATCTGATGAGATCAAACGAATTTTCTGGGGGAAAAGCAAACACAAAAGTTTATAATCAAAGTCAAGGAGTTTTCAGCTCCTGCCCCAGCCCCATGCATAGATACCAGGGCCAGAATTAATCTTGGGTTCAGAGATACAAAATCAAGGCCAATCAGTCACTCAGACTGATCCTCTTGGAAGTTTGGACTGCCTTCTCACTCAGAAAGGAGCAATCCTGCCTTCACAGTGACTCGAGTTTGTATTAGTTCCAAACAACCTCAGTGTAGCCAGGGTCTTTGGAGTGTATCAAGGATCCACATATAGAGATTAAGGAAGGAATTGTTACTCCCTACCATCTTCCATTAGCCGACACATTGACGTGCTCCTATGTGCTAAGAACTTTGTATTCCTTATTTAAATGAGTTTTCACAACAACACACAGTTACTCTTATTAGCCTCATTTTGTAGATGACAATAGTGAGGTGAAACCACCCACCCAGGTTCACAAGGCTGTTACGTGCCAAACTAGGATAGGTAACCAGGACACTGAACACAAAGTCTGGGTAGTAAATGTCATCTAGACTACCGGGTCCAATTCAGGCTTCAAAGTTTTCACAACATCTTAAAAACACTTATTATTTTCAAGGAAAACAGAGAGATGCACAGAGATGGCTCATCCACTGGATCACTTCCCCAAACATCTGCAACAGCCAGGGCTAGGCTGGACTAAGCCAGGAGGCAGGCACTCAATCCAGATCTCACACATAAGTGTCAGAGATCCTAATACTTGAGCCATCATGTGCTGTCTTCCAGGGCACCCACAAGCAGAAAACTGGAATCAGAAGCAGAGCCACGACCCAAACCCAGTCATTCTCACATGGGATGTGGGGGTCTCAAGGGACATCTTAACAGTTACACCAAACACCTGCCCCCAGAATAACATTTAAACATTGCTCTGGGTAGGGATGTTGTCCAGAAAATCAGTTTCAATACTGCTTCTGATGGATGGAGAAGAGCCCTTTCATTGACAGCCTTGTCTGAGGTTTGTTTAGGCAAGTAAGACACTTTCCTGGGGTGGGCGGGATCCGTGATGCTCAACTCACCCTCGGTTCACAGACTGCTGCTTTAAACACATGATCCCCAGGTGACCTCATAGGTTTGTGAACGCAAAAACAGTTCGACTCCAGAAATCCGTGTAACTTGTTGAATTTTGTAAAGGCAGGTTTTCTTCCTTTGACTTGTTATGTTCTCTTAGATTTCAGTTGACAAGATGTATCTATTAAAAGAGGGAGAAAGTTTTAGAAAAAAAATAGAGCCTCAAAGATGTAGTAGTGAGTTTACATTCTCCTACCACCATCATTTAGCAGCTTCCTCTTTGCTTGAGGACAGAGGTTTGGGTCTTTTAGTTGATTATGTGAATAGGTAGCAATGAATAAAGCACGGGTTCAGCACCTGCTGTAGAAGTTGACTTATAAAAAGAAAGTCATTTCTTTAAATAATTGTTAAAGCCCCTCACGTTTGTTAGCTTACATTATGAATAACCTTACAGAACAGAAAAAAGGATATGAACACAAACAACAGGCATTTTACAGAATAATGAAGCCAGACACTGGATCATATAAATAACAGATTCCTGTGGGTTAATTTAACTTATCATTGTACACAACATTCATCTACCTTCCCTATTGTTCAATCTGCTGTCATCTTAGATATACAGGGCTTTTCACCAGCTTTATAAATAAATTGGATCAAAGCTTCCTAAAATAAAATGAAAAATAATTAAAAATGATGTGTTTTTCAGCTTCCCTGCAATGGCGTGGCACTATGGCTGATGTCCATAAAATATTCAATGTGCTGGATTTTGCTCTACTTCCCATATTAAAGCAAATTTGTAAAAGACTTTTATTTATTTATTATAATTATCCAGAATAATTAGAGTGTCCAATCATCTACTCTCTGATATTTTAGCTCTAAGATATACGTTTCCCAGCAGAGAAAAAAAAACCCTTTAATTAACATGATTTCCCCACATACTTCTGAAGGATATAGTAGTCTCACATGACACACTGCTCCAGGCATGCAGTGTAGCAAAGCTCTCACCTCTATAGGGGAGTTGCTTTGTACAAAACTGCACAGTCATCAAGAGGAGGAGAAAGAAGAGGAAGAGAGAAGGGGGTAGAAAGATAAGAAGAGGAAACGAAAGCACAGGAGAGAAAAAGAGCCGAGGAAAGGGAATTTATGTGGGGAGAGGATTTCTTGAGTTGAGAGCAGCTCTGATAGGAATACTGAACTTTGAATGGACTGAGTTAAAATGCAGAACCAAATGAGTAATTAATTACCCCAAAGAGATTAAGTCTTAAAGCAGAAAAGACTGAGTCATCTTAAAGGGCAAGGCTTAATAATTTCCTCCATTAGTGGAAATGGGGACTCACGAACACGTTGAGTTCAGTTACAGAGAAATAAAGCTACATTTCTGCACAGATGAGTTCCTGGAAATCACAAATTTGCTAAAAGGTGCCAACAGTCACAGCATTTTCAGCTGCTAACAAAATGATTGCAATTCCCTTGCAAAGTCCCTTTTAATCTATGGCTGAACTCCATGGACTAGTAGTTTCCAATACATTATCAGCTGTTACATTAAAGGAAGTCCTTCATGCTCAAATAAATGTAGGAAAAGCTGAGTTGAACTTTTAAGAGCGGATCTTTGCAACTGCTGTGCTTCTTAGAATCTTTACTGCTGATTGGTATTGACCATTTCACCACAGGGAATTATAAAGAATTATAAGGAATTATAAAGAATTTCTCAAACATACTTTCCAGGGAATTCATTGGTCACCACACACCTACTAATATCTCACTGAGCCAGCCTGTCACTGCAAGAGTTTGGAAAAGATGGCTCTATAATTTAAGGTGCTTTCCAGGGTCTCTAGGACCAAGACATAGAAGGGGAAAGCTGAGGATCCCTAAAGCACGGGCAGAAGATCTCCAAAGACAAACTTTCCCTTCCTCTCCAGTTTGCCTTGCTTGGCCCTGGACTAGCCATGGTAAGAATCTCCTTATCAGTTTCTTCCAAGGGTAGAAGGCAAACCTCTGGACTCAGTTAACTAGAGCCTCTTTCCAAGCTTCTTCAGCAGGTGTGGCTGTGAATGGGGCTTATATGGGGTCTAGCTTGACACTTCTAAAATGAATTCAGAGGGCAAACAGCTGGGGTCTTCCAAGCCTCCAGGGGACTGTACTCATTACATGATGCCTAAAGACTGCAGCCTGAAGTTGTCAGGGTAGGCATTTCACCAATAATCCATGATTAGTGGGACAGGGTGGAGGGAAGAAATAGATCCAATGAAAATGGCAAAGAAAGTGTTTGTGGATTCTTCAGTGAAGGAGTTTGATTCTTGGATATTTCCTTTGATTTTTTTCCCATAAGAATGATGCCCAGTTTCAAGAATTTTAGGAGCCGGCGCTGTGGCACAGTGGGTTAAAGCCCCGGTCTGCAGCACCGGCATCCTGTATGGGCGCTGGTTCAAGACACAGCTGCTCCTCTTCTGATCCAGATCTCTGCTACGGCCTGGGAAAGCAGTAGAATATGACCCAAGTCCTTGGGCCCCTGCACCCGTGTGGGAGACCCAGAAGAAGCTCCTGACTCCTGGCTCCAGATCAGTGTAGCTCTGGCCATTGTGGCCATCTGGGGAGTGAACCAGAGGATGGAAGACCTTTCTCTCTGCCTGTGCCTCTCTGTAACTCTGCCTTTCAAATAAATAAATAAATCTTTTTTTTTTAAAAGAATATCAGCAGAGTTCTAAGTGTTGGCTGAGAGATCAAAAACAGAAAACCCCTGCCTTTTCACATTTCCACAACAGCAAATCACCCCCACACATTATTTGGAAAGTGATTAAAGCCCCTTTAGTGCGCCTATTCATAAATGTAGAATGTTATGCTTTCCTGGAGCAACTAAATTTCTACCCAAACTCCGAAATACGTGAAGTTTGGTAATGGAGTGTCAGGTTAGTGAGATGTAATCTTTCTGCTGTACTTCTGAAGCTCTTTGATGTTTCCCATGTAATTATCTTTGACATTTAATTGAAAGCATCATTTTTTTTTACCAAGCAACCCATTTGAGCCCTTGGTGGTCACTTAAAACCTACTTCATTGCTATCTGGCATTCGTCCGAAGCCAAGATTATGTAGTAGATGCGTGGCTTAGCCCTGTCTGCCGCACTCATCTATTGATCTTGTGGTTCTTGGGAAAGTGGTGTCTTACTCATATTTTCAAGCTCTATCTTATAATGAAGGTTCTTTGGTTCCCCATGTTTCATAGCTGTGAAATCAATTACGACTTCAGTAGCACTGACAAAGTACTATATTTGTGAAGAGAAAATTGAAAAATTATTACCTGATGGATGAGAAATGGTTTTGACATTTAAAAACAGAAAATGCTTCTCCATATCTCTTCTAAATTATGTCTGATGTTGACATTAGCATTTATGTAATTCATCCAATTGTGGAAACCATCCTGTACTAATTCTTAATAGCTGTAAAACCTATTACAATGGGGAATAATATGCCTTCCAAAGCCTTCACCCTAGCCTTCTCCTAGGCACATCAACTCCACAACAATTAACTTATTTTGCTGTAATACAGCTGCAGCTGACCCCTGAAGAGGACATAATGAAGTACATAGTATGAAAACCGAACTAGATGAGGCGATAGGCCTTAGTCCAAAGGTTTGCATTCACTCAGGAAAGGCTTAATGGGGAACACTGAAAGATAGAATCAGCACCCCCTCCTTTTTTTTTTTTTTTTTTGAATGAGGGCCAAATTTTCCGCTAATTACCCATAGGCATTTTTGATTCAAATAGAAACAAAATTTAAGACTTCAGGTTTGGGACGATCTTAACAGAAAATTATGATCTGCCTATCTGTGATAAAACCAGAGGAAAATGCCACTCTACCTCAGTTTCCCTACAGTACTTGGTATTGGAAGGTTGAAAAAGGGGGTTCATAATTGCTACAGAGGGAAGTGCGTACTATTTAGGAGCCATCTTGTCACAAAAAAACCTGTGCAGCAGAACCATATCCATCAGGTCAGTCAAAAGACAGAAAGTGGTTTATGCTCACTGAGCTCACCAAACTGTGCCTTCACCAGGGGGAACTGGTAGCACTTCTGGAGAATCTCAAAGGTATTCTTGCTTGCTTGAATACTAGGTGACGAAGGGTCATATTGACAAGCTGAGAAGAGGGACGTGAGCGCTGCAGGTGATGGGACTAGTACATGCAGAAGAAAGGAATCATATAGTGTGTTCTAGAAATACTGACTGTAATTCAGAATGACATAGACTATGTGACCAAAAGGGTCTCAAAGAAAATTTGGAACCAAATTTTCAAGAGCTTCCTCTGCCATACTGTGTTTGTACTTGGTTTTGGAGAAAGATAAATCCTAGGGCAGCGAGAAGAGCGGTCTTCAAATAGGGTAAGAATGGCAAGATGTCCTTCTTCCTATTGTCTCTCTGGGAACTACAATCTGTCAGGGCCCAACACCATCATACAACCTGTAAGATTCTCTGACCAATCTCATCACTGTACACACACACACACACACACCAGATAACACTTCCTCCTCAATTCTCTCATTTCATCTTGTGATTGCCTTTATCAATCTCTGTACATTGCCTGGCACGTAGTAAGATCTCAGTGTGTATGTTTGTTGGATGAAATAATTTGTTATTCTTTCCTGTGTAGATAAGATAGCAGGATCAGAGCTTGATTCTGCTCCTGTAAAGGGGGGAGGGTTTTATGATTTTCTTCCTTAATACATTGGGAGGATATTACTCATGTAGCTCAAAACCACTTTTAGTGAACTGAGATTATATTTATTATTTGTATACAGTACCTTACAGCCAATGCATTGCTATTCAAAATCCACTGTACTTTTGCTTTGTTTCATTCCAAAGGAGAAGTCTGGAGATTCCCTTTCCTTTTTAAGTAATGAACATAGCCAACAAAAATGCACTTGAAGAACACGCATTCCCACTTCGTTTGTCTTCGATCAAAATCAGATGGGTTTCCTCCATTATCTCACAAAACATGATTTATGAAAGAAACTCAAGTGAGTATCATTAAAACAGATTACCTATCCTAAGTGAATGGTGAAGTATACGTGGGCATACAATTGTGATTATGACATTAGGGAAAGTAATTTAATGATCAGCAGGATAATGCCATTTTGCAGCGTTGGCAAAAGGCTAAAAGCAGAGGCCCTTTGTGAAATTACACCTGATGATCTAAAATATGGCTTAAATGGGGATGAATGAGATCTTTTTCTCCGCCTCTGCCCTCTGTCACAGACCACAAGTGGACAATGCCCTCAGGCTGCTCCGGTTTCCCAGAGTCTCTGGTGACAATTCTGTGCCCACCTGTCTTATGCAGACAACTGGAGACAGAAGGAAGCACACAATGAAGGTGGAAGGAATGTTCTCTGTAGGACAAACAGATCCCTCTGACTCACCTTTCCCCAGATGCTCACAATCCACCTGGGAAAACCGTTGCCCCTTGCTCTGCCCACTGTGTGCTTGACTCCTCCCCATCCCATGTGGTCTGAGCATTGCTGCATGGATGACCCTGCCCCTGCCTGCAACTCATCCCTCTCTCACAGGGCATCAGAGGATGCTCTGCCTCTCAGAGCTTCTCAGCCTCCCAACATCCTCAAAAACCTCCTGTCTGTGGACCTCCCCACTCAACTGATGGAAGTCACACCCTGTGCTTGCTCCCTCTCCCTCCTCACTCTCCCTACCAACTTAAACCCCCTGAGTCTGTAGCTGGTGCCCCCACTCCACTGGCCTGCTTTCCAAGCACAGAAAGGAAGGTTTCAATATCCAGTGCCACTATCCATTCTCTCTTCTCCAGTTTCCTCAGAAGCATGCCATGATTGCTTGCAATTCTTTCCATTACCTCTCCTGACTCCATCTACCTCTCCATCAAACATATTGTCCATCTCCTAACACCTCCAAGCGAGTATCTTCAAAACTCTGTCCTCATCTGTTCTCAATTCTTCCTTGGAGATATTGTATTTTCCCATGACTTAGATAACCACCACTTTGTGGGTGACTCTCAATTTATGACTCCAGCCAATCATGCTGCCCATTGTTCCTCATTATCACTGAGACACAGACATTCTTCCCTCTTCACCATTCACCCTCTGCCTCTGTGGCCTGGTTCATTGTAGTGCTATGCATTTTACCATTATGGTACAAAATTAGAGTCATATAGGAATAGGCTCAGCATACAGTTCTACCTGTCTGTCCTTGGATGCATTCCTCCTCCTCCTCCTCCTCTTCCTCCTTTCTTCTCCTTCTCTTTCTCCTTCTCCTTCTTCTTCTCCTCCTTCTACTCATTCTCCTTAGTCACATTTCTTCTCTTCCTCCTACTCCTTCTTCTTTATGAAGCACAGAAAAAGATTCCGAGAGAGAGAGAGAGAGAGAGAGAGAGAGAGAGAGAGAGAGAGAGAATCTTCCATCTGTTGATTCACCTCCCAAATATTTGCAACAGCCAGGGCTGAGCCAGGCTGAAACCAGGAGTCTTCAATTCAATCCAGGCCTCCCAAGTGAGTGGTAGGAACTCAAGTACTTGAGTCATCATCTGCTGCCTCTCAGGGCATGTACTACAGGAAGTTGGATTGTAAATGGAGGAGCCAGGACTTGAACCCAGGCACTTTGATATAAGGTACAGGCATCTCAACTGCCACACCAAACACTCACCGCACCTGGACACTTTTCTTAGCCAATCTGAGCCATAGCTCCCACATTTGTAGAATGTAAGAAAAGAACATCCTCATCTCCTGTGGTGGTTGTGAGAATTAAGAGAATCCATGTAAATTATCTGGCCCATAATAACTGTTCTGTAGGTTTTAACTGTCACTATTGATGTATTCACTAACTGCTTATTGAATGAGAATGAACTATGGAGATGCTTCAGGCACTTTAGCAGGATGGTGGGAGGCAGACATGAACTTTGAAGGCTTGAGCCTCCTCACATCCGATAGCATGAAGTGCAGGCATCTGCTTTAGATGGACCAAATCAGACCAGTGAGGATGGCTAGCCTTCACAAAATATCACTGTGAAAAGATTGCATGTAAGTAACTTAATCATCTTTCAGATTAAGCTGTTTTTCATTTAACCTCCTGTATATAAACCACATTATGAGATGATTCCAGTCTTCACTGATTACTTAAATGGGAAACAATTAGCTCAATGAAAATTGCATAATAGAATGTGCTATCAAAGAAGAAAATCACCATTTGATTCTCCTGATAGTAAAACACCACTTCCCAAATCAGCTAGGTTATCTTCTGAGCTGTAACAAGCTTTTTCTCCTAAGTAACATTTTCACACAAATCAAGCAGTTATCTTCCTAAAGGATCTTCTCCCACTATGTGAAGGAATCTGTACTTTATTAGCAACTGGTCTTCACTGACTGTTCTGTTTCATTCCTTCTTAAAACTATATTTTTAAATAAGTTTTTTATTTTAAAATAATTTTATATTGACATATTTACAGAGAAGTTACAGCGTTCCTATAACTTCTCATACTCCCCTCCCCCTACCAACATTGACCTCTTACATTACAACGATATATATATATATATATTTTGACAGGCAGAGTAGACAGTGAGAGAGAGACAGAGAGAAAGGTCTTCCTTTTGCCATTGGTTCACCCTCCAATGGCCGCTGCGGTAGGCGCGCTGCGGCCGGCGCAGCGCGCCGATCCGATGGCAGGAGCCAGGTGCTTCTCCTGGTCTCCCATGGGGTGCAGGGCCCAAGGACTTTGGACCATCCTCCACTGCACTCCCTGGCCACAGCAGAGAGCTGGCCTGGAAGAGGGGCAACCGGGCCAGGATCGGTGTCCCGACCGGGACTAGAACCCGGTGTGCCGGCGCCGCAAGGCGGAGGATTAGCCTAGTGAGCCGCGGCGCCGGCCTACAACGATATATTTATCAAAGCTAAGGAATTAACATTAGCACATTACCATTAACCTATAGACCTTGTTCAGATTTCTTTAATTTTTCAACCAATGTTCTTTTTCTATTTCAGGATACAATTCAAGATACCACTTGGCATTTAGTCATCATTATAATTTTAATAAATATTGTGTTGATATAGAATAACACCAAATAATTATTGTCAAAAATTTTCTGCTCTGTAACTATATAGAAAACCTGTGAAATTCAGAGTAAAGTGGCGAAAACTGGCTAAAATGGAATGAGGTCAGCCCTCCAAATGAGCAAAAATAGTTGGAAAACAATTTTTCAGGTGGTATGAAGGTGAAATAGTTAATACATTATTTCTTCCTCCTCTTCTTCCTTCTCCTCTTCCTCCTCCTCCCATTCCAGAACTTTCTCTAGTTTTGTCTTCCCTTGAAGGCTATATTCTAATTACACCTTCACACTAAAGGCTTTTACTGTTTTGTAGCTTTCTCACTCATCATCAAACTGGATGAAAAAAAGTCTTTAAAATCTTCACTGGAATCACAACTATATGACCTTCAACAAGTCCATTCAGCTTTCCTTTGCTTTTTCCAGCTGCAAAATTTCATATTTATCAATAGCTGCCAAGTGCTGGCCTGCGGATCTGTGTGTCAGAATCACCTCTTGTGGTTGTAAATAACTTGCAGGTCCTATCCCACTCATGAATATATGAGCAGCTGAGTATGGGGATCTGTATTTTGATTCACACACACACACACACACACACTCCAGGTGACTTACTTGGATGCATAGCATGTTTGAGATACATTGGATTAAACACTCTGCTACTTCCTTGAGTTCAGAGGCAAAGGGACTTGGAAAGTGCCCTGCTGACACAAGGCCAAGAGAAAGTATCAGACGCTTTGTGAAAGTAGTCTTGGAGCTTCATGAAGCTCCAAAGATCGTCCTAAGGAACAACTCTGTGGGCAGCATTATGGTGTAGCAGGCTAAGCCACTGCCTGTAACACCAGCATCCCATATTTGGCACCAGTTAGTTTTCTGGCAGCTCCATTTCTGATCCAGTTCCCTGCTAATAGCCTTGGAAAAGCAGTGGAAGATGGCCCAAGTGCCTGGACCACCTGGAAGAACCTCCTAGCTTTGGCCTGGCCCAGCCTTGGCCATTTCAGCCATCTGGGGAGTGAACCAATGGATGGAAGATCTCTGTCTCTCCCTCTCGCTGTTAACTTTTTTCAAATAAATAAATAAATCTTAAAAAAAAAATATATGGGCACCAGTCTGAGTCCCGGCTGCCCCACTTCTGATCCAGCGCTCTGCTATGGTCTGGGAAAGCAGTAGAAGATGACCCAAGTCCTTGGACGAAGCTCCTGGCTTCTGACTTCGCGTTTGCTCAGCTCTGGCCATTGTGGTCATTTGAGGAGTGAACCAGCAGATGGAAGACCTCTCTCTCTCTCTCTCTGGCTCTACCTCTCTCTCTAACTCTGTCTTTCAAATAAATAAAATTAAATAAATGAAAAATAAAACAAGAAATCTTCTTAACTATATTCAGAAAGCCAAAACATTACAAGGAAATACTAACAAATCAGTTTTGTTTGTGATTTACACAGCCTTCTCCACTTTATTTATTCATTTATTTTTAGCAAAGCAAGATTTATTTAAGTCAGAAACCTCCTGCCACAACAGCCAGGGGAGGGGCTCCAAGAGAGGAAGCCCTGAGAAACCAGTTGAAGTGGAGTCTTTTAAGCACAATTCAGGGGAACAATCAAAGGATGCGGACGAAACCCATCAGAGGGCCAAAATGATAATGCTGTCTAACCTGCTCCTGATAAAACAAAAATGCCATCAGAAAGGCGGGATAGGTAACTTTTTCTTCCTACTTTCATGATAAAACTAGAAACTCAGAAGGGTGGGACCTGGACTTTTGTAGTGCTAATAGTAGCTTCTAGGGAGAAGAGAGCATCTTGTATACTTTTAAAGGGACTCCTCCTTTTCTCATTCTGACAGGGACCTGACCTACCTGCCTATTAGTTTACAAAAGCTTAGCTATCCTATAATCAAAACGGATTATAGAGGAAATAATTGCATGAAATGCGAAACAGACTCAAAATACAAAGGAAAATGTCATTATATAAAATTTTGACTCAATTAATGATTACTTACCACGAATCACAATTTTTAGGCACTTATTATTTCTACATTTTACAAATCAAATAACTGAAGCTCAAATGCACAAGGGTTAACACAGCCAGTAGGTGAAACAAAAATTGAACCCAGGTCTGTGGGCACCCATGCCATGCTCCAGAGCTGCTCACAGCAGCTATATTTATAATGAGAACAAGTCAAAAAACCACAAGGGCACTCGGGAAGATGTTGTGCTCCACGATAAGCCACCACTGAGCCACTGAGGAAGCCCATATTCCATTACCCAAGTGCCAGTTCAAGTCCTGGCTACTGCAATTCTTATCCAACTCCCTGCTAATGCATCTAGGAACCAGGAGATGGTGGCTCAAGCACCTGAGTCCCGGTTGCCCATATGGGAGACCTGGATGGTTCTCTGGCTCCTGGCTTCAGCCTGGCCCAGCTCTGGCTGTTGTGGGCATTTGGGGAGTGAAATAGTGGATTAGAAAATAAATCTCTCTCTCTCTCTCTCTACCTATCTACCTATCTCTATCTTTCTCTCTCTCCCTCTCTGTTACTTTATTTTTCAAATAAAAAATTATTTTCTTTACAAAAGAGAATACTTCAAAATATTCATGAAAATGAGATTAAAAGATAAGTTTATTTTGATGCAAAAATTGAAACTATGCATATAGTATTCAAATTTCATGAAAATGTATGTTATGAATAAACTACGTATGAGTTTCAAAAATATTTTTGCCAAAATAAACTCATCTATTAATCCCATTTTCCACAAACTTTTTAAATTACCCTAGAGAAATGCTTAAATCATCTACTCAGTGTATGTAGTCATGAAATTGGACAGGCACCCTTGTATCCTGCAGATGAGCAAATATATTGATATAAGCATTCATGAAAGCAATATTCATAAAGTGTCTTTTCAAAGTGCATATTCATTGGCCCAGGAACCTACTCTCAAGAATTTTATCCTAAGGTAATAATCAGAAACTTGGAAAAAGGCTTATTAGCAAAAAGTGATTACTGAAATAATATTTTTAAAAATGAAAAACCTGGAAAGAAACAAGATTAAAAATTAATGGATTAAATAAACAGTAGTCCTTTATATGTTGTAATATCACACAACCATTACGAATGGTATTTTAATTATATAGGGAATTGCTTATAATATATTTTAAACAAAAAAGCATGATTAAAATATTTTATGTACATTATGATCCCAATTTAGTTGAAAGAAAAATGTGCATGGTTAAAGAAAATAAGATTGAAAGGAAATATATCAAAATATTTTAAAGTGTCTTAAAAATGAAAAAGAGCACTAAAATGATTTTCTAAGTATGGTGCAATTAGAATTCATTTTTAGTCTCTTCCTTGAGCCTTTCTGAATTTTAAATTCTCTTCAGAAATAAACCATTTTTATAATCAAAATGAACACAATGTTATTTTTTAAAAGAAATTAAAAATGAAGATTACAAAATATCACATAGGGAAACTCTGATATACAAAGTTAAAAAAATAAAAATTGCATGCACCATAGAGTCTATAAAAATACATAATTATGTATAATTATATACAAAGAATGAAAATAATTATTATAAAGAAATACTTATAAATATATATTTAAGGAAACACAACAAATTTTAAAGGTGTTTGGGTTTAGACGGCAAAAATAAAGTAAGTTTCTTCTATATTTTTATTTTATATACTGACAGGTAACATTATATGTATTTACTGTGTACAACATGACATGTTTTTAAAGATTTATTTATTTATTTGAAAGTCAGAGTTACACAAAGAGAGGAGAGGCAGAGAGAGAGGTCTTCCGTCTGATGGTTCACTCCCCAGATGGCTGCAATGGCTGGAGCTTCGTTGATCCGAAGCCAGGAGCCAGGAGCTTCTTCCGGGTCTCCCATGCGGGTGCAGGGGCCCAAGGACTTGAGCCATCTTCTACTGCTTTCCTAGGCCATAGCAGAGAGCTGGATCGGAAGTGGAGCAGCGGGGTCTTGAACCAACGCCCATATAGAATGCCGGCACTTCAGGCCAGGGCGTTAACCCACTGTGCCACAGCACTGGCCCCAACAACATGACATTTTTTGAAATGAATCAATCTAGCTGGAAAACATTTTACATCCACTTCGTTAGCAGTTTCAGGAATACAATATACTATTACCTATAGTCACTACTTTGTATAATAGATCTTTTCAATTTATTCCTCCTGTCTAAAATTTTGAATCCTTTGATCCATATCTTTTTTTTTTTTTTGACAGGCAGAGTGACACAGTGAGAGAGAGAGAGAGAGAGAGAGAGAGAGAGAGAGAAAGGTCTTCCTTCCGTTGGTGCACTCCCCAAATAGCTGCTACGGCCGACCCTACGGCTGACCCGCTGCGCCGATCCGAAGCCAGGAGCCAGGTGCTTCCTCCTGGTCTCCCATGCAGGTGCAGGGCCCAAGCACTTGGGCCATCCTCCACTGCCTTCCCGGGCCATAGCAGAGAGCTGGCCTGGAAGAGGGGCAACCGGGACAGAATCCGCGCCCCAACCAGGACTAGAACCTGGGGTGCCGGCGCCGCAGGCAGAGGATTAGCCAAGTGAGCCGTGGTGCCGGCCGTGATCCATATCTTGCCAACCAACCCACCAACCACTCTAGCCCTTGGTAACCATGATTCTACTCTCTCAATCTATAAGATCAACTTTTGTAAGATTCCACATGTGAATGAAACATGATGCACTTGTCTTTCTGTGTCTAGCTTATTTCACTTAACAGAATGTCTTCTATACTCATCCCTACCATCACAAGTAACATGATTTCATTGTTTTTATGGATGAATGGTATTCTACAGTGCATATATATATATACTACATTATGTTTCTCCATTCACCCATGGATGGACATTTTGGTTGATTCCATATCTTGGCTATTATGAATAATAGAATATACACGAGAGGGTAGACATCTGTTCAATGTACTAATTTCATTTACTTTGGATATACAGTCTGTAGAGGGATTGCTGGGTGAAAATGATAGTTCTTTTTTTTATTTTTTTCAGGAACCTCCATGCCATTTTCCATAATGTCTCTACTAGTTTATACTCCCACAAGAGTGTGCAAGGGTTCTCTTTTTTCCACATCCCCAGCAACACTTGTGTCTGTTCTAACACGGGTGAGGTGATATCTCATTATATGGTTTTAATTTGTATTTCCCTGATGATTAAGTGAGGTTGAGCTCTTTTCATATGCTTGTTGGCCATTTGTATGTCTTGAGAAATACCTATTCAGTTTCTTGGCTCATTTTTAAAATGAGTTATTATCTCGCTACTGAGTTGCTTCAGTCCCTTATATATTTTGGAGATTAACTCCTTATCAGATATATGATTTAAAATTATTTCCCCATCCATTAGGTTATTTTTTTTCACTCTATTGTTTCTTTTGTTGTGCAGATTTTTAGTTTGATGTAGTTCCATTTATGTACTTTTTCTTTGGTTGCTGATGCTTTGGAGGTCATATCCAAAAAGTCACTGCCCAGAAAAATGCCACAATTATTGTCCTGTATGTTTTCATCTAGTAGTTAGGGATTTATAATTTAATACATTTTGAGTTGTTTTTTGTTTATGATGTGAGATAAGGTTCAATTTCCGTCTCCTGCGTGTGAATATCCGATTTTTCCAGCATGTGGTAAAGAAATTGCCCTTTCCCTCTTATGTGATACAGGTGCCATTGTCTAAAATCACTTGGCCATAAATACATAGATTGACTTCTGGGATTTACTTTTCCAGTCTATTCCATCAAGGTACATTTTTGTTTTTATGCTGGTACCATGCAGTTTTCTTTACTAAAATTTTATAGTATATTTTGTAGTCTGATAGAGTGATACTCCAAGCTTCGTTCTTTTTGATCAAGATTGTTTTGCTGTTTGGGGTCCTTTGTGGTTGCATATATATTTTAGGATTTTTTTTCTATTTCTCTGAAAAATGTCATTGCTATTTTGATAAGAATTACACTGAACCTCTAAACTTTTGGGGAATATGAACATTTTAACAAATGTTTGTATGCCTCTTCAATTTCTCTAATCAATGTTTCATAGCTTTCAATGTAGAGATCTTTCACCTCCTTTGATAAATTATTCTGTAAGTATTTTTGTAGCTATTGTAAATGAGATTGTTTTCTTGATTTCTTTTTCACATAGTTCATTGTTAGTATATAGAAATTCTACAGGGGCCGGCGCCGCGGCTCAATAGGCTAATCCTCTGCCTTGCAGCGCCGGCACACCGGGTTCTAGTCCCAGTCAGGGCACCGATCCTGTCCCGGTTGCCCCTCTTCCAGGCCAGCTCTCTGCTGTGGCCAGGGAGTGCAGTGGAGGATGGCCCAAGTGCTTGGGCCCTACACCCCATGGGAGACCAGGAGAAGCACCTGGCTCCTGCCTTCGGATCAGCGCGGTGCACCGGCCGCAGCGAGCCTACCGCGGCGGCCATTGGAGGGTGAAACAACGGCAAAAAAGGAAGACCTTTCTCTCTGTCTCTCTCTCACTGTCCACTCTGCCTGTCAAAAAAAAAAATTTCTACAGGGCATTTTTTTTTGACAGGCAGAGTGGATAGTGAGAGAGAGAGACAGAGAGAAAGGTCTTCCTTTTTTGCCGTTGGTTCACCCTCCAATGGCCGCTGCGGCCCGCGCATCTCGCTGATCCTAAGCCAGGAGCCAGGTGCTTCTCCTGGTCTCCCATGCGGGTGCAGGGCCCAAGGACTTGGGCCATCCTCCACTGCCTTCCCGGGCCATAGCAGAGAGCTGGCCTGGAAGAGGGGCAACCGGGATAGAATCCGGCGCCCCAACCGGGACTAGAACCTGGTGTGCTGGAGCCGCAAGGCAGAGGATTAGCCTGTTAAGCCATGGCGCCAGCCTACAGGGCATTTTTAAAGTTCATTTTGTATCCTGGTAGTTTACTCAATTTGTTTGTTAGTTCTAACGGTTTATTTATTTGAAAAGCAGAGTGACAGAAAAAGATGAAAAGAGAGAGAGACACACACACACACAGATAGAACAAGATTCTTCCATCTGCTGGCTCACTCCCCAAATGCCCACAACAGCTTGGACTAGGCCAAGCCAAATCCAGGATCCAGGAACTCCATCCAGGTTTCTACATGGGTGACCAGGACCTGAGTACTTGGGATGTCGTCTGCTGTCTCCCAGGTTCATTTGCAGGAATTTGGATCAGAAGCATGGAGTAGCTGGGACTCCAAAAAGGCACTCTAATATGAGCTGTGGATGTTCCACGTGGGGGGCTTAACCTGCTGTACCACAATGTCTGCCCCTCTAACAGTTTTTTATGCAAACAAGAGCAATTTAACTTTTTCCTTCATAACTGGGATGCCTATTCTTTCTTTCTTTTATGTAGCTGCTCTAGCTCGGCCCTCCAGTACTATATTGAACAGAAGTGGTGACAGCATCCTTGTGGGGTTCTTAATTTTGAGGAAAAGATTTAAACTTTTCCCCATTGAGAATGCTGTTAGCTGTGAGTTTGTCCTATATGGCTTTTTATTGTGTTATATCCAATTTGTTCAGAGTTTTGATTGTGAAAGAATGGTGAGTTCTGTGAAATTCTTTTTCTGCATTTATTAAAATGACCATATGGGTCCATCTGCCTTTTATAGACTTTTAGCAGAATCAAGAGATGCCCCCACCACTCCCACAATCTCCAAGCATGTATGTTTGTGACCTTCATAAAGTTGCCAAAATAACTAATTCTCATAGGAAGAAAATAGATTACTACTATCTTTTTTACCTAAGGAAACAAAGGGAGAACTTTGATCCTGGCCTCCCATGGTGATCCTATACTCTGCCACCAATTCCCCGTGCTCAATGAATCAGTTAATGTAACTCAGAGCCCTGACCTGAAACACTAGATGATCCATCTGGAAGAACCATAACTTTCTTTGATTATGCTTGTATTCACTGTGAATTTAAAAAAATCGATAAGTGGAAGAGTTACAGCAACAACAAAAAAAATCATAGGAAAAATACGAGTATTTCACCAAATTTTAAAACAATTACAAAATTACAAAAACAAGGATAGCTCAGGAGATTGCAACAGTAGTTCTAAATCATATTCTCTGTGATAAAAGGTCATTAATGAAACTTAACGGGCTAACACTCAGTCTTCTGCTAAAGTTTCAAACTCCAAAATTAAAAAAAAACAAATGTTCAGATTATTTCAACTAGAGTGAGGTGATAAATATGAAAATACATAGCTATGACCAAGGGACTCAGTCACACAGCAAGTGAAAGAGTGTGTGTACAGTGGGCAGTTTTGAAAGCAAAGGTGCCTGCTGGACAGACCAATGTGCTTGAGACTTCCGCCTTCCCTCTGCAGGATACTACATACATATCTTCTGTTTTTTTGTTTTTTTTTTTGACAGGCAGAGTGGACAGTGAGAGAGACGGAGAGACAGAGAGAAAGGTCTTCCTTTGCCGTTGATTCACCCTCCAATGGTCGCCGCAACCAGCGCGCTGCAGCCGGCGCATCTCGCTGATCTGAAGCCAGGAGCCAGGTGCTTCTCCTGGTCTCCCATGGGGTGCAGGGCCCAAGCACTTGGGCCATCCTCCACTGCACTCCCGGGCCATAGCAGAGAGCTGGCCTGGAAGAGGGGCAACCGGGACAGAATCCAGCGTCCCGACCGGGACTAGAACCCGGTATGCCGGCGCCGCAGGCGGAGGATTAGCCTATTAAGCTGTGGTGCCGGCCTTACATACATATCTTGACATTTCCCTGTATGAAAAATTTAAAGAGTTCTTGTGAAAGCATAAATACACGTACTGTAAGCAAGAAAGCAACCCAATGTGTAAGCCAAGGCCAAACCAAAAACCACAGTACGCCATGGGCTGCAAAAACCCAAAAGTATAGTACTGTAACAGCTGCTCCATGAGTTGAGGTTCATGGCTTCTGTAGGATTTCTGGGATTCTTTGAAATTCAGAAACCTGTAGGCTAAAGGTTATGCTTAAATGTGGCCAACACAAAAGCATTACAAATTGAGAACTCAAGGCAAAACAATTGTATGGGAACTATAAAGGGCAATTTCCATTTCCATAATTGAAACCTTCTTCCTTTTAAGTTCTAACATCCAAAAACACTTGAGGAGGAGCACTCATCTCTAATAATGGGAAATTCTGTGCTTACTCCTAACGTTAGGGTCCTAAATCTATCTCTCTGGGCTCCAGAAGAGAAGCACAGGTGCGTGTTTCCTGCCTAAAACCACATCCAAGCTCCTCTGAGTCAGTGCACTAACTGCATAATCAGTACTTTCTAAGCTCACACCATAATCCCACAGGCCTTTATCTCACTGGTGGTATAGATTGAGATAGTGAATTTCTTTGGGCATCAGGCTACTGCTGTTCTTCAGTCAAATTGATAAGAAGTGGTACAGTAGATATGAATAGGGGCTGGTGCTGTGGTGTAGCGGGTAAAGTCACCGTTGCAGCACTAGCATCCCATATGGGCACAGGTTCAAGTCCCAGTTACTCCACTTCCAATCCAGCTCCCTGCTGATGCACCTGAGCAAGCAGTGGAAGATGCCCCAAGTACTTGGGCTCCTGTACTCATGTGAGAGACCCAAAAGAAGCTCCTGGCTCCTGGCTTCTGATTGGCCCAGTTCTGGCCATTGCATCCATTTAGGGAATGAAGCATCAAATGGAAGATCTCTCTCTCTCTCTCTCTAACTCTGCCTGTTAAACAAATAAATAAATCTTTATAAAATGAAAAATAAATTAATATAGACAGGAAGAGGCAAGAGAAGCTTAGAAGTCCAAACCAAATACAAAATGTTAAGTGGCCTGCTTGGCAAGTGGTCATTAACTCTTCTATTGTGATACTGGAGTATTAAGCACAATGAGCGGAGAGAGCAAACATAAATCCAGAGGCATCTAGAAATCATTCCAATAACCATTATATGGCACATAGAAAGGAAGCAATTAATTTTCTTCCCGTATCAGCCATCCTACAGCTCAATGCAATTTTCAAAGATGTTTGAATTAAAAGTTTGTAATCCAATAAAAAGCATGAGCACAACAAATCCTGTCTTGCAGAAACCCATGAAATCACCCTAAAAGCCATCTGATCCACCAAGTCAAGGCTTGAGATAGATCTGAAGTAGTTCATGAGTTGATAAGAATATATGGAAAAACAAATTGCGTGTCAGAATTATGGGGGGTCCCAGTTATAATTATTTCATCTTAACTACAGGCATAGCACCCTGAAACTGGCTCAGGGGTATAGAGATGTGCAGGAGCTCTCCTCTGGCAGCCCAACAGCACTAGTTGTCTGACAAATAAAACTGGTCTCTCAGGAAAGAACCTCAAAAGAAACAAGGTACCAATACAAAACACCATGACTCCTTCCATGCAGCTCTGGTTGGAGGTCCTTGATTCTAACAAATAGTTTTAAATCTCACACCATAACAGTCATGCTGCTGAATTTAGAGACAGGATCTGAGCTTGCTTGCCTTTGAGTGTCAAAGAGACTCTACTTGGCCTCTCTATCATAGCGGCCTTTATTCCAATGTTCAGGAAACACTGGTGAATTTTGACAATCTTTGACATAAACTCACTTATTTGTTTCTATTAAACCTCATATTTTATTAATGAGCAAAAGATTACAACAAATATGAAAAATGGAGGAACCTCAAATTTCCTCTAGGTAAGTGGTTCTAAGTATGCTTTGGTTCTTGTACTCCTTGACAACTATATATATATAACTTCAACCAAGATAAAAATTCACAAGTATCAACAATCAGACATATTGTATAAAACTCCAGATTAAGAGCCCAAGATCTAGAGATTGTATACTCAATTTCCATATTCCTCAGTACCATAAATTTCAGAAACTATACATAGTATCTTCTTTTCTGTTCTCTTCCGAGAAAGATGTAATAAGAAGACACAAAATAAGAATAATAAATCGCTAATTTTTTCAATAAACTTCATTGCAGGCTAAATGCATGGTGTCCAAACTCCTTGCAGGGATTAAATACTACATACCAACATCTTAGCTATTAAATTCTTTGCTGCTGGAAATTCCCACCACAGAGAAATCCAGAGCATCACAGTTACTGATAGAAAATTAAAATTCTCAATTTAAATCAAAGTAGTCAATATAAATTTCTCCACATACAAATTAAGATCATCAAAGACATTCACAGGTTAAGAAATCTGTCATATTTGACCAATTTATATTTTGAACTACATTTTAAAAATATTTATTTATTTATTTGAAATTCAGAATAAGAGAGAAAGAAAGAGAGAGGGAGGGAGGGGGAGAGTGATGTGAGAGAGAGAGAGAGAGAGAGAAACAGAGAGAGAGAGAGAGAGAGAGAGAGAGAAATAGATCTTCCATCCACTGGTTCACTCTCCAGATGGCTGCAATGGCCAAAGCTGGATAAGGTAGAAGCTGAGAGAGAGGAGCTTCTAGGTATCCCATGTGAGTGACAGGGGACCACACAGCTGAGCCATAATCTGCCGCTTTCCCGGGTTATTAGCAGGGAGCTGGAGTGGAAGTGGAGCAGCCAAGACCGAAACTAGCACCCACATGGGATGTAAGTATTGAAGGTGGGGCTTTACCCATTATGCCACAAGGCCAGCCCCTATATTTTTGAATTTGATATCCTCTCTCCGTAAATGATTCCTTTCTTGGACTAGATCCCAAAATCTTCAGCTGATGTTTTCAAAATAAAGAACTAAAGAAAATAAACATTTTAATATGTTATTTTCAATATTTTAAATGTTTTCAAAGTTTTGGATTTTTAAATACTTTGAAATATTAAAGATCTTTAATGTAGTCAAGTTGATTTCCAAATGGTATTAACATGATTTCACCATGTTATATAAAGTCATATTGTCACAAAATGAGGGGACTAGGTAATAGAAGTCATGTAGAAATGACTCCTGTTATGTTGCTTAATTTTTTTTCATGGCTGTTTTCTGCACATATGCTAATTATTAAAATGGGATCATACCATACTAGCTTTTCTGAAGCTTCCTGTTTTAATTTGATATTGCCTAAACATTTTCCAGTAACTGTAGACATACAACTGCTTCAGTTTCAACTACAAAGTACTTCTCTATTTTCTAGCTGTATGCAACTTATTTAGCAAGCATCCAGAGCCCAAAAAAGTGCCAAACTCTGCTCTCCATAACTCGACAAGTTAGTTATTTCAGAAGCGAAGTCATCTATAATATTGGAATCAATCAAGACACTCCAAGAATCTTTGAGAATGTCTTCAAACTGCCCCCAACCCCTTCTCTTATCCTTCAGACATTTTTGAAACCTAAATTATTATGTTTTTATTATCCACCCCTACATCACCTTTTCCCATAAACCTCAATTATTCCGTTACACTGAAGTTCTTCACTGTACATGCCAAACAGCCTTAACTGAAAGAACCACTGTATGGACCTGCGCTGTGGCAAGTAAAACCACCACCTGCAGTGCCAGCATCCCATTTGGGTGCTAGTTTGAGTCCCAGCTGCTCCCCTCTGCTATGGCCTGGGAAAGCAGTAGAAGATGGCCCAAATCCTTGGGCACCTGCATCCACGTGGGAGGCCTGGAAGAAGCTCCTGGCTCGTAGCTTCAGATCAGTGCAGCTCTGGCCGTTGCAGCCATCTGGGGAGTGAACCAGTGGATGGAAGACCTCTCTCTCTGTCTCTCTGCCTCTGCCTCTCTGTAACTCTGCCTTTCAAATAAATAAAAGAAATCTTTAAAATAAATGAAAATGGTATGGGGGTTCTCTCTCTCTCTCTCTTTTTTTTTAAAGAACCATTTTCAATTCAAGGAAAAAAATAAGGATTGATCTTTCCTCTTCTTTCCATAGTTGGGAGAGAAAATGTTTTTTGTATTGTGATATATGTAACCCCCTGGTCCTTCCCATCTTTCCATGAAGAAGGGAGGGAGCCAATGCTGTGGCAAAAGTAGGTTAAGCCTCTGCCTGTAGTGCCAGCATCCCATATGGCTGCCAGTTTGAGTCCTGGCTGCTCCACTTCCGATCCAGCTCTCTTCTATGGCCTGGGAAAGCAGTAGAAGATGGCCCAAGTCCTTGGGCCCCTGCACCCACATGGGAGATCTGGAAGAAGCTCCTGGCTCCTAGCTTCAGATCAGCTCAGCTCTGGCCGTTGCAGCCATTTGGGGAGTGAACCAGCAGATGGAAGACATCTCTCTTTGTCTTTCTCTTTCTCTTCCTGTAACTGCCTCTCAGATAAATAAACAAATCTTTAAAAAAGAAAGGAGGTTGGTAAGCACATAAAAATGCACTTATGGATGCAAAAATTCCCCAAACCTCATAACTTTATTCCAGCTATACATGGTACTCCATTCAAATTATGTAATGAAACAATTTGAACCTATTTTATAATGGATGTGTGGGCTGGCAAGATATCTGTTAAAGATGATGTCCTTTCCACAGCTCAGACTGATTCCGGTTGCTCTTATTTGGCTATCAATCCTAGATTTTAATTATCTGAACCCTGTACCTCAGACAGTTCCCTTCATATTTATAGCATCGATGCACTGTTCCATTTGCCTGGCTTCTGATTTGGATTTCAGTCCTAGACTGTGTCAACGGGCTTATTCTCATCCCTATCCATACAGTGTATGTATCACAACCCCTCATCCCAAGTACCAATGCCAAACCCCATGTGCTAACCTAGGACAGCCTGCAATTACTTGGATGACCTGCTTCTTCAGGGAAAATATTGATGCCATTTATTATCTACAAAAATACTGCTTTAGTATCATATGATAATCCATTTGGTTTTAGCTTTGAAGAGTTCACAGATGAGTAAACTCAAACTACAGTGTACATGCACAGCTCTAATGTAGATAATAATATAGGAATGTGTCTATTGAGTATTTTTCTATTCTTTTAGATATGACTACATAATCATCATCTCAATTATTAACAGTGATCAGAAAATGTTATTACTGCCATCCTTTGAATGGGCTCTTCTAGTTTCTTCAATTACCTTTGAAAGAGTTATGCTCTAGGCTTCTAGATAAGAAGCATCACATAAGTTCATACTAGGAGACAACTAAAAGTGGTTTCATTTTCTTTTCTTTATTTTTTTTTACAGGCAGAGTTAGACAGTGAGAGAAAGAGAGAAAGGCCTTCCTTCCATTGGTTCACCCCCTCAAATGGCCGCTAGGGCCGGCTCACTGTGCCGATCCAAAGCCAGGAGCCAGGTGCTTCCTCCTGGTCTCCCATGCGGGTGCAGGGCCCAAGGACTTGGGCCATCCTCCACTGCCTTCCCGGGCCACAGCAGAGAGCTGGACTGGAAGAGGAGCAGCCGGGACTAGAACCCGGCGCCCATATGGGATACCGGCGCCGCAGGTGGAGGATTAGCCAAGTGAGCCACGGGGAAGGCCAGAGTGGTTTCATTTTCAAAATAACACTCCCCCCTCCCCTTTCTTTACTTGCTTCAAGAAAGTATTGCTGGCCGGTGCCGAGGCTTACTTGGCTAATCCTCCACCTGCGGCGCTGGCATCCCGCGTTCTAGTCCCAGTTGGGGCGCCGGATTCTATCCCGGTTGCTCCTCTTCCAGTCCAGCTCTAGGCTGTGGCCCAGGAAGGCAGTGGAGGATGGCCCAAGTCCTTGGGCCCTGCACCCGTATGGCAGACCAGGAGAAAGCACCTGGCTCCTGGCTTCAGATCAGTGCAGCGCGCCGGCCGTAGCGGCCACTTGGGGGTGAACCAACGGAAGGAAGACCTGTCTCTCTGTCTCTCTCTCTCACAGTCTAACTCTGCCTGTCCAAAAAAAAAAAAAAAACCAACAACAACAAAACAAAGCATTGCTAGCAGTGAAATCAGTATGTTTGTGAACTGATTGCAAGGCCAGCAATAGCCTGCTTCTCGTAACCCAAGCAGTCAATTCATTAGTCCTGAAATGGATAGTTTGAGTAAGACTTTCACTTGTGCCTGTGCAAGAGTGCCAGCATTAGTGTAATTAGACGGGAAATAAGGAAGAGCTGCAAAGCACAAAAATGCCCTGAATACAACTGTTTTGAAGGCATGTGATCTATGATTTGCATACATGTCTTGAGCAGAAAACAGGTACACAAATAAGAATGGGTTGCTGTGTAGAGAAAGAAAAAAATAAGAGGAAGAAACTGTTTTTAGTGCCATTGTAAGATTCTTTGATTAGCTGCAATAAACCATATAAATCACTTACTCATTAATATATACTCCCTCTTAGAAAGAACAGAAAGTCTGAATTCTGTAAAGAATCATTAGTCAGTCTAGTTCAAGAACATCCTTAACTGACTTGTAAGTAACAGACCCAGAAGGGGTTAGGTGGCTTGACAAAGGACCTAGTCAAAATCAAAAAGAGGTCTGACTGGGATCCAAGTGTCCTAACACCTAATCCAGTGCACTTGCTCTACAAAATTCTGCCTATGTAAAAATCATACAACACATACAATCTTTACTACCAGTAGAAAGAAATGCCAAATAATTTTTTTTTCTTTTTAGATGTGACTCCTCTGGTAACACATGTTTTACCTTCTGAAACTAAATAATCCTAACTTATACTCCATGTTGACCCAATCACCAAACTATTCATGGTTGCATATGCATATTATATATACAATGTGGATAGATTTTTATCTTTTTTGTCCTTGGTATAGCTTGCCATCTCAATTTGGCTGTACTTATCTCTGTTGATGGAAGGAACACACCATACACTACATGTAGTCTGAAGCCATGGCAACCTAGTTCTGTTGAGATGGCACCTAACTCTGTACCAAGCACAAAGAGCCCTTAAATGAATTTCTATTTCTCATCCATGGTCATGCTGGAAGCCTTGGACAAGATGGATGTTACTTACCTTTTATTGTGCCAACAAATCAGACTGTTCCTAAAGATTGTACTATTCTAGAAACTCCTCTGGTGGAGAATGTAATCAAGTATCAACAAAGACAGCCCTGATAAGAAAAAAAAGGAGCTTCCCAAACATAGATCTCTTATGCACACATGCTGCAAAAGTGTCAAGTGTCCTTTCCATGTGCAGGCAGCTTTCCTGGGTAAATGAATCCAAGGTTCCAGCTTTGTACATAGTGTATTATATTCCCAAACAAATCATAAAAGCCATAATAGACCCTAGGTGCAGTGCAAGCAAAACTGCATCGCCTATTACTCGGGCATTTGCAAGGCTATTTGAGCACAGAAGTCATAGGTAATAGCACTCTCCTCATTCTTGACGTCTCTACCTGCAGTCCCAGAAACCACCATACACGCAGAGAAATGGAATTATTTCCCGCTGTCTGTGGGAGCTACAACTTCCATTCCCAAGGGCAGGGTATGCTGACCATTTGGAATGTTGGGTGTTTGTATGTCAGCAAGTACCTATATTCATTTCAGCTTCCTGAAGCATTTATGAACATAGGTTAGTCATATTTCAGCCACACTATGGGAGATAAGACAGCCAGGAGATCTCATAGGTGGGTTGTGAGGAATAAATAATGAAAAAGCACTTTACAAAATATGAAGCATGGTCCTAACGCTCAGTAGCATAAGATACTTTACTTTACCATTAGCCTACTTTATCATAAGCTGCCTGGAAGGAAGGCAAACACTAGACATCAGCAACACAGCCTCTAGTTATGGATTAGGTCGTAGAGAACAAAGTAAGTTTGGCCAGAGCTGTATCATCTAAAATGAAACCATGTCATTCAATTTTTCCAGAAGGCATCAAGTTCTTGGGAGTCTTATGACCCCCATTTACTGTTCAAAAATAAACTTTTTAATAATGTAAAAGCTGATTTAATCCATTCATTTCATCTGGAAAAACAGTACTAACAATGTATTGATTTTTTTCCTTCATAAAAAAGGCAACTTATTACCAGATACTCAAGCCAAGGATAGTCCAATAAAGAGGCAGAACACAGAGTTAGAATTATAGACAAGGGCTCCAACTGGCAATTCATTTTTAAATACTGAAGCCCAGAAGCTAACACCATTTTGAAAGCTGGGTATATAACATAAATGACACCACTGTGGTGACAAGGCTGACACCATGGAAAAACCAAATAAACAAGGAATGGCACAGGCCTGGGGTCTCTGAAAAACAACCAACCTTTCTTGCAAAGCTGAAAATACAGTGTATATAAGATAAGTGCTCTCTTCACTTTTACGAATTTGTAATTAAGATGAGATGACAAACTTGTATGATATAATGAAAGGATAAAGCCCTCCTATAAAATATTGCAGTTAGAACCTGTCATTGTTCTTGTTTCTGTACATCTACCCATTTGCCCGAAACAAGGTAGGAAAGCAACTCTGCCCTAAGCAGTTACTCACTGTAAATTCCATATTTAATGAAAGTCATTAATAAAGGTCCCTGTGCCTTCTTTTAAAAAGCAAGCTCTTTCAAATATTCACAAGTGTTTGAGGGAACTGCAATGATATCTGGAATTTGCTTCAAAATAACTCCATAGTGGTAGGATGGGGGAGGGTCCAGCGCTCAAACCCATGGACCATGGATTGATAACTGTTGGGAAAGATTTGATGGAGATGTGAAGTTTCTTTGCATTACTTTTTCAGCTTTCATATGTTTGAACATTTTCACTGGTAGGTATATAAATTGCAGCCTTCCTTGGACAGCAACCTCAAATGCAGACCCCCAAGAACAAGTGCTTTATCACGCTCACTTTTCTTAGGAGAGCAAGAATCCAAACCCTGCACACTATTCATTGGAAGGTAGACTCGGAGAGAAAGGGTCAGAGGCACTGGAGAACTGGCTATCACCAGACTCATCACTTTCTAGCCAGGACTGCAGGTGATCTAAAGTCATTTGATTGGCGGAAAGAACCTCAAACCAATGAGCTTGTAAAGGGTTGCAGAACATCTCAATATGGGTAGCACAGGTATGTCTAGTGGCTCTGTGTTTGCCTGGACAAATACTCATATCTCCAATCACAAATATGTAACAAAATCATCCCATGAAACTAACACCACAGAATAATGCCCTAGGCTTCCAGCATTAGAGGAAATAAAGTTATGTGCAACAGAAGAAATTTCAGCTCACAATTGCTTCTAAAAGAAACAAACTAAAAGCATCTAGTCACTTTATGCTTTAACTCATTGTTTCTACTGACACTAAATCTTGCTAACAACAGGAGACAAATAACCATGAAAGGAAAAATCCCATTCCAAATATCCTCTCTCTTGCCGCCTTCTACTGCAGAGGCTTGAAAGCTAAACACAGGGCCAGTGCCGTGGCTCACTTGGCAAATCCTCCACCTGCGGTGCCAGCACCCTGAGTTCTAGTCCCGGTCGGGGCGTCGGATTCTGTCCCAGTTGCTCCTCTTCCAGTCCAGCTCTCTGCTGTGGCACGGGAGTGTAGTGGAGGATGGCCCAAGTGCTTGGGCCCTGCACCCTCATGGGAGACCAGGAGGAAGCACTTTGCTACTGGCTTCGGATCAGCGCAGCGCGCCGGCCATAGCCGCCACTTGGGGGTGAACCAACGGAAGGAAGACCTTTCTCTCTGTCTCTCTCTCTCACTCTGTCTATCTCTGCCTGTCAAAAAAAAAAAAAGAAGAAGAAGAAGAAGCTAAACACAGGACATATAGCAGTTATTGGTGGCCATGAGCTAAATGTGTTGTTCAGGAGTGTGATGCCTGAGTTGACATGAGAAAATGCCAGGCCAACATGGTAATGATCTGAATGACTGTAAAAGCATGACTCCTGGCCGGCGCCGCGGCTCACTAGGCTAATCCTCTGCCTTGCGGCGCCGGCACACCGGGTTCTAGTCCCGGTCGGGGCACCGATCCTGTCCCGGTTGCCCCTCTTCCAGGCCAGCTCTCTGCTGTGGCCAGGGAGTGCAGTGGAGGATGGCCCAAGTGTTTGGGCCCTGCACCCCATGGGAGACCAGGAGAAGCACCTGGCTCCTGCCATCGGATCAGCGCGGTGCGCCGGCCGCAGTGCGCTACCGCGGCGGCCATTGGAGGGTGAACCAACGGCAAAAGGAAGACCTTTCTCTCTGTCTCTCTCTCTCACTGTCCACTCTGCCTGTCAAAAAAAAAAAAAAAAAAAACACATGACTCCTCACAGTACAGTCCAACTACTGCAGCACAAATGGGATGACTGTCAACAATACCTGCTATGCAACAGATACGTTTACACTATAATTCACTTGGGGTTCCAGTTATGTGCTGCCAAAACACACTCCTCCCTGGTTCAGGAAAAGTGAATGTCTCTCTAAGCAGGCGAGAACCCAAGAGGGATATGTACATGCTGAAGGGCCAAAATTAAAGATCTGATTTGTAGTGTTTGTGAACTTCCTGAAACAATCTCACTAGGTTCAAGTTGAAATTAGCAATGTGTATCTCTAAATGTGGAGTTGGGAATCGATGTACACAATCACCTCACACCAGAACAACTCGGCTCCAGCACAGCACTGAATATGCCCTACCTAGACTTCTTGGGAAGCCAAGTTCCTTCCATTTGCTTAGAAACCTCCTATATCTCCACAGAGAAATTGTATTGCAAAAGAGAGTGGATGTGGCATGGAGAACAGGGATGGGAAGGGGGAAGAGTATAGGAGTTTTTGAGTTGGTAACTCCTCACCAAATTAGAACACATGAATTTTCACACCTAGATTCCCTCAGGGGTCAAGGCCTGTAGAACTCTAAGATATCAACAACTTAAGAAGTAGGTATTTTATGCCATTGAGTTATTCCATCTAGCTCTAAATTTGGTCTTCTAACCATCATGAAATCCTACAGTGCAGTGGATCCCTTGTTTAATGTTTGTATAACACTGAAGAAAACATAGATTATCTAATGGGATGCCCCCTCCCCCAGTCATCCAGTGGTGATGAAATAATTGCTTGTGTATTTTTCAGATTAGCAAACTGAGGTTCAGAAATTAAATAGCTTGTTCAAGGTACGACAACATCAGAACATAGCCCTCACAAGAGTGGAAAACTCTGATAACTCTTCTCATTTTGGTGTGGAGCAACAGACACAGAGCAGGTTTCTCCAGTGACCCTTACACTCTGGCTTAAAAGAGTGGTTCATGTGGTGATTTATAATGAAAACAAACACAGTAGCTTATTGTCCTTTGTTATGTAAATGGCACCCCTAAAAATAACAACAAACCCACAGAGGAGGCATGTAAAAAGCACCACCAATTGTCACCTTTATTCCTTAGACTTCCTAGTTTTCAAGTTTAGGAATAAGAACTCAGATCCCAGGCACTTCAGTTGCACTTACAGATAATTGCATGTAAAATGAAAATGGCAAAAAGAAAATTGGAAGCTTCTAAAAGGGGAAACTGAAAATCTTATACAGAGGATAATCATTTTCAATAATGGTCATAATTATTGCTAAAGGATAGTATCTTCTTAGCAAACTTTATACTTCCTACTTGCACTTCTCTCTGCTGAACTCCACAGTTTCTCCCTCAGAATTATTAATATGATTTCAAATGAAAAAAAAATAAGTAGGACCAATAGTGCAAATTCCAAGTAGCTGATATGAATAAATGAAATATAGGTCTTATTCCCATCAGCCTCAGGAGAGATTTTAGAACCCAATGCTTAATATCTCTACCACAGGGCCCCAAATGGCATCCCCAAATGGCATCAGTGAGAGGGGAGTAGAGCTTCAGTCAGTAAAGGTTTATCCTAAGAGTCCAATTGCTCTCATCCTCCCATGCAAGTCCTAACCAGACTCAACCTTGCTTAGCTTCCAAAATCAGACTAGATCCAGTGCCTTCAGGATGGTATGGCTGTAGACCATTGCTCTCATCCTAATATGTGGGCAGTACCCAACCAACTGAGAAAAGGAAATTTTTTTGCATACTGTAAGAGGAGGGTAAGAGGAGTGAAAGAAAAACAAGAGCAAAAAGATTTGATTTAAAGGGCTGGCTCTGTGACATAGTAAGTTAAGCCTCTGCTTGTGGTATACTGCAGAATCCCATGTGGGCACCAGTGTGTGTCCCAACTGCTCCTCTTCCAATCCAGCTCCCTGCTGATGGCCTGGGAAAGCAGCAGAAGATGGAAGAAGTGCTCGGGCCCCTTCAACCACATTGGAGATCTGGAAGAAGCTCCTGGCTCCTGGCTTCAGATTGACCCAGCTCTGGCCATTGTGGATATCTGGGGAGTGAACCAGCAAATGGAAGAACTCTCTCTCTCTCTCTCTCCCTCCCTCCTCCGCCCGCCTCTCTGTAACTCTGCCTTCCAAATGAATAAATAAATATTTTTAAAAATTAGGTCTTTGATTCATCTTGAGTTGATTTTTGTATATGTATACTTATATATACATATTTGTATTTGTATATTTTGCCAGCACCATTTGTTGAAGAGACTATCGTTACTCCACTCTATGGTCTGAGCACTTTTATGAAAAATTACTTAGCTCTATGTATGTAGATTAATTTCTGGGCTCTCTATTCTGTTCCATTGATCTATGCATTGGTTTTTTTTATCCCAATACCATGCTGTTTTAATTACTATTTCTTTGTAATATGCTTTGAAGTCAGATATTTTGACTTTCCTTGTTCAGGAACGCTTTGGCTATTCTGTGTCTTTTGTGATTCCGTATGAATTTTAGGATTGCTTTTTCTAATTCTATAAAGAATGTCATTGGTATTTTGAAAGATATTGCATGAAATATGTAGATTGCTATAGGAGTATAGACATTTTAATGATATTGATTCTTCCAATCCTTGAGCATGGAGTATATTTCCATTTTTGTATGTGTCCTTGATAATTTCTTTCACAATGTTTGTTAATTTTCATTGTAGAGATCTTTCACTTCTTTGGTTATATTTATTCCTAAATATTTGATTTTTTTCTGGCTATTGTGAATGGGATTTCTTTCTTGAGTTCTCTTTCTTTGCATTCATCATTAGCATACAATAAAGCTACTGTTTTTTTTTTGGTATGTTTAGTTTATAAATTGCAAATTTATTAGTTTATCTGTTCTACCAGCTTTTTGGTGGAATGTTTAGGTTTTTCCTTGTACAACATCACGCCATCTGCAAACATGGGCATTTGACTTCCTCTTTTCCAATTTTGATGCCCTTTATTTCTTTCTCCTCCCTAATGCTCTTGCTAAAATTTCCAGTACTATACTGAATAAGCATGATGAAAGTGGACATCCTTGTCTTCTTGCAGATTGAGAGGAAGTTCTTTTCAGTTTTTCCTCATTCAGTATGATATTGGCTGTTGGTTTGTGATATATATATATATATATATATATAGCCTTTATAATGTTGAGGAATGTTCCTTTTATACCTAATTTGTAGAGGGTTTTATTAATGAAGGAGTATTGAATCTTACCAAATGCTTTCTCTGCATCTATTGATATGACAATATGGTTTTTGTTCTTCATTCTACTGATGTGATTTATGATGTTTATTGATTCGTGAATGCTGAACCATCCCTGTATTTCTTTGATGAATCCGACTTGATCAGGATGTATGATCTTTTTGATGTGTTTTTGGATTCAATTTGCTAGCACTTTGTGGAGAATCTTTGCATTTATGTTCAATAAAGATACAGGTTTGTAGTTTTCTTTTTGTGTCATGTGTTTGTTAGATTTTGGTATCAAAGTATTGCTGGCCTCATAAAAAGAGTTTGTCAGAGTTCCATACTGTTCAATATTTTGCAAGAGTTTGAAGAGTACTGGGGTTACTTCCTCTTTGAATGTTTTGTAGAATTCAGTAGTAAAGCCATCAATTCCCAGATTTTTCCCTAATGGAAGATTTTTGATTACTACTTCAATCTCATTGCTTGTTTTGGGTCTATTTAGATTGTCTATATCTTCTTGATTTAATCTTGGTAGGTTATTTGAATCCAGGAATTTATCCATTTCTTTGAGATTTTCCAGTTTATTAGCATATAGTTCTTCATAATAATTTCTATAATCCTTTGTATTCAGTGCTGTCAGTTGTAATGTCTCCTTTTTCATCTCTAATTTTATTTATTTGAGGTTTTTTTTTCTCTTTTTTTTGTTAGTCTCACTAGAGGTTTATGTATTTTGTCTTCTCAAAAAATAGATTTTGGTATCATTGATCTTTTGTATTTTTTTCTTGTTTCAATTTATTCATGTTCTAATCTTTATTGTTTCTAGTCTCCTGCTGATTTGGGGTTTTGTTTGTCCTTGTTTTTCTAAGTCTTCAAGATGCATCATTACATCTTTAATTTGAGACAATTCTCTCTTTTTAAAAAAGATTTATCTATTTACTTGAGAAGCAGAGTTACACAGATGGAGAGACAGAGAGAGAGGTCTTTCATCTTCTGGTTCACTCCCCAAATGGCTGCAATGGCTGGAGCTGGACCAGGCCAAAGCTAGGATCCAGGAGTTTCTTCCAGGTCTCCCATGAAAGTGCAGGGTCCCAAGCACTTTGGCCATTTTCTATTGCTTTCCCAGGCTATCAGCAGGGAGCTGGATTTGAAGTGGAGCAGCAGAGACTCAAACCGGTACCCGTATGGGATGCTGGTGTGTCACAGTGCTGGCATGTTTCTCTCTCTCTCTATCCCCCCCCCCCCTTTTTATTTATCTATTTGACAGGTAGAGTTACAGACAGTGAGAGAGACAGAGAGAAAGGCCGTTGGTTCACTCCCCAAATGGCCACAACAGCCGGAGCTATGCCAATCTGAAGCCAGGAGCCAGGAGCTTCTTCCCGGTCTCCCACGCAGGTGCAGGGGTCCAAGGACTTGGGCCTCTTCTACTGCTTTCCCAGGCCACAACAGAGAGCTGGACTGGAAGAGGAGCAACCAGGCCTAGAAGCAGCACCCATATGGGGTGCTGGTGCCACAGGCGGAGGATTAACCTAGTGTGCCACGGCGCCAGCCCCTCTCCCCCTCTCTTTTAATGTAAGCACTTAATGCTAAAAGCTTCCCTCTTAATACCACTTTTGCTATATTTCACAGGTTTTGTTATGTCATGTTTTCATTTTCATTTATTCCATGAACATTTTTTATTTCCTTTTTAATTAATTCAATGACACATTGATCATTCAGTAGCATGTTGATTAATTTCCAAGTATTTATGAGTGTTCTACTTTTTTTCTTCTTGTTGATTTCTAGTTTTATTCCTTTATGGTCTAAGAAGATATATGGTATGATTTCAATCTTTTTAAATGTTCTGAAGCTTCAGTTGTGGCCAAATATGTGATCTATCCTAGAAAATGCTCCCTGTGCTGATGAGAAGAATGTGTATTCTGCAGCTGTTGGGTGAACTGTCCTATAAGTGTCTGTTAGGTCCATTTGCTCCACAGTATGTTTCTTTGTTTTTTTTTTTTTTTTGACAGGCAGAGTGGATAGTGAGAGAGAGAGAGACAGAGAGAAAGGTCTTTCTTTTGCCGTTGGTTCACCCTCCAATGGCCGCCGCGGTTGGCGCGCTGCGGCCGGCGCACTGCGCTGATCCGATGGCAGGAGCCAGGGGCTTCTCCTGGTCTCCCATGGGGTGCAGGACCCAAGCACTTGGGCCATCCTCCACTGCCTTCCTGGGCCACAGCAGAGAGCTGGCCTGGAAGAGGGGCAAACGGGACAGAATCCGGCGCCCCAACCGGGACTAGAACCCGGTGTGCCAGCGCCGCAAGGCGGAGGATTAGCCTGTTAAGCCACTGCGCCGGCTCTCAGTTTCAACTCCAATGTATCTTTATGGATTTTTTTGGTCTGGATGATCTGTCCATTGATTAGGGGGGAGGTATTGAAGTCACCAACTATTACTGCATTGGAGTCCATCTCTCCCTTTAGGTCTAATGATATTTTCTGTATATATCTGGGTGGTCTTGTGTTAGGTACATATAAATTCATGATTGTTATGTCTTTTTGCTGAATTGAACCTTTCATCAAAATATAATGTCCTTTTTAATCTCTTTTTACATTTTTTATTTAAACTCTATTTTATCTGATATCATGATTGTTAACGCCAGCTTGTTTTTGGTTTCCATTTACCTAGTATATCTTTTTCCAACCCTTCACTTTCAGTCTGTGTACTGTTTTTTGTGAAGTGAGTTTCTTGTATGCAGCATACAGTGGGCTTGTGGTTTTTCATCCATTCAGCCAGCCTAAGCCTTTTGGCTGGTGAATTTAATCCATTTACATTCAAGGTTAGTATTGATAGACAAGAACTAAGATCTGTCATTTTGTTGATTGGATAATTATTCTATATGCTCTTTTAGCAAATTTGGTGGTGTCATGTGCTTTCATGATGTTTATTTCTTTTTTTTTTGACAGGCAGAGTGGACAGTGAGAGAGACAGAGAGAAAGGTCTTCCTTTTGCCATTGGCTCACCCCCAAATGGCCGTTATGGCCGGTGCTGCACTGATCCGAAGCCAGGAGCCAGGAGTTTCTTCCTGGTCTCCCATGTGGGTACAGGGCCCAAGCACTTGGGCCATCCTCCACTGCTCTCCCAGGCCACAACAGAGAGATGGACTGGAAGAGGAGCAACCGGGACTAGAACCTGGCACCCGTATGGGATGCTGGCGCTGCAGGCAGAGGATTAACCAAGTGAGCCATGGTGCTGGCCTATCCTTCACTTTTAAAGGATAGCTCACTGGATATAATATTCTTGGTTGGAATTTTTTTAAGACATTGAATATAGCATCCCACTCTCTTCTGGCCTGTAAAGTTTCCACTGAGAAGTCTGATATTAATCTAATTGGTTTCTATTATTTGTAACTTGATGCTTTTCTCTTACTGTCTTCAGGATTCTCTCCTTGTCTTTAACTGTTGACAATGTGATGACAATATGCCTTAAGACCTTTTGTTCGATGAGTCTGCTTGGGGTTGTATGAGCTTTTGGCATCTGGATGTTCCTGTTTCTTTCCAGATCTGGGAAATTTTCAACTATTATTTCGTTTAGCAGGTTCGCAAAGCCTTTTTTCTTTCATTCTCCTTCAGGAACATCTATAATATGAGTATTTGGTCATTTAATGCTATCCCATATTTCCCATAGACTTTCTTCATTCTTTTTAATTGTTTTCTCTTTATTTTTATCTTATTGGGTTATTTCAAAATTCTTGTCCTCAAGGTCAGAAATTCATTCCTTCACTTGTTCTATTTTGCTGTTAAAGCTCTTAAGTGTATTTTTTTACTTCACTAATTGAAGATTTCATCTCCAAAATTTCCATTTGGTTCTTCTTTTTTGTTTGAAGATGTATTTATTTATTTATAAGCCAGAATTACAGAGGGAGAGAGGGAGAGAGGGAGGGAGAGAGAGAGAGAGATCTTCCATCCACTAGTTCACTCCCCAAATGGCTGTGACAGCTGGGGATGGGCCAAGTCGAAGCTAGGAGCCAGGAGATTCTTCCAAGTCTCCCATGTGGGTGCAGGGATCCAAGCACTTGGCTCATCCTCCACTGCTTTCCCAGGCAAATTAGTGGGAACTGGATCAGAAGTGGTGCAGCTGGGACTCGAACCAGTGACCATATGGGATGCCAGGTTTTCAGATGGTAACTTCACCCTCTATTTGGTTCTTCTTAATGAGTTCTATCTCCTTACTAATATTTTCCTTCATGTCACTCATTGATTTCCTCATTTCCTTAATCTGTCTGTATTCTGTTGAGTTTCCTTATAATGATTATTTTGAGTTTTATATCTGTCATTTCATAACTTCCTTCAGTTCAGGATCTAATAATGGAGAGGTATTATTTTCTTTTGGAGACATTATGCTACCTTGCTTCTTCATGCCTTCTCTGCCCCTACATTGATGTCTGCTCATCTGGTGTATTTGCCCCTTTTTAGCAACATAAAGTGAAAAAAACTACCATTGGATTACTAATTATAGCATTAAATAGCAATGTACAGCACATTAAAGACAGAGATCCTACATAATTTTTTTTAAATTAATTAATTTTCTATGCCATTTCCATTTTAACACCAGGTTGTTTTTTTTTTTCATTTCCAATTCTCTTTATATACAGAAGATCACTTCAGTATATAATTAGTAAAGACCTCATCAGTTTGTGCCCACACAGAAATGCAAAGTATAAAAATACTGTTTCAGTACTAGTTATAGCATCACTTGGCTTTAGACGACACATTAGGGACAGATCCCACATGGGGTGTAAGTACACAGTGACTCCTGTTGCTGATTTAACAATTTGACACTCCTGTTCATGGCGTCAGTAATCTCCCTAGGCTCTAGTCATGAGTTGCCAGGGCTATGGAAGCCTTTAGAGTTCGCTGACTTTGATCTTATTCCGATAGGGTCATAGTCAAAGTGGAAGTTCTCTCCTCCCTTCGGAGAAGGGTACCTCCTTCTTTGATGGCCCCGTTCTTTCCACTGGGATCTCACTCACCGAGATCATTCATTTAGGTCTTTTTTTTTTTTCCATGCTATCTTGGCTTTCCATGCCTGCTATACTCTCATGGGCTCTTCAGCCAGATCTGAATGCCTTGAGGGCTGATTCTGAGGCCAGAGTGTTGTTTAGGACATCTGCCATCCTATGAGTCTGCTGTGTATCCCACTTCCCATGTTGGATCTTTCTCTCCCTTTTTATCATTTTAGAGTAGGTTCTAATGTTAAAGAGTTTATGGTTTAGCTGGAATGCAGGATATCACTTGTGTTATTGCCTTGACTTTGGTTCCAGGTGAGCCCACGAGTGTAGTCCCTGAGTGATTTGTTTTATCTTAATCAGTGTCAGCTGTGTTTATAAGTGACACAGTAGACCAGTCTGCTGCAGTTCAAAGGGATAGAAGTGTGGCTTTGAGATGAATAACGGTTTCCTTGGGTGTGTGTCTTTGGTCCACAGAGAGTTCAATGCCAGTCTGCCTGGTGAATGTGATAACCAGAGTCTTATTCTTGGTACTGAGGGAGATCAGTGAAACGAAGAGCTTGTTTTTGGAAAAATAAACAAAATTGACATACCATCAGCCCTACTAACCAAAAAAGAGGGAGAAGATGCAAATCAATACAATTAGAGATGAAAAAGGAAATGTAACATCAGATACCACAGAAATAAAAAGAATCATGAGGAATTACTAAAAAGAGCTGTATGCCTTCCTCACTACATTGCACGTTCCCAAAG
Organism: Lepus europaeus; assembly: GCF_033115175.1. Classification (NCBI taxonomy): domain Eukaryota; kingdom Metazoa; phylum Chordata; class Mammalia; order Lagomorpha; family Leporidae; genus Lepus; species Lepus europaeus. The sequence goes on along the minus strand of NC_084850.1, from coordinate 23,294,146 downwards.
GGAAGCAGCCATGTCCATTCAGCTTGTTGTTCTGGCCCCAGAACACAGCATAAGTCCTGGTACAATATTCTAAGTACAAAACCCAAGATTCTGGCACTTTCAGAGTAGTTTAAATCCATGCACCAGAGAGGCGACATTGTGGCATACCAGGTAAATTTGCCTCCTATGATGCTAGCATTCCATATGAACACCAGTTCATGTCCTGACAGCTCTAATTGCGATCTGACTCTCTGCTAATTGCCTGGGAAAAGCAGAAGACAGCCCAAGTGCTTAGGCTCCTGCCATCCCTATAGTAGACCTGGATGAAGTTCCTGGTTCCTGGCTGCAGCCTGGTCCAGCCCCAGCCATTGAACCAGCAGATGGTAGACATTCTCTCTCTCTCTCTCTCTCTCTCTCTCTAACTCTGGACTTTCAAATAAATTAATTTTTTTAAAAAAAAGATAGTAACCATGCACAAAGATACCCACTATGTGCCAGAGGGTATAGTGATGGACTAAGCCATCTCAGTACATATTTCTAGGATTCTCAGGGCTGTGTAGCAGCAGTAAAATCTCAACTACAAAAAGTAATTGTTGCATCAGGCCAGCTGCTGATACTTTCATTTCCACCAGCTAGTCTTTCCTAATACAAATCAGTCAATCTTCTTTGTACCAAAAAGATTGCAAGGAAAGGGGAGTGGTATATTAATATAAAAGCTCTTAATGCCTTTTTTCCTCAGTAGAGCATTAAAACTTTAGGTTGTAAACGTGTTATCTTAATCATCTTTTTGCTGCATTCCATGACTATAGAATAAATGTATAACTTGTTTTTACAATTTCAAGTGAAGTGTTCTGTGGGGTAGAAAAAGGATTATATGCAAGGCTACAAAGTGTTCTATTCACTTTTAAGTATTTAAAGAATATTTCTGAAAACATGAGCCTATCACTGCTTTCATTACAGATGAATCCAGGGCTGTAGAACATGCCTTTTGAGTTATTTTCCAAAGGTCAGAAAATGGACTTAGAAATTCACTAGCTAGATAAAAGCACTGTGGCACAGAGGATCAAGCTGTCATTTGTGACTCCAGCAACCCATATCAGAGTGCTGGTTCAAGTTCTGGATGCTCCACTTCTGATCCAGCTCCCTGCTAGTGTGACTGGGAAAGCATAGAAGATGGCCCAAGTATCTGGGTCCCTGCCACCCAGGTGGGAGACCCAGATGGAGTTCCAGGCTCCTGGCTTCATCCTGGTCCAGCCTTGGCTGTTGGAACCATTTGTGGAGTGAACCAGTGGATGGAAGATCCCTCTCTCTCTCTCTCTCTCTCTCTCTCTCTCTCTGCCTTCCAAATAAATATTAAAAAAAAAACTTCGCTAGCTCAAACAGGATTCCAATCCAAATAGGTAAAGTCCTGATGATAGGAAAGTGAGGAGGCCATGCCAATTATCGACATATTGTCTCAGGTCCAAATTTATCAGCTAGTCCATGCTGTGTGATAATTCATTTAAACATTTCTCCTTTACAATGTGCACGATGTTTGGCTTTCCCAGTAGAGGGCATTCAAAGGACATTGCAGGAGGAAGGAACTCTGCTATTTCTGGCAGTTATACTGTAGAGTGGGTCAACAGTGTGGATATGATGAAGTTTAGAGAACAAGCGTAAGGGTAGACCACTCAGAATGGGCACAGAATGTGAAGATACCCAGTAGACAAAATGATGTATTCTGTGAATATCAGTCAGCATCTTTCTCCAACCACCTGAGTTCTTGTTCAATGGGCTGATGAACAAAGTGGATTTGGTGGTGGGGATGGAGGCTGTAAATAGGCAACAATGACATGCACTTCCCCTCCTGAACAATGACCTGACTATGGGCACTGCTGAATGTCTAACCTGCTGATTGCAGAGGCAAAACACAGAGCTCCAGACATGGCACTATTCCACAGTAGGCCAGCCACCTGGTAATAGATTGACAATATTGGGTCTCTTTCACAAAGGATGGGGTATTTGTCATAGCTATACATATATCCAGGAGAGTCTCTGGGGTGAATATATATAGATATATATATATATGAATATAAATACAGATATGGGTTTATCTTCTACCATTATGGCATTCCACTCAGCCTTGTGTTTCATCAAGGAATTCATCTGAGAGCAAAGGAAGCATACCCATAGCCTCATATCCATGGATATAATTGGTCTTATGAAATACTCCATTACACAGAAGCAGCTGGTCCAATTGAAAGGTAGAATGGCTTACTGAAAACTCAGATGCAGAAAGAAAACCTCCTGCTTGGATAGGATTCATTTTCAAAGGAGGCAGTTTATTCAGAGACCACAGTGTGGTTATATCTCCCCCAATCCCAAGAACACATGGGTTGAAAAATCAGGGGGTAGGACTGAAGTGATTCTTGTAACAATTACAGCTCATCATCCACTTCTTGATTTTTTTTCTTTCTACTTGAGGAATTTTGAGCTGTACTAGTTTTCATGTAGGAATTCTTCCATCAAGGACCACAATAATAGCTCAAATAAATTGGAGGTTGAGAGTGCCACTGGACATTTTGATCTCCTTGTGTCACTTAATAAATTGGAACAAAGAGGAGTTAATCAACTGACCAGAGTGATTGATCCCAATTACCAAAAAGAAATCAGGTTGGTGCTATGTATTGGAGCCCTAGAAGGCTATGAGTCAAATAATAATAAAAAAAAAAAATCCCAGGGCCGGTGCTGTGGTGCAGCGGGTTAATGCCCTGGCCTGAAGCGCCGGCATCCATATGGGCGTCGGTTCGAGACCTGGCTGCTCCTCTTCTGATCCAGCTCTCTGCTATGGCCTGGGAAAGCAGTAGAAGATGGCCCAAGTCCTTGGGCCCCTTCACCCACGTGGGAGACCCAGAAGAAGCTCCTCGCTCCTGGCTTTGGATCGGTGCAGCTCCAGCCCTTGCGGCCATCTGGGGAGTGAACCATCGGATGGAAGACCTCTCTCTCTCTCTCTCTTTCTCTCTTTCTCTCTGCCTCTCCTCTCTCTGTGTAACTCTGACTTTCAAATAAATAAATAAATATTTTTAAAAAGTAGCAAAAAAACCCATATTTCAGTAAAGAGACTTTATTGAGAGGACTGTTGAAAAAGAAAGAGGAGAACTACTGAAATAGGGAGAACCCTATAATCATAAAGTCTGCAAATATCTCAATCACTGGTTTGACAAAGCTATAAAACAAAGTTTTACAATATTGTATTTGCAGCAATGATCTGAGATTACCTGAAAAATCACTGTATAGGGGCTGGCGCTATGACGTAGAAGGCTAAGCCACTGCCTGCAGTGCCGGTATCCCATATGGGCACGGCTTCGTGTCCCGGCGGCTCCTCTTCCAGTCCAGCTCTCCGCTATGGCCTGAGAAAGCTGTAGAACTTGGCCCAAGTTCTTGAGCCCCTGCACCCATATGGAAGACCTGAAAGAAGCTCCTGGCTTCTGGCTTTGGATAGGCCTACCTCTGGCTGCTTAGGGAGTGAACCAGCACATGGAAGACCTTTCTCCCTCCCTCTGTAACTCTACCTCTCAAATCAATCAATAAATAAAATCTTTAAGAAATTTACTGTGTATTTGTGAAATGATAATTTTCCAATTAAATTATTGTGTTTTTTAAAAGATTTATTTATTTATTTGAAAGAGAGAGACAGAGAGAGAGGTCTTCCATCTGCTGGTTCACTCCCCAATTGACCACAATGGCCAGAGCTGCACCCATCTGAAGCCAAGAGCCATGAGCCTCCTCTGGGTCTCCCATGTGGGTGCAGGGGCCCAAGTGCTTGGGCCATCTTCCACCACTTTTCCAGGCCACAGCAGAGAGCTGGATAGAAGTGGGCAGCTGGGACTTGAACCCGCCACACCACAGCACCAGCTCCAAATTATTATTTATAGACATTGTCTACATTCCCACTTATCTAGGGTCTTTTTGCATTTTACTTGTTAAACTTCTTATTTGGTGAAACATTAAGCCCTTTCACTGTAATATAAATTTAAAATATGTTATCTAGGGGCTGGCGCTGTGGCACAGCGGGTTAATGCCCTGGCCTGAAGCGCCGGCATCCCATATGGGCACCGGTTCTTGGTCTGGCTTCTCCTCTTCTGATCCAGCTCTCTGCTATGCCCTGGGATAGCAATGGAGGATGGCCCAAGTCCTTGGGCCCCAGCACCCACGTGGGAGACCCAGAAGAAGCTCCTGACTCCTGGCTTCAGATCAGTGCAGCTCTGGCTGTTGCAGCCATTTGGGGAGTGAACCAGCAGATGGAAGACTCTCTCTCTGTCTCTACCTCTCTCTGTTACTCTTTCAAATAAACAAAATAAATCTTTAAAAAAATGTTATCTAAAAAACTAAAACAAAAAAAGGGAGAAGGAAGGAGAGTGGGAGGGAGGGAGTAGGGAATATCATTACATTCTTAAATTACACCTACACTCACATTGAATCTGTTAAGAACTAATTAAAATTAAAATTAAAAAATTATTAAGAATCTACAAGTATCCCAATTGACAGATGAAAGATCAATCCCATTCACAATCAATAGCTACAAAAAAAAAGAAAGAAAGAAAGAAAGACAAACACCTTGGAATAAATTCAATCAAAAATGTCAAAGATCTCTACAAAGAAAATTGCAACACATTAAAGAAAGAAATAGAAGAAGACAATGAAAAATGGAAAAAAATTCCATATTTGTTAATTGGAAGAATTAATATAAACAAAATGCCCATATTACCAAAAGAAATTTACAATTCAGTGCAAATCAAAATATCAATGACATTCTTCTCAGATCTAGAAAACACAATGCTAAAATTCATATGGAAACACAAGCTGTGGCATAGCGGGTAAAGCCCCCACCTGCAGTGCCGGAGTCCCATATGAATGCCGGTTCAAGTCCTGGCTGCTCCACTTCCAATCCAGCTCTCTGCTATGGTCTGAGAAAGCAGTAGAAGATGGCCCACGTCCTTGGGCCCCTGCACCCACATGGGAGACCTGGAAGAAGCTCCTGGCCACTGAGGCCAATTGGGGAGTGAAACAGTGGATGGAAGACCTCTCTCTCTCTCTGCCTCTCCTCTCTGTGTATAAATCTGACTTTCAAATAAATAAATAAATCTTTAAAAAAAGAAACCCTCTTCTTTAAAAAAAAAGAAGAAAAAATACAAGAGACTCAGAATAGCTAAAGCAATCTTATACAACAAAACCAAAGCCAGAGGCATCACAATACCTGATTTCAAGATATACTACAGGGCAGTTATAATCAAAACAGCCAGGTACTGACAAAAAATAGATATGTAGACCAATAAAACAGAATAGAAACTCCAAAAATCAATCCATACATCTACCACCAACTTATCTCTGACAGAGAACTAAAATCAATCCCTGGAACAAGGACAGTCTCTTCAACAAGTGGCGCTGGGAAAACTGGATCTCTACATGCAGAAGTATGAAACAAGACCCTTACCTTACCCCTTACACAAAAATCCACTCACAATGGATCCAAGACCTAAATCTGTGACCCGATATCATCAACTTAGTAGAGGACATTGGGGAAACTCTGCAAAACATTGGCATAGGCAAAAGCTTCTTGGAAAAGACCCCAAAAGCACATTCAATCAAAGCTAAAATTTGACAAACAGGATTACATCAAGTTGAGATGCAAAAGAAAGACTCAGCGAAGTGAAGAGGCAAACAACAGAATGGCAGAAAAAAAATGTTTGCAAACTATAGAAGTAAAGGATTAGTATCCAGAATATATAAAGAGCACAAGAAACTTAATAATAAAAAACAATACAGTTAAGAAATGTGCAAAGTACTTGAGCATGCATTTTCAAGAGAGGAAATTGAAATGGTGAATAGACACATGAAAAAAGCACAAGGTCACCAGATAGCAGGGAAATACAAATCAAAATTACAATAAGGTTTCACTTCACCCCAGTTAGAGTAGCTCTTATACAGAAATCAACAAAAGATAAATGCTGGAGAGGATGTGGGGGGAAAGGTACCTTAATCCACTATTGATGAGAATGTAAACTGGTGCAGCCACTGTGGAAGACAGTATGGAAATAACTCAGAAATCTGAATATAGTCCTACCATATGATCCAACCATCCCATTCCTGGGAATTTAGCCAAACGAAAGGAAATTAGCAAATGAAAGAGTGATCTGTAGTCCCACATTTATTGCAGCTCAATCAACAATAGCTAAGATATGGAAACAACCCAGATGTCCATCAATTGAAGACTGGACAAAGAAATCATGGCATATATACACTATGAAATACTACACAGCAGGAAAAAAAAAAACAAAATCTAGTTATTTGCAACAAAATGGATGCAACTGGAAACCATTACATGTAGTGAAATAAGCCATTCTCAAAAAGACAAATACCATATGTTCTTCCTGATCTGTGGTAACTAACAGAGTATGTAAAAATCAATGTATAGGACTGAAGCTGACATTTTTTTTGACAGGCAGAGTGGACAGTGAGAGAGACAGAGAGAAAGGTCTTCCTTTGCCGTTGGTTCACCCTCCAATGGCCGCCGTGGCCAGCGGGCCACCGTACTGATCCAAAGGCAGGAGCCAGGTGCTTCTCCTGGTCTCCCATGGGGTGCAGGGCCCAAGCACTTGGGCCATCCTCCACTACACTCCCGGGCCACAGCAGAGGGCTGGCCTGGAAGAGGGGCAACCAGGACAGAATCCAGCGCCCCGACCGGGACTAGAACCTGGTGTGCCGGCGCCGCAGACGGAGGATTAGCTTATTGAGCCGCGGTGCCGGCCTGAAGCTGACATTTTAAGATTTGATAACTGTTTACAGCCCTTGTCACTACTGTGATGAACAGTGTTTTTTCTTCATATTATTTGTTGAACTCTTTATATAGTGCAGCATTAATCTTATGAATATAAATTATCCTGAAAATAGATCTTTAAAAGTTAAGAGTGGGAATAGGAGAAGGAGGAGGAAGAAAGGTAGGAGCATGGGCAGGAATGAGGGTAGTGTTGGAAATATCACTATGCTCTTGAATCTGTATATAAGAAATACATGAAATTTGTATACCTTAAATAAAATTTTAAAAATAAATTAACTAATTAAAAATTAAAAAGAATTATTTATTTGAAAGGCAGGGCAGAATTACAGAGAGGGTGACAAGCAGAGGCAGAGAGAAACGTCTTTCATCTGTTGGTTCACTCCCCTAATGGCTGCAATGGCCAAGGCTGAGCCATCCAAAGCCAGGAGCCAGGAGCTACTGCCAGATCTCCATGTGGGTACAGGGGCCCAAACACTTGGGCCATTTTCTGTTGCTTTCCCAGGTGCATTAGCAGGGAGCTGGATCAGAAGTGGAGCAGCCATGACTCAAACCAGTGCCCATATGGGATGCTGGCCCTACAGGTGGTAGCTTAACCCACTATGACACAGTGCCACCCCCAAGATTTTATTTTATTGGGAGGAGTAATAAAGGCCATAAAGAAGCATATGTGGAGAAATGGGATAAATAGGTGATATAACTAGACAGTTGACCAAGAATGTCTTTCTTTGTGGTCAGATGATTTTCTTGAGGGATGATTAAGGGGGAACTGTTCTGTATTCTGAGGCTTGGAGAGTGGGTTAAAGTTCAGAGACCTGTGAGAAGGGGAGGAATCAGACTAATTTTATGTCAGCTTAGTTGATATTTTGTCAAGATGGGTCAGTGAGAACCAAGGTTTCATTTCCATTTATATGAGAAAGAAGGGGGGTTCCGAGTCTGTGCTGGCCCAGGCATAGGCAGACAAGGGGTCAATGCATAAGTTACATGAGGAAAGATTCTTTGTAATAAATCATTTCCTGAATTACAACAGAGTAGGAGTATTTCTTAACCATTGCTATTTTCTAGTGACACAGGGCTCAGGCAAAGTTCAACATTGTCATCTGGATCCCAGGAGAGTCTCTGGGGTGCCTCTTGGTACTTCTATGCCATATTAGATTTCTATTGCTGTTGTAACAATTACTGCTAATTTATTGGCTACAACAACACATATTTATTATCATACAATTCTGGAGGTCAAAAGTCAGAAATGGCTCTCACTGGACTAAAATCAAAGTGTTGATGGGGCTGTATTCCTTCAGGAGGTGCTAGGAGAGAATCCATTTTCTTGCTTTTTCCACCTTCTAGAAGCCATTCATGCTCCTTGGCTTCTGGCCCTAGCCTCCTTATTCAAATAAAGTGTTATCAGACTGACTCTCCCCATGTTGTTATCTCTGTGGTCCTTTCTACTTCTTCCTCCCTCTCCTTTTTAAAAAGATTTATTTATGTATTTAAAGGCAGAGTCACAGAGAATCAGGGGAGAGAGAGAGAGAGAGAGAGAGAGAGAGAAAGGGAGTGTCTTTCGTCTGCTGGTTCACTCCCCAGGTGGCTGCAATGGCCGGGGTGGGCCAATCCAAAGCCAGGAGCCAAGAGCTTCTTCTGGGTCTCCCACACAGATACAGAGCCCCAAGGACTTGGGCCATCTTCTACTGCTCTCCCAGGTCATAGCAGAGAGCTGGATCAGTAGTGGAGCATCTGGGCCTCGAACCAGTGTCCATATGGGATGCCAGCCCCGCAGGTCGTGACTTTATCCTCTATGCCACAGTGCCATCCCCTGCTTCTTCCACTTATAAGGTTCTTTTTGATTACATTGGGTGCACCCAAATAATCCAGGATAATCCTCCATTTTAATGTTAGGTTACTAGTAGCCTTAATTCCATCCACAGCATTAATTCCCCTTGGTCATGTAACATAACATATTCACAGATTCTGGAGATTAGGATGTGGACATATTTAAAGGGGTTATTTAATCTACCAACCACACTCAAGGTATCATGATTATTGAGATTGGGATGAGTTTCACTCATTAAAAGAAAAACATGTCTTTTGCAGGAACATTGTCTTTTGGGGAATGCAAGAGGGCATTCATCTAGGTGGTTGGATGATGGGTGAGGATCTTGCAACAGGAATATGTTCCTGCGTGTTTTTAATGTCCTGAACATCCTTGATCAATTGCCAGACTTTCTCTTGCTAAATGCTGTTCAGCAGGAATGACATCATTCATGCACTGGCCAGATTCTCAGAAGCCTGATGTTGGCTCTTGTGGGGAATCCCGCACTGATGTGAAAGGGTAACAAGCATAGATGAGTAGAAGGTATTGCTTCAGAATTTCAAATGGCCTCAATGGATTTGTATTCATGCAAGAACCAGTTGAAATGCTTAATGAGAGTATCATACAAATAGTCATTGGACAGGTAGTAACACAAAGAGCTTATTCCCTGTGGGAATTGTTAATCCTCATTTCCTCCACCTTGGTTACCTGCTGAGAAGACGACTATGCTGGGGTAGGTGAGGCAAGAAAGTGCAGATAAATTGTGTTTTCAACAATGGCCCTTTAGGTTGAATTAGTTTCTAAAAGATATAGCAGAGGGGAGATTTTCCAAGACTTAGTTTTCATATTGGTTTTATGGAATATTTCATGGCCCCTGGTGGATAAATTCATACAGACTCGGTGAACAAACCAGAATTGAATTACATTGTATTGATTCCTTAAGAATTTCACAGAATTATGAATGAACTGTAAAACCTCTTATCATGGTCTCAGCGTAGACACAGACACCACCTTTATTTCTTCATGTTGGATTTGTTTCACTAGGATGCCACCATACAGGGTGCATATATGGAGATACACTTGCTCCCTGCTCCCCCAACAATTATGCTATATTTAGTGTAAATAGCATTCCTTTTGGGTACAAGAGACCATTAATCAGCACATACTCTTACAGTAATTTAAGAGAACAATCTGAGTATGCTCAGCTAGCTCTTTAGTGATCCTGCAGCTTGGGTAGGAGTTTGTTCACTGCTCTCCTTGACCCACCTCATGTCGAGGGGAGAGTTTTAGGTTCTACTTTAGTACCATTGTGTGTTATAATAGTCACATGTAATATAACACGTCATTGCCAATCCATTCCACATGTGTATACAATTTTCAAGTCTCAACTCAGTTGCCACTTCTGTCTTGAAGTTTTCTCTAATCAAACCAGGCCATAAGCAATCTCCCCCTCTCTGGAATTTGATCTCTTTCGGGGTTGTTCCTCTCTTTGGCACTGTATGGTGCCATGTTATATTTTCATATATACATTGTAGACTTCAAGGATTATCTGAGTTGATTGATTGCAGTCTGGTCTAGGCTGGTAGCACCAGCAATGAATGAAAAGGAAGAGATTGATTGGCTACATGGCAGTTGAGGGAAAGGGTGGAGGTAATTTGATGCTATTATTTCAAGGATGGTAACCTCACTGGTATCAATGGATCAAGTTTTCTATTCTCAGCTAGATTATCCCACTTTCCTCTCTTAGTATAGATGAAGCATTCAATTAATCTTTGTTCAGGTTTATTTAATTTGCTTCAACTAGAACATTTTTTTTTTTATCATTTTGGTATTTGTCCAAAGTCTTAGTGCAGCACTCTCCATGCCATTCTGCCATTTCTGGGCTTGTCTTTGCCAGATATAGAGAATGACACCCATAAAAGTCTGCCATCTTAAGTTCCCTATTCTCTGCATATATCCTATGTGGATAAATAGTTCTCACAACCACACCTTCCCTAGGTTGTGCACTCCATCCTACAGCACCTCTCAATTCCCCAACTTCCCTTTCTCCTCTTCTTATCCCTTTCATCATTTCCATCTCAGCCTTAATTTGAAGGAGATATACAACCTCATGAATATTGTAATATTGTACCTAACCAGGTATTTTTCCATTACTAATAGGAATATCTCCAAAGGATGTCTTCCTACTAGAAGCTTCAAGCACTAGCAGAGGATTAGCAAGCTTTTTCTTTAAAGGGCAGGTATTAAATATTTTAGGATCTTTTCAAAATTACTCAACTCAGCTGTTATAAACAATACATAAATGAATTTATATGGTTGTGTTCCAATAACATTTAACTCACAAAATAGACATTGACACAGATTTAATACAGACCAGTTTGCTGAACCCTGGCCTACAGTCTTCATTGTGAGCATTCCCCCCGTCTACAAAATAACACAAAATTAATGGCCATTTCTCTCCCACTGTCAATCCCTCATCTATGTATGTGTGTATGTACATAAGTATTCAACTATCATCTTTATCTACATATCTATATACTACCAATCGTGTACCTTTTACCTATCTTGCATTTAATGGAAGTTTTGTGATGTGCAGAAAAGGCCTAGGAGTGTGTGTTTCCATTGAGAACCTTGTTTACGTTTGTAACAGATCCTAGCATGGCAGACAAAAATGCAGAGGGGTCTTAGAAGCATTGGAGGATGGCAACTCAGAAATGGAATTAAAAAGAAAATTAGATGGAATGTATGTCAGTTGAAAATATCCCATTCTTTAAAACTTTTCAGTTTTATGCAGTGGGTTTTATGCTTCAAAATTGGTGCAAAACAATGATAGTTCTTTCATTAATGAACCCAAATACATAGCTAGCTGAGAGTTTTACTAAGTAGCCTGAGGAACAGTTTCCACAAGACCTGGGTTTGTGTATTTTTTAGTCCTTACTGCTGTCCAATTCAAATTTTGTTCCTAAGAATCCATTGTAACACAAAACATAGTGCATTCTAACAAATTTTGTTGCTTGTACTAGTCTTTTTTAAAGATTTATTTATTTGAATGTCAGAGTTAGAGAGAGAGAGAGAGAGAGAGAGAGAGAGAAACTTCCATCCACTGATTTACTCCCCTGATAGTCACAACAGCTCAAGCTGGGCCAGGCTGAAGCCAGGAGCCAGGATCCTCTTCCAGGTCTCCCACATGAGTGCAGGGGCCCAAACACTTGGGCCATTTCCTGCTGCTTTCCCAGGCCATTAGCAGGGAACTGGATTGGAAGTGGAGCATCCTGGACTCGAATTGGTGCCCATATGGGATGCCAGTGTCACAGGCAGCAGCTTTACCTGCTACACCACATCAGCCTCTCGTGTTATTCTTAAGTTTTTGGACTTAACACATGTGGTTACCTTTATCTGTACACTTGACTAATCTGTAGTCCTTGATTATTTTAACAAGTGGTAACATAAATGTTGATGTGAAGGTATTTTGTAGAGGTAGTTAACATATACAATCACATGACTTCAAGTAAAGGAGATTACCCTTGATAATGTGAATGAATCTCACCCAATCAGCTGAAGGTCTTAAGAGCAAAACCTCAGTTTCCCAAAGAAGCATTCTTGTTTCGAGTCTACAGGAGTTCCCAGTGTGTTGGGCTGCCTTACATTTTTCAGACTCAAGACTGCAACACTGTCTCCTACTTGAGTTTATTCAGTCGGCTTTCCTACGAAATTCAAACTTGCCATATTTATTAGTCAAGGTTCTGCAGAGGAACAGTACTGAGGGTAGAGAGAGATACACAGAAAGACTTATCATGAGTGATTGGTTTACATGATTATGAAGGCTGAGAAGTCTTACAATCTACAAGCTGGAAACCCAGGAAAGGCAATGGCATAGTTCCAGACCAAACCCAAAGGCCCAGGAACCAATGGTGTAAGTCTCCGTTCAAGTAATAAGGCCCAGCAACCAGGAGCAAGCAGAGATTTGTAATCCAGTCCAACCACAGAGCAAATTTGCCCTTCCTGCATCTTTCTGCTCTGTTCTGTTCAGGTCCTCAGTGAATTGGATGTTGCCCAAATGCATTGGTGAGGTGATCTTCTCTACTCAGTCCACTGATTCAAATTTTAATCTGTTCCAGAAACACCCTGACATGCCCAGAAATAATGTTTTAGTCATCTGAGCATCGCTTAGCCCAAATTGACACATTGGGTAACCATCAAACTGACACCAACACACAAGAGCCAATCCCTCAAATCTCTCTGTCCACCCAGATACACAAGGGTACTTACAAAAGTTCATGAAAATGGTATTAAAAGATGTTTATGGCTTGGCATTGTGGCACAATGGGCTAAGCCACTGCTTGAGAAGCCCATAGCACATATTGGAGTACCTGGTTGTTACCCTAGCTTTTCTGCTTCCAGTTAACATGTCCTGGGGGCTCAAATGTTTGGGTCCTTGTCATCCACATGGCAGATCTGGATTGAGTCCTGGGCTCCCGATTTTGACCTGGCCCAGTCCTGGCTGTTGCAGGCAATTAGGACAGTGAAGCAATGGGAAAAAGTTTATTCTCTGCCTTCCAAGTAGATGAAAAAAATAAACATTTTAATGAACCTTTTGATGCAGAAAATGAAATCCATGCATGCAAGGAGTCGTCACACACAGGTATGCATACATACCTGTGTTGGCTCCATTTCCCTGGTAAGCACTCATTAAGTTATAAAGAGGATCCTGGCTGTATTTCTGCCACAAAAGCTAGAAAATATGCTAATGTATTGACTAAATTATTCTAAGCTATAAGTCAGCTCTTCCTCATATATTGGTAATCTCAGGTATGAGACTGACAGATGTCTGTTGTGGGAAATAAACCACTCAGGCTACAGAAACAGATTTTTCTAAGAATTATCTTTCAAGTATTTTTCCTGGGTGGGGTCAAAACAGAGAAGTTTAACTAAATCGATAGGTGAGCGTATGTACTACAGTGATGTCCCAAATTCTTGTCATTGCCATGTGAACCTGTCTGAACTTCAATGACCTCATAAACCATCAGTAATCCATACTGTTATCCACATAACAGATGATGCATACAAGAGGTGACTGGAATCTCAGCCGACCTTTCCAAGAGGTTACATATTTAACTGGAATATTTTGACTCTGAATCCAGAAATCTTTGCAACGCTTTCCATCAGAAAACAATACTCAGTAAAATCACAACAAAAGATTCTACATTAAAATCTTTGGATTTGTGAGACCCTGGTTTCGAGCCCCTGCTCAGCTCTTCTGATTCCAGCTTCCTGCTCATTTGCACTCTCAAAGGTAGCAGGTGATATCTCAAGTACAAGTCCCTGCCCCACCCCCCTACAGATCGGGATTGAGTTCCTAGAAATTTGGTGAATGAAACAGAAGATGGGCACTCTTAAGTGCTTGCTTGCTATCACTCAGTCTCTCAATAAATTCATTTAATTATACTATTATAGCTAGACTTCTGCCTATACTTAGGACCCAGGATGATAGACAAGGCTATCAGGAGACAGAAATTACTTAAAGAGGAGTTTAACATAAATACTATACTATAGCCACAAGATGTAAGAAAAATCTGTATTGCATCCTAGGGCTCAAGGAAGGAAAAATTTGGAAAGGGGCCCTGATCTACAATGCTAAGGTTCAGGCTTTTTATATTTGAAAGGCAGAATTAGAGAGAGGAGGAGGGACAGAGAGATCTTCCATTCACTGGTTCACTCCTCAAATGGCTGCAATGGCCACAGCTGCATCAGGCCAAAGACAGGAGCCCAGAGCCTCCTCAGGGTCTCCCATGTGGATGCAGAGGTCCAAGCACTTGGGCCATCTGATGCTTTCCCAGGTGCATCAAGCAGGGAGCTGATCAGAAGCTAGAGCATCCAGGACTTGAACCAGTGCCCATATGGGATTCCAGTCTCACAGGCAGAGGTTTAACCAGTTATGTCACAGCGCCAGCCCACAGACCTTGTTGAAAGTCCAGATGCAATCTATTAATGGCAGTGAAGTTTTGTAGTTTGAGCCAGACCTTATCTGCAGTTACTGGACAAACAAAAAAACAAATCTGGACAGTACAGTCAGGATGTCAGCAAGCCTGTCAATGAGAATGTAGATATACTGGAGTTCGCAGTGGTAACCTTCCAGATACTAGTCATATGGAGGAACTGGGAGTGCCAGTATGACAATAGGTCTGGACAATACCATATTCCTGTCTGGGGAGCTAGGAGTTAGAAGAATTACAAAATACGAACCTGGGAATGACACAGGAGCAGAGGGAGTCAGAGCACTGGTACAGGTCAGGGTCAAGTGAATATGGTATCTGTGTGGATATAGCAGAATGTGATCACAGCTGATGCTGAAGGTAAGGGAGTAAGAGACCACATATTCTGCATCCGTGGCTGGGCCACTGCACCACCCAGATATAATTACAGCCATGCTATTAACTCAACATGAACTGCGGAGTTCACAAAGTATTTACTATAAAGAGGTAACCTAAAGAAATTCCATTTTAATTGAACACGTATTGAAAGGTGAACTTGGAGCTGAGGAACTGTTAGGTAGGAAGTCAGTTATGAGCTTATGTGTGTGTGACAGGCCTAAAGAGAAGACATCTATATGCATCTGCATCTCAAAGTCATCCTAACAAGGTTTCAGGGGAAGCCCAGATTTCGCATCCTGCCTGCCCTGCCCCCTTCTACCTGATAACCTGCCAGGTGGAGGCCCTCACCCCTCCTGCTTCCTGCCTGATAAATCTTCCACAATCTCCCAGGTGCAGCCCAGTATCTGCATGTCAAACACCCTGCTCCCTTCCTCAGGTCTGATAACATTTGCATCCATAAAGTCCTTTGTTTCAGACCTTCAAGAGAAGTTTTTCTATTTACATCCAAAAAGCCCTTTGTTCCAAGAGGAGCAGAGGTGGGGAAGCAAGACCCATCTCCTTAAAACCCCCAGCCTCAACTGGACTGTGCGCTCAGCTCTCTGCATCTTTGCTGAGCCGCCCGCCTGGCCTGGCCTGGCCTGGCCAGGTGTACTCTCCACTCACCCATGCAGCCCCCCTCTCCCCCAGTCTGAGGGACTGGGCACTCTCTCTCAGGCTCTGTCTGGAGAGGTGCCCATCCGTCCTTACAGATGTTCCTTCTTAATAAACCTTGCTATTTTACCTCCCACTACTCTGTCTCACGCCTGAATTCTTTCTTGCGCGAAGACAAGAACCCTGCAATTTCTCCAGTAACAGAACCACACTGATAATCTGGCTGTCTACCCCTTTGGTTATTCAGCTACCTTTTACGATCATTTGAACTCCCTTGTATCAAACATGAACAGCTCAATTTCTACCTAACAAGATACATTAATCCTTTTTATAAGCAAAATCTTCTTCCCCAAAATTGATGACCCAGAATTTCAGGTTTGCACCCATTATGGGTTCACTTATTCTTCAAATACAGTCCGTCTCCCATGGACTATTCTGTCACCTAATAAAAAGTAAAGTTAACCTCTAATAAAACAAGCTATTTATACATATACACACGTATTTACATATATGTAATTGAAAATAGGAACAAGGATAGAAAAAATTAGAATAGCAGGCATATACAAATGAATGCATATTATGCAAAGCAGCTATGGTCCTTATTTCTCTAATTAATTGGCCTCAAGGTCTGAGTTCTTCAATTACTAATGACAATATCCCTTCAACCTCTGTAAAACTTCAGCAACTTTGAGTTCTTTACGTGGTGGAGTGACCCAAATGTTTGTTTCCCATGGGTCTGAGTCCTGAACCTTTTTTGTTGTGTCTGCTCAACACTGCTATGAATATGGAGGGAAGAAGGCATGAGCCAAGAAATAGCGGGAAGCCTCCAAAAGCTGAAAAAAGCAAAGGCATAGATTGTGTTCTTAAAGAATCCAGGATGGAAGCCCTGCTGTCACCTTTGTTTAAACCCACTAATAGCCACTTTTGACTCCTAATTTCCAAAACTATAAAATAGAATTGTGCTGTATTGTTTGTAGTAATTTGTTACAGAGGCAACAGAAAATTAAGAGTATCAAGTTTTTATCTCCATGTATTCAACTGAAAACCTGATAAGAGAATGAATTTATACCCACAATAAACAGCCAACAGCCACTTAAGAATTCTTCTATTCTTTTATTTGAAAAAACAAATTAACATGTAGGTAACATACAATCGCTTATTGTGCACCCAAGAATTTTCTCACAGGACAATGATGGATTCCACCAAAGATCCTCCCTTAGATACTCCCTTAGAAGATGACATCATCTTCACCTTTCAGTTTGCCCTGTATCTGAAAGTGCCACATACAGAGGAGCACATCAAGGATGTACAATTCCATACCACTACAAAAAAGTTAGCTATTGGTGTCTTCATACCCTTTTAAGGACTAGCAACTCCTTCACTCTTACCAAAACAGCATGCTGTTCTGAGGTATGTAAGGGGCTCACAATTAACTATTCTAAATAGCTTAAACGCCTGAACTTTTAACAAAGTACTTCTCCCATACTCTAAATGCTACTGCAGCTGCTGAAGTACTACAGAAGTTGTGCATTCTCTCACTATTGTGCAGTTTCTTCCACAGAAGCAATTAGTTCAACCTAGGACATCCCCCCATACATCTAAGCTAACTTGAGGTCCCATTCAGACCTCCTTCTTGATACTCTGTTCTAAACAAGAGAAGAAATCTCAAACTTCGGAATATAGTTCTCCCCTTGGAAACAATACAGCTCTTTAAAGGACCCTAAGATTGAGATGATCAAAATCTCTTTCCATTTGAATACAGGTATACAAATGAGGGACACTTATGCTCATAAAGGTGGGACTGAAAATCAATCCCTCTATATGATGTAATAAAGCTGATTCATACCAATCACTTGTTCATAAAAAGGTGGCAAGGCACTACAAATTTACTACTTCAAAGGCAAGAAAAGACCGCTACGGAGATGGGTACATGTTTGGTATCAGAATTATTGTTCAATTCCTATAGAATAGGAGCACCCCAGTATACATGCAAATTGTACTAAAAGCAAAACATTTAAAATACAGGTATTTCTGATGTTCTATAAGATTACTAACAAGTAAGACTTCCAAATACTAAAGTACTTAAAGGATGTATTATTTACTCATTAAATAAACAAGGCCATCACCCTATAAAACACAGAGATATAAAAGAAATCAGGAATAGTCTTGCAATGTTTTTACAAGGAATTGTTCAATGTTTCACAGATAAAGTCCTGGTAAGCAAACATCCTACAAGGAATTCAAGCAGCCCTCTAAGGAAAACCAAGATGGCAAGGTGGGCCCAGACCACCAAGGCACAACAACTTGCTAGCATATAGGAAAAGTGGGCCGGTTTCTTGAAAGCAAATCAACTTTTCCATCTTCAGGATGATTGCTCATTTGGTATTAAGGAAAAAGAACAGTTCAGCCAATCTGGAGACTTGATTTGATGTTCAGTATCATCTAAATATGACCAAGAGGATTGAAAAGTTATCAACCTCATTTAATATGTATTGCCAAAATCTGGCTGGACACAGTTTCCAGGATCCCAGCAACTTTTTATTGACCAAATCCCTGAGTACTATCAGCAAAGAGTGAGGATTTGGTATTAATAATCTCACAAAGGAAAAGCATATGTGAACATAAAAATATACAAAATGTAATCAAAACCTTTAACATAAGAAATTCAACAACAAAATACACCAATGTACTCTACACACTTTGTGATTCTTAAACTTTATCAGGCATTGGTCTCCATCAGATTACTACCTCCCAACCCCAAGTTTCTGAGTCAGTAGATCTTCAGTGGAACACAAGATTTTCATTTTCATTTTCAATGGGTTCCTCAATGCTCCTGATGTTTGGGAAGCACAATTCCAAAATGACTGCATTAAAAGATGGAAATCACAGTGCTGATCTAGCAGGAGAGAAGAATGTTCATTCTTGACGTGTCTATGTCAGGGCTTCAATAGAGATTTTCCTGTATTTCTGCTTGAACTGTGGTCTTGGAAAAATCACCTCTTCTTTTCTTCTCTGGAGACAGTTTAGATTTTTCCTTCCAAGGTAGAAATGTAGTGAGCAACTCAAGCAGATCTGTGCAGTGAGGGGTTTGTTCCTGTTATTTCTTCTGAGGGGTCTTCCTTGCCCCAGTGCAGGGAAGCTGGGAGTTCTTCTCCCTTTTCAACAGCTCTTCAAAGATATCATTATGCATGTAAAAGAAGACATATCCAGCGCAAGCCCTAGAACTCAGCATCGGGGCCTCTTGGATACTTTGCACGTGCAGATCATTGTAAGTGAACCAGACTTGCCTTTCAAAGTCGTAGGCATCACTGATATAATGGCCTGAATCTGGAGACGACCCAAGATGGCTGACAATACCGATGAGACGATAGGTATGATTTACTTTATCGGTATTTCTTTTTGGCTCCTGGGCTTTAGAGTCCATCTTCTTCTCACCAAAGATGTCTTTGTTTCCGGGGTTCTTATTGGAACCCAATGCACTTACATAATTTGCATTAACTGGCTGGAAACTGAATTCTGTAGATCTTGTTAGGTTCTCTGCTTGTTTCTGGGCTTTTGACTTTGGAAGGCTTTGAGGAGGTACCTGTTGAGAAGCTTGTTTATAGATTCTCACCCCAGCACACTTCTGGATATAGTTAGCCACTTTTGGGGATCCTTCTTGAATCCTGTGTTTTTTATTTTCATAAGAATCTTTAGTCTTGGTGACACCATCAGAATCTAATTCCACAGGCACACTGGTTTTCCCATACATCTGTAGTTTTCGATTTTCAGTCAGTTTTTGAAGAAGAGCTTCAAGACGAGTATATGGGTTTGTGGTGCGTTTACCTCCACCTTTGTGATTCGGAGAAACAGAGGTGTCTCCTAAATACCTCACTGAGCCCGCTAATGGTTGTTTTTCACCAAGTGTCTTATCTCCTGTGTATACAAATTCTGCCTCCACCGTATTCAATTTAGAGTCTTTTCCAAGGTCATTTTGCTTCTTTCCTTTTTTTGACCCTTTAAAGATTCCCTGGAATTTGTTAGACTCATTGTCTGATGCAACGGGTAGGTCCAGAGACTTCTTCAAATCGGATGCTGAATTCTCTGAAGGTGGTGAGCTGATTATTCCAGAATTAACTGTTTGAAAAATTCTTAAAATTTGCAACTCCCTCATATGTGTATTCTTGCTCAAGGGAAATGGTGGTTTGGTGTTTAGATTGCAATGAGTAGACAATTTTAAATATTTGGAAATAATGACTTCTTGGTCATCCTTCCTTATCGACCAATAGTCATTAAAGCTATAGCGTTTCAGATGAATGATAAGGACTCTGGGTAGCCTACTAAATTTGTGAAATGCTACAGATCTCTTGTGCTGACACTTCCCACATTTGTATTCAAGCTCTTCTGCTGCAAAGAAATTATTCAAAGTAGACTGAATAGATACAGGAAACATTTTCTTTCCTTGAGGAAGGTTGATGGAAAGATAATTACTTGGTTCCATCTTTATAACAAACTGACCACAACCTTTACAGATAATGGAGCACAGCAACTCCAACTCAAAATTGGTGATGACAGGACAAGCAAGCATTTTGCTGGCACTACTACCAGCAAACGCATCCTGAGATGAATTTTCTTCCCCAGATTCATTTTTATTCATCCACATTGTATTTAAATTTACTACATTCTCTTTCATCTGTTGTAAACAATGGCCTAAAAACTCATGAGCATCATTCTGTGCATTACCAGAGAATATCTCTGCAACTGCTGAAATGGCAGTTTTAACATTCACAAGTAACTTCTCTTTAACTTTTACGTTATAGATACCTTTCAAAATGAGCAGCTGTGCCAAGCTCGTGCTAAGACCATCAACAGGAATTCCACCCCATGGGAAACTCTGATTGAGTAAATCATCAGCAAATGATGGAATTGAAAACAGGGACTGTAAAACTGCATTCATATAACAGGTGTTTCCCAAATTGGGGAGGCCTTCCCATATTTTCTCTGGGTAAAGGTCAAAGGATATCTCAAATTTATCCCACTCTGGGAAATACTCACTGTACTTTTGTTTCAACATAAATGCCAAAAACATTTCCTCAGTGAGAGTTTGGAGAATTTCACTGCCCTTTAGGCAAGGGTCTTCAGAAGACTCGCTCATGAATGAAGAATTGAGTACTAATTTCTTATTCTCTTTTAACTTCAAACTTTGGCTTATGCACTTCAAGATGTTCCTGTCGGATTTCTTCTTTCTTGTGGAATCTTTCACGAGACTTTTGTTCTCATTTATCTCTGAATCAGACAACATCCTTTTCCTCTTCCCATGTTGATTTTCCAATATTTTTTTGCAATTAAGTATTGATTTTTTAGGTATCTTCTGGGGGACAGGTGCTACACTCACTTTTGCTGTCTCACGGGATCCACTTTTGGAATTCTTAGCAATGTTGCAAATTGAACTTTCACTGATTTCTTGCTGTGTTGCTTTGCTGATACGGATAGGCTTGTCCTTATGAGCTCTCATGGATGGTTCAAGCTTCTTTTGGTGGACTCTGTCCAGGTATAACTTCAATTCTTGGGCATCTGAGGAGGACAATCTTTCAATGAACAAGAAGTTATTGTTCTGGAAAGTTAAATGCAGGTGATTTTGGCCATCTTCATGGGATCTAAGGACCACACTTTTAATATTATCAGTTAGCTGAAAAGTTCTCATTTTTTCAGCATTGAAATAGATCACTAGTTTATCTTTCTTCCTTCCTGGCACTGTTTCAATGAATGCTTCTTTTGACTTTGACATTCCACTGTTCTTCTCCCACATTTGGACAAAACCATGTACCATCACGGCATCCATGTTTTCTTGACAAATGAATGTATTATTCCTGAATAATTGACAATCTTGAAGTTTCAATTTGTTTTTCAACTTCACCTAGGGAGACAACAGCAAGAAATTACTCTTTAGTTTGTACATTGAATTATCCTGTTTCTAGTTGCTTTTATATTATATGTGTTTAGGTTCTGGATATATAGCTCATTTGTGATGAAAAATACCTTTTGAGAGTTGTCCACAATTGAACATGGGCAGTGTTGATTCCCAAGGCAAGACTACTATGGGACAAATCAAGAAAAGTTGTTAAGTTATTTAAACTATCAGAGAAATGCACAGCTAAAACTTAAATTGGGAGCAGCCATCATGTAGTGGGTTAAGCCACCGTTTAGGGTGCTCACATCCCATACTGGAGTGCTAGATCAAGCCCAAGCTACTCTGCTTCCTGTTAAGCTCCTTGCTGGGAGGCAGTAAATAATGGCTCCAGTACTTGAGTTTTGAGTTCCTGCCACCCATGCAGGATACCTTGACAGACTTCCTTACTCCTGGTTTTGGCCTGTCCCAGATCTGGCTGTTGTGGCCATTTGGTGAGTGAACCAGTGGACAGAAGATCAATCGCTTGCTTGCTCTCTCTCACTCTCTCGCTCTCTCTCTCCCTCCTCCCCTCCCTCTTGCCTTTCAAATAAATAAATCATTTAAAAAAAAAACTCAATCTATATGCCTATACATTAAGTCTCCTTCCCACTGCAATATTGGATTCCATTTCGATTAATTTCCCTACTTCAATTGAAATCATGACACACCAGGAAAATTTTCAATACACAGTGGAAACACAATATACCAATCTTCCTGCCATAGAATGACCTCAGAAAGCAACCATAGGAAGCAAATAAGGAAGCAAAACTTAGGGTCAGTGCTGTGGTATAGTGGGTAAATCTACTGCCTCCAGTGTTGGCATCCGGTAGTGGTGCCGGTTTGAGTTCTGGCTGCTCCATTTCCGATCCAGCTCTCTGCTATGGCCTGGGAAAGCAGAAAAATGGTGCAAGTCCTTGGGCCCCTGCACCTACGTGGGCGACTCGGACAAAACTCCTGGCTCCTGGCTTTGGATCATTGCAGCTCCAGACAATGCAGACAACTGGGGAGTGAACCAGCAGATGGAAGACTTTTCTTTCTCTCTCTCTCTCTCTCTCTCTCTCTCTCTCTCTCTCTGCCTTTCCTTCTCTCTCTGTGTAACTCTTTCAAATAAATAAATCAATCTTTCAAAAAAAAAAGGAAGTAGAAGCACTATGCAACTTTCAACCTAGTAACAAATACATATTCTTTGATGTCTAGTGGATTTCATACATGGATTACTCTAAGTAAAGCAATCTATTTCCTTCCAAATCTGGTTATTCCTTTCTTTCACTTAGCACCAAGAAATGTCCAGGCACCTTACTCTCATTGGCAAAAGTTTAAGAAAAACATCTTCATGCCTCTTAGATATAAGTGAGTCTCCTGCAGACAGTTCTGGCTACGGAGTACACTCAACAGGTCCACTCAACCTGAATTTGTTCCATAAACTCAAAATCAGTGGGGAAAGATGAAAATACTTAAATCACTAATATTTCTGAATTATAAAATTCTGAATAACTCTGGAACCAATCTGAATCAATGACTAGGTTAACAGTTGGCACTACAAATGTTTCTCATTAGGTATATGTCCAATAATTGACTGGAGTTGTGTCTTCTCCTAAATAGTTAAATATCCTTCTTGAATCTTCTCTGCGCTATTAACTTGCTCAGCAAACTCTGGCTTCATGGATAAACTAAAGTAAACTTTTGCTTGGTTTGTGTTCAAATTATCAAAAACTCCAAGCTGTTAGAGCATAAATTAACTAGACTTTTGTTCTATAAAGTATTTCATCTATCAACCTATGTTCAGTGAAGTAAGGGTTGTACCCATCCATATAAAGAAGTGCATATGCAACCAAGTAAGAGTACGATTATAGTTATCATGGTGTGAATGGGGCCATAAAAACAAAAGCACAACAGCAAATTCAAGTTATTTGGTTTATCTATAGTTCAATCTACCAGAAATGCTAAGTAAGGGTTTAAACTATTTCCACTCCATCAAAAAACACGTCTGTCTTACTCATTTTTGTTTCAACAACTTGCATGAATCTACAACCTCAGACCATTTCTAGTCTGAATTTAAAAACTTTTGCAATTCTACTTCATCTGTATAAGTGAATCAAGAAATGCAGTCCCATCCTTCGAAGGATAATTGAAATCATCTAACATCTTCCTGGCACTTCTTCTCTGCCCTCAAAAACACAGTTAAGGACCTGTTCACAAAACGATGTCTATTCACTAATCCTTCCTCACAGTTCAACCTAGTTACATTTCATTCTAGAATAAAGCAGATTTCCTGGAGGCCACTGGGCAAGCAGAGTGAAGATTCAGTACAGGACAGCTGCGTGACTGAACTGTTGCCCACTTTCCTACACACATTAAACTTAAATCCTCTTTTTGATTCTGCCACTTCACTCAAGACTTTTGAAACTTCCTTTGGTCACTCTTAGAAGATTTTAAAAAAATATGCATGGATTCTTCATAACTGTACTGAAGAGTTCTATGTGACTACTATTCTATGTGGCCTAAAATAACCTTCAGGGTAATGGCATTCTTCCTCTTGCTACCACCACACCAGATTCAAAACATATGGAAGACAATTCTACTCAAAAGTTGTGAAAGCCTTCATGCTTTCCTTTGATGTTACCTACCAATTCAATCCATTAAATTTGATTGATCAACTACTAGCTGCTGATCTCAGAGCACAGCCAGATACTCACAAACTTACAATATTTCTGTTAGATATTGAAGGATAATCTATTCTGCCAAGATGCTGGGTATAGGATTTTTGAAATCTTTAGTAGAAATGTCTGCTTCATTGTTAATATGCTAATTCACTCTACATTGATCTTCCTGGTCACTGATGTATTTGTTGAACATCTGCTCTATGAAGCAAATTATGATTTGCTGAGTGTCTGCTCGATGCTGGATATCGCAAACAGTGGTCTCAGGGACATAAAAGTTGTGAGCATTCATTGGACCTAAATAATTTAGGTTCTTAACGCTCAAGTTACTTGCTCATCATGATCAGAAAGAGGTTTCCTGGGGCCAGCGTTATGGTGTAGCAGGGAAAGCCGCCACCTGCAATACCAACATCCCATATGGTTGTCAGTTAATGTCCCAACTGTTCCACTTCCAATCCAATTCCCTGCTAATGGCCTGGGAAAAGCAGAAGATGGCCCTGGATGAAGCTCCTGGCTTCGGCTTGGACCAGTGCTTGCACTTGTGGCCACCTGGGGAGTGAACCAGTGAATGGAAGATTTCTCTCTCTTTCTCTGGAACTCTTTCAAATAAATACACACCTTTAAAATTTGAACACACGTTTCCCAACCCCACAGTGTCCATTACAATAGAATAATAAAAAGAAAACTGACAAGTTAATTGTTTTCTTTCAAGTGTTTCAGTTAAATGGATATAAGAGACAACTATCTGTTTCAGAAAGTTTAGAGGGAGCTATGCCTGGAGGCAGATGAATAAACTCTAGAATGCTCTTTTGACTCAATGACCGTGAGAAAGTAACATTTCTGTCAGTTCTTCTCCACTGACATGTAAGTACAACTGTGGTAATCTATACAAAATCCAGTATGTGTTTCATCTCTATGAATAGGTGAGAGTCCAGGTAGAGAAGAAGCCATGATATTAGTGGTAACTTTGAATGATCATTTTATTTCACAACTTCTAGAAAATATGTAGGATAAGAGACAAAGATCTATGTAATATAAAGTTAAGAAATCCTGAAGGGTTCCAAGATGGTGGAATAGTGACAGGACAGTCTGATTTATGTGGGGCAAAATTAATATTTATAAAAGGAGAGAAAGTACACTCTTAGGATAAAGCTGTGGGAGAACCACATGGGAGAGCCTGTCAACGCAGCAGAAGTGATCTGACCCCTGCTGAAAGAGCCAATACACAACAGAAGACAACAAAAGCTGGGATCTGGGCAGAAAGACACCCACCCCAGAAAACCAGGTGACAGGGGAATCCATGGACCCATGGCACTACTGATACAGTGGGAGGGAGAGCTTGGTGAACTGCTTCTAGTAGACAAAAAAAAAAAAAAAAAAAAAAAAAGATGGTGCCTATCTCTCCCTTCCCACTCCCTGTTACAGCAGAGACATGCAGCCATCTGGGAACCTAAATGAAGGTCATACTCCATTTAGGACACAGGCAGGTAGCAGCTACCCCAACTCCCATGGGCATGCCCAGCAATAACAGGGGTTGCCATCCACCCAGTCAATGAGGGCCACAAGAATTCAGAAGAATTCCTTCCTCCTCTGCACCAGCTGCACTCTGCCAGATGCCTGGCAACTGGTGGGGAGAGAGAACTTCCCCTACGGAGGGGAAGTGCCACCTGGGAACTTGCCTACCTGCCCAGCAATTAAGAAGTGAGCAGGTCTGCAGCAAGAAGGTATTTAGTGTGCTTGTGAACCACAGACCTAACCAGATAAAAACTCACCTTCCCCACAGACACCGAGTCTGGTTGGGAGGACCAAACACAGACAGCAGATCTGGGAATTCCTTACTTTACTTACATACAGAACTTGCTAGCCCTACTAGCAAGGTGAAGTTGCCCTACTGGCACTCTACCACCTGGAGAGAAGCCACAGTGGCACAGATGAAAGATAAAAGCCATCAGACAAAAAAATCTACAAATACCAGAAAACAAGGCAAAAATTCAAGAGATAAGAATAAGGAAACATTATGAGCCCCCAAAGGAACACTACAACATTTCAAAATTAGAAGGTGAAGATGAAGAGACTGAGGAAATACCAGAAACGGAATTCAAAAAACTAATCATTAGATTACTTAGAAGCAATTAGAAGCAAATTCATGAACTAAAGAGAACTATATATGATATGAAATGAAAACTTTTCCCATGAGGCCGGCGCTGTGGCTTAATAGGCTAATCCTCTGCCTTGTGGCGTCAGCACACCGGGTTCTAGTCCCGGTCGGGGCACCGGATTCTATCCTGGTTGCCCTTCTTCCAGGCCCTCTGCTATGGCCCGGGAAGGCAGTGGAGGATGGCCCAAGTGCTTGGGCCCTGCACCCACATGGGAGACCAGGAGAAGCACCTGGCTCCTGGCTTCGGATCAGCACGATGCGCTGGCTGCAGCGGCCATTGGAGGGTGAACCAAC
Organism: Lepus europaeus; assembly: GCF_033115175.1. Classification (NCBI taxonomy): domain Eukaryota; kingdom Metazoa; phylum Chordata; class Mammalia; order Lagomorpha; family Leporidae; genus Lepus; species Lepus europaeus. The sequence continues at coordinate 23,267,483 of NC_084850.1, read as the reverse complement.
GGCAAAAAGGAAAACCTTTCTCTCTGTCTCTCTCTATCCACTCTGCCTGTCAAAAAAATTAAAAAAAAAAAACTTTTCCCATGAAATTGAGATCTTAAAGAGAAATCAAAACGAAATACTAGAAATGAAGAATTCAATAGATTAGATAAAAAATGCAATGGAAACTCTTAGCAACAAAGTTAGTAAGGCAGAAGAAAGAATATCTGAGCTAGAAGACAAATCTCTGGAAATTTTACAGTCAGATCAAAAACAAAAATGAGAAACTAAAAAACTAAAAAGCACGGTTGGAGACCTATAGGATACTATCAAACGACCTAATATACAGGTCTTAAGAGTTCCTGAAGGCATGTGAATAAAGAAAGGATTAGAAGGCCTTTTCAGGGGCCAGTGCTGTGGCATAGCAGGTAAAGCCACCACCTGCAGTGCTGGCATCCCATATGTGCACTGGTACAAGTTCTGGGTGCTCCACTTCCCATTGAGCTCTCTGCTATTTCCTGGGAAAGCAGTAGAAGATGGCCTAAGTCCTTGGGCCCCTGCATCTGTGTGGGAGACCTGGAAGAAGCTCCTGGCTTTAGATTGGCACAGCTCCAGCTTTTGTGGCCATCTGGGGAGTAAACCAGTAGATGGAAGAACTCTCTCTCCCTCCGCCTATGCTTCTCTGTAACCTTGCCATTCAAATAAGTATTTTTTTTTAAAAAAAGGCGACCTTTTCAGTGAAATAATACCAGAAAACTTCCCTAATTCAGAGAAAGAAAGGAACATTGAAGTATAGGAAACATATAGAATTCCTAATAGACATGACCAGAAAAGATCTTCACCATGACACACTGAGGTAAAACTCTCCACAGTAAAATATAAAGAAAAGATTCTAAAATGTGCAAGAGAGAAATGCCAGATTACCTTCACAGGGACTTCAATTATATGCACAGCTGACTTCCCATCAGAAACCCTACAGGCTAGTAGAGAATGGTGAAATATATTCCAAGTCCTAAGAGAAAAACTGTGACCTCAGAATACTATACCCTGCAAAGCTCTCATTTATGAATAAACGTGAAATAATGACCTTCCATAACAAATGGAAATTGAAAGAATTGTCACCATCTGTCCAGCCTTATGTAAAGGCAGAAAATATCCTAGTAAAAGTACAAAGGAAATCCAAAGTAAAAAAAAAGTTAGGAATACTAATAGGAAAATGGCAGGACAAAGTCATTACTTATTAATAGTTACCTTGAATGTAAATGGCCTCAACTTTCCAGTTAAAAAGACACAGACTGGTTGAATGGATTAAGAAACAAAACCCATCTATTTGCTACCTATAAGAAATACATCTCAACAAGAATGATACTTGCAGACTGAAAGTGAAAGGATATGAAAAGATGCTCCATGCTAACAGAAACCAAAAAAAGAGCTGATGTAGCCATCCTAATATCAGACAAAATAGACTTTAACACAAAAATTGTTAAAAGAGACAAGAAAGGCACTATGTAATGATTAAGGGATCAATTCAACAGAAAGTTGTCACTATTATAAACATATATGCACTTAATTACAGGGAACCTGGCTATTTAAAAGAAATGTTAGGCCAGTGCCGCTCAATAGGCTAATCCTTTGCCTGCGGCACCAGCACACCAGGTTCTAGTCCCAGTTGGGGTGCCAGATTCTGTCCCGGTTGCCCCTCTTCCAGGTGAGCTCTCTGCTGTGGCCCGGGAGTGCAGTAGAGGATGGCCCAAGTCTTTGGGCCCTGCACCCACATGGGAGACCAGGAGAAGCACCTGGCTCCTGGCTTCGGATCAGCGCGGTGTGCCGGCCGCAGCAGCCTTTGGAGGGTGAACCAACGGCAAAGGAAAACCTTTCTCTCTGTCTCTCTCTCTCACTGTCCACTCTGTCAAAAAAATGTTAAGGGATCTAAAGGGAGACATAGACTCCAATATAATAGTAATCGGGGATTTCAATACCCCACTTTCAGCAATGGATGGATCAACCAGACAGAAAATCAGCAAGGAAACAAATCTAATCAATACTATAGACCCAATGGACCTAACTGATATCTACAGTACTTTCCACCTTACAGTTGTAGAATACACATTCTTCTCACCAGTGTATGGAACATTCTCTAGGATTGACCACATGCTAGGCCATAAAGCAAATCTCAGCAAATTAAAAAAAATTGAAATCATACCACACATCTGACCACAATGGAATGAAGTTGGTAATCAACAACTCAGGAATCTCTAGAACATATGCAAGCACATGGAGATGGAACAACATGCTCCTAGAACAGTAGGTCATAGAAGAAATCAAAAGAGAAACAAAAAAATTTCTGGAAACAAATGAAGATGACATTATAACATATCAAAACTTATGGGATACAGCAAAATAAGTGTTGAGAGGAAAGTTTATAGCTATATGTGCCTACATCAAGAAATTGGAAAAGCAGCAAATAAATGAGCTATTAATGCATCTCAAAGACCTAGAAAAACAAGAACAAACCAAACCCAAAACTAGCAGGAGAAAAGAAATAATCAAAATTAGAGAACAAAATCAAACTAAAAAGTAATACAAAAAAATCAAAACAAACAGCTGTGTTTTTTATTTAATAAACAAAATTGACACGCCATTGGCCCAACTAACCAAAACGGTTGGGAGAAGACCAAAATTAATAAAATTAGAGATGAAAAGGGAAATGTAACAACAGCACAGAAATAAAAAGAATCATCAGAAATTACTACAAAGAGCTGTATGCCAAAAAAACACTGGGAAACCTAGAAGAAATGAATAGATTCTTGCAAACATACACCCTACCTAAATAAGCCATGAAGACATAGAAAACCTAAATAGACCTATAACCGAGACGGAAACTGAATCAAGACCATCCCAACAAAGAAAAGCCCAGATGGCTTCACTGCTAAATTCTACTAGACATTTAAAGAATCAACTCCAAATTCTTCTGAAGCTATCCAAAACAATTGAAAGGGAGGGAATCCTCCCAAACTCCTTCTATGAAGCCAGCATCACCTTAATTCCTAAAAAGATGCAACAGAGAAAGAGAACTGCAGACCAATTTCCCTGATGAACATAGATGCAAAAATCCTCAACAAAATTCTAGCCAACAGAGTCCAACAACACATCAGAAAGATCATTCACCTGGACCAAGTGGGATTTATCCCTGGTATGCAAGGATGTTTCAACATTCACAAATCAATGTGATGCATTGATGCCTTTCATGTTGAAAACTCTAAGCAAATTGGGTACAGAAGGAACATTTCTCAACACAATCAAGGCAATTTATGATAAACCCATGGCCAGCGTCCTATTGAGTGGGGAAAAGTTGGAAGCATTCTCACTGGGATCCAGAACCAGACAAGGATGTCCACTGTCACCATTGCTATTCAATATAGTCCTGGAAGTTTTAGACAGAGCCATTCAACAAGAAATAGAAACCACAGGGATACAGATTGGGAAGGAGGAAGTTAAACTATCCCTATTTGCAGATGACATGATTCCAATATAGTGAGGATCCAAAAGACTCCTCTAAGAGACTATAGGAAGTCACATGAGAGTTTGTAAATGCAGCAGAACATAAAATCAACACACAAAAATCAACAGCATTTGTATACACAGACCATGCCTCAGCTGAGAAAGAACTCCTAAGATCAATCCCATTCACAATAGCTACCAAAAATCAAATAACCGTAGAATAAACTTAACCAAGGATGTCAAAGATCTCTACAATGAGAATTACAAAACATTAAAGAAATAGAAAAATACAAAAAAAGGAAAAAATCTTACATGTTCATGGGTTGGAAAAATCAGTATCCTCAAAATATCCACCCAACCAAGAGCAATTTACTGATTCAATGTGATACAAATCAAAATACCAAGGACATTCTTCTCAGATATAGAAAAAATGACGTTGAAATTCATATGGAAACATGAACAGCTAAAGCAATCTTTTACAATAAAAACAAAGCCAGAGGCATCACCATACAAGATTTCAAGACATACCACAGGGCAGTTATAATCAAAACAGTCTGATGCGTTATAAAAACAGATGGAAAGACCAATGTTAGATAATACAAAGGCCATAAATCAATAAATCAATCCAAGCATCGACAATCAACTTATCTTTGACAAAGGAGCTAAAATCAAGCCCTAGAGCAATGACAGCCTCTTCAACAAATGGTGCTGGGAAAACTGGATTTACACATGCAGAAGTATGAGCAAAACCCCTACCTACACCATTCACTAAAATCCACTCAAAATGGGGAAACCTTGAAAGACAGTGGCAAAGGCAAAGAGTCCTTGTAAAAGATCCCAGAGACACAGGCAATCAAACCCAATATCAACAAATAGGATTATATCAAATCTAGAGGCTTCTGTACTGCAAAAGAAACAATCAGCAAAGTGAAGAGGCAACCAACAGAATGGGAGAAAATATTTGCAAACTATGCAACTGATAAAGGATTAATAACCAGAATATATAGACACATCTGGAAACTCAACAGCAAAACAAACAACTCAGTTAAGAAATGGGCAAAAGACTTAAACAGACATTTTTCAAAAGAGGAAATCCAAATGGCCAACAGACACATGAAAATATGTTCAGGATTGCTAGCTGTCAGAGAAATGCAAGTCAAAACCACAATGAGGTTTCACCTAACCCCCTCCATCCCATTAGAATGGCTTTCATACATAAATCAATAACAAATGCTGGCGAGGATATAGCGGGAAAAGTACCCTAATCCACAGTCAATGGGAATGTAAACAGGTAAAGCCACTATGGATGACAGCACTGAGATACTTCTGACATTTTAATATAGACCTACCATATGACCCAGCCATCCTAGTCCTGGGAATTTACCCAAGGGAAATAAAATCAGCTTATGAAATAGCTATCTGAACCCCCATGTTTATTGCAGCTCAAGTCACAACAGCAAAGACATGGAATCAATCCAAATGCCATACACCTCTTACATCCTCTCCCACCCTTTTCTTCATTAAGATTCATTTTTAATTATCATTATATACAGAAGATCAACTCAATACTAAATAAAGATTTCAGAAGTTTGCACCCACACAAATACACAAAGTATAAAATACTGTTTGAAGACTAGTTTTACCATTAATTTTCATAGTACAACACATTCAGGACAGAGGTCCTATATGGAGAGCAAGTGCGCAGTGACTCCTGTTGTTGATTTAACAATTGACACTCTTATTTATTACATCAGTTATCACCCGAGGCTCTTGTTATGAGCTGCCAAGGCCTCTTGAGTCCACAAACTCCGACATTATTTAGATTAGGCCATAATCAAAGTGGAAGTTCTCTACTCCCTTCAGAGAAAGGTACCTCCTTCTTTGATGGCCCCTTCTTTCCACTGGGATCTCACTCACAGAGATCTTTCATGTAGGTCATTTTTTGCCACAGTGTCTTGGCTTTCCATGCCTGAAATGAAGCCACGACTTTGAATAGCCCTTATCATGACTGTTGAGGAACAGTCTTTGTTTGTTTTTCATACTATTTGTTGAACTCTTTACTTAACAGAGTTAATCATATGTGTAAAAAGTTAATTAAAAATAGATCTTAGTAAAAAAATTAAGCTTGGAATAAAAGAGGGAGGAGGAAAGAGGGTATGAGGGTATGTGTGAGGCAGGGCACAGTGGGAAGAGTCACGATGTTCCTAAAGTTGTCATTGTGAAATGTATGAAGTCTGTAACTGTAAAGCTGTATAGCTCTGCATACATTCCTATGGACTTTCTTTAAGGGTAAAGTTTAAAAACTTGCCATGGGACTCCAAATCCCCTTAAGCTGGGTGGTAAAAATATCATCCTAAGTGTTAAAGTGATCATATGGATAGGATTAAGTGTTAAAATAATCATATAAATAGGACTAAGTGTTTGGTAATAATAATAGAATGAAAAAAGAGTGAATGGTCCAACATGGGAAGCAATCCATACAGCAGACTCATAGAATGACAATTGCCTTAGGTAGCACTCTGACCTCAGAATCAACCCTTAAAGCATTCTGGTCTGGCTGAAAAGTCCGTAAGCGCATTTTAGGCATGGAAAGCCAAGACAATGTGGCAAAAAGTGTCCCACATGAAGGACCTCTGTTGGGTGAGACCCCAGTGGTAAGAAGTGGCCATCAAAGAAGGAGGTACTTTTCTCTGAAGGGAGGAGAGAACTTCCACTTTACTTACGGCCCTGTCTAAGTGCTGATGGAGTTTGTGGATTCAAAAGGCTTCCATAGCCTAGCCAGCTCATGACAAGAACCTCAGGTGATCACTGACCTCATACATAAGAATGCTAATTGTTTTTTTTTTAGTTTTTTTAAACTTTTATTTAATGAATATAAATTTCCAAAGTACAGATTATGGATTACAATGGCTTACCCCCCCCCATAACTTCCCTCCCACCTGCAACCCTCCCCTTTCCCGCTCCCTCTCCCCTTCCATTCACATCAAGATTCATTTTCAATTCTCTTTATATACAGAAGATCAGTTTAGTATATATTAAGTAAAGATTTCAACAGTTTGCCCCCACATAGCAACACAAAGTGAAAAAATACTGTCGCAGTACTAGTTATAGCATTAAATAACAGTGTACAGCACATTAAAGACAGAGATCCTACATATTTTTTAAAAATTAATTTTCTATGCAATTTCCAATTTAACACCAAGTTTTTTTTTTCATTTTCAATTATCTTTACATACAGAAGATCGATTCAGTATATACTAAGTAAAGATTTCATCAGTTTGTACCCACACAGAAACACAAAGTGTAAAATACTGTTTTAGTACTAGTTATAGCATCACTTCACATTGGACAACACATTAAGGACAGATCCCACATGAGATGTAAGTACACAGTGACTCCTGTTGTTGACTTAACAATTTGACACTCTTGTTTATGCCATCAGTAATCTCCCGAGGCTCTAGTCATGAGTTGCCAAGGCTATGGAAGCCTTTAGGGTTCGTCGACTTTGATCTTATTCCGATAGGGTCATAGTCAAAGTGGAAGTTCTCTCCTCCCTTCAGAGAAAGGTACCTCCTTCTTTGATGGCTCCGTTCTTTCCACTGGGATCTCACTTGCAGAGGTCTTTCAGTTAGGTTTTTGTCTTTGTTTGTTTGTTGTTGTTGTTGTTTGCCAGAGTGTCTTGGCTTTCCATGCCTAAAATACTCTCATGGGCTCTTCAGCCAGATCCCAATGCCTTAAGGGCTGATTCTGAGGCCAGAGTGATATTTAGGACATCTGCTATTCTATGAGTCTGCTATGTATCCCGCTTCCCATGTTGGATCCTTCTCTCCCTTTTTTATTCTATCAGTTAGTATTAGCAGACACTAGTATTGTTTGTGTGATCCCTTTGACTCTTAGACCTATCAGAGTCATCAATTGTGAACTGAAATTGATCACTTGGACTAGTGAGATGGCATTGGTACATGCCACCTTGATGGGATTGTATTGGAATCCCCTGGCACGTTTCTAACTCCACCTTTTGGGGCAAGTCCGATTGAGGATGTCCCAAATTGTACATCTCCTCCTTCTCTTTTTCCCACTCTTATATTTAACAGGGATCACTTTTCAGTTAAAATTTAAACACCTAAAAATAATTGTGTGTTAATTACAGAGTTCAACCACTAGTACTAGAACAGTAACAACAACAAAAAGTACTAAAAAGGATAAAGTATTACATTGTACATCAACAGTCAGGACAAGAGCTGATCAAGTCACTGTTTCTTATAGTGTCCATTTCACTTCAATAGGTTTCCCCTTTGGTGCTCAGTTAGTTGTCACCGATCAGGGAAAAGAAATGATATTTTTCCCTTTTGGACTGGCTTAATTCATTCAGCATGTTGTTTTCCAGATTCCTCCATCTTGTTGCAAATGACCGATTTTCATTGTTTTTTACTGCTGTATAGTATCCTATAGAGTACATGTCCCATAATTTCTTCATCCAGTCTACTGTTGATGGGCATTTGGGTTGGTTCCAGGTCTTAGCTGTTGTGAATTGAGCTGAGAATGCTAATTGTGAAATCAACAACAGGAGTCACAGTACACTAAGTTCCCATGCAGGACCTCTGTCCTCAGAGAGTTGTATTATGAGTGTTAATAGTAAAACTTGTTCTCAAAGATTTACACTTTGTTTTACTGTATTAAATAGAGGATATTCTTATGTCTTAAAAGTTATAGTTATGCCTAAGTGCTCACAAAAAATGTATCATTCTTGGGTTCGTCTTTAAAGATAACTGCTTCTCAAAAAAAAGAATGCTTATAAAAAAAGAAGGGAAAAAAAGTGTAATGGAAAAGAAGAGAAAAAAAGAGGAGGTTAAAAAAAGAAGTGAAATTAACTTTGAGGTGAAATAATTTGAGTAGCCCTTGTCTGGACTGTTGAAGAATTTTTTTTTCTCAAAGTGTTGAACTCCTTACCTAGAATAGACTTAATCTTCTGTGTATAAAGTTAATGGAAAATAGATCTTAGTAAAAAAAATAAGGAGAGGGAGGAAGAAGAGGGGTGGGAGTGTGGGTAGGAGGGCAGGTAACGGTGGGCAGAATTACTATGTTCCTAAAGTAGTATTTATGAAATGCATGCAAATAAATAAATAAAATACTGCTTAGTCAACAAAGCCTTACCAGATACAAATGAGGAATGATCCACTAGGGTGGTATGATGACTCAAATACATAGTAAGTGGAAAAGACAGAGTTAGATAATTCACAGAGTTTTCCAATAATTTCTAGCCATTTATAATCATCCCAAGGAAGAGCTTTAAAAAAACAACTTCAACTCACATTTACTTTAAATTACACATAGCTTAGTGGACTTTGAATGAGCCAATTCCACATATTAATATCCACTGAATGAATGGAAAATGATAATCTAAACTGTCTTTGAGGGATCCATTCTGAGAGTATGACTCTAAGTACAATATACTTAATAAGCACACTGGATTTCCCAAGACAGTCCAAATACAGGATATTCTGTCCAACAAGTACATGGTATGTGCTAAATGTGGGATTAGAAACTGGTCACACACATAAAATATGGAAAGACTGGTAGGTGAATATATACTAGCAAGTGTGGTATTAAGTTCTAGATATAGGAGAATGGAAAGAAACACAAAATTCATGCTCTCCTAAAACTTTCATTCTAGTGGGGGGGATGTGTTGGAATGAGAAGGCCATGCCAAGATGGCCACTGGCAACAGAAACTGCCTGGCAACAGGCTGTGATTGGGTGGTTTCAGAAACCACATGACAGTGGAGCCTGCCTGGCAACAGGCTGTGACAGGACAGGACAGGTTGACAATCACCTGCCAGCGGACAGACTACTCCAGATGTTACAAACCTTAGAAATAGACTATCCAAAACATGCTTTCCCTGCTAATCAACCTATACCCATGGCACCGTGTGCGTTTACGGATGCCAACAAGTCACTGTTTGAAATAATGATCAAATCCTCACAGAAAAAGATAAAATCCATGTAGAACCCCACAGGGGATCAGTACAGTTGGGAGAAATAAGGTCAATAGTCAAGGTTCTACTCCTTAGCCAGGATGGGCCAGTAAATATATTTTTGGACAGAAAATACTCAGTAAAGGTAGCAAAGACGATCCCTTTTGCAGTCTTTAACCCAACCAATAAGCCAATTGACCAGATGTTCACAACACTTAAAGAGCTAACTGAGAATAGAAAACACCCATGGTATATCTCACACATAAGATCACATACTGGATTAGCTGGCTTTATTAACCAAGGGCCGAGGAGGGTGTGATTGGTTAGGGCACAGACCACCCCTTGACCAGATTGGTTGCCTTGGCTATATAAGCTGTTGTAGCAACTGAAAAAAACGAGTCTGCAGGCTGCTTGCCTCAGGCCTGCTTTTACCCAACTCCCGGGGTCTGTATGGTGACTCCGCGCCTCTTCCCCCACCATGCTCCTCCTCCCAGAATCGAATCTACAGCAACAGGGGGACATAAACTATATAGAATACCAGATCGTGATAACTGCTCAAAAAAAAAAGTTAAGAGAACAGAACGTGCCGGTTGTGATGGGGATGTGTTTTGCTGCCTTATAAAGGGTGCCTAGGAAGGCCTAACTAATAGTGGTGACATTACATAGCAAGGTCTTAAGTGAGGGAGCAAATGGCTATGTGCAGGGTACTCCAGAATGGAGAAAGAACAAATCAAAAGATTCTAAGGTGGAAATATGCTTGGTAAGTTAGAAACAGAAAGCAGGCCAGTGTATCCACGGAACAGTGAGAATTGAGGGGAAAAAGGCATCAAAGTTTCATAGAACAACAAATGAACTAGTAACCTTGGTAAGCAGCAGTAAGGAATGATTTAGGCTATGGTCACGAATTTACAACATATTTTGTTTTTCTCCAGCTACATTCAACTGCCCAGTTGCCATGGTGCAGGTGTATAATAGGAAATGTTTTGAATTTAACTCAGTATCTTGTCATCCATAAAGTAACTAAGAAAGAGGAAAATAGGAGCTAAAGGTATGAAGAAAGGAGTGACCACACATACGGATCCAGAAAGAGTGAAATGAGGACAGAGGACAAAAACATATAGAAAGCCCTCATGAAATATACGAGAGTGAAGTAGAAGCATCAGGGGACCAGGATTCTAGCTCTTATTTCAGTAACAGTAATTTTGCCCCCTGCTTCCAAGCAGCTGTCAACTGCTTGTAGACTTTCTTCTCCTATTCTCTTCTCACCTTCCTTTCTGAGCTTCTGTTATTCTCACCTTGGCTCCCCAGTAGGAAGCAATTAATGGATGTGGAGTTGCAGAGTTGGAAGTTAGTGGTATGTAAACTGCTTTAGAAACAGGCATGAGCATATGGGGAGGGGGGAGGTTAAGGAGTTGGAGGTTAGAAGCAGGTGTGATCAGATGGGGGGTGGATTAGAGAGGTGCAGGTGTATAGAAGGGGAGAGTAAACCATTCCTTCGCCCTTTTTTACCCTCCCAATTTGGGGTTAAAGGTCAACACAACCAAAGATACATAGCCTCCAGAGTATCAGCATTTCAATCCTGTCATTATGTTTGGTCCTAGCTTCAATGTGTGAGGCTTTTCAAAATGATTGGATTAGGACAGACTCAACTTTTCCTTTCTCTGGTTAAAAGGTGCATTTCTGCACCTAGCAAATGTCCAAGTCTTTGTATAGCAGAGAAATGCCATTATTCTGCTTCTTGACATACTCTGCACATAAATCTCTCCCTAGCAGGCCCTGACCCAAACGGGAAGAATTCTCCAGATTAGCAAACTGCTCCCATGAACTATTCAAGTTTTGAACACTTTCTGAGAGACAAGATTTGGTAGAGTTTTTTCTTTCTTTTAAAATCACTATTCAAGTGCTGTTAATAACACATAGTCGATCAGAGAAAAGGAATGCATAAATAATTTTTCAAAAAGTATTATTTCATTAAGAGAGTGTTCTTTCATAAAAAATGCACTTGTTAAAATGAAATTATGAGCCGGCACCGCGGCTCAATAGGCTAATCCTCCACCTTGCGGCGCCGGCACACAGGGTTCTAGTCCCGGTCGGGGCACCGATCCTGTCCCGGTTGCCCCTCTTCCAGGCCAGCTCTCTGCTGTGGCCAGGGAGTGCAGTGGAGGATGGCCCAAGTGCTTGGGCCCTACACCCCATGGGAGACCAGGAGAAGCACCTGGCTCCTGCCTTCGGATCAGCGCGGTGCGCTGGCCGCAGCGCACCTACCGCGGCGGCCATTGGAGGGTGAACCAACGGCAAAAAGGAAGACCGTTCTATCTATCTCTCTCTCTCACTGTCCACTCTGCCTGTCAAAAAAAAATGAAATTATGATAAAAGGGGCTTTCTGTAAATCATTTTTTTCTCTTATTGCAACCCTTCACAGTGTTTTGCAACCCTTTCTACCATTTTTTGAAAGAGTGGGGGAGGCACTTAGAGAGAAAGAGAGAGCTTCCATCCACTGGTTCACTCCCCAAATGGCTGCAACATCTATGGCTAGGCCAGGCCCAAGCCAGGAGCTTCATCCGGCGTCCCATGTGGGTGCAAGGGCCCAAGGGCTTGGGCATCCTCTGCTGCTTTCCCAGATGCATCAGCAGAGAGCCTGATCAGCAGTGGAACAGCCAGGACTTGAACTGGCACCCATATGGGATGCCGGCACTGCAGGCAGCAGCCTAATCTGCTACACTACAATGTCTGTCTGTTAACTACTGCACTCTTTTTTATTTACTTTTTAACAAAATACTTGTGGATACTCAGTCAACTAGGAATGTTAACAATGGACCAAACCTAAAGATGAAGTAAAAAAAAATTCCGATTTCAGATAAGATGTCAAATACAACCACTAGCAACACACAGAAAAATACATTCTTTAAGGTAAGTACAATTCGGTTATTGTTAGCTCAGGGCTCACATGTTTTCTGCCATCTCAGATTCCTATAGCATTCTCTCTCTGTCTGGAATTCCCAGCATTTCCTCTGGCTTTGTGCAACTTCCATCGCTCCTTTTAGGAATCTGTCCAAGGGGCCGGCACTGTGGTATAGTGGGTAAAGCCACTGCCTGTAGTGCTGGCATCTCATATGGGTGCTGGTTCAAGTCTCGGATGCTCCACTTTTGATCCAGCTCCCTGCTAATGGCCTGAGAAAGCAGCAGAGAATGGCCCAAGTGCTTGGGCCCCTGCACCCGCGTGGGAGGCCCAGAAGAAGCTCCTGGCTTCAGACAGGCCCAGCTCCAGCTATTGTGGCCATTTGGGGACTGAATCAGTGGGTCGAAGAGCTCTTCCTCCTTTTCAAATAAATAAGTAAATCTTAAAAAGAAAGAAAGAACTGTCCAAGTATCCCTTCATTTAGATGATTGCTAGTTCTGGTTTGTCGTTTCACAAAGTTTTCATTTTTTGTAAGGCTGTCACTTTATCTGTGCTACCTTGTACTGCTTGTACTGCTTCTACTGCTGTACTACCTTGTACTGCTTCTCCATATGACCCAACCACAAAGTTAATATTAGAAAACAACTGAGTTTGTTTTCCATGTATTTAGAGTGAATTTTTTCTTTGCCTAGAGAAATCATAAATGTGGACAAGTAGGAGCCCTTTAAGGTTTAGAATCAATGGATTTTAACTTTCCTGGAGAAAACACTTTGCAAAGTTTTAAAATACTGGCTCGTAGGGAAGGAAGCAGTAAAATTAATGGGCTAGAAATGTTATTGAAACAACAGGTGATGACAAGATGACCAAGTGAAAAGAGACAGGAGACTAAACAGGTGAAGATCAATATCTATCAAATTTAAAGTGCATAGGCATTTTATGAAGCAACCCCTCTACTAAGGTTTTGCTCTATCATAGATATAATTGCAAACCTCTACATCTTTTTAACAATCAGCATGTTTCATAATTTTAAAAAAGACCTATGAGACTTTGTCTTGCTTTGTGATACTGGCAGTAATGAATCACACTGTCATGAACTGTTTGTTATACATGTGAAGAAAATTGTTACAGATTATGAGAAGAAAATTCACTAATAGGGAGCACTGTGGTATTTTCTCTACTCTCGCCTGTAAATCCAATGTGGTAGGGAGACTAAGATTAGGGACTTATTTGCAAAATATTTGTGACTGCATCTCATTCCCTGACTAGATATTTCTTGAACAACTTAACTATTTAAGCTAAACTCATGTAGTAAGAGTACAAGTCACGGGAAATTTGACATGGCTATACTGGAGTTGGAGGAGCAAAGAAACTGGTGTTCATCTAAGACTTAATAGTTCATGGTACTGAATGAAGTTGCTCCTACAACAGGCCAAAAGGGAGAGGGAAGGCAATACTGAAAGCAAGTTCCACTTCCTGTGTTCAGAAAGGAAATGCTCAAAGATTTTACATACCAAATGATGGTACAAGCTCATGAAGAAAACCATCCCAAAGAAATGTATCTCGGATAAAAAACAGTTTCACTGGATAAGCTGTAGATAAGGAAACAAGGAGGAAGTTATAAAAGAGTAGCTGGGGAACCCACTTTATCAGAGGAGAGTACTGGGTGTTGGTCTCAGTGGAGGAGTTTCCAAATTCAATAATGCCTCCCTCTGGACAGCTGACTTTATAGCCTATTATAATACAGGACACAGGAACTCAAAACACACAATGCTAAACAAAAATGTTTTGATCCATTTTCCTTATCTACGGAGACCAATTTAGTCAACCTTTTTTTCTTTTCTACCTGAAATCTAGCCTGAGAATCAACTTGTATTTCCTGGGGTTTTTCCCTCTCGTTTCTTTTCTTTCATTGACTTTTCCATATGAGACACTCCAATCTTATACACATTTTGCGGAGAACATCCACAGTTATGGATTAGCAGGTAAACCACAGAAAGAGGGAAAACAATTCTGCCCCAAGGTAAAGAAGGATCACGGCAGAACCAAAACCATAGATGATTTTAGCTTTAGAGTAGCAGTTGAAGAAGCTCATTATTTATCAACAAAACAAATTGCTACTTTCAACCAAACAGCATTTCCATCCTGTTGGCGATACAATAACTTTTCAATTTTTTTTAAAGATTTATTTATAAGTCAGGATTACAGAGAGAAAAAGGGAGAGGGGGAAAGGAGGAGAGATAGCTTCCATCTGCTGGTTCACTCCCCAAATGGCCACAACGGCCAGGGCTGGGCCAGGCTGAAGCCAGGAGCTTCCTCTTAGTCTCTCACATGGGTACAGGGGCCAAGCACTTGGGCCATTCTCCATTGCTTTCCCAGGTACATTAACAAGGAGCTAGATCAGAAGTGGAGCAGTCGGGACTTAAACTGGTAGAATCCATTTGGGATGTTGGCACTGCAGATGGCGGTTTAATCCATTGTGCCACAGCACCACAGCACCAGCCCCAAATTGTATTTGTGTGTGAGGGAAGGAGGGAGGGATACAGAGGGAGAGAGGAAGGGAGAGAGAGAAGGAGAGGGAGGGAAGGAGGGAGGGAGGGATTACTCCCCAAGTGGCTTTTTTTTTTTTTTTTGGACAGGCAGAGTGGACAGTGAGAGAGACAGACAGAGAGAAAGGTCTTCCTTTTTGCCGTTGGTTCACCCCCAATGGCTATTGCAGCCGGCGCACCACGCCGATCCGAAGCCAGGAGCCAGGTGCTTCTCCTGGTCTCCCATGCGGGTACAGGGCCCAAGACTTGGGCCATCCTCCACTGCACTCCCGGGCCACAGCAGAGAGCTGGACTGCAAGAGGGGCAACCGGGACAGAATCCAGCGCCCCGACTGGGACTAGAACCCGGGGTGCTGGTGCCGCAGGTGGAGGATTAGCCTATTGAGCTGCGGCGCTGGCCCCCAAATGGCTTTTAACAGCGAGGCTGAAGCCAGGAGCCAGGAGCTCCATGAAGACCTCTTTATGGTGGGGAGCTGGCAGGAACTTAACCCACCACTGCTGCTTCCCAGGCACATTAGCAGGGCACTGGATTGGAAGCAGAGTAGCTGGGAGTTGAACTGTCATTCCAATATGGGTTATAGGCATCCTAAGAGGAAGCTTAACCCAGGTGTTCCAATATTAACTGTCCTGATGGCACACAGTTACAGTGGCTTTTGCTGCTGTGGGTCAATATTCTCTAAGCAGGAGAATAGCTAGACACTGCAGTCAAGAAGTGGGAAGGAAGGCCTGAGACCAACTTTGACAGTAAGGGAACATGAATCTTAAAAAAAGAACGCAGTCTGGACCTGAATTAGGAAGGGGAAAAAAGATGCTCTTTGTTTTAATTCCCTCTGAGTTCTGGAGTGCCATCAGGAATCCAAGGATACAATTTAAATATTGCTGGACAGAGTTGGTTTGGTGTCAATAATCTGATTCAGACAGTAAATACTTAAGTGTTCAAGAAGAGACTGACGCAGGTTCTAGGAGCAACTAGGAAAATAATCAAGTTCAAGGAGGTACCAGAAAGATGAGGATTTTGAGAAGACACTGAATTGGGAAAATCTTAAGAACCACCTTGCATAGGAATTCATGATCTCTCAAATCTCTCTGCAGGGGTGGCATTTGGCCCAGCAGTTCAGACACCAGCATCCTGAGTCACACTGCCTAGATTTAATGCCCAACTATGGCTCCTTAACTCCAGGTTCCTGCTACTGTGTCTCAACAGCATTTGTGGTTCAAGTGGTCAAGTCCTTAACACCCACGTGGAAGACCTGAATTGAGCTCCTGGCTTTGGCCCTGCCCATTGCTGGCTATTCCAGTAGTTTTGGGGGATGAACCCGTATATATGGGGGCTTGCTCTTTTGTGCGTTTTTCTCTCTTCCTCTTGAACAAAAATATTTTAAGTCATAAAATTTCTTTATGAGAAAAGAAAGGTAAGAGTACATAAAGTTTACAAAGTCTATTACAGGCCAATGGTAACAGAGCTGCTGGAAGATGTTCAGCTACTGAAGCTCTCAGATACAAACCCCCCTTTTTCCTTCCACTGTACATGCAATATTACCTAATTATGACTCTCTGTCCAGAATAACCCTCAGCCTCATTCCTATTTGATATCCCATTACAACATTCTTTGTTTAGCAGAACTTCAGGTCTTGATTCTGCTTCCCTGTGCTCTTTTCTCCTTAATCACTGATAAACCAATCTCTAACCCTTCATTGGCACCCTTGTTTGCAGTCTTGACCCCTGACTAAAGAGCCCTGCCACAGCACATATGCTGGGCTAGGGGGCATCTCATGTCAAAAGTTCCAAATCCAGGGCCACAAACCAAAGTTATTGCTCCACAAAAGAAAAACAGCATTAAAAGAAGTACCGCAAGTAATCAGATGGTGAACTATAGATTTTGACTGTAGATTTATGTAAAAAAAAAAAAAAAAACAACTAGGGTACTTGATCTTTGAAGGAAATTCCAGGATAAATTATACTATTTATGCCCAACAATCCATCTACGACCCTCCCATTCCTCCTCGAAAGAAGCATGTTGGGAAGTCAGATAAGGAAAACAAATCACAAGCAGACAATGATGACAGAAGTTACTTCTTGTTATTGATTGTTCCAGCAATGACTGTTTCATCAAGGGAATTTCCATGACCACTGGTAAAATTCTGGAAAGGGCAATGTCTTGTTCCAATTACTGACTAGTGGATGAGTTCATTTTTCAACAAAAGGAATATGATACATGCCTTTATAGCAAACAAATAAAAAGCCATGAAGATATACCTTAGGGTACTAACAGATTGGGTCCCACTGCTGTGAATTAATCAATGGTGCTTTTTACCTCACACAACACAAGGGGGAGCTATAGCATTTTCCTTTCCAAGGTAAAAGAGCCATTCTTCAACATCTTCCACTTAGTAAAGGATAAATCCAGCACAAGCCTAGTAAGAGTTGTGAAGGAATTTTCCATGACCAGTTTTTTTGGGGGGAATGGAACTTGAAAATACATTAAATGCCAAGTGCTGATATAAAAATCTCTCATAAGGCCTCAAAATATCTAATGGATCGTCAGTTCTTTGAACAGGATAAATTCAAAGTTGCCTTAACTTGTTCATTCTCTAAAACTTATCCTGAAATACCCATAATACTGGAACCCCAAAATGAAAATCATACGTTTAACCCCTATAAACAGTGATTTTCTGGGGCTGGCGCCGTGGCATAGCAGGTAAAGCTGCCACTTGTAGTGCCAGCATCCCATATGGGCAATGGTTTGAGACTCAACTTCTCTACTGTTTTTTTTTTTTTTAGATTATTTATTTGGAAGAAAGAGTTACACACAGAGAGAAGGAGAGGCAGAGAGAGACAGGTCTTCCATCCACTGGTTCACTCCCCAATTGGCCACAATCTAAAGCCAGGAGCCAGGAGCTTTTTCTGGGTCTCTCACTCGGGTAAAGTGGCCCAAGGACTTGGGCCATCTTCTACTGCTTTCCCAGGTCATAGCAGAGAGCTGGATTGGAAATGGAGCAGCCGGGACTAGAACCCGTGCCCATATGGGATGCCGGCACTACAGCTTTACCCACTATGCCACAGTGCAGGCCTTTCAAATAAATAAATAATAAAAAGTGATTTTATTTCCTTACTTTAGTTGCCACTCACTCTGTACAGAAGATCTGAATTCTCTTCGCTGCCATGGAAAGTGTATGTGTGTCAAGGAGACAGAAGGACAGACAAGAGACAGAACTCTCCAAAAATCCAACAAAGCCAATGTTTCCACAGTTATTTGGAGCTTTGCAGCTCCTGCCTCCTGGGTTCTCTAAACCACCATTTGACAAAAAACAGGGCTCTGCTCTCAGCTCTCTTGGAGGAGAATGGAGCCTATAAAGCTCAGAGAAGAAAACGAGCAGTTGCTGTGGATTTGCACACTTAAACAGAGTGCCTAAGAGTCCAACAAACCACCTTGCCCTTCTTCTTTCCCCGCTGACATTTTAGTGTTTGTATGATGCTAAAAGAGGCCAGCCTCAAAGAAAAGTGGGCATAGAGCGAAGAAGCTCTGCTCCACGTCCCAAGTTTCATTTGCACAAGTCGTAGGTAAGGAATCATGCTAGCTTGCTGTATGGGCCCCAGAAGCCTTTGAAAATAAGGCTCTGTGCCTGTGATTATGAATTGAAAGTGTGTAATCACAGAAAATTAAAAAGAAAAAGAGGAACGAAAGGAAGAAGGGGAGATGAAACTATAATTGTATTCTTGGAACTTTACCTATGAAATTTATGAAATTTGTCCTCTATCAATAAAAATTTAAAAAAATAAATAACCCGTTTAGAAATTATTTCACACATATTATGAAATATCTAAAGAGAGACTTTTCATTCAATAGATTAGGGATGATGTTTCGTATCAATTTAAAGAACTAAATTAAGAGGAGAATTTATGAAAAAAATTAATACATTCAGTTTGAACTACAGTTTCTACTTTGACATTATGGAAACATAATTGACCTAAATGTTATTTATATCCTGCAGGCAAAAAAATCATTTTAAATTATTTTTATCCTTCAATAAACTATAACAAACTATAAAATAAATAAGGTTAGTGCCTCAACTAATGACTCTACTTCCATTTTCCCTCCTTGAGACCACAGCAAAAATTTACTTTTCCTGAATGAACCTCTAAAGGAAAGAAACTATGACAAGCCAGGCAACAGTAGCCTTTAACATGAAATAGTAGGCTTTTACCCAAACTACAGATTTATACCCAATGATTAAGGTCTAGCTCAAATGTTATCTCCTCCATGAGTGAGCCCACCATTCTCCCAACCTTGTATCTGTCTCCTCAATTCTTGCTTCTTACCTCGATGAATTTTAAAATATGTCAACAGAGAACAGATATTTAGCCTAGCAACTACAATGTCCATGTTCCACATAAGATTACCTGGCTTTGATTCCTGCCTCCGACTCCGTGCTAATGCAGAACCTGGGAGATAGCAGTGGTGGCTCAAGTAACTGGATTCTTGTCTCCCATGTGGGGGACCCTAGATTGGGTTCCCCACTCTTGGCTTCAGTCTCCACCTACTATGTTCATTTTGGGAGTGAACCAGCAGACAGGAGGTCTTTGTTTCTCAAATAAAACCATTTTAAAAAAAGATTTATTTAGTTATTTGAAAGTGAGAGTTAGAGATAGAGAAGAGACAGGGAAAAATCTTCCATCTGCTGGCTCACTCTCTAAATGACCGCGACAATTGGGGCTGGGCCATGCCAAAGCCCAGAGCTTCTTACAGGTGTCTCACCTGGGTGGTAGGGACCCAGGGACTTAAGCCATCTTCTGCTGCCTTCCCAGATGCATCGGCACGAAGCTGGATCAGAAATGGAACAGCCGGGACTCAAACCAGCACCCATATGAGCTTAACCTGCAAAGCCACAGCACCCACCCCAAATAAAACCATTTTTAAATGCATAAGTACCTGCAGAGCAGCAAGGCACATGTCTTCTTTCAGTACAAAGGTTCTGAGAATGCATCCGTTTACTGTCTTCATAAATGTTAGTCTACTACCATTCCGCTATAGTCACCAATCTTACTTTACTACTCCAGAAGACTCTTGCACAGGAAGCTGCAAGGTTGTAAGCAGCTTTACTGTTCATTACAGCAACTGCTAAAAAGGAAGTGCAATGGACTGCATGATTACCTCCCTCCCCCAACTCATGTTGAAATTCTAACTCCCAAGGTGGTGGTATTAAGAGATGTGCCCTTTGGGAGGTGATTATGTCATGAGGGTACCCTCTCATGATTGGGATTAGTGCCCTTATCAAAGAGAACACGGAGAACTAGGGAGCTCTTTGCAGCACAGTTAGGAGACCTCATTCTATGAACCAAGAAGTGAGCCCTTATCAGACACTAAGTATGCCAGTGCCTTGACCATGGACTTCTGAGCCACTATAACTGTGAGAAATAAACTGTTGTTTATCAGCCACCCAGTTTACGAGATTTTCTTACAGCAGAGCAAACAGATTAAGACAGAAAGTATTAACTTTGTACTCTTAAGACTTTTTGAACTTCTTGCCTCCAAATCCCCATTTTGTCAGGCCCACCAATTCTAAATCACCATATCATAATCTCTACCAAATCTTTATCAAGTTCTCCTCTTCCATTAAACTATACTTCAAAGCTTAATATCCTAGCCTTGCCCTTCCTCTCCTCAAATGCTATCAAACTGTCAAGGCAGAGCTCTCCCTTATGGTGGTAAGCAATAAGCTCAACCGGTTATTCTAATGGTATTTTCAGGAGCCAGTGTTCAACATGCCCATTTGATACATGTCAAATCTAGTAATTAGTTCATAGGGTGAAATGACAGGATTAGGTTTGATTTAGTAGGCAGAGAATAATTACAAAAAGAAGTTCTCTAGGTTTTCACTTTGAAGTCACTGAAAGG
Source organism: Lepus europaeus (assembly GCF_033115175.1). NCBI lineage: Eukaryota > Metazoa > Chordata > Mammalia > Lagomorpha > Leporidae > Lepus > Lepus europaeus. The sequence continues at coordinate 23,246,692 of NC_084850.1, read as the reverse complement.
CATTTGGATTTGGCTTTTTTTTATATCCCTATTTTCCTAAGTATTCGTTTATGTATTTTACTTTCTCATGTGTTTGGACACATGAGAGCACATATGACAGAACTTATGTGTCCTAGAGTGAGTGCTAATTTAAAGCCAACACTAAGTGGAACAGTTGCTTCCTTTCCTGTAGTGTCCACTTGCTTCTGCTTGGTAAGTCAAACACCTCTGTAATTCAGTGAACCACATATGCTTACTTCTCTGAAGAGCTGCCTGGGTAACAGGCTTTTGCTGGACATGTCACTCACCATATGGGTATAGAGATAGAGAGAAGGAAAGAAAAATAGATTCATAAGAGCAGGTAGATCAATAATACATTGATTTACACCGTGCCTTATGACAAGGGTCAGAATTCATGAGAATTTCCTTGGGAACTTGCAATTTTCTCACTGAAAGAGACAATGAATTGTACTGGCCATTTTCTACTGCAGTTGTCACTAATTTCCATTGTACTTTTTCATTTTGCTGAGAGGTGACACATTTTAACTACTTCCCAATACTGAAGCAGGAATGTTTCCCATACAGAATCATGAAAGTTGTGCCATCCAACTGTCCAAGCACCTTATTTCCAAATGAGGAAAATACTCCTATGGAAAAATGACTTGCTCAAGGGCACAAAGCTAAATCCCTTATATTCTTTCAATGTCTGTGCATATACTGTCAAGGCACACATTATGTTATACATAAGACCTGAACTCAGGTTCTCCACTCAATCACCTGTGCAACATTTGTCCAAGATACACAATGAAATTTTGTCATTTATATTTTCTGGACATATGTAAACAAATAACATAGGATGCAATTTTTTTTTCAATCTATAGATGGCTTATACTATACCACTTACTTTCCTCCTTGCTGAGGGCTTGTAAACCATGCACAGAGACAAGCACACAGATTGAATGGACCAGGGGAATGAGTTATACAGTTGGATTTTTTCACTATGAATAAAATGAGGGCCAGCAACCTGAGACACTGGCATCTCATATGGGCATCTGTTCGAGTGCCAGCTGCTCCACTTCCGATCTGGCTCCCAGAGAATGGCCTGGGAAAAGCAGCGGAAGATGACCCAAGTGTTTGGGCCCCTGACAGCCACATGGGAGACCAGGATGAAGCTCCTGGCTTTGCCCTGGTCCAGCCCTGGTTGTTGCAGCCATCTGGGGAGTAAACCAGCAGATGGAACATCTCTAACTCTTTCAAATAAATATTTTTTTTAAAAAAAGGATACTGGACATGTCCTAACACACCACCAAGTATCTGTTTTTCAGTGTTCAGGGTTTTTCATTGTATGACGGGAATTAAAAACAAAGGTGGGGTCCAAGAGGGTGATGTTGATTCCTCTGAGGTACTTTCCCCTCTAGCTACAGCTACAAGGTGATTCATAATGTCTAAATGAAGCAACATAGGCAAGTCAGCTTAATTTGTTAGGAAATCAAGAACAGCAGTGAAAACCCAGATTATGTACTCATATTTTTAGATAAATACAAAATTAGAGCTTAATATTTTCCATTTACTATTTGTGAAATAGCACAGTAAAATAAATGACTGAACAAAGAAGAAATTCAAGTGCATCAAGTACACTCTTATCTCTTACTTCTAATATCCCTATTTTTCTAACTGTGCCTATTCTTTTAAAACCCCCCAACACCCACACACACTTTAAACTAGGAATTTCCATTTACACCTTGATAGTGCATAAAACCTAGGCGATAACAGCCTTTCTCCCCTTTATTACTCTTGCCAACCTCTTCAGTTCTGCACTTTTCTCTCCCACTCTAGCCATTCTCCAGGCTGGGGATCTAAAAGGCTTTTTAAAGAGTAAACAACATTTTGTGCCTCTAGCTATTCCTCATTCATTCATTTAAAAAAAAACACATTTTTACCATCTGTTTTCTTAAAGGGGCAATGTTGTTTAGCCATCACAAAAACTCACACACAGAATTAAGCTAAAACAGAATTTTTCATTAACTCAATTTGTGCCTAAACTGACTTATTTGTGATCATTTAGGTCCTTCCTGTTCTCAATGTTAACTAGCTCAATGAATGAAAACCCTATAGATTATTCATGTCAGTAATCTCTGCAATTAATATATGAAGGATTTTTAAATTTTATAAAAACGGAACGTCATGTATTTTATATATAATTTTAAGAGTATGATACATCCCACCCTCCTTTCCTTTTCTCTCACGATCCCTCTTGTTCTTTTGATCTTCACAATGATATAGTTTCAATTTTCTTTATAATCACAAGCATAATCCTCCACTAAATAGAGAATTCAACAAATAGTAAGTAGAACCACTGTTCCTCGAGAGTATAGATAGGGGCTATAAACAATCAAATCTCAAAGTGTCAATTTCATGCATATACATTACATTTTTGTACTCTGTATGTGGAAGACAGTATGAAGGCACTTTAAAAAGTTCATGGATTGAAATGGAATTAAAAGTATTTTTCCGTGAACTTTTTGATGTGCCTTGGTACGGTAGACCATACAACAACAAAAAGGTATTGTTTCTTGAAAATAAAAAAGTACTATTAAGCACAAGGAAAGGAATGTGTAAAAAAAACCCACATTATCTATTTAAAATATTGAACATCTAAAGAACAAGTGTCTGGTCTGTACTCTGTTTCTAGCAAGCTGTGAGAACTGTGAACTAACCTTGCCTCTTCACTGACCCTATTTCATCTAGCACAGCACTACATAATGGAACTTTCAGCAGTGATGGAAAAGTACTGTATCTGCACTATTAATATAGTAGCCAGCAGTCAAATGTGGTTATTAAACGTTTGAATGTGCCAATGAGACTGAGGAACCCAATTTTTGAATTTAATATCATTATTTGATTAAAAGATTTATTTGAAAGGCAGAATTACAGAGAGACAAGAAGATACACATATAGAGAGAGATCTTCCATCTGCTAGTTCACCCTCCAAAATGGCTGCAACGGCTGGGGCTGGGTCAGGCTGAAGGCAGGAACCCAGAGCTTCTTCCAGGTCTCCCACACAGGTACGTGGTACTTGGGCCATCTTCTGTTGCTTTCCCAGGTTCTTCAGCAGGGAGTTGGGTTGGAAGCGCATTAAGCAGCTGGAACTCAAACTGGCATCCATGTGGGATGCTGGCACTGCAGACGGCAGCTTAACCCACTACACCACAATGCCAGCACCTATTTAATATTTTTAGTAACTACTAGCCAGATCTATAAAAGTTGACTGTAGGCACAGCTTAGTACACTGCCAGTTCTGGAAAAATCTATAGTGGTATCTATTCCCATATGGTAGATATTGTAGGCTGCCTGAACCAATCCCCTTCTACAATATTTCCCTTCTCAACCTTCCAGGGATTGGAGAACATGTAGCACAGCTGTCAACCGACAGTGTCAGGAGCCTACTGAGTTTGTTTACCTGATAAAGGACAGACATACCTGGAAGGACTCCTTTTGCCATATGATAGTCAATCTTTCCCATTTCATGGACTCAATATTTATGTGACAGCTGGAATAAGGAAATGAAGTACTATGAGATGACAAGTATAAAGATGACAGCTAGAATAAGGAAGCCTTCCTAGGCTCATAAGACATATGAAGACGAAATACAACCAGAATTGAAGTGTCAACGTATTTCTTAAGAGCATGGTTCCTTGAAGATGTCATTGAACCACTGCAGTAACTACCATACTTATTTAAGCTACTATAGCTATGTTCTGTTAACTTGCAGATGAAAGCCCAGGATCACTGGCTATGGAGTTTTATGACATTTAACTCCAAAGGTTTGGAGAAGAAAACACATTTCAGATTAGTTGAACTAGAAAGCTAACAAGTTCAGAATGGCAGAGTAAAATGAAAGATTACAAGAGTATCGACCCATAATGATCTAGAGCTACTATACAAGGAGCAACTTTATTACCAACACCATTTTCTCTGATGAAACAGCACAAACTCTTGAGGTTAAGATCCTGTAGTTGCAGTTAACATGCAGTAAAATTTTTCGTTAAGTCAAACATAACTAAATGATGCTTAGCTTTAATCATTCATTCTATATTCACACAGGAAAGAAGCCATGAAAAGAAACTGACAGCCCAAGATACCATTTTTTATTTTTTAAAAAATATTTATTCATTTATTTGAAAGAGTATGTATGCGTGTATGTGGGGGGGTGAGAGAGAGACAGACAGACAAAGAGACATCTTTCATCTGCTGGTTCACTCCACAAATGGACACAATGGCTAAAACTGGGCTGATCCGAAGTCAAAATCCTCATCAGGATCTCTCCCATGTGGGTGCCGGGGCCCAAGAACTTAGGTCTTCTGCTGCTTCCCCAAGTACATTAGTGGGGAGCTGGATCATAAGTGTAGTGGCCAGGACGTGAACCAGTCCCACATGAGATGATGCTGGCACAGGAGGCAGCAGCTTTAATGATTAAAATAATTAAACTCCTACTAGTTAAAGCCATAGATTTACAGGCAATGACAGAGTAGCAAAGAATAGTGAGATGAAACTGTAGAAATAAAATGTTCAGCATTAAAAAGAGCAAGTCAGTAAGAAAGCGGGAAGCAGGCTGCCACCTAGAGCACCAGCATCCCACACGGGTGCCGGTCTTGGCTGCTCTACTTCCGATACAGCTCACGATTATGTACATGGGAAAGCAACAGAAGATGGACCAAGTGCTTGGGCCCCTAAACCCACAGGGAGACCTGGAAGAAGCTCTTGGATTCTGTCTGGCATAGCCCTTGCTGTTGTGGCCATTTGGGAAGTGAACCAGCAAATGGAAGATCGGGCTCTCTCTCTAAAACTATCCTACGACAACAGAGCTAAGTTCAAGACGGATTACAATAGACAATCAGTTACACATTTAGGGAGTTCGGGCAGCACAACTGAGTGAGTATGGATACTTAACATTCCAATCACAAGTAGCATCAGAAGAAGCCTTATGTGTGACCAATTGAACACAGTGGGTCTCAATGTTTACGGGGTTTCAGAACCACTTGAAAAAGCACTTTGAAAGGTATGAAAGGGAGAAAGTATGTTTGTGACTGCTGAAAAGGTGGGAAAATGTAAAATCTATTAAAAGACAATAGATGTAACTATTTTCACAATTCAGGAAAGAAGTCCCTCCACAGATAACAACAGAAATATCAACTTGATTGTCTTTTATTTTAACTTGGAAAGAGAGTGAGTGTTATTTGTAATATGAGGTTGGGGTGTGGGATTGTTTGTACAGAGTTCCATGGAGAGGACAGGACTGCTGTGTGCATTAGAGTGAGAATGTGAGCGTGCTGGGCAGACTAGCAATTGACTATAGTGTGGACTGCTGTGGACTGTGTTAGTCAGTAGGCAATCACAGCACTGTCTGCTCATCATGGTAGCCACAACCGCCGTCCACCAACACTGATGGAGGAAATGGTGCATCCAAGCCATGTGGAAACAATCAAAACCCCGACTCTGAGGGGCTCGCCTTACAATGTAGGGAGGGGCACCAACAGCCATCTCCTCTTGCTATATGGAGAGGAACTTTCTGTGTCAGAAATCACCCAGGACTCAGAGAACAAAAGAAAGCAGAGCTGTGAAACAAAAAGAAAATACTGTATGGAAATGACATGGGGCTGACAGGGGTAGCAGGTAAAGCCACTGCCTGCAGCATAGGCATCCACATGGGTACTGGTTTGAGTCCTGGCTGCTCTACTTCTGATCCAGCTCCCTGTTAAGGCACCTGGGAAAGAAGAAGATAACTCAAGTTTTTGGGCTCCTGCTACCGAGGTGGGAGACAAGGAAGAAGCTCCTGGCTTTGGATCAGCCCAACTCCAGTAGTTGTGTTCATTTGGGGAGTGAACCAGTGGATGGAAGATCTGTCTTTCCCTCTCTAACTCTGACTTTCAAATAAATAATAAATCTTTTTTTAAAAAAAGTTAAGTGCCACTACAAGATTTCTCAGCAACATTCTAAAAATTCTGTTTTTTGTTTATAAGCTATTTTGAATTATTTTTCTAACACTTCCCATTCAAAGTGACTCCAGTAATAAATTACGTATACAAACAATCAGTTAAGAAATGGGCTAAGGATATGAACAGGCACTTCTTAAAGGATGATATACAAACAACCAACAGACACGTGAGAAAATGCTCAGGATCCTTAGCCATCAGGGAAATGCAAATAAAAACCACAATGAGGTTTCACTTCACCCCAGTTAGAATGGCTATTGCCCCCCCCAAAAAAAAAATCAACAAATAACAAATCCTGTCAAGGATGCAGTGAAAAAGGTACCCTGACACACTGTTGGTGGGAATGTAAACTAGTACAACCATTATAAAAGACAGTATAGGGATTCTTCAGAAATCTGAAAATAGATGTACCATATGACCCAGCCATTCCACTCCTGGAAATTTACCCAAAGGAAATTAAATCAGCATATGAAAGTGTTATCTGTACTCTCATGTCTATAGCAGCTCAACTCACAATAGTTAAGATATGTAATCAACCCAGATGCCATCAACTAATGACTGGATTAAAAAAAATGAGGTATACATACACAATGGAATATTACTCAGCCATAAAAAGAATGAAATCCTGTATTTCCCAACAAAATGGATGCAACAATATGCTTAGTGAAATAAACCAGTCTCAAAAAAAAAAAAAAAAAAGGTTTTCCCTGATTTGTGGTAACTACTACAGGGTACAAAAAAATGTAATGTATATAAGTGAAATTGACATTTTGAGATTTGATTACTGTTTATAGCCCTTATCTATACTCTTGAGGAACGGTGGTTTTTCTACTTGTTGAAATTTTTGTTTAGTGGCGGGTTAAGCTTGTAATTATAAAGTAAAGCATGTCATTGTAAAAATTAAAAGAAAAATAACAAAGGGAGGAAGAGGGAGGGTGGAAGCAGGAATGGAGGGAAGTACCATTAAGCTCTTAAAAATGTATATATACAGGGCTGGCATTGTGGTATAATGGGATGAGCCGAGACCTGTAGCACCAGCATCCCATATGGGCACTCGTTCGAGTTCTGGCTATTTCACTCCCGATCCAGCTCCCTGCTAATGCACCTTGGAAAGTAGAAGACGACCCAAGTGTTTGGGCCCCTACCACCCATGTGGGAGACCTAGATGAAGCTCCTGGCTCCAGCCTGGCCCAGTGCTGGCTGTTGTGCCCACCTGGGGAGTAGAAGACTGATCTCTGCCTTTCCCTCTCTAACTCTTTCAAAATCAATCTTTTTTTTTTTTTTGACAGGCAGAGTGGATAGTGAGAGAGAGAGACAGAGAGAAAGGTCTTCCATTTTTCCGTTGGTTCACCCCCCAATGGCCACTGTGTCCAGCGCACCGCGCTGATCCAAAGCCAGGAGCCAGGTGCTTCTCCTGGTCTCCCATGCGGGTGCAGGGCCCAAGGACTTGGGCCATCCTCCACTGCACTCCCAGGCCACAGCAGAGAGCTGGCCTGGAAGAGGGGCAACCGGGACAGAATTCGGCGCCCCGACCGGGACTAGAATCCGGTGTGCCGACACCGCAGGTGGAGGATTAGCCTATCGAGCCATGGCGCCGGCCTTTAATTTTTTTTTTTTAAAGAGCTGTTTGTACTTATGGGACATAGAAGTTCCTTAGCCTTATAGCCAAGCTTGTCAGATAAGTATGTTTAAGGTCAGAGAGGTTTTAAGCACTTGAGATAGGACTAGAACTCAAGGCTCCTATCTAGTATACATTCTCTTTCTCAGTCTACCTTGGGATTGGGCTAAGAACTTTTATTCAATAAATCCAAGGTTTGATGGGGGTGTTTCAGAGATGAGAAGCAGGACAACAGTCAGAAGGTACAAGGAGTCGTGTTGTCCCAGAGAAGAGAGTTTGAGAAATAAGGATATTTGTTATTTCAGTACTCTCCTGGATGATCTCCAAGAAAGCCTGCTTTATCCTGATTTCTATTTCCTAGTACACAGAGAGTATAATCCAGAGGCTTTGGTTCCTCCATGCCCACCAAAGGTTAACAGCCTTCCACAAATTTCTCAAGAAGTGACTCACTCAGTGTCTTCTAGATAGCATTTAATTCTTTATCTATAGAAGGAGCTAATCAGGTGGGAGTGTCATGGGTCCCACAGCTCCAATTTTTTTGTACCTTCTTTTCCACTCATTTTATATCTTCCCTCCTGAGTTTTAATGATATAAACAGCACAGAGGTACTATCATCCTCCATACCTAAACTACAATGGATTCATTCAATGGTTTTACAGCACTGAGCATTCAAGTCACAGCTGCTTTCTGGTTTGCCTTGCTCTGCCTTAATGGTCAACAGAAAATACTGAGACCTTTATAGGAAAGCAGAAAACTTAACATAATAATGGCATCTTAACAATTCACTGGAATGCAGTATGGGCTTAGCTGGTTTTAAGATTCTGTCCTTCAAGCTCCCAATGTATGTTATTCTTCTTACTCCCCATAATGAACCCCATTTCTTATCAGTCAAAATCTGATATGAAAGTTGAAAACCATCCACTTGCATAAATGATTTGGCAGAATAATAATGCCTAATGATACAACTTAAATAATCAAAGCAAACCCTTCCCTCAAAATCCCATTCCTACATTCTATCACCCGATAAGGTTATTGATCCAGCCTAGCCCAAAGAGTAACAGGTTCTTAGGTATTGTCACTGAACTGCAATATTGACAATAAACTTACAGGTGCTATTTATCATCCAAAATATGTTACAGAAATAGAAAACAATCGCAGAAATGGCTGCTGCATACATGCAGATGGCTGGGACTCTATCTTCAAAGAACAACTTCAAGTACAGTAAGTAACTAGAGAGCTCAGGTACTATGACATTCTTAAAAGAACACATTTGAAATTTTCAAGAGACATGCTCATGAATACTTGAAATGGAAAAAGAGCCTAAAGTTTCAATGATTGATTGCACAGCCATGTCTGCACTCACTGAAGAGAGAGGAGATGAGAAAAATATTGCTTTCACTTAGTTTTAAGAGAAGTGATGTGTAGCAGTTGGTGGGGTAGGGGGGGAAAGGATGTAATTAATTACGTACAGCACTAGTTTCCTGATTGAATGGGATACCCCCAGCTCTCAGAAGGTTGCCAGTGACAGATTGGAGCTGCACAGCCACAGCAATGGCCCTCGCAGTGGAAGTCATTATATTGGGTGTCAGGCGATGTAAATCACAAGGAATGCAAACCCTCCACCCACAGACCCAGATTAGTCAGCCACAGAGTTGAATTATTATGTGAAATGCTGTTGTGCTTTTAAAATAGAAAGACAAGCCAAATTGCACTTTAAAGAACTGTAAACACCAAGCTTCCCCACAGGGAATTTCCTTATCTGTGCTTTACCTGCATATTCTATAGCTATTGCTCCCAGTGATCCTCTATGGCTACAGAAAGAAGGATGGAGAATGTCATGGTCCACTCAGGAGGCCATAAAAAATACCATGCCCTGGGTGGCTTGAACAAGAGGTATGTATTTCCTCACAGCCAAGCTGGAGGCTGGGAAGTCCAAGATCAAGGTCCAGCAGGGTTTGGTTTCTGGGGAGACCTCTTTCTAGCTTGCAGGTATGGCCAACTTCTCCTTGTTTACCGGGGGTTGGGAGAGGAGAGGTTATCTCTCTTCATATTAAGGCCACTAATCCTATCAGATCAGAAGCCTACCTTTAAGACTATTTTTTTTACCTTACCCTTTTATTAATTACTTCCTAAAAACCCTATCCCCAAACAGAGCCACAGTGTGGATAAGAGCTTCAACTTTTGAGTTTGGGGGTAGAGGACACAATTTGGTACACAGCAGAGGTGATGCCCTTTGGGGTTATAAACATGATTTTATTTTCCAGTGAGACTTGTTCTTTGTATATTAAAATAAGCCACATGATCTAATAACCAAAAAAGGGCCATGATTGGAGTCCTGAAGTTATCAAAGATGTTGCCCATGCAGAACAGAAATGAGTAATTATACAGTAGTACATGATAGCAGTTATTTTCATCAACAGGAGCCAAGTGAATCTTGACAGTAGCAATCCAGGTGCTATCAAACTAGATACCTTGGTCCTCTTTCCTAAATTATTTGAGCACTCCCATTCTCTACCATTTCTCCTTCAAATCCCTAGGTTCCAATACAGAAGGTATGGTAACAACTGGTTTGCCCCTTTTCTTCCTCTCTCTGGATCCCTTGACATTCCCCACCCTCACTGCTTTCTAAGATATATTTATTTGAAAGGCAGAGTGGCAGGTGTGTGTGTGGGAGTTGGGGAGGAAGGAGGTAGAGATCTTCCACCTGCTGTTTCACTCCCTAAATGGCTGCAATAGCCACAGCTAGGACAGGCTGAAGCCAGGAGCCAGGAACTTCATCCAGGTCTCCCACATGGATGGCAAGGGCCCAAGTACTTGAGCTATCAATCTACTGCTTCTCAGGTCAATTAGCAGAGAGCTGGACTGGAAGTGGAGCAGCCAGGATTCAAACCAACACTCTGATATGGGATGCAGGAGTCCCAGGTGGTGACTTACCAGCTGTGCTACAAAGCTAGAGAATATTAGGAAGAAGCAATTAAGGGATTTCTTTTTGTTAGGAGTTAGAGTAGCAGTCCTGTGACTCAGAGGCAGAGATTGGGGCCAGAAATACAACACTTGAAATTGCAAACAATCAGCTTGCTTCCTTGGAATGTACAGAAAGAACTCTGGCATAGGCAGTTAAAAAAACTGAAAGGTACTAGTATTATTAGGTGTTACTATGGCTATTTATGTTCTTTATCTTTTCATACAATCTTCTATGCATTATCCTTCTTCCTTTTACTATCAAGGCCCATTTCCCCTTAAGAGAAAACAGAAGGCAAGGCAAGTCTTGACCTTGAGAAAAGTAGCTTCTATTCTTGTGAAAATCTCTACTAATCCAATTGAGTTCCCAAAACTGGTAAAGGCCAATTAAGTAAGCCCACCCTCCCCAACCAGAATACATTTACAGGCCTGGTTAGGCCAAGCTCTCTAGTAACTCTGTCCCATTGTTCTCTGCAGCAATAGCAGCCTGAGGCTTGACACTGATTCCTAAATGCAAGACCTTTTGTGAGCTCAACGTTTCCATGCATTCTATCATCTAACATGGAGGCCAATATGCTTCAGCAAACTCCTAAATCATTAATCACTAATCATGTAATTTTAAATACCTTTTATTATTTTCAAAGTTTTAGATTTGAAGATTTAAAAAAAAAAGAGAGGGGAAGAGAGGAAGAGAAAAATCTCTTCTATTTGCTGATTTCCTTCCCAAATGCCCACCACAGCCAGAGCTGCACCAGGACTCAGAACTCCACCCAGACTTGAACCAGCACTCCAATAAGATAAACCTACTATGCCACAGTGCCGACCCCAGGAAGTTTTTAGATTTACTGTGTACTGGATCAGTAGGAATGACCCCATTTTCATTTCTAATATTAGTAATTTGTGTCTGCTTTTTTTTCCTTATTAGCCTTGCTAGAAGCTTGTCCATTTTACTGATCTTTTCAAATAATCTGATTTTGGTTTTGCCAATTTTTGTTTCCCTGTTTTTAAATTTCAATTATTTCTCCACTAATTTTTTTCTTACTTGTTTTTGCTTTAGGCTCAAGTAGTTCTCTCTCTCTGCCTCTCATTTTGTTAGGTAGGAAGTCAGTTATGAGCTTATGTGTGTATGACAGGCCTAAACAGAAGACATCTATGTGCATCTGCATCTCAAAGTCATCCTAACAATGTTTCAGGGGAAGCCCAGATTTCGCATCCTGCCTGCCCTGCCCCCTTCTACCTGATAACCTGCCAGGTGGAGGCCCTCACCCCTCCTGCTTCCTGCCTGATAAATCTTCCACAATCTCCCAGGTGCAGCCCAGCATCTGCATCTCAAACACCCTGCTCCCTTCCTCAGGTCTGATAACATTTGCATCCATAAAGTCCTTTGTTTCAGACCTTCCACAGGAAGAAGCTTCTTAACATTTACATCCATTAAGTCTTTCTTTCCAGGTGGAAGCATGTGAAGACAAAGACCTACTTCTTTAAAAACCCCAGCCTAAATGCAGGCTGGGCACTCTCTCTCAGGTCCTGTCTGGAGAGGTGCCCATCCGTTTTTACGGATGTCCCTACCCTAATAAACTTTGCTACTTTTACCTCCCACTACTCTCTGTCTCACGCCTGAATTCTTTCTTGCGCGAAGACAAGAACCCTGCAATTTCTCCGGTAACATTTTTGGCAACCACGAAGGGATTTTGAGAAGACATCGGAGGTCAGTATTCCTTCCCTCAAGCGGGACCGGATCTGTGGAAGTGACCGTTGAGTGTCCGGCACCCCACAGCTCTCCGAGAACGCGGAGTCCCCCCGGCCACGGCTTAGCTACGGCCGAAACTCCAGAGGGATTGTAAGGAACGGGAGGGCGATTAGGAAGGGCAGTTGCCTGAGAGCGTGGAGACCCCCTGAGCTCGCTTTGGCTTCCCGGCGGCCGGACCGCGACCCGAGGACCAGGTCTCTCTCTTGGAGGGACGCCTGGTCACGCTGCCTACTGCTACGCGAGCAGGGCTTAGCTTCGGTCGAGGCTAATATTGGCCCTCCAGGTAAACTCAGACAACTAGGTAGTGGGCACTCTTGAGCGATAGGAGATTTCGAACCCCACTCAGCCCCCAGACACCAGGGCCTCTGAGATTCGTAGTGGAAGGTGAGGGCAGTCCTCTGTCACTTTCCGCCCTTCTCCAGGGGCTCCCTCCCCCACTCTTTGCTTTCTTCATCTCCATTCCTATACAGCTGGCCAGGAGAAAGTAAGAGGGAATTCCACCTAGGGATAAGCTGTTGCCAGTTAACCCTTTCCAACCTGGTAGAAGGTTTTCCGTCTTTGCAGCTTATGGTAGCTTTGGTGCGTCTTGAAGTTTTTGTGAGCTGTTACTGTTGCTAAGCTTTGATTGTCTGAGGATTGAATCTGGAAAGGAGCTAAAGTTAACTATCTGTATTAATTGACTGAGTAATTACAGTAGTCGTGATTAGATCTGGCTTTGGTTAAAGTATTCGAGCAGTGCGGATTGAGATCTCACCTTGATGGCTGTTCTGATTATTCTAGATAGTTTGAACTTCTTTGTTGCATTATAAAGGTTTTGCTAGCTTATATTGTGCCTACCAAGGGTCTGGTTCCTTATGTGCTGTTAATGGGACGTAGCTTCAGAATTGACCTCATTCCCCCACGGATTTTTGTGTCAGGTCTGACTTGCTCTGCGTGTTGAATTGTGCGGCAGCAAGGGCAGTGGGAAGCATGTGCCCTCCCTCCTTCTGGTGTCTGACCAGGGCCCGGTCGGCGCCAGGACAGGGAGCTGGTTATCTCTCCCCGCTGCACTTCTGTCTTTACTTGCGGCCCTCCCCTGTTCCCCTAGGCTTAGATCTGGACAGGGAGCCATCAGATAGACTTTGCAATTGGGCCGCACCCTTCCAAGTAAAAGGCAGTTTTGCAGAAGTTGTTTCAGAAGAGGGGCTGACTGGCTTAGCCAAATTAACATTAAAACAGCCAGAGGCCATCAGGCCAAGTCTGACTAAGGGATAGTACTGAGAACAGGACCCCAAAAGGGAGAGATTTAGAGACGTTTTGAGGCGGTTATGCGGCAGATATTACTGGGTTCCAGGAACCCCAAGAGTGTTTGCAGGTTACACGGTAATACTAGTTAAGCCCGGCAACCCAGGCCCATAACCCACTGGCTACGTAGCGAGCCAAGGAGTGATTTGGAGGTTTGCGGGGACGCCTGCTCCCTCCTAGCACGGCAGAAACCTCTGCCACGATTTCTCCTCTATTCTCTTTCAGATGGGAAACCAGTTCTCTTTACCACCACGTGACTCACCGCTAGGATGCATTCTCAGAAATTGGTCTCGGTTCGACCCAAGGGTCTTAAAAAAAAAATTGCTAGTTTCTCTCTGTAACAACGTGTGGCCACAATGCAAACTAAATGATCAGAGAGTGTGGCCAGGAAATGGGACTTTAGATTCTACTACCATTTCTTGTTTATACCTATACTGCCGTGAGCACGGTAAATGGACAGAAATCCCTTATGTGCAGGTCTTTATGGCGCTTAGGAGAAATCATGAGCTCTGTCAGAGATGCAGACCGGACTTAGCAATGCTAACTTCATTTGAGTTATTATCAGGAGCCCACTGTAAAGCTAAGCCAAAGGAGCCACCATCTAGCACTCCCCTAGATGCCCCGGAGCCACCACGCCCTCAGCCTCCTGTGGAGCCAACCGCCCCACCTAGCCCGGAGGCGAGGCCTCCCAGGAGCCCCAGCCCCAGCCCGGAGGCGAGGCCGAGGCCTCGCAAGAGCCCCAGCCCAGAGGCGAGGCTGAGGCCTAGCCGGAGCCCCAGCCCCAGGCCGAGTATAAGCGGGAACCTGAGCGCAGGCGGGAGCTCAGCGCTGGGGCGGAGGGTGTAGGAATGTTTCCCCTACAGGAAGTGATGGGACCCAATGGCCCCACCAAGATACGGGTCCCCTTTAAAATGCAGGATTTAAACGAGATGAAAGCGGAAATGGGAAGCTTCACCGAAGATCCCAACAGGTGGCTAGAGGGATGGTATAAAATTACCGGTATGTTTGAGCTTACTTGGAAGGATGTAGTATTTCTGCTAAACACTACCCTAACTCATGGAGAAAAGCAAATGGTGTCGCAGCATGCCAACGACTATGCAAACGCCTTGCATAGGCAGGATGAGGGACACCCAATCGCGGAGGCAGCGATCCCAGTTAAGGAACCCTCATGGAACTATAATACCCCTGAGGGAAGAAAAAGTAGGGACCACATGCTGGCTTGTCTTTTAGCAGGTCTAAGGGCAGCCAGTAAGGCAAGACCGAAGAACTTTAATAAGCTATCAACGATAGAACAGGGACTACAAGAAAATCCAGCTGCCTTTCTAGAAAGGCTCAAAGAGGGTCTTGATAAGTATACTGATCTAGATCCTGACTCTGCTGTAGGAAATGCCATATTGGGGGATAGGTTTCTAACTCAAGCCGCCCCTGATATTAGGAGAAAGCTCCAAAAATTAGGGATGGGACCAAGCACCCCCTTGGCTGACATTATCAAGGCTGCCTCTGCTGTTTATTTTAACAGAGATCAGGAGGAGGAGGAGCGAGACAAGCAGAAGGAACAGCGTAAGGATAGGCGGCAGGCCCAGTTGATAGCTGCTTTGCGCGGTAATCTGCCATCAAAGGGACCCAGCAAGGCCGGCCCACCTCCAAGTGGTAACTGCTTTCACTGCGGGAAGCCAGGGCACTGGGCTAGAAGCTGCGCCGGCTTCCGAAGAAGCCCTGCCCGCTTTGCAAAAAGCCTGGCCGCTGGAAGCGAGACTGCCCCGAGAGTCGAAGGACTCCCGGGTCAGGATCGCAAAACCTGTTGGCCCTAAACTGAAGGAGCCCTTCGCTCTGTCCGGCTCCCGAAGCAACCATCGCCATCGAGGGGGCAGAGCCTAGGGTCACAGTTGATGTGGCAGGTAGGACCGTAAATTTTCTCTTAGACACGGGGGCCGCCTACTCTGTACTTGTCTCATATTCCGGGCAACTCTCCTCACAGTCCAGCCAAGTAATGGGAGTCAACGGGGTGCCTTCCCTAAGGAGATTCACACCCCCTTTATGTTGCCTTTGGGGGAAGACCATATTTTCCCACCAGTTCTTAGTAATGGCTGAGTGTCCCACTCCCCTATTGGGAAGGGACCTCCTAAGTAAGCTGGGAACTCGAGTGACTTTCTCTGCACATGAGGATGGCCAGATTCCTATTATTGCCATGTGCCGTCCCCTGTCTTCTGACATACCATGTGAAGAGATAGAGCTACGAGTTAACCCACAGGTATGGGCCTCGGACATACCTGGCCGGGCCTTGAAGGCCCGCCCAATCGTTATTAGACTTAAAGACCCTAATAATTTTCCAAATCGGAAGCAATATCCTATAAAGCCAGAAGCTAGAGAAGGCCTTCAGCCACTAATTGACAAGTTTCTGAAGCATGGGTTGTTGACACCCTGCAATTCCCCTTGCAATACGCCCATCCTGCCAGTTAGAAAGAAAGATGGGGAGTACAGATTAGTTCAAGACTTGCGGGTCATTAATGAGGCAGTAATACCCATTCACCCTATTGTGCCCAATCCCTATACAATACTGGGAGAAATACCTCCAGGGACTAAGTGGTTTTCAGTCTTAGACCTTAAGGATGCCTTTTTCTGTATCCCTTTAGACCCCTCTTGTCAGTTTTTGTTTGCCTTTAAATGGGTCAATAGACAAAACTTAAAGCAACAGCTAACCTGGACCATATTACCACAGGGGTTCCGGGATGCACCACACCTACTTGGGCAGGCCCTTTCAGAGGACCTCAGGGACCTATCTCTTGAGGGGGGTGGGAGGATACTCCAATATGTAGATGACTTGCTTATCTGTTCTCCCACCCGAGACTCTGGCCTTCAGCATTTAATCAAAACCCTTAACTTCCTGGCAGAACGTGGCTACCGAGTATCCAAGAAAAAGGCACAGCTAGTCCGCCAGGAAGTTAACTATTTAGGGCTCATCCTCACTCCTGGGGAGAGGAGACTAGCCCCAGAGAGAATACAGGCCATACAGCAAATCCCTGCCCCTACCACCTTAAGGCAACTCCGAGCATTCCTCGGACTGACTGGGTACTGCCGGCTATGGATTCCAAAATATGGAGAAATAGCAAGGCCTCTATACCAGGCTCTAAAGGATAGCCCAGAGCAAGGCCCCCTCCTCTGGGAGAAAGAGCAAACTACAGCTTTTGCTCAGCTAAAGGATGCTATGACTAAAGCCCCTGCGCTAGGACTGCCAAACCCAGAGAAACCCTACCAGCTGTATGTCACTGAGAGGCAGGGAGTCGCCTTAGGAGTGCTAACTCAGGATCTGGGACCTGTTAAGCAACCTGTGGGTTACTTTTCTAAAACCTTGGACATGGTTGCACAAGGATGGCCTCACTGCCTAAGGATAATAGCAGCAGCAGCCTTGCTGGCAAAGGAGGCTTCTAAGATTACATTGGGGCAAAATATTACCCTTTATACCTCGCATCAGATAAATTCTCTATTAGAGCAAAAGGGCTCTCACTGGCTCACAGATAGTAGGATACTAAACTATCAGGTCCTCCTTCTAGAAAACCCTCAGGTAAAAATAAGGCATTGCTCTACCCTAAACCCAGCTACCTTAATGCCAGTTCCAGGGGAAATTGGTCCCCTCCACTCCTGTACTGAGACTATAGACTTAATCTATGCCAGCAGAAGGGACCTAAAAGACAGCCCCCTGACTAACGCAGATGAAGTTTGGTTCACAGATGGAAGCAGCTTTGTCAGGGACGGAACCCGCTTCTCAGGATATGCAGTAGTCACGGCACAGCACGTTATTGAAGCTCGTGCCCTGCCCCCAGGAACTTCTGCTCAGCTAGCAGAACTGATCGCCTTAACCAGGGCTCTAGAACTGGGTAAGGACAAGAGAATTAATGTATATACAGATTCAAAATATGCCTTTTTAGTCTTGCATGCTCATACAGCAATATGGAAGGAAAGGGGATACCTGACAGCGAGAGACACCCCCATCAAGTATGGACCTCAGATCCTCAAGCTCCTTGAGGCTGTAAATCTGCCCAGAGAGATTGCAGTCATGCACTGCAGAGGCCACCAAAGAGGCTCTGACGAGATTTCCCGAGGTAACTCTTTTGCAGACTCAGTAGCTAAAAAGGCTGCCACTGCTCAGCCTGACCTCCTAGGTCCTCTAATCCCGGCAGTCTCCGGAGAGGCCCTGACTCCCTATTACACCCCAGAGGAAGAGGCCAGGGCCAAAGAACAGGGATATGCCAGGACAATAAAAGGATGGTACCAGCAAAAAAAAAAATAACATATCTTCCCCAGACATTACAATGGAAAGTCATAAAAGGGCTTCATGACTCTTGTCATTTTGGGAGAGATAAACTTAAGAAGCTGTGTGATAAACTATTTCGTGGAAAGGGCCTAGCCAAAACCATTCACAGAGTCTGTCAAAATTGCACTCTGTGCGCCATAAATAACTCCCAGGGGTCTCGACCCCCACCTTTAATTAAACCGATGCAGCGAAAGGGAACTTACCCTGGGAAAGACTGGCAAATAGATTTTACACAGATGCCACCCTGTCAAGGCTATAGGTACCTGCTTGTACTTATAGACACCTTTACTGGATGGGTAGAAGCCTTCCCAACCAGAACTGAGAGAGCTCAGGAAGTGGCCAAAATTCTCCTAAAGAAAGTTATTCCACGCTTTGGTCTCCCAAAATCTTTACAAAGTAACAATGGGCCTTCCTTCATTTCCCAGATTACACAAGGGATTTGTAAGGCCCTAGGAATAACCTGGCACCTTCACTCTGCATGGAGACCCCAGTCTTCCGGTCAGGTAGAGAGAGCCAACCAGACTCTTAAAAAAAACATAGAAAAACTCTGCCAGAAAACTAGTCAAAACTGGATTTCTATCCTTCCCATTGCTCTACTCAGAATTAGGACAGGACCCACCTCCCAGCTCTCCCTAAGCCCCTTTGAGGCTCTTTATGGGAGGCCTTTTCTACATTCAGATATCCTGGTAGATACAGAAGCCAATAATGCCATCAAATATTTTATTTCCTTGACTCAATTCCAAAAGGCAATTCGGGATCTCGGGCTCCGCACAGACCAGGGTGCCAGCCCATCCCACTTATATGAGCCAGGAACGCAGGTCCTGCTTAAAACCTGGAAAGACGGCTCTCCCAAGTCCCAGCTTGCTCCCACGTGGAAAGGGCCATACACTGTCTTACTTTCCACACCTACAGTGATCAAAGTGCCTGGCATCCCCAGCTGGATCCACCACACCAGGGTGAAGCCGTACTGCCCTGAAGACCAGCAAGACCCCGGACCTAAAGAAACTTGGTCAGTGGAGCCTCTGGAAGATTTGCGCCTACTCTTTAGGAGGAGCCCAAATAAGTAAAGATGCCCTCCCAAAGCCTTCCCTTCTTCCTCCTACTGGCATACTTCCCACCTGGACTCCTAACTGATGCCTCGCCCTTTATCAGGCCACTCCAGGCTGCAGTTAATCTATTGGCCAACACATCCTATGGCCGCTCCTGCTGGATTTGCCTGGAGGCACAGGGCTCGTCTGGGGAAACATGGCCAACCTCTCTAAAGGAATGGGCTCAGACAGAGGGATTTATGTACTACTCAACTTCTACTGGGCATCAGGGTGTTCATGCATCAGTTAAAAAGGACAGCCTCTCACACCCTGTTATAGGACCTATCTATACTAAGGTTGCATTGAGGGCAAAAGCCCCCCTGTGCCTCAGCTCTCCTGAGTTTCCACAGGGGAACCCTGTGGGATCCTTAAATAGCTCTTTTTGTAACTTTACTGTGACAGTGCATACCAAGGACCGGGCACTCCTCATCAAGCCCCCCTTGCTCTTCTCCTCTCCGCCAAACATATCTGTGGCACATCGACTCCGATATACAGGGGGCTTCTGCCAGGGAAGGCCTCTGTCATGTAAACATTTTGCTCTAATGGCTGATTCTAATTGGGGCAGCATAGGAATAGATAATTGCTCCCTCATTCATGAGGATGGCAAGTTAGCCCGGACTTTCATTGACACCACTAGACGGGTAATGTTCTGGGAAGATCTGACGAGCAGTACTTCCCACAACACCACCCCATGTTTTAGTCCACTGACTGCAGCTTCCTTTGCTGCCACGTACCTCTTCAAACGTCCCACTACTAAAAATCCCCCACTTAGCGTACACCACCTCTCTGGGTGCCTCCCTCCCACAGGGGGAATGTACTTTGTCTGTGGGACTCTTGCTTACCAATGCTTACCTTCTAACTGGACAGGGGTCTGTACCCTGGCCTATGTCCTGTCTACTATATCTGTTGCTAATGCTTCAGCCCCTATACCGATTCCCTTACACACTACTTCTCGACTTTCCAAGAGGATCCTCCCTCTGATCCCCATCCTGGTAGGGATCAGCACGGTGGCTGGAGTGGCGGGAGTTGCTACAGGCACAACAGGGGCAGTATCAGCAAACAATATGTATACTAGCCTCTCCTCCGAACTGGCTGGTCTTAACACCCAAATAGCAGCATCCCTCTTCACTCTCCAAAATCAGATCAACTCTTTGGCTGCAGTTGTTCTCCAAAACAGACGAGCGTTAGACATGTTAACTGCCGCTCAGGGAGGTGTCTGTGCCATGCTCCAGAAAGAATGTTGTTTCTGGGTCAATCAGACTGGACAGGTACAAACCCAAATTCGTACTTTCCTGGACAATTCCAAACAGCTCCAGGAGCAGGCCAAGCAGGGCTGGGATTTCTGGCCTAACATCTGGTCATGGAAATCTTGGCTATTTCCTCTCCTTGGCCCAATAACTTCTGTAATCTTGCTGCTTCTCTTTGGACCGTGTGTTTTTAATGCCCTTGTTCGTTTTGTCTCTAACAGACTAAGAGCTGTTAAACTCCAAATGGTCGTCAGACAAGGCTTCCAGCCCATCCCACTGGACGACCTGAGCAGCCCCCTGGACCGAGCAGCACAGTCTTTCCAAGGCTACTGTCACACACCATAAGACAGATAGCAAGAAAAAATACCCAAATCTCCCTCGACGCCCACATGCCAGCTTTAATCGGTGACAACTGAGTGCCAAAGGGGAAACCTGTTAAGTGAAATGGACACTATAAGCAACAATGAACTGATCAGCTCCTGTCCTGACTTTAGATGTACAATGTAATACTTTATCCATTTTAGTATTTGTTGTTATTGTTGTTGTTCTAGTACTATTGGTTGAACTCAGTAATTAACACACAATTATTCTTAGGTGTTTAAATTTTAACTGAAAAGTGATCCCTGTTAAATCTAAGAGTGGAAAAAGAGAGGGAGGAGATGAACAATTTGGAACATGCTCAATCGGACTGGCCGCAAATGGTGGAGTTAGAAACGTGCCAGGGGATTCCAACACAATTCCATCAAGATGGCATGTACCAATGCCATCGCACTAGTCCAAGTGACCAATTTCAGCTCACAATTGATAGCTCTGATAGGTCTAAGACTCAAAGAGATCACACAAACAAGACAAGTATCTGCTAATACTAACTGATAGAAACAAAAAGGGAGAGAAAGATCCAACATGGGAAGTGGGATACACAGCAGACTCATAGGATGGCAGATGTCCTAAACAACACTCTGGCCTCAGAATCAGCCCTCAAGGCATTCAGATCTGGCTGAAGAGCCCATGAGAGTATAGCAGGCATGGA
Source organism: Lepus europaeus (assembly GCF_033115175.1). Lineage (NCBI taxonomy): Eukaryota > Metazoa > Chordata > Mammalia > Lagomorpha > Leporidae > Lepus > Lepus europaeus. The sequence continues at coordinate 23,225,430 of NC_084850.1, read as the reverse complement.
AAGCCAAGATATCATGGAAAAAAAAAAAGACCTAAATGAATGATCTCTGTGAGTGAGATCCCAGTGGAAAGAACGGGGCCATCAAAGAAGGAGGTACCCTTCTCCGAAGGGAGGAGAGAACCTCCACTTTGACTATGACCCTATCGGAATAAGATCAAAGTCAGCGAACTCTAAAGGCTTCCATAGCCCTGGCAACTCATGACTAGAGCCTAGGGAGATTACTGACGCCATGAACAGGAGTGTCAAATTGTTAAATCAGCAACAGGAGTCACTGTGTACTTACACCCCATGTGGGATCTGTCCCTAATGTGTCGTCTAAAGCCGAGTGATGCTATGACTGGTACTGAAACGGTATTTTTATACTTTGCGTTTCTGTGTGGGCGCAGACTGATGAGGTCTTTGCTAATTATATACTGAAGTGATCTTCTGTATATAAAGAGAATTGGAAATGAAAAAAAAAAAAACAACCTGGTGTTAAAATGGAAATGGCATAGAAAATTAATTAATTTGAAAAAAAAAATTATGTAGGATCTCTGTCTTTAATGTGCTGTACATTGCTATTTAATGCTATAATTAGTAATCCAATGGTAGTTTTTTCACTTGATGTTGCTATATGGGCAAAAAGTTGAAATCTTTACCTAATATATACTAAACTGATCTTCTGTATACAAAGAGAATTGAAAATGAATCTTTACATGAATGGAAGGGGAAAGGGAGCAGGAAAGGGGAGGGTAGCGGGCGGGAGGGAAGTTATGGGAGGGGGGAAGCCATTGTAACCCATAAGCTATACTTTGGAAATTTATATTCATTAAATAAAAGTTTAATTAAAAAAAAAAAAAGTTACAGAAGACGGAACTTCATCCATAATCCCAAAAAGAATTTTGGGTATTACCTCTTGAGGGGGGAATGTTAGGTAGGAAGTCAGTTATGTAGGTAGGAAGTCAGTTATGAGCTTATGTGTGTATGACAGGCCTAAACAGAAGACATCTATGTGCATCTGCATCTCAAAGTCATCCTAACAATGTTTCAGGGGAAGCCCAGATTTCGCATCCTGCCTGCCCTGCCCCCTTCTACCTGATAACCTGCCAGGTGGAGGCCCTCACCCCTCCTGCTTCCTGCCTGATAAATCTTCCACAATCTCCCAGGTGCAGCCCAGCATCTGCATCTCAAACACCCTGCTCCCTTCCTCAGGTCTGATAACATTTGCATCCATAAAGTCCTTTGTTTCAGACCTTCCACAGGAAGAAGCTTCTTAACATTTACATCCATTAAGTCTTTCTTTCCAGGTGGAAGCATGTGAAGACAAAGACCTACTTCTTTAAAAACCCCAGCCTAAATGCAGGCTGGGCACTCTCTCTCAGGTCCTGTCTGGAGAGGTGCCCATCCCTACCCTAATAAACTTTGCTGCTTTTACCTCCCACTACTCTCTGTCTCACGCCTGAATTCTTTCTTGCGCGAAGACAAGAACCCTGCAATTTCTCCGGTAACAATTTCTCTCTGTGTAACTCTTTCACATAAATAAATCTTTAAAAAAACCAATATTGTTGTCATTAGTTTCACTTTCACTAATTCACATGTTGTAATCACCAAATATGCTGTTACCATTATTATTTGAAGTTACCCAGTAAAATTACATAAACATTTTAAATTTATATTTATTATTTAGGTGATACTCTTCCCTTTTTATATAGATTTTATTTTCTACTTAAATAATTTTCTTTCTTTCTGAAGAACTTCTTTTAAGAGCCCTTTCCCAGGCCGGCGCCACGGCTCAATAGGCTAATCCTCCGCCTTGCGGCACCGGCACACCAGGTTCTAGTCCCGGCCGGGGCACTGATCCTGTCCCGGTTGCCCTTCTTCCAGGCCAGCTCTCTGCTGTGGCCAGGGAGTGCAGTGGAGGATGGCCCAAGTGCTTGGGCCCTGCACCCGCATGGAAGACCAGGAGAAGCACCTGGCTCCTGCCATTGGATCAGCGCGCTGCGCCGGCCGCAGCGTGCCTACCGCAGCGGCCATTGGAGGGTGAACCAACGGCAAAAAGGAAGACCTTTCTCTCTATCTCTCTCTCACTGTCCACTCTGCCTGTCAAAAATTTTAAAAAAAATAAAAAAAAAATAAAGAGCCCTTTCCTGGTAGGTTGGCTACCAATTTAAGATCAAAAAGTACTGAAACTCCTAAGACTTATCAAAGTTAGAGATGGATAGGGCTGGCTCTGTGGCACAGTGGGTAAAGCCTCCACCTGCAGTGCCGGCATCCTATGTGGGCACCGGTTCTAGTCCCGGCTTCTCCTCTTCTGATCCAGCTCTCTGCTGTTGCCTGGGACAGCAGTGGAAGATGGCCCAAGTCCTTGGGCCCCTGCACCTGCATGGGAGACCCGGAAGAAGCTCCTGGCTCCGGGCTTCAGATCGGTGCATCTCTGGCCACTTCGGCCATCTGAGGAGTGAACCAATGGATAGAAGACCTCTCTCTGTGTAACTCTTTCAAATAAATACATCTTTAAAAAAAGTTAGAGATGGGCATCTGGCTTAGTGATCTGAGTGTCATGTTTAAGTGCCCTGGGTTCAAGTCTCATTCATTCTTTTTTTTTTTTTTAGTTTTTTTTTTTTGACAGGCAGAGTGGATAGTGAGAGAGAGACAGAGAAAAAGGTCTTCCCTTTTTGCCGTTGGTTCACCCTCCAATGGCCGCTGCAGCCAGCACACCGCGCTGATCCGAAGCCAGGAGCCAGGTGCTTCTCCTGGTCTCCCATGCGGGTGCAGGGCCCAAGCACTTGGGCCATCCTCCACTGCCTTCCCGGGCCATTGCAGAGAGCTGGCCTGGAAGAAGGGCAACCGAGATAGAATCCGGCGCCCCAACCGGGACTAGAACCCGGTGTGCCGGCGCCGCAAGGCAGAGGATTAGCCTGTTAAGCCACGGTGCCAGCCACATTCATTCTTATTTCCAGCTTCCTGTTAATGAGCACCCTGGAAGGTAACAGGTGATAGTCTAAGGATTTGGATCCCTCCACCCACATCAAAGACTTAGACTTATTTTATTCCCAGCTCTTGGCTTCAGGGTGGCTCAACCTGAGCTGTTGTAAGCTTTTGGGGGACTCAACCTACAGCAGAGGATCTTTTGCTCACTGTCTCTGCCTTTCAAATAAATAAGAATTTTACAAATATAAAAAAACTCAAGGAATAGTACCAAAGAAATTCCTTTTTAAAAGTTTAATCCTCGTTACAGGCAAGATGGCGGAATAGGAAGGGAGCACATTGATAGTTCGGCAAGACACAGGTTAATAAAAGTGGAGATACTGCAGGGTCAAGGAAGAGTAGGGGAAGAAACAGCAGAGGAAATTCTTCCGGACTAGTGATTCACAGTGGACCTGCGTGGAGAGCGTGGGAGCCCAAGTTCGGGACACCAGTGGCAGACTCAACACACCAGCGCTGGAACGCGAGGTGAGCTGAACCTCAATAGCCCAAGACACCAGCGGGCAAGCGGAAAGAGGAGACTAGAGGGAACGAGGCTTGAAACTCAGTGGGGGAGAGTTCACCAGGCTAACTAGAAGAGAGAGAGGAGAAAAAAAAAGTGACCGATACGGACACAAGAGACACCAACTAATCAGGCTATTTGGATTATATTAGAAGTACTGTCAAGATGTGATGTGGTACCAAACTTTAAGTTTCTATAATGGAAAATGCTATTAATACAAATGTTTGAGAATTAAAAAGTCTAATGATTTTGTGTTACTAGACATGATAGTTATCTTAATGAGAAAGCCCCAGAGGCCTAAAGGGTTAAATACTTGTAAAATCCTACATGTGCTTTCAAAAATACTGTGAAGTAAGCAAGTGCCTCTTGTTGGTTGATGAGTTTATAATTTTAAACATGGCAACTTAAAGTCTTTTGTCATCCACAGTTATATATGATGTGCTGCTCATAAAACTAAAGCGTTGTTGGTTCTGTGTTTAGCTGTCCTCCTATAGGTTCCTATGGACTTTTTCCAGCCACTTCTATTGTATTCAGTACTTTGGAATGGCTCTGTAAACAGATGAAGCCAATAATGTATGAACAGTACCAACTGAGAGAAAGTATGGTTAACTGAGGTTACTAAAAACAAAAAGCAATTCAAATCAATTGGCAATCTACAAAAAGAGTTAAAGATTTTAATAGCTATTATTAAAATTGCTATATTGGTCTACTATGCTATGTTATATGTGTGTACATATTGTATGTCCACATGGGGAAATTTTATTAAGAGTTTTATTTTAAATGGCTTATAGATAAGATTGTCCATAAATTTAAGCTGCTAAAATCAATCAAAGATACATTTAATTTGTGTGACCTGAATCTGTGTATCATATGTTTTAAACTTGTTGGTAGAAAGAAACTAAAAACATTTTATATGGTTGTGCTTAGGTTTACTGGTTAAACAAACTACACCATGTTAGATATTTAAGAGGTGTTTTCAAATACATGATTCTTAAAATTTATAGACGGCATTGGACCTTCTGGTAAGTGTTTTCTTAAGTTGTTATCTAATTGTTGAAACGGTTTGCTAAGTATTCACGTGATATTGCTATTGTCAGCAAGCGATCTAGGACTTGCTCCCTCATTTCTCTATTCTAAGCCCAACTTGTTCTTTCATTTCTCTATTCTCTTCAAGGTAGGAAACTAATTCTATTATGAAGGAATCTGTAGGACGCACAATTTAATCTTTAGACCTTATAAAAGAGATGGCTAACATTTTTCTGTAATAGCATAGCCAAAATAAGAACTTAAATAATAATCTCATAGCTAGATTTACTTCGCCATCAGTGAAGTATACAGTAAGTAGAAAAAACCTCCCTTTCAGACCAAAGGGAAAGAAAGTTTTTAAGTGAGAATATAGTTTTCCTCATGGGCATTGTCTACCTTAAAAAAACTACTACAGAACATGCCTGTGACTATAGACTTGTAGTTCAGGCCACCGAAGATTAGAGATGGGACTTGGGCACTCCCTTGACTTGCATCCTCTGGTCTGCTTTAACACAAACCAGGAGGAAAAGAAAGCTAGGCATCAGAAGCAATGGTGGCAGGCCTATTAATGGCTGATCTGTACAGTGATCTGCCCTCAAGGAGACCCAACAGGCCAGTCCACTGCAGTGGCTTTCAATGTGGTAAGCCTGGGCTTCAGCAGAAGTCAGCTTGTGAAGAGCCCTGGCAGCTCTGCCAAGAGTTGGATCACTGGAAATGGACCTGCCCTGGAGTCAAAGGATGCCCAGGTCAGAGCCATAGATCTTATTGGCTCTAAGCTGAAAAGCCCTTCACTCAGCCCAACTTCCAAAGTGACCACTGCAGCTGAGGGGATGGTCAAGTAGGGTCAGCAACATTGCAGGCAGAACTGTACATTTCTTGTTAGAGATGCCACCTGCCTTTACCTGGCCAGCTCTCGTCCCAGGCCAGCCAAGTAATGAAAGTCAACAAAGTGCCTTCCCCTAGGAGGTTCACACCTCCCTTAGGATGTGTGAAGAGATAGATAGGTCTGGGCCTCTTAACTTACAAGGCCTAAAGCCCACCAGATTATTATCAAGCCCCTTCTGTCAGGTTCTATTTGCCTCTCAATCAGAAAACTTAATTGTAGCTTAGACAGCACCTTTCTTAGCTCCTCTAATAATGACTCTGTCCTTTGTTCTAGACCCTGTCTAGCGCACTTGGGCCTCATTCCTTTGTAATCATAAACTCTACTCTACCACCAATGGCTCTACTCCCAACCTGTGTGTACTGATGGCCCTCTTCCCCACTTAATGCTGTATAATTGTTCAAACCTGGCAAATGCCACTCTTAGGATCATTGGTTACTATCCTCACCCTGTCTTTTATGACCTTGTCTAAATATGAGCAGAGTCGGCAAACTTGGAAGGCTTCCATAGCCTAGGCAACTCATGATGACAGCCTAGGATGGTTACTGACGCCATAAACTAGAGTGTCAATTTGTTGGGTCAACAACAGGAGCCACTGAGCACTTGCTCCTCATGTGGGATCTCTGTCCTTAATGTACTGTACATTTTGATTTAATGCTATAACTAGTACTCAAACAGTATATTTCACTTTGTGTTTCTATGTGGGTGCAAACTGTTGAAATCTTTATACTAAATTGATCTTCTGTATATAGAGAATTGAAAATGAATCTTGATGCAAATGGAAGGGGAGAGGGAGCGGGAGAGGGGAGGGTTGCGGGTGGGAGGGAAGTTATGGGAGGGGGAAGCCATTGTAATCCATAAGCTGTACACTGGAAATTTATATTCATTAAATAAAAGTTAAACAAAAAGTTTAATCCTTCTCTATCATTTCACTGTGCCAAAGACATCATGACACATTCAACAGTTGGGAACATCTAGAGTTTCACTATCTAGGTTTGAATCCAAGCCCCATAGGTTGAGCAAGAAATGAATTTCTGTAAGGGTCAGTATCCTACCTCATGATTCTATGCCTATTTCACCAGGTATCTGTAAGAATTCACTGCTATTTGTAATTTAGCTGATGCACATTAAGCCTTCAACAAACACTAGTTTTTTCTGGTGTCACCATTTCATGGAACCAGAATCTGAGGAGAAAGTTGACAATGGACAAAGGATAATCCATGAATCCTAGATTGGGAGGCTCCCTGTGATTACTGGGATAGCTGTAGCTGAAAAATAGTCCAGTAAGTTAGTTCCTGAGATTTCTCTTTCCCTGAAGCAAAACTCTGGGATTGTCACCCTTAACTTTTTTTAAAGATTATTTATTTGACAGGTAGAGTTACAGATAGTGGTGGAGAGAGAGAGAGAGAGAGAGAGACAGAGAGACAGAGAGAGAGAGAAAGGTCTTCCCTCCGTTGGTTCATTCCCCAAATGGCTGCAATGGCCAGAGCTGTGCTGATCCTAAGCCAGGAGACAGGAGCTTTTTCCTGGTCTCCCATGCGGGTACAGGGCCCAAGCACTTGGGCCATCTTCTACTGCCTTCCCAGGCCACAGCAGAGAGCTGGACAGGCAGAGTGGATAGTGAGAGAGAGACAGAGAGAAAGGTCTTCCTTTTTGCCGCTGGTTCACCCTCCAATGGCCGCTGCGGCCAGTGGATTACGCCAATCCAAAGCCAGGAGCCAGGCGCTTCTCCTGGTCTCCCATGCGGGTGCAGGGCCCAAGGACTTGGGCCATCCTCTACTGCCTTCCCGGGCCACAGCAGAGAGCTGGACTGGAAGAGGAGCAACCAGGACTAGAACTGGCGCCCATATGGGATGCCGGCGCTGCAGGCGGAAGATTAACCTAGTGTGCCACAGCACCGGTCCCCACCCTTAACTTTTTTTAAATAAATTAATTTTACTTGAAAGGTTGGCAGGGTGGAGGTGGGGGAGGAAAGGCGGTTAAGATGGAGCAGGAGGGAGAGAGAAAGAATATGAGAATATCTTCAGTCTGGTTCACTTTCCAACTTCCTGTGAAGCTACAGCTGGGCCAGGTCATAGCCAGGAGCCTAGAATTCATCTGGGTCTTCCACATGGGTGGCAGGATCCCAGATACTTGAGCCATCACTGCTGTACCCCAGGGTGCACATTAGCTGGAAGCTGGATGGGAAGCAGAGTATCTGGTATTCAAGCCCAGACACTGTGTTATAGGATGCTGGCATCACAAGTGGCAACCTAACTGTTGTGCCAAATGCCTATCCCTGCCACAAATGTCGCCAATCCCCCAAAACCAATATAACTCTGTAAATAAATAGGTCCAGGATCTAGCTAAGCACTTTCTATAGAAGCTTATAAAACATTGGTTGGTTTGTCCTCCACTCCTCCTCTTATTTAAATATCACTAATAATCTCCAAGAGATTTAAAAACAAAGAGTAATCTAAGACTTAAAAGAAAAATAGGTCTTTGGAACTACAAGAATCCTAGTAATTCCTAGTATTCTAAGGCTCCACTCCACTCAATTGCATCCTGTTCAGCAGGTTAATGTAAGAAGAGCCCAAAGACTGATAACAGGCCATCACCAATTCTTTCCCTGCACCCCAGCACTTTCCAAGTTCAGGGTGATGGATGATATATGGCAGAAAGCAGCATTATTCAAAAAATAATTCAATACTGAAGTGGAATGGAGACAAGCATATGAGAGCAGAGTTTTTAGTGTTAACACCAGCTCTGCTATGGCAGGAGACAGTGTGACATACAGGAGTCCTAGTAATTCCCCATGAGTCCAAATAATTCCTCATAACTTTTCGTTATGTTCCACTAAAATACATTCTGTTCAGCAGATTAGTGTTAAGAGCACAGAAAGCTGACAATAGGCCAGATATTAGGCAAAAATAAAAAAGAAGCCACTATTCACAATATGAGTATTTTACTTAGATGTTACTTTCCTACTGCCAGTGATCTAATGTGGTACATTTTTCTTCCTAGGTAGTAAAGATCCTTTTTACAGTTGCCTTCAATGCTTAAAAATATTTTGTAGATTATCACTGCACTTACAGTCAAAATTCATGACACTTTAAAAGTTACCTCCATTCATGGAGAAGATTCATTAATAAATGTTCTGGGATAATCATGGTAATCTTTTTCCAAACCTTATACAAGCTAAGTTTATTTTACTACTACCAGAATGGTTTAACCGTAAGTTTCAGTACAGAGTAAAATACATGTTGGTGATTTTACTAAAGTCAGTAATTTGTTGCTCTACTAAAGACCTTGACACATGGTCAAAGGGAATTGTGGAAGGATTTTATTAATTGGTTGCTCAATTAAAGTTCATGGTTTCTCAAGACCTAAGATATTGTCTTCTAGAATGCACTTTCTGCCTGTTAAATCCTGACATACAGAAGCATTTTCTTTGCGAGTCTTTCATGAGGGTCCCAATAGGGCAGACTGAAAAACAATGTTTGTTAACGGTCTTATACTTCATCACTTCTAAATGTGGAAGACAAGTTTAACTTCTAAAATCTGTATATGCTTTCAGAGATTACGAAATGAGGAGTGGCATGTGAAACTTTTGCCCTACTAAGAGCAGCTTATGTGAACAATGAATGAGAAAGACACATGAAATGGTTCTCAAAGGAATAGTGCCTTCTAGTTCAAAATGTTAAGATCAAATTCTAAGATCAGAAGCCCCACTTATCTCTCAATCTTGCCCCAGAGCAAGATTGTTTTTTTTTAATTTACTCATTGCCTATACCAGCTGACAATATGAACTCTGTTCAAGCAGAAGGATTTGGTCAACTACCAGCCAAGAGAAAGGGAAGAAGTCTAAGTGTGCCCAGAGTCCTGCATCAAATGGGAGGATGGATGAGTCTGTCACCTGCAAAGATTCTATTCAGCACAAAACAGTTTCACAAGAAAAAGTGTCAAGAATTTGCACAACAGAGTGGATGCTATGTATTCCAGGGAGTAAATTTAAGAGTTTAAATTAAAAGACTGATAGATAGATAGATAGATAGATAGATAGATAAAGCTATCAGTATTATCAAGGCAGAATTCTGGGAGTGTCCAGCCAATTAACAATGAGTTAATTGGCAACAATAGAGTACTTACTCTAGATTTTAAAATTTATAATTTTCTGATAGAGAGACTGCTACACATGTAACCTGCTTCATTTGTTACCTAGGATGTTTTGTTAAATGGTTCATTTAACACATAATCTCGTGCTATTTATTTACTCATATTCCGAAGAAAAGTGGTGTAAAAAGAAGCTGTGGGGGCTGGCAATTTGGTGTGGTGAGTGAAACCATTACATGAAGTGCTGGCATCCCATGTGGGCACTGGTTCGAGTCCCAGCTGTTCCACTTCCCATTCAGCTCTCTGCTATGGGCTGGGAAAGCAGTAGAAGATGGTCTAAGTCCTTGGGCCCCTGCACCCACGTGGGAGATCTGGAAGAAGTTCCTGGCTCCTGGCTTCGGATTGGCTCAGCTATGGTCGTTGTGGCCAGATGATGGAGTGAACCAAAGGATAGAATACCTCCCCTCCCCCTCTGCCTCTCCTGCTCTCTCTGTGTAACTCTGACTTTTGAATAAATAAATCAATATTTTAAAAAAAGAAAAAGAAAAAGAACAGAACCAGGGAAAGATCCAGGAAATGCAAAGTCCACTGGGGTCTTTCTTACAAAACATGAAATAAAAGTTTCACAATTTGGGAATGTGTTCCTAAAACAAGAAGTCAAAGACCCAGAGAGACACATGAACAAACAAATATATATATCTATATATATAAACAAATTATATATATATATATATATATATATATATATATATATATATATAAAACAGATGACTGGTCCAGAAAACCCCATTATCTGACCAATATCCAAAAAGATAAACAAAAGAAAACAATCATGGGGTTGTTCATACTTCTGAATCTAGAATTTGAAGCATCAATCAAAATGTCAGGTTTGAAAAAATATTCAGAAACATTCCCTCACACACACCTTTCTTGGGAGCTTACTTAACAATTTACTGAAAAAGTAAGGGGATTATAACAAGAAAATAATTTTAGCAAACCTGGTAATAAAAGTAAAGGTACACTTGATAGGGCAGAATGTTAAAGGGAGAAAGTGAAGGCAGGATAGAAGTGCAAAATAAATGTCCTTGTCAAGCATGGAGTCTGGACACATGAGATGGGAGGTTAAAGTAGAGTAACTGAGGTTCTAGAGGTAACCAATGGGGAAATTAATAGTAAGATAGATGAGAATGGGATAAATGAGCTACTAGAAAAGACTGGACACAATCTCCTAAGACAAACATGTAAATGGTTGAGAAGAACTAAACAAATATGAAGAGGGTGCAAGGTGAAAGGGAATAAAAGGAGAAGCTGTTACTCAGAATTCTGCTCAATTAGAAGGCCATCATGCATTAATTTAAATCAAAAGGAGTGAAGTCAACCTTTGTTAGCTCTCTTATCAGTGTGTGGATATGTTCTTCATTAGTCACCTACCTTTTAATCTGGATACCCTGGGCTCCTCCTCTTTACTTGTACGAACTCCGGGGAACCTACTCCTTCATCACACCCTCTAGCCTTATCTGTCTGCACTGTCTTGACAGTGTCTAGGATGGGGTCTTTGCAGTGTTCTTGGCATGTCAAATCTTTTGCTGCTCTTCTAACAGAACTCATCCCCTGTGACGTTTAATTACTTTAATTTTCCAGTTGATTTGGTATTTTAAAATGTGAGTTATATAAATTTCTCATAAAAATGGAACAATGCTGATGGTCTGATTTATCTTCCAGACATATTAAAACCAGCTAATTTTCTCTTCTCAAAAATTCCAAGTGTTTGGGTGGTATTTAATTATTATTGGCTAACCTATTTAAGCTCCACGGTGAGTATGAAAGAAATTTTCTATTTAAATAGGTTTAAGATGTCATTATTCCATGCTGATGAATTTCTACTTGTTAGGAGAAAATCTCCCAGAATTAATGAACTTAATGGGAAATCCTGATACAAGTTTAGAGCCTCAGTCATACAAACCTAAACTATAAAATTAAATCATATTGGCTATAAACTAAAGGAGTAGGCATTGCACAACAGATTGAGACAACAGTGTCCCATATCAGAGTTCCTGCACTCAATTCTTTGATATGGCTCCTGATCCCAGCTTAATGCAGACCCTAGAAGGCAGTGGTCATGATTCACGTACCTGGGTCCCTGCCACCTTCACAGGGAACCTGGATTGAGTTCCTAGCTTCAGTACTAGCCATCGTGGACATACAGAGAGTGTACCCTGTTTCTTATTCTGTCTCTCAAAATAAAAAAAAACACCCAAAACAAACACATACCCCAATATGAGCAAATGAATCTCTGAAGAATGAATAAATATAGATATAAACAGCTGAGGACCAAGTTTAAGAGCTTCTAAAATGTTGTCAGTGGAGCCTGTAATTACATAACACTTCAACTCTTGTTTTAAGGGATTTGAATGAAACTCCACACCTAACCACTTTACAAAGGGTATCATCTCCCTAACTTCCTGCTGTCCAGCAACATTAACTCAACCCATTACATACTCGGTGGTGAGGTAGGAATTTATGACAGCAGTTAAGATGCCACTTGAGCATGCCGTATATAGTTTCTGGGTTTAAGTCACAGTCACAGACTCTGCTCCCTATTCTAGTTCACGGTTAACGCACATGCTGGGAGGAGGCAGCAGGTGATGACTCAAGTAGCTGATTCCCCGCCACCCATGTGGGAGATCCAGATTCAGTTCTTGGCTCCTGGCTTCACCCTGGCCCAGCCACCAGATGTTGTAGGCATTTGGCCGAGTCAACCAGTGGATGAGAGATCTCCATCTCTCTGCCTTTCAAAAAAATAATTTTAAAAATTTGGTTGGAAATTGTTCAATTCTTAAAAAACATTTAAAAGTATTCTAACAATAAAACAAAACACAAATAGCCCAAAAGGATAAACATAATTATTATTCTAACATCAAGTGCCAAATGTGCAGGTTTACTTGGTGCCACAGTACCCTCACACCAATGAGACAGTTTCTTTCCCTGAGTGTCTTGTCTTTAAATTACTTAACAGGAGCCCTTTGTCTCTTTAGCTTGGTTCTGGTCACTGCCCTACCGTATGGGATGCTTGCACTGTGAATTCCCTTCACTGCCTAGAATAGGGATCAGTAAAGAAAGGACTACAAAGAGGCTTCAGAGATTATACCATTAGAGCACTCTGGTTTTATATCACAGGAAACTTATTCCTGGGGAGGTAAAAGGATGGCTCTTCAAGATTACCTAGCTGCTTAGTAAAGAAGTGACACATGTCCTGCCTTTAGCACAGGGCCCATAGTACATAGTAGGCATTTAAAGACCTTATGATAAAATCAAGAAACAACTGCTTGGAAAACATTAATAGTGATTCTTACCTTAGGAAATACACTGAATTCTCAATTTGATCCTTGCACCACTGGAGAATTGTCAACATCTATGAGTACATATAAAGACCTATTTTTTCAAAGAAATGATATACTACGTCAAAAGGTTATAACCTTGTTCTGTGATGGAAAAAAAAAAGTCAGGAACCACTGCTTAAGAAAAAGTAAAAAGCAGGCCTACCAATTGAACGTTTGGCCTTACAGGTGGTATAGTCTGCCATATGGTCACCCTGCTGTGTGTGCACACACATACACATGCGCTGAGTGGGAATAATACTCCCCAAATACCCTCAATCAGAGCTCCTATAAATTCTCCACTTGTCCATTTCAAACACATTCATGTATATAGGGACCTCAGCGAAGTTACTGGTCATTTTTGCTTTTCAATAACACAAGGCTTAGGTATGACAGAGTATTCTGCGAGCGGCATGTAAAGAAAAAACATTTTAAAAGTGTTAGCATCATGAAGTTGAACATAACACTCTATTACTGCAATTGTGTGGTAAATGAATAATAGATACCATAAACAGGAAGGTAAACTGTGCACTTTGGCAAGAAGAATTTTGGTTATCAGTTCTAAGGAGAAAAAAAAGCAAAGCCTTTAAATGTCACTTGCAGATGATTTCTATCCTATCCACCACAAATTCAGCCTTTCACCAAATGGTATATTCAAGAAACCTTATAGGTCATCTGAGCTAAATTCCCATCCTCTTTTAGGAGACCCTTTCATAGCATTCCTGACAGCCTTTAAATATAGAAAGGCCTGAAACAGAACAACAGAGAGCCAATTTGGTTCATAACTGTTTGCACACCACTGTGGAATACAGTTTTTCTCTTAAGTACTGTAAGAACTTAAGACGTTATTGACTTGCACAGAATCCCTTCAACACTAGGATGAATAATTTCAACAGAAATATTATAAGGGCCAGCATTGTGGCCTAAGGGGTAAAGCTGCTGCTAATGGCACAGGCATCCCATAATGGGTACTGGTTCGTGTCCTGGCTGCTCGAATTCTGATCCAGCTCTCTGTTAACAGACTGAGAAAAGCAGTGGTATATGGCCCAAGTACTTGGGCCCCTGCCACTCACATGGGAAACTCAGATGGAGTGTCTGGCTTTGGACTTCTCCAGCACTAACTGTAACAACTAGCTGCAAAGTGAACCAGTGGACAGAAGATCTCTTTCTCCCCAACTCTGTTTCAAATAAATATTTAAAAAATATTATCAAGCGGCCGGCGCCGCGGCTCACTAGGCTAATCCTCCGCCTTGCCGCGCTGGCACACCGGGTTCTAGTCCCGGTTGGGGCGCCAGTTCTGTCCCGGCTGCCCCTCTTCCAGGCCAGCTCTCTGCTGTGGCCAGGGAGTGCAGTGGAGAATGGCCCAAGTGCTTGGGCCCTGCACCCCATGGGAGACCAGGATAGGCACCTGGCTCCTGCCATCGGATCAGCGTGGTGCGCCGGCCGCAGCGCGCCAGCTGCGGCGGCCATTGGAGGGTGAACCAACGGCAAAGGAAGACCTTTCTCTCTGTCTCTGTCTCTCACTGTCCACTCTGCCTGTCAAAAAAATATATATTATCAAGCTGCAACAGGGGTTATAATTTTTTTATTTTTGACAGGCAGAGTGGACAGTGAGAGAGAGAGACAGAGAGAAAGGTCTTCCTTTGCCGTTGGTTCACCCTCCAATGGCTGCCGTGGTAGGTGCACTGCGGCCGGCGCACCGCGCTGATCCGATGGCAGGAGCCAGGTGCTTCTCCTGGTCTCTCATGGGGTGCAGGGCCCAAGCACTTGGGCCATCCTCCACTGCACTCCCTGGCCACAGCAGAGAGCTGGCCTGGAAGAGGGGCAACCAGGACAGGATCGGTGCCCCGACCGGGACTAGGACCCGGTGTGCCGGCGCCGCAAGGCGGAGGATTAGCCTAGTGAGCCACGGCGCCGGCCCAGGGGTTATAATTTTAATGCAAGCAGTATGGCAATCTGTGAACAACATTCAAATTAACAGCAGCTTTTAGTGTAAAATCTGAGATTTCAAACTTTCTAAATAGAAAACTGATAGTCTATCCCCAGGGTTAACACCGGCTCTGTACTTCACTCTCATTCATTTAAATATATATTCTGTTTTCTCCCAGTGCATCTAATGGTTCTATTTATTGTTTTTGTCAGAGTTAACATTATAGACATCATGTGCTTAAGACACTCTCCTGTCCCTTGTATCTATGTCTTACAGTTAACACTGAATACTACCACTTCCAAACCTCAAAAGTAGTGCTTTCTAATTACATGCTTATAAAACATGCTAACTACATGTTCTAAAGCTCCTAGAAGGCTAAATTCCTATCGGATTCAACTGTGTTCTCGCATATCACTTGCCCTCTCTCATCTCTAAATGTTTCAACCCTAACAGTAATCTAGTTGTGCATTTATGAAGCCCTACAAAACTGAGTTCTAGAAGGGATGGTAAAGCCTTTCTAATGGCAGTACCTTCCCAGTGGTCTTAGAACATTAACCACTTAATTGTACAGCATTTCTTCTTAAATATTGATGCAGTTAGCAAAAAGAGCTGTGGCCACAGCATGGTGAAGTAGATTCTTAGTCCCCTCCCTGTGAGTAAATCACTATGGTTTCCTTCCTTCACATGGAAAAAGAGTTAATTTAACTATTAAATTCCTGGAAACATGAACTTTTAGTTCTCCAGAGTGGAAAGATGCATGGTGGCAGGGAACTACCAAAACACAGCAGACACAAGACCCTATTTCTCAGCTCAATCACAACCTGTGTGGCCTTTGTCTCACTAACACACCATCACACCACTTACACAGTGGAGAGTGGTCTCTAGGGTCCTTCCGACTTGAACAGTGTGAGACCTTTGGCTCAGTATTAGCAAAGAGTACAGGGAAGCCCTTGACTGGGGCCTGATTTTACCAGAAATTCAACATAGAAGAGAACATAAATATTCTGATGTGTTCATCTTCCAGGATTAGATTCAATGCTTCTTCATTTTAATTACATGTATATACCACCGTAACCACTAGACACTATTTCTTGTATTTCCAGAGTACACTGGAAAAGTCCATTGAATACCCTGTCAAAGGATCACTCCCCCCCCCCCCCCGCCTAATGATTTCCAAAGAAAAACATTTAAGCTTTGGATGAGGAAGCTGGTTTTAACTGCATAATCAGGGAAACAGGTATATGGCACAAAAGATAGCCATTCCTTTCTTAACCTTGCAAAATAATCAGTTCCTACTGTGGGTGTGTATGTGTGTCTACATGCATGCATGAATGTATGTACACATATCTGTTTAATAGCCTTGGACTATATAATCATATTTTTGATCAGCCATTTCTTCCATCAGTTCCTCTGGGAAAGACTAACAAAGTACAATGCAAAATTCAGCCCAAACACTTAATACAAAGTGTTTCTAAACAACTTTAGAGATTATAGTTTTAATGTAGACTTATTCCCTGTCTCTTTACTCCTTGTCCAAATGGAAAGAGATTAACTTTCTGGTCAGAATTTCAGTACTTTTGGGATGTCATCAGGACAGAAGTCAAAAACAGAACATCATTATATTGTCAGGTCTTATGGCTGAGGGTGACTAATAGCTATAGTGTCACAGATGTAATAATCCAATAAAGCCTCTGTGTACCCAGAGCCAAGTGGCATGAGTAGTGGGAAAGAATGAAATTCGCTGCTGCAGTCAGACTTAAATCACCAAGTGTTTCAGATGGCAGATGTATTTGTGTCTTCCCACTTTCATCTGCTTACTACACTTCTTTTCGCTAGTACTCTCCCCACATTTCCTCTGTGCATTCTTACTCTTGCTGTATCATTGGGAAGTCAGAACAGGTTAAATCCCACCAACAAGATTTCCAAAGACTTCGCTAGTATCTAAAGCACAATGTTGGGGGCCGGCGCCACGGCATAGCAGGGAAAGCCGCCACCTGCAGTGCCTGCATCCCACAGGGGTGCCAGTTCGAGTCCCGGCTGCTCCACTTCCCACCCAGCTCTCTGCTATGGCCTGGGAAAGCAGCAGAAGATGGCTCAAGTCCTTGGGCCCCCACACCAGCACGGGAAACCTGGATGAAGCTCTTGGCTCCTGGCTTCGGATCGGCACAGCTCCAGCCATTGCAGCCAACTGGGGAGTGAACCAGCGGATGGAAGACCTCGCTCTGTCTCTACCTCTCTCTCTAGCTCTGACTCTCAAATAAATAAATAATTTTTTTTAAAAAAAGTACAATGTTTCCTTTCCTTCAAACTTATTACACAGATTTAGTGAATCTAAATCACTCTGACTTAGGTCATAAGATTCTTGGGGAAAAATCATTTTTTTACCATGTTTTCTCATTATCTGCAGTTTTTGGCTTTGTCCTGAGTTTATTTCAAGTATGTGATGTATTCTTCAGTTCATAAGCAAATATGTTTATTGCTATTATCTATCAAATGAGACACAATTTCTGTGTGGCTAGCCACTGTGACACCTCCCAGGTCTCCTAATACATGTTGGCACAGATTTGTACTCCAATGGTCAAATAAACACATTGCAAAGAGACTACGGATGATCAGACATCAGTGGCCAGGTACAACTAAGAGCAGCATTGAAGCCTGAGGAAATAGGATGAGCAAAAATCCCGAGATGGATAGTACTTGACATACATATGAAACAAAAAAGGGGACCAGAGTTATGGAAGTGGTTACAGAAAAAAATTACGTCAAATTGTCCCACAGTTTACCAGCAGTAACAGAACTGAGATAAACAGTTGTTTCCTTTTAAGCAGCTGTTTTACTGACAGCTCAAACCTACAGGAGAGGGAGAAGTGAGAAAAATCTCGTAGTAAGCAGTTTTTCTTTTTGTAAACCTAAATAGGCAATCCAGACTGTTTGAGTACCTTTGTACACGCTCGCTACCTCTGTCTTCAGCTACATTCATCTATTGAAGCCTCTGTCAAATGAGAACCAAGGCAGATCAGCTACATTATTATTCATGTTGTCCTAGTCCAAGAGTTTAAGATAAACATGTAGAAATGGGTACAAAGGCAGGAAGTTTTTCAACTTGGTGGATGAACATGGGTCACTGGAAGCTCTAATTGATAGTTTCCAATTCCAAAAATTTCTATGTGATGCAGAACCAAATTAACAATGTATTTGCTTCAGTTCATAAAGCCTTTTTTTTTTTTTTTGACAGGCAGAGTGGACAGTGAGAGAGAGAGAGAGAGGTCTTCCTTTGTCATTGGTTCACCCTCCAATGGCCGCCGCTGCCAGCGCGCTGCAGCTGGCGCACCGCGCTGATCTGAAGGCAGGAGCCAGGGGCTTCTCCTGGTCTCCCATGGAGTGCAGAGCCCAAGCACTTGGGCCATCCTCCACTGCACTCCCGGGCTATGGCAGAGAGCTGGCCTGGAAGAGGGGCAACCGGGACAGAATCCAGAGCCCCGACCGGGACTAGAACCCGGTGTGCCAGTGCCGCTAGGCAGAAGATTAGCCTATTGAGCCACGGCGCCGGCCCATAAAGCCTTTCTAAACATATAGTATATGGTGAAAATCCATCAAATGGTTTCTTCGTGCTGTAGATGCTTGGGATCATTAAACTAGGTGATACCTTTCATCTAGAAAGAACACAGAGTGGATTTATGATTCTATGAATTTTCCTTGTCCACAATAGTGGAACAAAGGTTAACTCCTCAAGTTCACAAGATGTCATGAAGACAGTACTGCTGACTGCTGGTCCTCCGAAGTAACCACAGGACTAAGCTGGAAGAAAATGTCCAATGGTGCATTTTCAACATAGTAAATTACTGTTAGCTGACTTGCAGATGTAGCAAAAACTCACTAGGCAAGTCAGAAGAGGAAATTAAAGTACAGAGAAGGAATAGCCAAATTACAAGAGGAAATTATAGACAAGGAAGTTACCTTCATAGCTTAGGCAACATCTGGGAAGATTGTACACCCCACAGTACACAGCCAATGAGGAACCAGGGAAGGCACCTGCATGCTAGGATATAAATTGTTTGCTGTAACGGTTCCAGGTGTGCCTATTTGTCAGACACCCAATCTTGCAAGATAAATAAAGTCTTGTTTTCACTGCACTGCCTGAGTCCAAGTCCATCACTTTAGTGGACAGGTGAGGGTATTTCCCACTAAGTCCTCTGAAGGAACTGCAGGGCTGAGGCAGGCAGTGTGGTAAGATATACCCCAATGATTCTTACTTTTCTGGTAGTCACAACCTTATGTAATATCCTCCCCATGAGAGTGGCCTGATATTACTGACCAGATTCTCTCAGAGAAAGCACAGTAGATATGATGGGATGCCACTTCCAAGGTTAAGTTACCAAGACTATGGCTTTCATTTTGGGTAACTTCTTACTCTCACTCACTCCAGCTGTCGTTTTGTGAGCTGTCTAATAATGGCAAGAAACTGATGTCTCCAGCCACCAGCCAGAAAAGATCTAAGGTTTGCCAACAGCCACATAAACGAGTTTGGAAGCACACCTTGTCCAGTTTAAGCCTTGAGGACAATACAACATTGGCAAACAATTTGATCACAGCTTCCTGGAAGAACCTGAGCCACAACCACCCAGATAATGCACAATCATATTCCATACCCACAGAAACACTGAAATTAGGAATGTTTATTGTAAAGTTGCTAAATTTTAGAACAATTTCTTATAATCAACATGAGTGGATTTCATAAAGCTTGTGGGAAAATGAAGTGAAACAAATTATTTCAGTGCAAAACGTTTTGAAAGCCATGTAGATTTTTCAGAATATATGCTTTCCATGAGTTTTTTGAAAACTTCTCATATTACTAATATTAGGTATCCATTTGCAACAGTAACCAATACAAAGCACTGAGCTCAACTTTTTGCAGCCATTTCTCCTCTACTCTAAATACTCAGGAGCTCTTCAAATTTCATAATGTAACACACAAGCTCTTGGTTACTAAGGAGCCATAATATATACCAAAGTACAATGTTCCTTCCTCTGTGTCCATTATTTTCTCAACAATGTCAATACCATTAGGAAGAAATCACACCTGACTATTAAATTAAGAGGACGAATCAATAATATCGATTTGATGTTTATGTAGCCTAGATATAACTGACTTTGAAGCAACTATCTTGGGAAAAAACAAGCTTTAACTGTTAACATATAATCTTTCCATGATATTTTACCTGCATTTATCAGGAAAGAGCAACCCATTCTTAAGTTTATACTATTGTAAGTTTTAAAAAACAAGAGTCTACACAAGATTTGGCTGGAGATAACTAGAGAAACTAGCATTAGGTCCAGAATAGAAACTATATAGGAGAGACCTAGAAAGATCTCATCTCAGATAAACTACAAAAAAATAAGAAGGCTGCCTTTGGTTAGCCAGATGAGTTTCTTTCTGTGGTACTACTTTGCATGTCAGAGTATATCTACTCCAAAATATTTTATCTCATTTGGAAGGATTAACTTAAAGGAACACCCCTCTGTACTTGTCCTCTATTATCTCTTATGATTAGAGGCTTTCTGAAATAGTGGAAGAAAACTGGGTATTTGTTGAACACTTAACTTTTTCAAGCTAGGCTGAGCCCAAGCATTGAAGGGATATAAATGATATTTCAGAAGTTTAGTCATTTTTAATAAGTACTTTTTCCTACTGTGTTTAAGTGGAAATGTTGCATGTAGGTAGAAAAATGTATGAAGCAAAAACAAGCAAAAATACTTGTCTTATTAAGGCTTCCACTGCCATTCATAAAGTCCTTGTCATTTACAAAGTGCTTTTTTATACTAAGAACTCTGGAGTATCTAACTTCTTTACAGTTCACTGTTTACATTAGCATAATTTTACTCTTTAGTTGTCTTCCCTAATACAATTTTATCATTCCATTGTATTCATCAACACGATTTTACCATTCCAATTAGCTCTTTCCCAGGAAGGAAAAAAATCACAAACATGTCTGCTGTTCATTCCAGAAAATTCTGGGAAAAAAATGAGCAGCAGACATTCAGTGGGTAGGATTAAAAATGAAAGTCACTTCTTTCAAAAACCTCCCATAATAGTGTCCACCTATTCTACACTATTATATCACAATCCTAAACAAACTCCTACATTCAAAGAGCCACTTTAAATCAGACTCTGAAATCTCATAAATACCTCCATTTTGCTTGCTTTAGCTATGCTACTAAGCCTCTGTTAAAGTAGTGTTCTTTCTTATCACAGTCAACATAAACTCAACTTTGCCTTAGCAACATGTTTTTCTGCTGGAATTTTTGAATACCAGCATTTTCTGTATTTTTTTTTGACAGGCAGAGTGGACAGTGGGAGAGAAAGAGAGAGACAGAGAGAAAGGTCTTCCTTTTTTCCGTTGGTTCACCCCACAATGGCCACTGCGGCCGGCGCACCACGCTGATCTGAAGGCAGGAGCCAGGTGCTTCTCCTGGTCTCCCATGCGGGTGCAGGGCCCAAGGACCTGGGCCATCCTCCACTGCACTCCCGGGCCACAGCAGAGAATCGGACTGGAAGAGGAGCAACCGGGACAGAATCTGGTGCCCTGACCGGGACTAGAACCCGGGGTGCTGGTGCCGCAGGTGGAGGATTAGCCTATTGAGCCACGGCGCCGGTCTGAACACCAGCATTTTTAACAACCCCTTACTTCCTTCTACTCTTGTAAAAGCCCCTTTAAGAAGCAGAGCAGATCTTACAGTTTCCACCATATACTTAGGGAAACTAAAATTTAGAGGAGTTGAGTAATATGCCAAATCAAAGACTATATGTAGTAGAAGAATTTTACAAAAATAAAGCAAAACAGATTAATCTTGAAGTAAGAGGTCTTAATACTAAACAAGAGATCTTAAAAGTCAACTGTGTAGATTGGCGAATAAGAGATCTTGAAGACCAAGATGAACAGATAATAGAAAAAGCAATAAATCCAGGTCTAAGGTATCTTCAAGATTTTATTTAGATATGGAAAAGTATTTAAGTTGTTAGAGATCACAAAGGGTGACCAGGATCCATGAACCTAACAACTGAAGTGAGAAAGAACTCAAAAATCAGGAGATCCAAGATGGCTAACAGGGAGAACACACACTGAGTTCACCCACAGTAGCATACAAAAAGCATAGGATCACATTCCCAGGGGTCTGACAAAAATTTTCAGTGGAGAAGTGGCAGAGACTCCATGGGACAGTGAAGAAAGAGGACAGACATGCTGCTGAGACCAGCAGCATGTACAACCAGTTGCCAGCTAAGAATTTCCATCTTCCCAAGGCAAGATGGGAAGAAGTTGCTGAATGCTGTGCCACCAGAAGCTTTAGCTGAGGGAGAATTCCACAGTCACACACGGATTTTAACTTCAGACTGGGGAACTGACTGGGGTCTGAGTGACTGCTTGACTCTGGGAAGGGCAGCCACACTCCGCCTTGCGGCGCTGGCACACTGGGTTCTAGTCCCGGTCGGGGCACCAGATTCTGTCCCGGTTGCCCCTCTTCCAGGCCAGCTCTCTGCTGTGGCCAGGGAGTGCAGTGGAGGATGGCCCAAGTGCTTGGGCCCTGCACCCCATGGGAGACCAGGAGAAGCACCTGGCTCCTGCCATCGGATCAGCGCGGTGCGCCGGCCACAGCGCGCCAACCACGGCGGCCATTGGAGGGTGAACCAACGGCAAAGGAAGACCTTTCTTTATGTCTCTCTCTCTCACTGTCCACTCTGCCTGTCAAAAAATAAAAAAAAAAAAAAGAAGTCTGTCCCAGAAAATTCCCTAAATAAATGAGAGGCTTGTGGCCACCTATCCTCAAAGCCATTTTTCACATGCTCAAGAAAAATCCACAAGGAGCTAACATTGTGGTACAGCAGGTTAAGCCACAGATTGTGATGTCAGCCTCCTATATTGGAAGACCAGTACTGAGTTTCAGTTGCTCCTCTTCTGATTCAGCTTCCTGCTAATGTACCTGAAATGCAATGGAAGGAAGCCCAAGTAGTTGGGCCCCTGCCATCCACATGGGAAACTCAGATGGAGTTTCAGACTCCTGACTTGGCATGGGCCCAGCCCCAGCCACTGGGGTCACCTGTGGAGTAAACCAGCAGATCAAAGATGCTTTTCACTGTCTTTCCCTCTTTGTCGCTGTGCTTTTCAAATAAAAATAATTCTTTTTTCTATTTTTTTGCCAGGCAGAGTTAGACAGTGAGAGAGAGACACACAGAGAGAGTTATAGACAGTGAGAGAGAGACAGAGACAAAGATCTTCCTTCCATTGGTTCATTCCCCTAATGGCTGCTACAACCGGCGCTGCGCCGATCCGAAGCCAGGAGCCAGGAGCTTCTCCTTGTGGGGCATGAGCGCGGCCATGGCGCGGCCAGGCCAGTCCCGGCCCGGGGGGCTCCGCATGCACAGCTGCCCCCAGGTGCCCCCGCCCGAGCTGCACAGAACAGAGCCGAGTAAGATGGCGCCCAGAGGAAGTAAGATGGGCGGAATCCAAAGTTGTTTACCACTAAAACTAATTGGCTGCGCAACATCAGGGGAGGTAACAAAACTAGTAACAAGTGTATAGACATAGGGCTAGGCCTATAGAAATCCCCCCATAAGGTGATTTTTTAAGTGATTGGTTGGTCCTTAGCCCTGCCCCAATGACTCTGCAGTTTTGTGCTATAAAAGGTACTATTATGCACAAAGTGAATGAGTCCTTGCTACTAGACTTGGCTCCCCGCTGCGTCTGATTGTCTCCGGGGTCGGGAGGCTGGGGAACAGGCGAGCGGCGCACTTACCTTTCCTCGGACCCAGTCCATCCTGTACTGGTGGACTAAGACCCTGCACTCCTGGTCTCCCATGCGGGTACAGGGCCCAAGCACTTGGGCCATCCTCCACTGCACTCCCGGGCCACAGCAGAGAGCTGGACTGGAAGAGGGGCAACCAGGACAGAATCTGGCGCCCCGAATGGGACTAGAACCCAGGGTGCCGGCGCCACAGGCAGAGGATTAGCCAAGTGAGCCATGGCGCCAGCTCAAAAATAAATATTTTAAAAAGAAAATTATATAAGACAAGAGAAGCAAAGCTTGTATCAGCTCAAATATAGAATTCACAGGGAAAACAGGAAATAAAAAGCTGCTCCCATCACCAATTTCTCAACTTTGCATGGGGATAGTATATTCTTAGATACTTAAAAATGGGTAGCAGTATCTGCCTCTTTTGTGTATTTAGAGCACTGTATCAGGGACCATTTCTATAATTCTTAGATGCTCCTCTCACATTGTTATGACAGACCAATTCCAAACTACTCACTTGAAACTGACCTCGAGGTTCTCAAACTGTTGTCACAAAATAACTGAATTTCAAAAAAAAAAAAATCCTTCCCAATTCACACACTATCGTATCCCTCCTTCCTTTCCATATTGTCTAACTGGGCTTGTCTCAGCCTTCTGTGAACTCATGAAGTTTAAAGACCTAAAACTTTGAACTATCTTCTTCCCGGCTGAGAAGCTACTACCAAAAGTTTGTATTGAAAACACCTGTGAGAGAGATTCCACGATGGCAGATCAGTGAGTGACATGATGCGCTAGAGTAGGGATAAACAGTGACAGAAAGGGATTTAGGAAGTGCACTTTCAAGGGAGAATTGGAAAGAAAATTGCACTGGAAACCCTGCAAGATGAGGAGGAACCCCATGGACCTCTGTGGAGGGTGAGGACGTGCAGCACGAATGAGGGCAGAGCACGTGACTGTAGCGGCCCAGAGCCCAGGCAGGCAACAGCTTGGAAACGAAAGTGAGACCAGACTGCAGCAACCCATGGCGATATAACCAGAGGGTGAGCGTGATGTGAGCCTGGATGGGAGCCCCGGGGGTGAGGGGTTGCCTACAGACCCAGAGGAAGTAGTGTAGGCACTGTTTGTCTTGCCCCAGGGCTTGCCCGCAACAGCGCCCACTGCCTGGCTGAGAAGGAGTGGGCACCATTTTTGGGTACTGGCAGAATTGGCAGAGCAACACTCAGCCAGTGGCACTTGTGTACCCTTGACATCCAGTGATTCTAGTGGAGGGAACCATACGCAGTCCTCACTGACTTTGAGCCTAGCTCAGAGGTGGCTGGGCAACCACATAAGTCAGTGAAGCGCCCACAGCCTTCTAGAATGAAGATGCCTAGGCAGAGCTGTAGTGGAGAACATCTGCCTCTCTGTTGACTGGGCAGGATGGCAGGGCAAACAGAAACCTCTGCAACCAGTTGACTATGGGAACCTTCTGTGCTGAGACTGTGAGGACTCAGTGGTTACATGAGAAGGTGCAAGGAGTAGCTGGGTCTCTGTACAATCACCAGGAGTAGCTCCACATACTCACTGTGCTCGCAGTGAGGGCTGCACAAAGCATTTGTGAGATTAAAATTGGTGGCACAGAACACACTGGGGACTAACATCTGGGCACTGATATCTACCTCACCCAAATTGGGTGTTACCCTGGATATTTGTCCCAAACTGGAACACTGACCAGAGCTCTTTGGCCACACCCATCACACCTCTCTTGTTATTCACTGAAAGTACAGGCACTCTCTAAGCCACAGAAGCATAGCTCAAAGACAAAAGCCATCAGAGGAAAATCAACCCCACAAATGCCTAAAAGGAAACACAGAAATTCAAGAAGAATAAGGAAGACACCATGACCCCACCCCAAAAGGAAGCAACATTTCAATATTAGATTGGGAAGATGAAGATAATGAGGAAATGCCAGAAATGGAATTCAAGAAATTAATTATAGGACTACTCAAAAGCAACTGGAAGCAAATCCACAAACTAAAGAAAACCATACTTAAGAATGAAAATTTTTCCCATGAAATTCAGATTTTAAAGAGATATTAAAATAATATATTAGAAATGAAGAATTCAATAGATCAAATAAAAAAATGTGGTAGAAAGACTAAACAGCAGACTTGGCAAGGCAGAAGAAAGAATATCCAAACGAGAAGACAAATCTTTGGAAATCTTACAATCAAAGCAAAAAAATATAAAATAAAATAGAAAACTTAAAAACCGTATTGGAGACATATGAAATAACATCAAACAACCCAACATATGGGTCTTACAATTTCTTGAAGGTGTGGAAAAAGAATGGACTAGAAGGTCTATTTAGTGAAATAATTACAGAAAATGTCCCCAGTTTGGAGAAAGGCACTTCTAAATAGAGGAAGCACACTGAACTCCTAATAGAAATGAAGAAAATTATCTTTACCATGACACATTGTAGTCAAACTTTCCACAGTAAAACATAAAGAAAAGATTCTAAAATGTGCACAAGAAAATGCCAGATTACATTCAGAGGATCTCCAATTAGACTCACAGCAGACCTCTCATCAGAAACCCTACAGGCTAGAAGGGAATGGCGAGTTATAGCCCAAGTCTTGAGAGGGGGAAAAAAAAACTGTCAACCCAGAATATAGTACCCGCAAAGCTCTCACTTATGACAAAGTGAAATAAAAAATTTCCACAAAAACCAGAAACTGAAAGAATTTGTAGCCACTCACCCAGCCTTACAAAAGATGATTAAGGATGTGCTACACACAGAAACACAGAAAAATAACCATCATTATGCAAGAATGAGAAGGAAGATAAACCCCCCATAAAAGCACAAAAAAATCCAAAGTAAACAAAGGAATATTTATGGAAAAATGGCAGGGCCAAGTCATTACTTAGCAATAGTCACCTTGAATGTAAATAGTCACAACTCTCCAGGATAAAACAAGAGAAAGAGCAGGAAGGAAGGGAAGAATGGGTGGAGGGTAGGCATGGTGTGAAAAATTATTATGTACATAATGTATTTATGAGACACATACAAATTAAAAATAAATATTAAAAAAGACACAGTCTGGATGAATGGATTAAAAAATAAGACCCATCTACTTGTTGCCTACAAGAAACACATCTCACCAACAAAGATACACACAAACAAAGTGAAAGGATAGAATAAAAGCTATTTCATGCTCATGGAAAAGCCAAAAAAGAGCTGGTGTAGCCATCTTAATATCAGATAAAAGCCGGCGCCGTGGCTCAACAGGCTAATCCTCCACCTTGCGGCACCAGCACACCGGGTTCTAGTCCTGTTGGGGTGCCAGATTCTATCCCGGTTGCCCCTCTTCCAGACCAGCTCTCTGCTATGGCCCGGGAAGGCAGTGGAGGATGGCCCAAGTGTTTGGTCCCTGCACCCCATGGGAGACCAGGAAAAGCACCTGGCTCCTGGCTTCGGATCAGCACAATGCGCCGGCCGCAGAGGCCATTGGAGGGTGAACCAACGGCAAAAAGGAAGACCTTTCTCTCTGTCTCTCTCTCTCACTATCCACTCTGCCTGTCAAAAAAAAATATCAGACAAAATAGACTAACACAAAAACTGTTAAGAGACAAAGAAGGGCACTATGCAATGAATAATGGATCAAGTCAACAGGAAGATGTAACTATAACAAATGTATATGCATGTGAGTGATCCTGTGCCTGCCTGGGAGACTGCCTGCCTTGCCCACTCAGGAGGTTAAGAGGGCATGGTACACCATGCCTTCCAGGAAAGACCCCAGTCAGCAGCTCAGCACGTTGAGATCCACACATGACCTGACTGCAGGCAGGCGGCAGGGGCCCCAGGCACATTTCCCACACCCCCACTTCCTGTTGAGGGGCCTTGTAATTGTCAACCAGGTAATCAGCTCCCAGGTGTAGCCTAGAGCCATAAGACCACTTGGAAGCCCACATAAGCTATATGAATTTCAAGCTGATTGGAAAAGCGTAGAGGTACCAGTATCTGTTTTATCCTACAGAATTAGTGTTGCTACCCTAGCTAGCTACTCCTTTCTCTGCACTATAAAACCTTGTGCCTGACTGTTAATAAACAGACATGTTCATCAAAACTTGTCTTTGCTGCTTCTTGTTAAAGAATGCCATCACCCCACCATCCCGACAGTGTGGGCCTCACAGGATGAGCCCACATATGCACCCAATTACAGAGTGTCTGGCTATTTAAAAGAAATGGTAATGGATCTAAAGGGAGACACAGACTCCAATACAACAGTAACAGGGGACACCAACACACCACTTTCATCCCTGGGCAGACCGACTAGACAGAAAAATCAACAAAGAAACAACAGAACTAACTGACACTATGGACTAAATGGACCTAACTGATATCTACAGAACACTTCATCCTACAGTTGCAGAAGACACATTCTTCTCACCAGTGCATGGAACTTTCTCTAGGATTGACCACATACTAGGCCATAAAGCAAGTCTCAGCAAATTCAAAAGAATTAGAATCATACCATGCAGCTTCTCAGACCATAAAGGAATGAAGTTGGAAATTAGCAACTCGGGAATCCCTAGAGCATATGCAAACACATGGAGACTGAACAACATGCTCCTGAATGAAGAGTGGGTCATAGAAGAAATCAAAAGAGAAATCAAAAAAATTCTGGAAACAAATGAAGATGACAACATATCAAAAGTCATGGGATACAGCAAAAGCAGTGTTAAGAGGAAAGTTCATAGCAATTGGTGCCTACATGAAGAAACTGGAAAGGTACCAAATAAATGAGCTATCAATGTAGCTAAAGGATATGCAAAAACAAGAACAAACCAAATCCCAAATTAGTAGGAGGAAGGAATAATTAAAATTAGAGAAGAAATTAGCAAAGCTGAAACAAAAAATATAAAAGATTAGTGAAGTGAAGAGCTGGTTTTATGAAAAAATAAACAAAATGGATAATACCATTGGACCAACTAAACAAAAGAGAGAGAGAATAGCCAAATCAAAATCAGAGATGAAAAAGGAAATGTAACAGATATCACAGAAATAAAAATCATCAGGAATTACAAGGAGCTGTATGCCAACAAACCAGAGATAACCTAGGACAAATGGATAGATTCATGGATATATATAATGTAACAAAATTGTGTCATGAAGACACAGAAAACCTATACAGACCCATAAGCAAGACCCTTCCAACAAAGAAAAGTTCAGGACCAATGTCTTCACTGCTGAATTATATCAGACATTTAAAAAAATAATTCCAGGCTGGCGCCGTGGCTTAACAGGCTAATCCTCTGCCTTGCGGCGCCAGCACACCGGGTTCTAGTCTCGGTTGGGGTGCCGGATTCTATCCCAGTTGCCCCTCTTCCAGGCCAGCTCTCTGCTATGGCCTGGGAAGGCAGTGGAGGATGGCCCAAGTGCTTGGGCGCTGCACCCGCATGGGAGACCAGGAAAAGCACCTGGCTCCTGGCTTCGGATCAGCGAGATGCGCCAGCTGCAGCGGCCATTGGAGGGTGAACCAACGGCAAAAAGGAAGACCCTTCTCTCTGTCTCTCTCACTATCCACTCTGCCTGTCAAAAAAATAAAAATTAAAAAATTAAAAAAAACTCCAATTCTCAAGCTATTCAAATCCCCCCCAAACTCCTTCTATGAAGCCAGCATCACCTTAATTTCTAAGTCAGAAAAAAGATACAACAGAGAAAGAGAACTACAGACCAATTTCCCTGATGAACATAGACACAAAAATATTCAACAAAATACTAGCCAATCAAATCCAACAACACATCCAAAAGATCATTCACCCAAAACAAGTGGGATTTATCCCTGGTATGCAGGGATGGTTCAACATCCACAAATCAATGTGATACATCACATTAACAAACTGAAGAACAAAAAATACGATTATCTCAATAGACAGAGAAACTATTTGATAAAATATAATACCTTTTCACTAAGAAAACTCTAAGCAAATTGGGTATAGAAGGAACATTCCTCAACACAATCAAGACAATTTATGACAAACCCATAGCCAGCATCTTATTGAATGGGGAAAAGTAGGAAGCATTCCCCCTAAGATCCAGAACCAAAGATGCCCACTCTCAACACTGCTATTCAATATAGTCCTGCAAGTTTTAGCCAGAGCCATTAGGCAAGGGAAAGAAATCAAAGGGATACAAATTGGAAAGGAGGAAGTCAAAATATCCCTATTTGTAGATGACATGATTCTACATAGCTAGGATCCAAAAGACTCCACAGAGAGATGACTGCAACTCATAGGAGTTTGATAAAGTGTCAGGATATAAAATTAATATGCAAAAATCAATAGCCTTTGTATATACAGACAATGTCATGGCTGAGAAAGAACTTTTAAGATCAGTGCTATTCACAATAGCTACAAAAAGCATTAAATACACTGGAATAAATTTAACCAAGAATGTCAAGGTCTCTATGATGAAAATTACAAAATACTAAAGAAACAGAAGAGGATATTTTAAAAAAGGAAACATCTTCCATGTACATGGATTGGGAGAATCATCATAAAAATTTCCAGACTACGCAAAGCAATTACAGATTCAATCCAACTCCAATCAAAATATCAAAGATATTCTTTTCAGATCTACAAAACACGATGCTGAAATTCATATGGAAGAACAGGAGACCTTGAATAGCTAAAGCAATCTTATATAACAAAAACAAAGCTAGAGGCATGACAATACCAGATTTCAGGACATACTACATGGCATTTATAATTAAAGCAGCCTAGTACTGGCACAAAAGTACACATGCAGACCAATGGAACAGAACGGAATCTCCAGAAATAATCCACACATCTACAACCAACTCATCTTTGACAAAGGAGCTAAAATCAATCCTTGGAGCAAGGACAGTCTTTTTAACAAATGGTGCTGGGGAAACTGGATCTCCACGTGCAGAAATTTGAAACTAGACCCATACCTAACACCTTACACAAAACTCTACTCAAAATGGTTCCATGACCTAAATCTATGACCTGATACCTCCAAATTACTAGATATATTGAGGAAACTCTGCAAGACATTGGCATAGGCAAAGACTTCTTGTAAATGACCTCAGAAGCACAGGCAAAGCCAAAATTGGCAAATGGATTACATCAAGCTGAGAAGCTTCTGCCCTTCAAAAGAAACACTCAGCAAAGTGAAGAGACAACCATCAGAATGGGAAAAAAGTTTTGTAAACTATGCAACTATCTGATAAAGGGTTAACATCCAGAATCTATAAAGAGTTCAAGAAACTCTACAACTAAACAAATAATCCAGTTGAGAAATCAGCAAAGGACTTGAACAGGCAAATTTCAAGACAGGAAATTCAAATGCCCAACAGACACTTGAGAAAATGCTCAGGATCACTAGCCTTCATGGAAATTAAAATCAAAACCTCAATGAGGTTTCACCTCACTGCCCTCCTACCCCATTATAATGGCTCTCATATAGAAATCAACAAACCGGCCGGCGCCGCGGCTCACTAGGCTAATCCTCCGCCTTACGGCGCCGGCACACCGGGTTCTAGTCCCAGTCAGGGCACCGATCCTGTCCCGGTTGCCCCTCTTCCAGGCCAGCTCTCTGCTGTGGCCAGGGAGTGCAGTGGAGGATGGCCCAAGTGCTTGGGCCCTGCACCCCATGGGAGACCAGGAGAAGCACCTGGCTCCTGCCATCGGATCAGCGCGGTGCGCCGGCCGCAGTGCACCTACCACGACAGCCATTGGAGGGTGAACCAACGGCAAAAGGAAGACCTTTCTCTCTGTCTCTCTCTCTCTCACTGTCCACTCCTCCTGTCAAAAAAAAAAAAAGAAATCAACAAACCATAAATGCTGGTGAAGATGTGGAGAAAAAGGCATCCTGGTCAACTGTTAGTGGGAACATATACTGGTGCAGCCACTGTGGAAGACAGTATGGAGATACCTCAGAAATCTGAATATAGACCTACCATATAATCCAGCCATACCATTCTTTGGATTTTTACCCAAACCAAATGAAATCAACATATGAGAGTTATCTGGACACCCATGTTCACTGCAGCACATTTCACAATAGCAAAGATACAGAATCAACCAAGATGTCTATCATCTGCTGACTGGATAAAGAAATTATGATATTTATATACACTATGGGAGTACTATTCAGCTGTGAAAATGAAATCCTGTCTTTTTCAACAAAATGGACGTACCTGGAAACCATGATACTTAGTGAAATAAGCCAGTCCCCAAAAGAGACCATCTTCCCTAATCGAGGTAGCTATTAGAGTACCTGAAATGTAATATATTGGAGTGACAAACATCTTTAGATTCAATGATACTTACAGCCCCTCTCTCTTCTGTTGAGAACAGTACTATTTTTTTTTTCGTTTTTTTCTTCATACTACATTGAACTTTTACTTAGTATAGGGTTAACTATATGATCATTACGTAAACTGAAAATAGATCTCTAAAAATTAAGAGTGGGAATGTGAGAGGGAGGAGGAAGAAGAGTTGGCGTGTGGGCAGGAGGGAGGTGGTGGTGGTGGGGAGTATCACTATGTTCCTAAATCTGTGTATATGAAATACATGAAAATTGTATAACTTAAAAAGAAAATACCTTAAAAGAAAATACCTGCATGGAGCCCAAATCTCCTTCTGCATTTTGGTGAATTAAACTTTTCAAGGATAAAAAGAATTGTTCTCAGGTTGCAGATAACAAAAAGATGATGATGACTACTACTAACTGTCCTTTACTCATGTATCAGGAACTTTGTCTTTCTGTCACTCTAGTGACAAACCAAGAAAGATGA
The DNA here is from genome assembly GCF_033115175.1 of Lepus europaeus. Taxonomy (NCBI): domain Eukaryota; kingdom Metazoa; phylum Chordata; class Mammalia; order Lagomorpha; family Leporidae; genus Lepus; species Lepus europaeus. Next base: position 23,193,062 of record NC_084850.1, on the reverse strand, counting down.
TAGCATTAGCAGCATGGTGTTACCAGCTTCTTGCTCAAGTGTTTAAAAAATAGACCACAGATGGAATACACAGATAACTGAAGCATTTAAAGCAACTGATGCATCTCGATCCAAGATTGCCTGCATGGGTACTGTAACTAACTTTCAACTGATAGCTTTTTCCTAGGTATTACTATTACTTCAATCAAACTTTAAGGCAGAAGGTATAAAGACACACGCAAGTTAAAGAAAAATGACTGGCAATAATACAGAACATTTCATTGGAATTCCCATTATTCTAAAGTTGGAATCTTAGAGGGAGAGGTGGCATCTGCAAAGGGTGTTAATTCTGTCTATATACACACACACCTCCCCTTAAGATGTATTCACATCATCAAAGTCCCAGAACTATTATATACCTTTAAGTTGCTTGTCAAGTAGGGAAGATGAAAAACACAGAAGAGTAGGTAAGGCAAAGGGAACAGGAGACACTGCCTTAAACATGCAAAGCCTGTCGTACCTTTCACACCAAACACTCATCATCCTATTTGCTGTATCTTCATCCTAAAGAGCATCTCTATAGATTACTGCTATTCAGGGATTTCTCATTCATCTCTAGGCTATTTGTTATTCCATGTCTCCTGATCCCCTTTTTCTGTGGCTCCAACCTCTAATTCTTCTCCCCTTAAGAAAGACAGTCAACAAAAGTTGTTAGAGAACCACATCTTTTTTTTTTTTGACAGGCAGAGTTAGACAGTGAGAGAGAGAGACAGAGAGAAAGGTCTTCCTTCTGTTGGTTCAGCCCCCAAATGGCCGCCACGGCCAGCGTGCTGCGCCGATCCAAAACCAGGAACAAGGTGCTTCCTCCTGGTCTCCTATGCAGGTGCAGGGCCCAAGCACTTGGGCCATCCTCCACTGTACTCCCGGGCCACAGCAGAGAGCTGGACTGGAAGAGGGGCAACCGGGACAGAATCTGGAACCCCAACCGGGACTAGAACCGGGGTGCCCGTGCTGCAGGCGGAGGATTAGCCAAGTGAGCCTCGGCACCGGCCGAGAACCACATCTTAAAACCTTTCAGCGGTCCCATTATTTCCTGAGCAGTTTTCAGCACCAGTTTATTCTATAACCACAGAATTATACTGTGTCACTTCTAAATGAACATGGCAAGTAAGAACTGGGGAAGTAGTGGTAGAGCTGGTGAACTACTGGTTTCATGAGTACACCTTCTTGAATCATCTGATTCTTTAAACCCCACTCATGAGTAAGTTTCATAGATGTTGGACACAAAATTCAATTCAGTGACTGATCTGTGCACCCAATGAACAGCTAGCTAACTTCTACTCTGAAGAGCCTTGAACAGAAAGGCCGCAGGGAATACATGTCAGCCCCATGGTGGGACAGTCAATGACAAAGTGACAGTCTTTCTGCATCACTTACGACTCGTCAGAACAATATGAAAAGTTTGAGTTCCAACAAATGCCTACAAGTGTTGAGCAGAGTTTACCATGCAGTGAGACAGTGGGGAAAATGTGCCATTAGAAAGCCCCTCATTTGATAGCATTCTATCTCCTGATTATCCTAAGGAACAAAACAAAATAGCAAGAAGAGTGATAATGCTTCTCAGCGTAAGGGCAGTATTTGTCATTAAGATGCACCAAGTTACCTTCTACTCTGGGTGTATGTATAATGAATCCAGCCAAACCACAATGAAGCAATGGCTGGAAATGAGACAAAATTGATTCCCAGACTCAAGCAAAAGTTCAAGAGGGAGGGAGAGGAGTGATAGAGTAGCAGGTGCAGATGGAAAAGAAGTCATTATCAGCTCATCCAGAATACCAATAAACCTATCTCATGAAAACCTTTTTAAATGGAATTTCATAAACACTCCCCTGCGATCCCTTGAACTACATGTGCAAATTGAGGACAGGTAGGTATCCAGAATAGCCAAAAATGAGGGGTGCTGAAAATAAAGAGCTGGGAAGTTGTTCACGCTTAATAGAGAAATCAAAGCTTGCACTGGGTCGAAGCACCTACAATGATCTATGCTTAAACTAAGTGTGTGGAGGTGATTTTGTCTTGATCAGATGTTCAAGTGAACAGATGGTCTGTGGATTTCCTGATGGCTGAGTTCCTGCCATGGCTTTAATTGACAAGGCCCACTTTCTCCACATACATATTTAAATTAAACAAGCACTTCTCACCGCCAAGGCTTCCAATTGGTTCAAATTAACACTCATAAAAGCTGTGAAAATCTTCACGGGCAGCCACTTTGTTTTGTGAATCAAAATGATAAATTTAAAACAAATACTTGTCTTCTGCAACTCTCGCATCTCCTTACCTCCACAAAGATCTTGAGAAAGGCAGGCACTTAGCAGCCCAGATGGAAACAGGATCTGTTAACAAGAAACCAGATTTAGCGAAGGGAAAGTCTGAGCATCAGGCTACAAATATCCCTTTGTGGAACTTAAACATTTCTTGCTGCTCTCTTCCCACCATACTGCCAGCTGCCATCTTTTGCCCTATCTCCTCTGGTGAGGTCCTTGTACAGACATCAATCACATAGGACCTAAGCAAGGGGAGCAGAGCCTCTGCTCTGACTGTGGAAGTGAGCCCCAGTGAAAGCTCACAGGTTTGCTGTTCAGGAAGCTACCAGCACAAGGTCTTTCTGAGGGACTCTTGACTATCCAGAGTCTCCATGCAATATTCCATGGAAAACAACTGGAGATTCTCCTGATGCAGCTATGGAGTGGCAACTTCACCAACTCTTTCAAGGTCTTGGGCACAGCTTCTTAAATTATCTATAGACAGAGAGTATTGTCTTTTAACCCTTTTGAAGCCTCAAATAGATCTGAGGTCCTTTACTAGGAGGCAGTATATACCTAAAACCAATTCCATATACTGAGAATACAAGTGTAAACAGGACAGAGAAAACCTCTGTCCTTTCTGTTTACTTGCCCATGGGCACACTTATAATTAGTTTGCATCAATCCACACAAACTGTAACTACTCCTGTAGCATGATCCTAGATCATGGTCTTTCCATCATCATTCCACGAGCTGTCACTCTTGTCATAAAGGAAAAGACATCTGAATGAACCACATGACTTTTAATTTCACACTGGACACTGATCTTTAGAGCATTAACTTGAACAAAGATTATAGTCTTTAAAACAAACTCACGGAATTATGCCTTTCCTAAGCAGGTGCATAATATCTGCGTTTGGAAACATGGGATGGAGTCAGATATCTGAATGAGGAAACAAACATTTACTTAAAACCAGTTACGAATCTCAACAGTACCAATATATGCACTTTCATTTTAAAACTAACATGAAGAACACCAACAGGTTGGTTTGTCACTGATTTTTTTTTTCCTTTGGACAGGCAAAGTGGATAGTGAGAGAGAGACAGAGAGAAAGGTCTTCTTTTTTGCTGTTCACCCTCCAATGGCCGCTGCATAGTGCTGATCCAAAGGCAGGAGCCAGGTGCTTCTCCTGGTCTCCCATGGGGTGCAGGGCCCAAGCACTTGGGCCATCCTTCACTAAACTCCCGGGCCACAGCAGAGGGCTGGCCTGGAAGAGGGGCAACCGGGATAGAATCCGGCGCCCCAACTGGGACTAGAACCCGGTGTGCCGGCGCCGCAAGGCGGAGGATTAGCCTGTTAAGCCACGGCGCCGGCCTGTCACTGATTTTAAAGACTATTCAGTGAGGTATAAGAATTAGCTCATTATCAGCTGAGAGGACACATCACTTCATAAATCTGCATTCAGCCGCACTGAACTGGTAACTTGAAATTGGCCATTGTGGGATTATTATACCTAGAAATTGGCAAACACTACATATCATGCTCCCCTTTCCCTTCTTTTGGGGGAGAGGTGGGGAGGGTGGAAAGGGGGGAAGGGGAGAGAGAGGAGAGAAAGGAGGGGGGAAGGGGTGAGAGAGAGGTGGAAGGGGGAGAGAGAGGGGGCAGAGAGGGGTGGAAGAGGGGGGAGAGAGGATGAGGGGGAAGAGGGGAGGAAGAGAGGGGCGAAGAGAAAGGCGGGAAAAGAGGGGGGAGAGAGGGTAGAGAGTGGGGTAGAGAGGGTAGAGAGTGGGGGAGAGAGACGGGATGTAGAGAGGGGGGAGGGGGAGGGAGGGGGAGAGAGAAGGGCAAAGAGAGGGGGGAAGAGATAGAGGGGAAGGGGGAGGGGGGGAGAGAGGGGGAAGAGAGAGAGGGGAGGGAGGAGAGAGGGGAGAAAGAGAGAAGGAGAGAGACGGGGAAAGAGAGAGAAAGATCTTCCATTTGGTGGTTCACTGCCCAAATGGCAGCAATGGCTAGGGCCAGGCCAAGCCCAAGCCAGGAGCCTGGAAGTTGACACTGGTCCACCATGCAGGTGGCACAGACCATAGTACTTAGACCATATTCTGCTGCTTTCCCAGACACATTAGCAGGGAGCTGGAACAAAAGTGGAGCACTCAGGACTTGAACCAGCCCCCACATGGGGCCCCAGCATCCCAAGTGGTGGGTTAAGCTGCAGTGCCACAACACCCAACTTGCGACTTTTTAAATCCCAATCCTTAATGAAATTACCCACTAAGCCACTCAGGTCTTCCCAAGACTCTCCCAATAATGAGACCCAAGTGACTATGAAAGGCAGTGGGTACAAGTGCATGCAAAAGGAGGAGGAAGTATCAAAATTATGGTTAATTTCACACCTTTTTTAGACTAGCAAATAAGGTCACTGTCATGTCACTTGATGCAGGAACTCGGCTGGCCTATCTTCAATAAATGGTTTTGGATTAGTTTTTTCTAAATACTCTGGCCTCAGGTTTCCACTACATGGGAATGGATACAATGGCTAGGCTGGGCCAGGCTGAAGACAGGAGCCAGTCTCCTAAGTAGGTGGCAGAGACCCAAATACAGGGACCATCCTCTGCTGCTTTCCCAGGAAGCTGGTTTGTAACTGGTGCTCCAATATGAGATACCAGGTCACAGGCTGTGGCTTAACCCACTGGGCCCTAGTGCCAGCTTATTCCTAATATTTAAAATGTGGATTTTTTTTTTACCTTGGCTGGATGGATGAACTTTATGGTTTACATGATGCTACCAGAATAAATTCTGTATTAACAGAAAAGTAGAGGACACAGAGATATCTAGTTAGGCTAAAGGTTGAGAGTCTCTCTGAGAACATTTTGGATAGTGCATATGTATATAATATTGTTCCTCTCTTTCTCACATAGTCAAATGTCTTCACCTAATCTTCAATGTGGCTTTTATAGGCAAATAATGAGATTTCCAAGAGTACCTATTAGTAGTCACCCTACAGCATGTCCAGGTAGAAAGTCCTGTAGGGAGTGGCACAGTGAGCTAAGCTGCTGCCTGCAAAGCTGGCATTCCCTATCAGAGTGCTGGTTTGAGTCCAGGCTGTACCACTTCCAATCCATCTCCCTGCTAATGTGCCTGGGACAACATTAGAAGATGATCCAAGTACTTGAACCCCTGCCAACTCACCAGGGAGACCAGGATGGAGTTCCACACTTCAGGCTTCTGCCTGGCTCAGCCTATGTGGCCATTTGAGGAGTGAACCAGAGGATGGGATATATCTCTCCCTCCCCCTCTCACTTGGCCTTTCAAATAAATAAATCTTTTTTTTAAAGTAAATCAGGGCCGGCACTGTGGCTTACAGTGTAAAGTTGCCACCTGCAGTGCCGGCATCCCATATGGGCACCAGTTCAAGTTAAAGCTACTCCACTTCCAATCCAGCTCTCTGCTATGGCCTGGGAAAGCAGTGGACGATGACCCAAGTCCTTGGGCCCCTGCAGCCATGTGTGGGATCTAGAAGCAGCTCCAGGTTCCTGGCTTCAGATTGGCCCATCTCCGGCCGTTGTGGCCATTTGGGGAATAAACCAGCCTGTGGAAGACCTCTCTATGTCTCTGCCTCTGCCTCTCAAATTAATATTTTTTAAAGGTAAGTAAGTCTTGCTGGACATACTGCAAGTTACCCACGTCACTACAACATAATTCAATTCAGAGTGAAGACAAATCTGTATTCTTTGGCCACCTCTCGCTTCATAGCAAGATTACAGAGTTACGGTTTCCAAAGAGAAGCCTGTGTTAACTATGAAGGATGTGATTTCCCGATAAAGAAAAGAAAGGAAGGGACAGGGTGGAGAGCTACACCAAGCCCTATAATGTTCTGTTCCTGTATGTGCATTCAGAAAATGGAGGTCTAATTCCTGAGTACCTACTGTATACTTGGTGCATTACCAAGATTATTGCACTTGATTCTCACAATATCTTGATAGTAGTGTATGATCCCTGTTTTACAGACAAGGAAAACTGGAGCCCCAAAATTTAGTTAGGGACTAAGAAAAGACAGTTACTGGCAAATCCAGATTGAGGCACGGCCTAACTGAATCCAAAGCAGCCCAAGATGCAATTTAAAACGTGCCAAGTGTTAAGAGTCACATAATACAGGAATTTGCTCCACAGATGTTAGCAATAAGCACAACTCATAAAACTTATTGTTAAATAGTTGCAGGGGAAGGCCACCCTCTAAAATGCTTATCATGGTGGACAGCAACTTCAAAAGTATAAAATTTGGTTAGAAGATCCTCTGCTCTGAGACTCCCTATCCCCATGTACCAAAAGTTTCAACCTCAACTTGTTATCAGAATATATCACTCATCAGAGAACCTTGACACGGGCACTATATACCTTCCCAGAAAATAGTTAGCAAAGGTGAAATTAAGTTCAGACACAGGTCCTCTACATGTCTGAAACATACATTTTCAGGGGAAGTAGCACCAAATACACAGGAAACCTTACCAATCAGGCCTTGAAGTTGGGTGTTGTATGGAACAGTGACTCTAATCTGGACAGAGACAAGAGAGATCACTTATTAGACAGGAACATCCAACATAACAAAATTAACATTAGATGCATGATCCATTTACGCAAACACATTCATCCTATTCATTCCACTGCATTTCTTTTCTATGAAACAGGAAATACAGGGGTAGGGTCAGGAAGTCTTAGCGTACAAATCCCAAATTTTTTCCCCAAGCTTCCAACACCTGAATCCACTAACAATTTTGAACAGTGCAACAAAGTGTGGAAATACTATGAGAAACCAGCTGAGCTGCCAGACTACTGCCCTGGGAGTGAAAATGAGTTGAGTGTCCCATCAATGTCTATAAAAGCAAGGAAATGGGCAATAATGTCACCAAGTGTAAATATGTGGACAAGTACTGACCTACAAATTACTTTCATCGCGAACCCTATGCCTTCAGGATCCCTACCAAGTAAATGCCATGACTGGGGCTGATTGGCAGACTGCCATGCCCTACCACGCACTCAGTACATCAGTTCTTCCTTAGTTTCCCCATTTGTCATAAAGCTGGCCTCCTAATTAATTCAGATCCATATCCTCATACCTGAAACAAAGACACCTGAGCAGGATTCCAACACTCCCTCGACTCCAGAAGTTTGCTTACTACAATCCAGTCCACATCCTTCTGCTGCCAGCTCCTGGCATTCCAAAAATAAAAAAAAATCAAAACGTTGGTGTTAAAAAGTCAAAATCAGGTTTCTTTGAAGCCAAAGCAGTCTAATGCCAATGTGTATATAACAGTGGCACCTGCAATGCAGAAGAAGAAAACAAGTAAATATGGCGGAAAGAACTGTCCAACTAAAAGGCATAGGTTATAGAAACAGGGTGTCTACCATGGAGTTAGTCAGCAACCCTGTCACCATTTGTGGTCCCTATCTCTAGATACAGAAGAGATAGTAGCACCATCTCCAATGATACTACACAGGACCAAAGCAGGGGCTGCTCTCCACAGAACACCAGTCACCTCATACCACATTAGGATGCCCTGACCTTGTCTATGTGGTCCTGACAATGGTTCTGGTTCTGAAGACGAGGACTGGACAGATCACTGCAAGAAAATTATGTAACTCAGACACACTTACCTGAGTGGCTGAGGCACACAACCTCTTTCCCTTAGTCCTCTCTCACTTATCTGGAGGAGCTTCTGAAAATGATTGGTGGGGCCAGGGCACCCAATCATGCAGAGTGGTAATGTAAGACAGAGACTGCATTAATCTTGTGGCCACAAAAATCAGGTAATTTTAAGCAGTAGCTTAAGATTCATGTAGAATTACAGATAATAGCCTTTAAAATGGAAAGTTGAGACGTTCACCAGATTGAATGAAAGTACTTCAAAAAGTTCATGGAAACGGAATTAAGAGCTAAGTTTAGGGACCATTGTGTAGCACAGCGGATTAAAATGCTGCCTATTTGGCATCCCATATGGGCACTGGTTCAAGGCCTGGCTGCTCCACTTCTGATCCAGCTCCCAGCTAGTGTGCCTCGGAAGGTAACGGAAGATGGGCCAAGTGCTTGGAGACCTGAATAGAGTTCCAGGCTCTTCCCCTATCTAACTCTGCCTTTCAAAAACTAAAGTAAATCTTAAAAAAAACTAAGCTTATTTTCATGCAGAATTTTTGAGCAGCAGACATTATGGCATAGCAGATAAACTGCTGCCTGCAATGTGGACATCCCATATGGACAACGGCTTGAGTCCGGGCTGCTCTACTTCCAATGCAGCTCCATGCTAATAACAACTGGGAAAGCAACAGAAGGTGGTCCAAGTATTTGAACCCCTGCCATCCATGCAGGAAATCCATATGGAATTTCAGGCTCCTGGCTTTCCCTTGGCCCTGTGCTGGCCATCGCAGCCATCTGGGGGTGAAACAGTGGATCAAAGCTCTCTCTCTCTCTGTGGGTGTCTCACTCTGTAAGTCTTTCAAAATCTTAAATTTTTTTTAACTTTACACATATGAAGAATCCTCAAAAAGTTCTGGAAAATGTGTTATGAAAAAACTATGCAGGGGCCGATGGGGAAGTGGGTAAAGTGGCTGCCTGTGGTGCCAGCATCCCAAGTAGGTACTCACTGCTCTATTTCCAATCTAGTTCCCTGTTGATGCACCTGGGAAAGCAGTGGAAGATGGCCCAAGTGCTTGGGACACTGCAGCCACATGGGAGCCCCTGGAGAAGTTCCTGGCTTCGAATTGGCCCAGCTTTAGAAGTTGCAGTCTTTTGGGGATTGAATCAGTGGATCAATCCCTTTCTATAACTCTTTTAAAAAAATCTTTAAAAAATTATGAAAATGAATCTTGATGCGAATGGAATGGGAGGGGGAGCGGGAGATGGGAGGGGTGCGGGTGGGAGGGAAGTTATGGGGGGAAAAAGCCATTGTAATCCATAAACTGTACTTCGGAAATTTATATTTATTAAATAAAAATTAAAAGACATTATGCATAAGTTTCAAAAAAAGTTGCACCAAAGTAAAACTTTAAAATTTATTTGAAAGTCAGAGTTACACAGAGAGAGAAGGAGAGGCAGAGAGAGAGAGAGAGAGGTCTTCCATCCACTTGTTTACTCCCCAATTGGCCGCAACGGCCGTAGCTGCACTGATTGGAAGCCAGGAGCCAGGAGCTTCTTCCGGGTCTCCCAACTGGGTGCAGGGGCCCAAGGACTTGGGCCATTTTCCACTGCTTTTCCAGGCCACAGCAGAGAGCTGGATCGGAAATAGAGCAGCCAGGACTCAAACTGGCACCCATATGGGATGCTGGCACTGCAGGTGGTGGCTTTACCTGCTATACCACAGCGCTGGCCCCAATAAAACTCTTTTAATTCTACTTTTCTATGAACGTTTGAAGTTCTCTGGTACAATAGCAATTCATGGTGTCAGCAATAAAAAATAAAGAGCATGGACATAAACAAGAACGAGAGGGAGAAGGAGAGGGAGGGGAGGTGGAAGGGAAGGAAGGGGGAGGTGAGGAGGGAGGAGGTAAGTGGGGGGGAGTGGGGAAGAGGAAGGGAGGGAGAGAAGAGGAGGGAGAAGGGGGACGGGGAGGAAGAAGGGGAGAGGAGGAAGAAGGGGGAGGAGAGGAGGAAGGGGGAGGGGGAGAAAGAGGAGGGGGAGGAAGAGGGGCGAAGAGGAGGAGGAGGAGAAAGAGGGATGAGGGATGGGGGAGGAGGGAGGGAGGGAAGAGGGGAGGAATGGGAGGAGGAGAATGGAGGGGGGAGGAGGAGAATGGAGTGGGGGAGGAGGGGGAAGATTGCCGCTGCTGCAACATGTTTATTTTTTAAAATATCTTTAAACAAAAATTTGTTAAAAATCAACAAATTATTGAAAATGCAGAAGCACTTAAATGAAAGGCATCAAGAAATAATGCCCGATGTGACCCAACTGCTTTTTAAAAATATTTTTAAAATTTCAAGAGGGAGAGCGTGCGCCAGAGAGTACTCTCCAGACACAGCCAGCGAGCACCGGGCCCAGCAGAAATAGTGCGTACCTGCTGGTTCACTCCCCAAATGCCTGCAACAGACGGGCTGGGAAGCCCTCTCCATCCCAGCCCCCGTGGGTGGCAGGGACCCAAGCCACACCTGATGCCTCCCATAGCGCACACTAGCAGGAAGCCAGAGTTGGGAGCAGGGAGGGAAAGTAGGCGGCCCTTTAACGGTTTGCGCGCCAAATTCCACGTCCCAAACAACATGCTAACCCGTGAGGTAAATGCCCACCCCAGATGGAAAATTAGCTTTTTTAAAAGCCAGCACATGAAAGGAGTGATTCCCTATATTTAACATATTAAAAAGGAACAATACAATATACTCAAAGGCAGCTAGCAGCCATTCACCCATGTAGTGCCACGTATATCCCTCCGCGCATAATTTTCTCCTTTTCAAGTAAAAAGTAGCGGCACCTGAGGGGCCAGAAACCAAAATGTAAACAATATGGTGACAAGAACCACCTGAAGATACAAAAGGCAAAAATCACCTCTCTGGAAGCCACAGCACCTGCTCCCCCCAAATCACCACCTATTTCTATATTTTGAAGTTGAGAACACCCTGGTATCTTTTTTTTTTTGACAGGCAGAGTGGACAGTGAGAGAGAGGGAGACAGAGAGAAAGGTCTTCCTTTGCCGTTGGTTCACCCTTCAATGGCCGCTGCGGCCGGCGCATTGTGCTGATCCGAAGCCAGGAGCCAGGTGCTTCTCCTGGTCTCCCATGGGGTGCAGGGCCCAAGCACTTGGGCATCCTCCACTGCACTCCCAGCCATAGCAGAGAGCTGGCCTGGAAGAGGGGCAACCGGGATAGAATCCGGCGCCCCAACCAGGACTAGAACCCGGTGTGCCGGCACTGCAAGGCGGAGGATTAGCCTGTTAAGCCACGGCGCCGGCCAACACCCTGGTATCTTAAAACGACACGATGGAACCAAAACCAGCATTTAAACAAAATACTGAAGTCACTATGTTTTAACATAAAGCGCAATCTTGTGCAAACTACTTGATATAAATCCAAAGTTCGCCAAACTATTAACGCATTAGTAAATTATAATATTCCATTCCATAGAGCTGATTATAAAAAATCCACTACAAGTATCTATCGGAAGCAAACTAACCTTAAGACAGCTTGCAGGAGCCAACGCTGCTTTACCCCACAGCTGAGGCCGCCGCCCGGGTGCAAGACCGCTTCGCGACCCCGGGAGAAATAGGCTTCAACATGAGCCGGCGGGCTCCTTTTGTATTGTCTATGGCTCTGCCTTCCAAGGTCCCAATTGGTTGCGGCTAAATGACTGACAGGGATACTGTCTACTCCTGGCTTCCCTGTGATTTGAAAATTTGCATATATCCAGGTGTTCGCTGGTTATTGGTGGCAAAGATTTGTGCTTGGAGTTTTTGCACTTACGGCAAATTTTCACGAGACGTGAATGTGGAGGGTAAACGTACCACCATAAAGTAACTAGCACCACACTTCTTGATTGGTTCTGGCAATGAATTCAAATAAGACGCTGAGTGCGCTCTGAAGCTTTCTGCATATTGGTGCCGGTTTCTAGAAAGTTCTTTTTGTTTCTGCGTTTTGCATCTGACAGAAGCCTGATTGGTCTTTTAGGGGAATTTAAACCACCCCTCCCCCCACGGCACCTATATTTCACAAGAGGAAAAGAAGCGATGTTAGGGCAGTATCTGGAGGGGGAAAAAAAGTCTTAAAACCTTCACTTACAATTGCACGTATACACTAAGGATATTAAATGAGGAGTCATACGGTCACTTTAGTGCAGAATGAACAACTACCAGAGCACGGGCAGTTTGGAGAGTGTTTTGCCAACAGGGAGGATCAAGGGGTGGTGGCACTGGACGGAGTGGTGAGAGCACTGAGGAATACAATGGCAAGAAGAGCTAGAAAAAGGCGAGACTAGTTTAATCACTTCACCCTCCAGCACCAATGTCTGTGTTTAAATTTCTGTATCGGAGTATGTATGCCCTGTGTGTGGTTTCTAATTACTAGAATGTTCTTTCCCTCCATCTTTGCCCACTCAACAGAGTCCAAGCCAAATGCCACCTACTCGGTGCCTTCTCTGGCCCTCTTACCCTCTCTGTGACCCTAAATGGGCTCTCTCCTGCTGCTACGTGGTGGGGGGGTATGGAGAGGCATTGGGGTGTGTAGGCATATTGGATACACGAAATCAGCACTGAAACGGACATCGTTCTAAGGATCCAAGTTTGTACTCAAAGGTTTGTACTTGTATTAAGGTTGGAGACATTCTGCAAAATCCAGTGGAAACACACTAATACTTATCTGTCTCCTAAAGGTCAGAGCTGTTGCAATCTAGAGCTATACGTTGAAAACAAACTGCAAACTTGGCAATCCAGCAGTCCCTAGGGCGGCTCAGAGCCAGGACTTCAAGCTACATGGTAACCATGTTACAAGATAGGCAGGAAGAAACCACCAGGACAGAAAACTGGAGGGGTGGAGAGACTAAGATAAACTGATTGAATTAGACAAGCCCATTTATACAGTAAGGGGATATGTTTGAGATGGTCTGGTCTGCTCTCATTTAGTCTCTTCTTAAGAATTTCTCAGAGGCTTTTAAGTTGAGAAAAAAACTAAGTACAGCTCTTATACCTATGGACTCTAAATTCCTTGCACCAGAATCTGCTGAGGAGCTGCCTTCTTTGTAATTGAGGTGAAAGTCACATAGAATTAACCACTTTAAAGCAAACATGTCAGTGGCATTTAGTACACTTACATGTGCACAATCACTATCTCTAAGCAGTCCAACAACATCCTGGTGACCCCAGAAGGAATAAGCCTAATAAGCCCTTGATGCCAATTTGCTCCCCACCTCCTGAAAACCACCAATCTGTTTTCTGTCACTACAGACTTGGGTATTTTGAAGCTTCCTTGTAACTGAAATCACACAACAGTTGACTTTTATGTCTGGCTTCTTTCACTTACCATGCTGTTTTTGAGATTTATCTACACAGCCTGTGTTGTACTTCACTCTTTTTTATAAGTGTTCTGGCATCGAAGAGGCCCAATGAGGCCAGACACCCCACATACTATCAGGTTTTGATATGGAAAGCCAGGATATTGGGCAAATAGCTGTACTGAAGAAAACCAGCCTCTACACAATTCTGTCAAGAGCTGGATAAGTGGAACTGCCCTGGGGCCGAAGGGCTTGCAGGTTAGAACCATAGACCCTGCTAGCTCCAAGCTGAAAAAGCCCTTTACGGGGCTGATGCTGTGGCACAGCAGGTAAAGCTGCCGCCTGCAGTGCCAGCATCCCATATGAGTGCCGATTTGAGTCCCGGCTGCTCCACTTTCAATCCAGTTCTCTGCTATAGCCTGGGGAAGCAGTAGAAGATGCCCCAAGTCCTCGGGCCCCTGCACCCACATGGGAGACCCGAAAGAAGCTCCTAGCTCCTCGCATCAGATCAGCACAGCTCCGGCTGCTGTGGCCAATTGGGGAATGAACCAGCAGATGGAAGGCCCCTCTCTCTCTGACTCTCCTTCTCTCTTTATGTAACACTCTTTCAAATAAATAACAAAGCCCTTTATTCTGCCCAGCTTCCAAGATGAGCACCACTGTTGAGGGGAAGGCCTAAGGTCAGTACAGGCAGGACTGTGATCTTCCTTTTAGATATGCCACCTATTCTATACTAACCTCCTGTTCTGGCCAGCTCTTCTCCCAGGCCAGCTAGGTAATGAGAGTCAACAGCATGTTTTCCCTAAAGAGGTTCACATCTTCTTATATCTCTTTCAGTATCCCTTCCAAAGAGATAGATAGATTTGAGCCTCACATAAATCCTGCCAGGCCTATATGCCTCCCTCCATGAGAAAACTTCCTCCTGGTTTAGATAATATCTTTCTAGGTACTCTAATGGTTTTGTCTTTATGTTCTAGATCCTGTTTGATTTAATTTGCTTGTTAGATTTTTGCTCCAGACTTACAAAGTCACAAAGTGTATGTGTCAGGGAGCCTCTATTGTAAATAGGCCTTCAGATAAAACAAGTCCTTACAAATAAGAGTCCATTGCTTCATCCACCCCTGCTATGGTCAAGGTCGGTTAGATAGCTCCCTGGATAGGGCCGGGTTAAGCCACCGCCTGCAGTGCCAGCATCCTGTATGGGCGTTGGTTCGAGTCCTGGCTGCTCTACTTCTGATCCAGCTCTTTGCTATGGCCTGGGAAAGCAGTAGAAGATGGCCCCTGCACCCGCATGGGAGACCCAAAAGAAGCTATTGGCTACTGACTTCTGATTAGCCCAGCTCTGGCCATTGCAGCCAGTTGGGGAGTGAATCAGTGGATGGAAGATATCTATCTCTTTCTCTGCCTCTAACTACCCTTCAAATAAATAAATCTTCAAAAAACAGAAATCAAAATGAAATATTAGAAATGAAGAATTCTTCAGATCAAATGAAAAAATGCAGTGGAAACCCTAAACAACTGAATCAGTGAGGCAGAAGAAAGAATATCTGAGTTAGAAGACAAGTCTCTGGGAATTTTACGGTCAGATCAAAAATAGTAGATATTAGAAAACTATAAAGCAGTGCAGGAGATTTATGGGAGGCTATCAAACGACCCAACATATGGCTCTTAGGAGTTCCTGAAGGTGTGGGAACAGAATGGATTAGAAGGCCTTTTTAGGCCGGCGCCGTGGCTCACTAAGCTAATCCTCTGCCTGCGGCGCTGGCACACCAGGTTCTAGTCCTGGTCGGAGCGCCAGATTCTGTCCCGGTTGCTCCTCTTCCAGTCCAGCTCTCTGCTGTGGCCTGGGAGTGCAGTGGAGGATGGCCCGGGTGCTTGGGTCCTGCACCCGCATGGGAGATCAGAGGAAGCACCTGGCTCCTGGCTTCGGATCAGTGCAGTGCACCGGCCGTGGCGGCCATTTGGGGGGTGAACCAACGGAAAAAGGAAGACCTTTCTCTCTCTCTCACTGTCCACTCTGCCTGTCAAAAAAAGAGGCCTTTTTAGTGGAACAATTACAGAAAATTGCCCCAAGTTGGAGAAAGAAAGGAACATCTAAATACAGGAAGCACACAGAACTCCTAATAGAAGTGACCAGAAAAGATCTTCACGACACATTGTAGTCAAATTATCCACAGTAAAGTGAAGATTCTAAAATGTGCACAAGAAAAAGGCCAGATTACTTTCAGAGGATCTCCAATGACACTCACAGCAGACTTCTCATCAGAAACCCTACAGGCTAGAAGGGAATGGTGAGATAGTCCAAGTCTTGAGAGAAACAAAAACTGTTAACCCAGAATACTGTACCCTGCAAAGCTCTCATTTATGAATGCAGGTGAAATAAAGAACTTCCATAACAAACAGAAATTCAAAGAATTTGTCACCACTCATACAGCCTTACAAAAGATACTCAAGAATGTGGTATACACAGAAACAGAGTCATCACTATGAAGAAGGTGCAGGCAGAAAATCTCCCAGTAAAAATACAAAAGAAATCTAAGGTGAATAGGAATATTGTATACAGTATAGCCACTGTGGAAAATAGTTTGGAGATACCTTACAAAGCTGAATATAGACCTACCATATGACCCAGCCATCCCACTCCTGGGAATGTACACAAGCAAAATGAAATCAGTATGTGAAATTGTTATCTGTACCCCCACATTTATTGCAGCTCAATTCACAATAGCTAAGATGCAGAATCAACCCGAATGTCAGTGACCTGAAGACTGGATAAAGAAATCATGGGAGATTTTATAGATTTTATACACACATACACACACTATGGAATTCTACACAGCTATAAATAAAAATGAAATCCTGTTGTTTGAAAAAAAAAAGATGAAACTGGATAACATTATACTTAGTGAAATAAGCCAGTCAAAAAGGGACAAATACCATATGTTCTCCTTTGATCTGTGTTAACCAACAGAGTATCTAAAAGGTAATCTACAGAAATGAAATTGACACTTTGAGGTGCAATGACTTTGAACAGCCTTCTCGACTGTTGAGAAACAGTTTTTTTTTCATACTATTTGAACTCTTATTATGGGGTTAATCTTGTGTATAAAGTTAATTGAAAATAGATCTTAGTAAAAAATAAGGATAGGAATAGGAGAGGGAGGAGGTGGAAGGGTGGGAGTGTGGGTTGGGTTGGAACAATCACTATGTTCCTAAATTATGAAATGCATGAAGTTTGTATACCTTAAATAAAATGCTTCTGGGGAAAAGATGTCTGTATTCCCCTGTCTACAGTTAAACTTCCTACAGGAAACCTTCCTCCCACAAATACAGATTTTTCCAATTCTAGTAATATCGTTCCTTCCACTTGAACCTTTATGCATCGTGGTAATAATGCTTCCAACTGTTGCTAGACTCTGGGTTATAGCATCACTTACTGGCTCACTCTTTGGAAAATTGTCTCTTTCATAAACAGTCTACAATAAATCCTTAAGGATAGTGTGTGGTGTCAGTGAGAACACTGAGTGATACACAAAACAGTGGATCAAGCCCTATGATCGGCGGCCAGCATTGTGGATTAGCAGGTTAAGCTTCTACCTGTGATGCTGGCGGGCATCAGGCTGCTCTACTTCCCACCCAGCTTGCTAATGGCCTTGGACAAACAGTAGAGGATGGTCCAAGTGTTTGGACCCTTGCCATTGGCCTGGGAGTCCCAGATAGAACTCCTGGGTCTTGGCTTCCACCTGGCCCAGCCCTAGTCATTGCAGCCATCTGGAGAGTGAACCAGTGGGTTGAAGATCTTTCTATCTCTCCCTCTTTCAGAAAAAGTCAGTCTTTATTTAAAAAACAAAAACCTTGTGATCTATCAATACTTTCAGAAAAAGCTTCTGATAATGTCAAACCATTCAAATTTTTTTAAAAGAAGTCTTAGAGGGAAATACCTAATAACTCCTTAAATCAATGGAAGACATTTAACAAAAACTTTGAGAATCATATCAAATGGCAAAATTTATTGTCACTAAAAATAGGAATAAAACTACAATAACTTCTCTGGCTACTAATATTCAACATTATATTGGAGGTGCTTGCTAGGAAATTGAACACAAAAAACAAGGTTATGCCGGCGCCGCGGCTCACTAGGCTAATCCTCTGCCTTGCGGCGCCGGCACACCGGGTTCTAGTCCCGGTCGGGGCACCGGTCCTGTCCCGGTTGCCCCTCTTCCAGGCCAGCTCTCTGCTGTGGCCTGGGAGTGCAGTGGAGGATAGCCCAGGTGCTTGGGCCCTGCACCCCATGGGAGACCAGAAGAAGCACCTGGCTCCTGCCATCGGATCAGCGCAGTGCACCGGCCGCAGCGCGCCTACCGCGGCGGCCATTGGAGGGTGAACCAACGGCAAAAAGGAAGACCTTTCTCTCTGTCTCTCTCTCACTGTCCACTCTGCCTGTCAAAAATAAATAAATAAAAAAAAACCAAGGTTATGAGAATCAACTGCAAATTCTTTCCCCAAACTATACTCTATATATTGTGTGTGGGCGTGGGGCAAATTGTTGAAATCTATGATTAGCATAGAGATGGTCCTCTATATATGAAGTCATACTAAAAATGTCCATAATGAAGGAGATGGGAGAGGGAATGGGAGGTGGGAAGGGAGTGGAGTGGGGTGAGGGCATGAGGGAAAGAACCACTGTATTCCTAAAGCTGTATCTATGTAAAAATGCATTCATTAAATTAAAAAAAAAAGAAAAAAAATCTGGAGACAATTTTGCCATTAATTGCGGATAACATGATTGTCTATATAGAAAACCCAAGATAATTTTCAAAAAGCTAATTCAAATAAAAGTTATTTAACTTTAGTTCCTGGTATATTATTGCTAAAACATTTGTGGAGTAAAAATAAGGATTATTTGGAGTAAATGAGTCAGCCTCAGTACATCAGCCCATTATGAGATTTTTTTAAAAGTAATTTGAAAATCTTTGCCAATCAAATAAAGTAGATTTTCTAAGATGTGAAAAATCTGTTATTCATCAGTCCCATGCTCTATTAAATTCATTTTTACTTTATCAGAAATTGACACTCAGGATGGAAGCTTCTTAAAATTTATTTCAAATAGCCTCTTCTTTCGTGTTCACATTTATGTTCAATAGTTCCTGAAATTTCTAAAATCTTCCCTCATTTTTTCTTACTCACAGTTCAAAGAAGATTCTTAAGTCTGAAGTTGATGGTAATTTTGTTCTAATAACATCAGCATTAGAGAGATAACAACTTCAAAGTTTTCCTAGCCAAACTTGTAACTGCTTTATTCTTTAGATCATTTCCAACATGCATATTTTTCTGAACATTGCGCCACAGAATTTTACATGCTGTACTTTTATAGTTGTTTAGCATAAACAAGTTTTTTCTTAAGTGATACACTATTGAGTAAATATGTAAGAGATTTAACTCAAATATGTGTACATAAGTTTCATATTGAAAATAAGTTTATCATAACAGAAAATTACTCATTAGTTTTCTAGGCAAATTTGGCTATAAAAGAACAGTACAAAATAAACTTTTATATAAAAGAGTGAATAACAATTTTCATAATTTAAATATAAAAGTCAGGGGCCAGCACTGTGGCGTAGCAAGTAAAGCCACTGCTTGCAGTGCTGGCATCCCATACAGGCGCCGGTTCAAGTCCTGGCTGCTCCTCTTCCGATCCAGCTCTCTGTTATGGCCTCGGAAAGCAGAAGATGGCCCAAGTCCTTGGGCCCCTGCACCCACGTGGGAGACCCGGAGGAAGCTCCTGGCTCCTGGCTTCGGATTGGCATAGCTTGAGCCATTGCAGCCAACTGTGGAGTGAACCGGAGGATGGAAGATATCTATCTCTCACTCTCTTGCTCTTTCAAATAAATAAATCTTTTAAAAATAAGTAAACAATATAAAAGTCCTGGTAACTTGACTATTTTCCAGCTTTAAAAATATTTTTACAAAATGGTTATATTTGATCAAAGTTCATTCATGAAAAGCAAAATATTAATAAACTAATGCATCTTATCCAATTTACTAACATTTCTAAAGCTTATTTTGCTTATTTGAAAGGCAGAGTTCCAGACACACACACACACACACAGATTGATATTCCATCTGCTGGATCACTCCCCAAATGGTCCCAAATGGCAAGGGCTGAGCCAAGCCAAAGCCAGAAGCCAGGAACTTCACCCTGCCACATGGGTGGCAGGGTCCCAAGGACAGTAATAGGGAGCTGAATATAATAATAGGGACTGCAATAGACCAAACTGGAACTGCTACTCAATTTGTGATACCAGAGACTCCCATAAGCTGCTGTGTCACAACAGCAGTCTCCTTACGTGTAAGGAAACAAAACTTTACATCTTACCCTGTATTACTGTACACCAAAGCTATAAGCAAAAGGTAAAACTGCCAACTTCTATGTCAATGATATCTGCATGAATTCCAGAAAAGGAAAAAGTAAACTAAGGTGATCAGAATGGTATCCGCAAGTTCAATGGCTAACAGGAATTCAAAGCAAACCCTAGGGAATCCTGAACAACCCCTTCGCTTTAGCTGCCCCTCTCACTTACCATCATACCCTGGGAGGAGGCCAGCTCCTTCTGCTGGCTCTAGTCTGTCAGCCCTACTCACCATCACCCCAATTATGACCTCTGAGGCCGACGCGTCACAGCGCCCTCCACATCCCCCGCCCCACCCCACCCCGCCCCCACCGCCAACTGCCCCTCCCTCAGCGCTGCGGACCCTGAGCGTGGCACCACCGCACAGAGACAAGAACGTCATCAGAAGGAAGGTAGGGGGAGAACAGTTAAATATTCCAGTCTAAGAAATACAGAGGCAGCAGCGCCATGGCTCGCTAGGCTAATCCTCCGCCTGCGGCGCCGGCACACCGGGTTCTAGTCCTGGTTGGGGCGCCGGATTCTATCCCGGTTGCTCCTCTTCCAGGCCAGCTATGGCCCAGGAAGGCAGTGGAGGATGGCCCAAGTCCCTGGGCCCTGTACCCACATGGGAGACCAGGAGAAGCACCTGGCTCCTGGCTTCGGATCAGCATGGTGCGCCGGCCGCAGCGGCCATTGGAGGGTGAACCAACGGCAAAAAGGAAGACCTTTCTCTCTGTCTCTCTCTCTCACTGTCTAACTCTGCCTGTCAAAAACAAAAGAAAGAAAAAGAAATAGAGAGGCGCGGCATCGGAGACAGAGTGTTTGACGTTGATTTTGATTTTTAGCAAAGCTTACAAGGTCCTATGGGAGTTCCACTTCAAGATAATAAACTTTAACTATTTTGCATACCACCTAACCTAGGGGGCCTCCACCCAGTTGCCAAGGGAATTATCATAATAATGACTGTGGGCAAACAATTCAGAGTCAGAACCCACCTATTGCAAACCTAGTGCAGGGGAAGGGTCCCAGCCTCACACACACATGCAGAGAAGCTGTGGGCGTAACCATAACATTCGATCATCCTCTAACTGCAAAGAGAAGTAGCTGAGGGTGCAAAAGAACAAGGTAGACCAGAAAGACTGTATCTGGGGGTTACAGACCTTGGTTCTTAAGGAATTCCCCTCATCAGAAATAGCCTAGAGGGGATAGCAATGGAGAAGGTGAGGAAAATTAAGATGAGATCCAAGGTCACCAGCCACCTGAACGTTCATGCAGCTGCACCCTTGGTTGCCAACATAGACACCCAGAAAACCTTCAACACAAGGTGGCAAAGAGACATAAGCAGCCGCCCCGCCAACAGAGAATCCGTCTGCTTTTGCCACCGAGTAAGTAGAGGTACCATCTCTACAACCTCCAACAAGTACAAATGAATATGAAATTCCCGCAATGAGAAACGAACAGAAGTTTGCAGCTGGAAACCTTAAGCACTTGCTTTTAGCCTGGTGACCATGTAACTGATCTGGGTTTTTGATTATTACCTAAAGATGTCCTTTGGGTAATGGCAGATGTGTCTTTATAAAGCCTGTTTTTTTTCTAAATACACCTTTAAAGGTTTTCAACTTGCTTTATATCTGGTTGAGGTTTTTAAAGCACTTCACTTGTAATAAAATTTTACAACGTTATTTTTTTCAGAAAAAAAAAATCAACTAGATGCAAGCAGCTCCTAATAAGTTTCTCATAATTGTGAAAATAATAAGTAGGGTTATCTAGGGGTACCCTGGGAGCAGATATTCAGTGGAAAGATACAGTCAGGGAGTTTATGGGTTGATATTATTTTATATCTTAGTTTGTGTTTTAGTAACACAGATGTATATATGGATCTGTTGAAAGTTTATAAATTATATGCTTTAGATTAGGCAATTTCCTTGTGTGTAAATTTTACTCAATAAAAAACAAACAAGAATTTTCAGGACTACAAAAGCAGAGTAAAATCCAAACAGCTTTTCCAACATAATGCCAGCTATAAATTTTGGATAAAATACCACAAACTACTACCTGTGGATGAATTAAACAATCCAATGAAAACAGATTGTCAGACTAGATTAACAAGAAACACATGATTCCAAACTGTATGCTAACTATGGAATATGTTCTTCATAGAAAATTAATCAAAGATTTAAAAGTAAAAGGACTGAAAATTATAAATCATACAAGCAGTAAATAAAAGGAAACTGGAGTGGTTATAGTAGTATCAGAGAAAATAGAGCTTAAAACAAAATGTGAGACAAAGAGGGACATTTTATAATAGCAAATGGTCAATCATGAAGATGTGAAAATTATAAAGATAAGATGGTACTTCAAGAAGTTTGTGTAAAAGTAGAATTAAAACTTAACTTTATTCTGGTATAAAAATTGTGAAATCCAGGCAGTTTTTCATAATAAATACTTACCATGAGCTTTTGGAAGACCCCTCATATACACCCTGTAACATATTACCAAAATACAGGAAGTAAAAGCTAATGAAAATGAAGACATAGATAATTCAACTATAATATGTGAGAACATAATACCTAACTTTAAAAAAAAATACTTGAAAAAGTTTTGGCCAGCGCTGTGGCTCAACAGGCTAATCCTCCGCCTTGCGGCGCCGGCACACTGGGTTCTAGCCCTGGTCAGGGTGCCGGATTCTATCCCGGTTGCCCCTCTTCCAGGCCAGCTCTCTGCTATGGCCCAAGTCCTTGGGCCCTGCACCCGTGTAGGAGACCAGGAGAAGCACCTGGCTCCTGGCTTCGGATCAGCACGATGCGCCGGCCGCAGCGGCCATTGGAGGGTGAACCAACGGCAAAAAGGAAGACCTTTCTCTCTGTCTCTCTCTCTCTCTCTCTCTCTCTCTCTCACTGTCCACTCTGCCTGTCAAAAAAATGAATAAATAAAATAAAATAAAAAAAAGAAAGAGTTAGAGGGGGAAGAGAGAGAGGTATGTGGGGGGAGAAAGGGCAGAAGGTGCATTGCCTGCCATAATCTCAATTGACTTCTTTGTATAAATAACAAAACTCTAAAATACACATAGAATAGGAAGAGAAACAGAATAGCCTATATAATCCTGAACAAAACAAGAAGAAAGTGGCAAGACTGACATTTTCAGATTTCAAAACTTACCAAAAAGCCGTAATAATCAAGAGAGTGTGATACTGGAAGAGAGGCAGACGTATAGATAAAAGACACACGTAAAATGAAATTGGACCCCTACCTCATAGCAAATACAAAAATTAATTCAAAATGGATCAAAGGCCTAATTGTAAGGACTAAAATCTTGAAATTCAAGAGAAACCATAGAGTAAATCTTCATGACCTTGGATTTGTCAATAGATTCTTAGATATAATACCAAAAGCATGAAAAGCAATAATAAAAAATTGATAAATTGGACTTTATCAAAATTAAAAATTTTACATTTCAAAAGACACTAAAGGGGCCAGCATCAGGTAAAGCCACTACCTATGACACTGGCGTCCCATATTAGTGCCGATTCAAACCTAGCTGCTCCACTTCCAATCCAGCCTCACGCTAGTGTTCCTGGTAAAGCAGAGGAGGATAGTCAAAGTGCTAGGGCCCCTGCTCCTACATGGGAGATCCGCAAGCAGCCTCCAGCTATTGGCTTCAGCCTGGCCCAGCCCCAGCTATAGCAGCCCTTTGGGGAGTGAACCAGCAAATAGAAGATTTCTGTGTCTGCTGTCTATTAAACGGACTTTCAAGTAAATAAATCTTTTTAAAAAAGACACTAACAAGATCATGAACACTCAGACAAAAATCAAAGAAAATATTTGGCTGATGAGGGACTTATATTTAAAATACACAGTAGTGCTTTAAAAGGTTTGTGGGGAAATGGAATTAAAAGTTAAATTCTGATGCAAAGATTTTTGAAATCCATGCATTAATTATTTTCTGTGAATTTTTGAAGATGACTTATATAAAGTTTTATAATTCAATGACAAAATAACCCAATTTGAAAAAGGGTAAAAGATCTAAATAGACATTTTCCCAAAGTAGATATACAAAAGTCAATAAACAAAGATGTTCAACATCTTTAGTTATCAGTAAATGGAAATCAAAACTACAAATAGATACCACTACAAACCCACCAGGATAGCTAAATTAAAATCATGTAATAAGTGTTGATGAAAACATAGGAGCCAAAGTGGTGAAGATATAAGGTAGAAAGTTAGCTAAGGGGATCCCTTCATTTGGACTATGAACTCTGTCTCAGCATTAAGCTCTGAACCACTCAGGCAGGGCATAGTCTCAAACTAGTATTAGCATAGTTTTTGAGAACTGACATCAGATGGAAACCATCTCCAATGGAAGGACAGTCAGAATTTATGGTCTGACTCTACTAGTGTTGAATGATACAATAAAAACATCCAAGGGCTGGTACCGTGGTACAGTGGGGTTAAGTCACTGATTGCAATGATGGCATCCTATGTGGGAGTGGGGGTTTGAATCCCAGCTTTTCCACTTCCAATTCCACTCCTAGCTAACGTGCCTAGGAAAGAAGTTTGAAGCTGGCTCAAATACTTGGACCCCAATACCCATGTGGCAGACCAGGATTGAGCTCCTGGCTCCTGGCTTCGGCCTGGCCCAGCCCTGGCGTTGCAGCCATTTGGGGGAGTGAACCAGCAGGTAGACGATGTCTCTGTCTCTCCGCCTTTCAAATAAGTAAATAAATCTTTAAAAAATTAAAATATCCACATTCTCCAAAGGATTATTACAAAGCCAGATTCTCACAAAATAACTACAATGTTCAGGGTACAAGTCAACATTACTAACATACGAAGAACCAGTAAAACATGACCCATTCTGAAAAGAAAAGGGAATTAACATGTGGTAACCCAGAGATGATCCAGACATTGAAATACCCAATGCTTTAACACTTTAAAGCAACTATTGCAGATATTATGCATGAGGTAAAGGACAACACACTTAAAATTTTCAATTCTAAAATGTTCATTAATTTGAGCTTGAAATGAATATTTTATTGAGCTCAATAAGAAAACAGGAAATACTGAATATGAAGATAAGGCAATCAAATAACCTACTCTGAAAAGGATAAAAAAAATGAGGTAATATATCTAATAAGGATGTTATTAGAGTCACAGGAAAAGTAGAAAGTTATTGGGGTAGAAAAAAATATTTGAAGAAGTAATGCCCTCAACTTTGGCAAAGGATACTATAAGAACTCAAAAAAACAGCTGACTCTGAAAAGGAAATACTCAAAGAAAACTTGACATTGATCTACTATAATCAAACTGCTGCAGGTCCAAAATAAATAATGTCTTGAAAATAGCTGGAGAAAAATGGCTCATTACATACTTGGAAAAACTGATACTAATAACTAGGCAATTCAGGTCCTAAAACATGGAGATTTGGGGGCTGTGGGAAAGCATCTATAAAGTGCCAAAGTGACAAAGTCAACTCAGAATCCTGCAGCTAGCAAAAATATACTTCTCAGATGAAGGAAAATCAAGAGAATTTGTGACCAGCACATCTGCTTTACAAAAACACTAAAATAAACTCTCATAATCAAGGGAATCTGCAAGAAAGGAAATATTAGATATTCAGGAATAAGTATAGCGCAAAAGAAATGGTAACTACCTGAAATAACATTCTCATTTGAATTATATGAAAATATATAACTACAAAAATATATAACTACATTTGCAGATATAATAATTGTCGGCTGTAACATTAAAAGAGGCAGCTTCCACTTAGGATGTAGAAAACAGGAAATAGCATCACTACTACACTAATGACAAGAAAATGCTAGATAATCTACAAAGTCATGGCTTTTCCAGAACATATCAGAGATCTGGCAAGTAGCCTGGATCTAAGTAGAAACAAACATATCCAAGATTAATGTTGATGTGAGCTCTTGCTTTTATGGGGGCCAAGTCAAAAGCAAAGTGTGGTGTCATACAAGCTGGTAGTTAGAATTCAGCTAAAATCTTAATGAATTGTGAAAGGTAAAAGATGTGGTAGCAGGGGAATACAGGACTCCTAAGAGCCTGGACATAAAGAGGATTTACCCTCCCTGTTAGAATCCTTTACTTGGATCTCATCACACAGAGGAGAGGGTAGGAGAACAGAAAAGAGATCCTCTTTTGGAGAGGACCTAGGAGAGCTGAGCAGCAGCCACCATGGGATAGGCATGAAGCCATTGATGCCCTATATGTGCTACAATGGGGAAAATGTTTCAGATCCTGTTGTCCTCATGGCACAGATCACTAGCTGCCCTTGCTGGGTGAAGGGAACAAAAAATTAAAGTCTATGGAGAAGTGAGGAGAAGGAAACCATAGTCAGGACTCAGGCCATTACAAATCCCTATCATGAGAAAGGCAGAACACCGAAGATACAGGGCTTGCCGAAGCGTGAGGAGGAACAAGAAAACAGGAGGGCTTTCCTTTCTGTCCTTCCTCTGCCACTGTGCGACCACACGTTTCTGTGCCAGTCGCTTGGGAAAGAAGTGAGCTTCTCTCCCCCTTGTTTTAGGGTTTTGCTTGTCAATTTAGCATTCCTTCTTGGGTCCCATGATTTATAATGGAACAATAAATGGCATCTGATGCTGTGTGCTACTTTGAACTCCTCACCAGGCTTTCAAAGTAGGAGTAAAAAATACCGACAAGCTCATCAAACTGGAAATTACACTGATAGCATGGAACACGAGTCTGTTCCAGTGAAATAGGTTCAAAAATTATGGCACCAGAAAATTTGGTTTTTTAATAGTAGGAAGTACACATTCAGTATAATAACTGTTTTCTGATTGTCTTGCAAAAAAATAAAATAGAGACCTGTCCTACCTCCCTCGTAACTAAGCTAAGAATGTTGACAAGCAACAACAATATGCTTCTTAAGGACAGCAAACAAAGCATTCGATAGGGAACTTCTGTAAGGCACAGATTCATAGGGAAATCCTAAATCTGAAGGTGGACCAAGAATAACGAGGAAAACCCAGCAACCGTGTGGCCTTTCAATAAAGCACAAGGCAGTGCCAGTGGAATTTGAAGCTGGTGATATACCAGGAAGTACAACAAAATCCAATACCCAGCACAACACCTGACTAGATTAATCCCAACTGCCCACACTAAAATATTAGCAGAATAAACGTGTGTGCATTTCCGGGCTTAAATTACTTACCTCTTTCTCAGCCTATGAAGCATCTCTTTTTTAAAATGTCTGATAACCAAAATTGATGAGATGCAGATAAACAAACAAACAAAAAAACATACTGTTAAGAAGCATTCAACAGAACCAAACTCAGATACAGATGCTCCCCTACTGAAACTGGTTAAACTTTGTTTTTTTGTTTTTTTGGTTTTTTTTTTTTTTGACAGAGTTATAGACAGAGAGAGAGACAGAAAGAAAGGTCTTCCTTCCGTTGGTTCACCCCCCCCCCCAAATGGCTGCCATGGCCGGCGCTGTGCCAATCCAAAATCAGGAGCTTCTTCTTGGTCTCCCATGGGGTGCAGGGCCCAAGCACTTGGGCCATCCTCCACTGCCCTCCTGGGCCACAACAGAGAGCTGGACTGGAAGAGGAGCAACAAGGACTAGAACTGGCATCCATATGGAATGCCGGCACCGCAGGTGGAGGATTAACCAAGTGAGCCACAGTGCGGCCCCTAAACTTAGTTTTTTGACTTCACAGTGATGTGCAAGTGATGTGCTTTCAGTGTAACTGATACTACAAGTTTTAATTCAGATCCTTTCCTGGACTAGTAATACATGGACTCATCTTCTCTTGTGATGAGGGGCAGTGACAGCAAGCCTAACTCCCAGTCAGATATAGTCCTAAGGGGAAAGAATACTCTACAGTGTATTGTGTTGCTAAGCTAGGATGTTTGCTAGGGGAGATGTGTTAAATGCATTTTAATTTAAATTATTTTCAATTTAAGATGAATTTATCAGTATATAACCCCATCATAAATCAAGAAGTATTTGTATTAACTAGATGTTAGAAGTATGAAAGGAACTTGGGGGGGGGGCGGCGCTGTGGTGCAGCAGGTTAAAGACACTGCCTGCAGTGTTGGCATCCTATATATGGGTGCCAGTTCGAGTCATGGCTGCTCCATTTCCAATCCAGCTCTCTGCTGTGGCTAGGAAAGCAGAAGATGGCCCAAGTGCTTGGGCCCCTGCACCCATATGGGAGACCCAGAAGAACCTCCTGGCTCCTAGCTTTGGATTGGCCCAGCTCCAACCATTGCAGTCATTTGGATAGTGAACCAGCAGATGGAAGCTCTCTACCTTTAAAATAAATAAGTCTTTTTTAAAAAAGGAACTTGGAATATGATGATTGTTAAAGGCCCAGTAGAAAACATAAATAGATGGGGAATACCCAGAGAGATGAGAACTATAAGAAACATCATGAAAAGGAGATGCTAATGGTAAGAGATATGAAAAATACTCATGTTTGATAGGTTTATCAGTATACACACCATAGAAAAGAGTTAATTAATGGAAAAATAGCTAATTAAAAACTAACCAAACTAATGGTGGAAATTTTGAGGGAGAAAGCTTCCATCCAACCGGAAGAATCATCTATTTTCAGCAGCAAGTATTTCAGTCTTCCCACCGTAGGTATTTCTGTAAAGCCTACTTCAAAATAGCCATTACCCAGGAGGTCTTCATCCAGTGGTTTGTTTTCCAATTACTTGATTTATCCTCTGACATGTTACACAACCTCCACACACCTGCTTAGCAATGGTATATATAGACTCTTGCACACCACCCATAGTCTCTATTACATCACACACATGGCCTAGGACCCCAAATGCTTATATTTTGGACATTAATTCCTTCATCCTGAGTTTACTTATTTCTCCCCCATCAGGGAGCACCTATGGTCTATCTTCAGTTAGAGTGGTCTATATTATGTGTAATTCCTCTTTCCTCTTTAGTAAACCTGGGTTTTAGTGTTACTCTTGGGATGTGTGGGATTCTATTGAATATTTTTATTTCTTCTTCTAGATAGGCTTTCTTAGTTTTATCTGCAAGTCTTTTTCCTAAAACTTCTGTAGAATTTCCCTTTTGATGAGCATTTACATGAGCCATAGCAACTTCTGTTGGAAGAGGCTTCTTATAATTTGTTTCACTAATTCCCAATGTACCACCAGTTCCTTTTATTTATAAGGCTCCTCTCTGTCCAGATGTTCCCAAAAGTATGTATCACCCATAGGCATAAGGAGTTTTAGTGCTTGAGAGCATACATTTCATAGGTTTGGGCTGACCAATTGTTAGGTAATCATACACCCTCACATAAGAATTGACTGTTACCACTGATGATAGCAAAATCACTGTGTGTCTTTCCATCACTCGGAATGAACCATCCACAAGCAATCTCATCCTATCAGATAGTGGCATTTCCCTGAGAAATGGTCTGACCCTAGTCTGGTATTCTATAATGTTGACTCTCCTTTCTTTTCCTTAGTAAACTAGCTGGAGTCAGGCAGGTGTCTGTTGTTGGCATCAAGTCGTCTCTAATAATATGGCCTCATACTTAAAAATTCAGGAGTCTGTTAGCCACCTCCAAGCTTTTTTATTTAAAATATTTCTGACCTGATGTGAAGTGCTCACTACCAAGTTCCTGCCATAGGCCAGTTCTCTGTTCTCTTCCACTAACAGGGCGGTGACTACTACTGCTTGCACACATTCAGGCCAGCCTCTAGAGATGGGATCAAGGAGTTTGGCAACAAAAGCAACAGGTTGTCTTTTTTTCCTCCTTACATCTAGTTGAGTACCCCAAGAGCCACACCCTGGTCTAACCTAAGAGATGGCATGGCTGTTCTAAGAATGGGAGGGCCAGGACTGGTGCTGTTAAGGGCCCGTTTTAATTCTTCTGTCTGAATTTCTCCTGGAGACCATGGGAGGTCTTTAACAATTTGTGATGTGGAGCCTTTGTCTTTTGAGCATAAGAGTTAATCTACAATCTACAATAACTGGCCAGTCCCAAAGGCTTTCTGAATTCCCCTTTTTATATTTGGCAACAACAGACTCACTATACCCAATAGTCTCTCTCGGTTGATTTTTCACTCTAATTCACTAAGTGTCCCAAGTATTTTTACCTCTTTTTCTACAAACTGTCGTTTACTTTTTTAAGAGACTTGTAACCCATTTTTCTCCCAAAAGTTAACTTTATAGTTGTTTCTGACACTTTATCCCCACTTCTGTCCAGAGATTAGAAGATCGTTTACATATTGTAAAAACTATCTGTAAAAGGTTGGAACTGTTCCAAGACTTTTTCTAACACTTGGCCAAATAGATCTGGGACTTCTGTGAAATTTTGTAGTAACAGTCCAGCAGCATTATTTCCTTCCATTTTCAGAATTTTCCCCACTCAAAAGCAAAAACACCTCTGCTTCCCTAGTTAAGGGACAAGTCCAAAGAGCATCTTTTAAACCCATCACACTAAACCATTGTGTTCATATGGGATCTTACTGAGGGTGTGAGGATTTGACATTAAGGGGAGGTGAGCCTGGACAATTTGATTTGTAGCTCTTAAGTTCTATACTCATCTATAGGACCCATCAGGTTTTTTTCCCACTGGAAGAATTAAGGTATCATCTGGTGACAGGCAAGGTTCTAGTTTTCCCTTAAATAGGAATGGGCTAGTTTTCTCCCAGCTGTTTGAGCTTAACTTGTAATGGTACACTTTAGTCCTCCTGTTACCCTCTTACCCATAGTAGGGGATCAATCTCCCCCTCCCACTCTGATCACAGTCTGATTAGCATTTTTTTTTGGAACCTGGGAACTCTCCCCCTTTACTCCTGACACTCTCAATTTTTCTCTGGAGAATTCTGTGCCCTTTGGATGATGCATTAAAGAACGAGCAGCCCCAGTGTCAACCAAAAGCGTCATCTCTTCCCCTTGAGGTCCCATCATTAAGTTTATCAAGGATAAACTTGGAAGGAACCCCTGATCCACCCTAAACTTCATCAAAAGTCAGGAGGGAGGTTACCTTGTCTACTTAATCCATTCTGGGCATTCTATTTTGAAATGTCATGTCTTTCCACACCTGTAACATCCACTTACAGTTTCAGAAGCTCCCTTCTGTATTTCCCTCCTAGCTGTTTGTTGAAATTTGGGATTTCCCCATCTTTTGCAAAGGAGTTTTTTTTTTTTTTAAAAAAAAGATTTTATTTATTTGAAAGACATAGTTAGAGAGAGAGAGGTCTTTCAACCACTGGTTCGCTCCCCAGATGGCCGCAACGGCCAGAGCTGTGCTGATCTGAAGCCAGGAGCTTCTAACGGGTCTCCCACACGTGGGTACAGGGGCCATCTTCTACTGCTATCCCAGACCCTAGCAGAGAGCTGGATTGGAAGAGGAGCAGCCGGGATTAGAACTGGCACACATATGGGATGCCGGCACTTCAGGCCAGGGCATTAACCCACTGCGCCACAGCGCCGGCCCCACAAAGGAGATTCTGATCCAATTGTTGTAACTACCTCTTCTACAGTGGAAACCAAGGTTTTGGCTTTTTGTTTTTCTTCTTTCCATTAAAACTTTCTGGGCTTCCCTTGATAGTGCCTCAATTGATTTCTCATTCCACTCAATCTTTTGTAACTTCTTTGTGATGTCATCTGAGCTTAACTTGAGCCAAAAGACCGAGCGTTCATAAATTAGGTGTTTAGGCCAAGTAGAAAGCAATACTTAATCATTTTTTTCCCTTTTCTTTGTTCCTGATCTGAGGGTCGTCCTTCCAGGACCCCAACATTCTCCCCAATGGACTATCCAGGGTGAATGTCTGAAAGAACCTCTTCAGCCCCCCCTTCCCTAGGCCTAGAATTCTGACTCCCCATTTCGACTGGTCTCTGTGTCCGGGTTTCCCTGTGATCTCCATCCCCCATAGTGGAAGTACCTTGTCTACCCCGGGCCCCGCATTGTATATCTCCGGCCCTTTCCCCCACAGGAGAACAATCCTGTGTACTTAGCATACATCTCAGTCACATTCAGTTGACCTCGGAAATACCCAGCCACCAAGGCAGTGCTTATAGTCCATTTTTTCCTACCTTGGCCCATGCATGAGGTTGCCTGGTTGCTGCAATGCCTGCTTTTTCTTTTCCATTTCTTTGCCACCTCCACTGTCCTCCAAATAACACTCTCCAGCTTTTCTGCAGCTTCTGTGGTGAGTCGAGGCACGTGGACAGAGCAGGCCACCCGAAATCAGGTAGGACGCTACTTCCCCTCTGTCAGAGCCCTGACTCCACCCAGGCACAGGAACCCCAGACAAACTCACAGATTTTGAGAAACAGCCTCATCCATCCACTCGAAGGATAGACTCAGAAAGTGCAGCAAAAGCGAGACTTCATCAACAACCTTGCAAGACCGAGTGCCTAGTGAGCTAGCATACCCCAGGGTCCTTTGCAGCAAGCTATTTATTTCCTAGCACGTAGGTCCCACTCCCCGGCTCCTCGTTGGCAGAATACTATGGGTTACAATCTTCTCCACATTGGCTTCAGCTGTTTGGGCCCAAACAGCCTGTTTGCCTAAGAACTTTCAGGTGCATGTAAGCCTAGCTTTTATGTTAGCTAGTTGTCTACTCACAGACAAACATGTTACTTTGAAAATAAACCAAATGTTTACTTCTCACAACAGGATGCTGTAAATCTGATTGTTTCATGGTACTACCCCTTCGGTAGCTAGATCACATGGGTCCCAGAACCAAAGTTTAGAAGTGGGAGTAACTTCCTTCCCTATCAAAGCATTTTCACATCCTTCTGTTCTGCTGTTTTGGAGATCACCTGTTGTTTCCACCAAGAGACACAAAATAATTACACTGATTTGGAAGCTGAGACCACCACTTGAATATATTGGGATTCTTTTTTTTTTAAATCATGTATTTATTAATAGATACAAACATAAAATAGTAATTCATTATTATATAACAGATACACTACAAAAATAGTGGTAGTTAAAAACATTATACAGGACCTAAAATTTTGATCAAAGGAGCAGAAACATTTACAGGGTTATTTTATACATGGAAATATATATTGGGATTCTTATACCACTAAATAAAACTGGGGAAAAGGGAGGCTAAATTTCTGGCTGGAGTGATCTAGATTATCAACAGGAAGGTAGATTAGTGCTAAACAGTTTAGTCAAGGAAACTCTCTCTGGAATGCCAGGGATTTTCAGAGGTATTTCTTGGTACTTCCATGTCCCATAGTAAAGATTAATGGAAAACCACAACATCCCCCAAAAGGCAGTGTGATTAAGTAAACAGACCTTTCAAGAATCAAAATTTAGAGCATTCTACCGTGTAAAAAATGGGGCAGCTGAAGTTCTGGCTGAGGACAAAGGAAATTGAAGTTTTTTCAACTTCTCCTTGCATAAAATAACCAAAACTTTTGACAATTTTGTGAACAATTAGAGAAACAATAATTATGGTAGACGTCTGTATTTTCTCATAGCTTGATATGTGCATATATTAATTTGTATGTGCTAATAATTTTAAAGGTTTATTTATTGATTTGAAAGGCAGAGTGACAAAGATCTTTCAGCTGCTGGTTCACTCCCCAAATGACTGCAATGGCCACAAGTGGGCCAGGCTGAAGTCAGGAGCCAGGGACTACATCGAGGTCGCCACATGGATGGCGGAGTCCTAACTACTTGGACCATCTTCCACTTCTTTCCCAGGTGCATTAGCAGGTACCTGGATCAGAAGCTGAGCAGCCAAGACTTGAATTGGCACTCTGATATGGAATACTAGCATCACAGACATTGGCTTAATCTGCCCACAACAGCCATGGCTGGGCCAGGCCAAAGCCAGGAGCCTGAAACTCAATCACAGTCTCCCATGGAGGTGGCAGGAACCTCATTACTTGAGCCAACACCTGCTGCCTCGCAGAGTGCATATTATCAGGGAGCTGGAATTGGGAGCAGAGCTGGGCTTCAAACCCAGGCATTCTGATGTGGGGCCAGAGTGTCCCAAGCACTGTTTCAACCTCTAGGCCAAATACCTAACCTGATACAATGACTTTTTGGCTATCCTTTTTTTTTTTTTTTTTACTCTGGGAGAGGGTGGGAATTTCTTCACGTATAAGGACGATAGTTGCATTTTCTTATATAGAATTGTAGGTCATTTACTTATTGTTTTTTAAAATATTTTATTTATTTATTTGAGAGATAGAGTTACAGACAGTGAGAGGTAGAAACAGAGAGAAAGGTCCTCCGTCCATTGGCTCATTACCCAAATGGTCACAACGGCCGGAGCTGTGCTGATCTGAAGCCAGAAGCCAAGTGCTTCTTCCCAGTCTCCCATGCGGGTGCAGGGGCCCAAGGACTTGGACAATCTTCTGCTCTCCCAGGCCACAGCAGAGCTGGATTGGAAGAGGAGCAGCCGGGACTAGAACTGGTGCCCATATAGGGTGCCGGCACCACAGGTGGAGGATTAACCTACTGTGCTATGGCGCCAGCCCCAATCATTTATTTATTTTAAGGCAATAAGGTTATATCCTGATAAACCCATCATAAGTTGAAAATATCATAAATCAAAAGTGTATTAATACACCTAACCTACCAAACATCCTAATTTAGCAATAAAGCACACTGTAGAGTATAGATTGTTTCCCCTTTTGGTCCTATGGCTGGCTATGAGCTGTGGCTCACTGCTGCTACCCATCATCAATAGAGTATTATAGTACATATTACTATCCTGGGAAAAGATCCAAATTCAAAATTCAAAGTATGTTTTCAACTAAATGTGTATCATTTTTGTACCATCATATCATAAAGCTGAAAAAAAAAAAACATAAGTCAAACCATCCTAAGTTGAGGACTATCTGTATTAAATTTCAACTGCTTAAATTGCTGCATGGATTCAATTTCTTGATTGGATCCAGGCCAGTGCAAGAAAACTAGCTAACTTAACCAAGGGGGAAGAAGGAGATAAGATACACATCATCAATCTTAGAAATAGAACAAGGTGCAACACAAGCAAAATTATATAGTGAAGCATTATATATTATATATGATTCATATACATATATGTATTGTACAACTTATATTCAAGCACCTAGTGTTCCTTTTTATCATTTCTCACTAGTTTTGTTTCTCTCTTTCTTCTAAACAATGGAGTGCCCTGGGCTTCAGTCTTGAGACTCTTCTCCATTTACCCATGTAGTGATTTCATCTACTGTCATGGCTTACACATTGTCTATGTATGTATCTATCTACACATGCATACACATGTATATGTGCATGTAGGAAGTACGTCAAAACGTTCATGGAAATTGAACTTAAAATATAAGTTTATTATAGTGCAAAATAGTTTGAAATCTATACATATGAGGGTTCTTTAAAAAATTCATGGAGGGGCTGGTGCTGTGACATAGCAGATAAAGCCACTGCCTGCTGTGCCAGCATCCCATTTGGGCACCAGTTTGAGTCCCTGCTGCTCCACTTCCCATCCAGCTCTCTGCTGTGGCCTGGGAAAGCAGTGGAGGATGGCCCAAGGCCTTGGGCCCCTGTA
Organism: Lepus europaeus; assembly: GCF_033115175.1. Taxonomy (NCBI): domain Eukaryota; kingdom Metazoa; phylum Chordata; class Mammalia; order Lagomorpha; family Leporidae; genus Lepus; species Lepus europaeus. Next base: position 23,157,916 of record NC_084850.1, on the reverse strand, counting down.
CCCAGTTGGGAGACCTGGAGGAAGCTCCTAGCTCCTGGCTTCAGATCGGCGCAGCTCCGGCCGTTGCAGCCTAAAGCAGCAGCTGGAAGACCTTTCTTTGTCTCTCTCTCTCTCTGCCTCTCCATAATGCTGCCTTTGAAATAAATAAATCAATCTTTTTAAAAGAAACTTTATGGAAATGTGTATTATGAAAAATTATGTATGGATTTCAAATTTTTGCGCCAAAAATAATAAATGTTATCTTTTTTAAAGATTTATTTATTTACTTGAAAGAGTTACACAGAGAGAGGAGAGGCAGAGACAGGTTTTCCATATGCTCGTTCAATCCCCAAATGGCTGCAACTGCCGGAGCTGTGCCGATTTGAAGCTAGGGGCCAGGAGTTTTTCCGGGTCTCCCATGAGGGTGCAGGGGCCCAAGCACTTGGGCCATCGTCCACTGCTTTCCCCGGCCATAGCAGAGAGCTGGACTGGAAGTGGAGCAGCCAGGACTCGAACCGGTGCCCATATGAAATGCCAGCACTGCAGACGATGGCTTTACCCACTATGCCACAGCGCTGGCCCCTAAATGTATCTTTTAATTCTATTTTCCATGAACTTTTTGAAGTAACTTCATATTAATGCTCTGTCAGTGATGTTGTTTGCAAGTATTTTATCTCAGTCTATAGAATTTCCATCTTCACATAATATTTGACAGAGCAGAATTTTTTTTTAATTTATTTGAAAGAGTTACAGAGAGGAAAGAGAGAGAGGAGAGTGAGAGCGAGAGAGAGAATATCTTCTGTCCTCTAGTTCACTCCCCTGATGGCTGCAATGGCCGAGCCAGGGGCTTCATCTGAATATCCCACATGGATGGCAGGGTCCTAAAGATTTGGGGCATCTTCTACTACTTTTCCCAACCCATTAGCCTGAAGCTGGATTGGAAGTGGAACAGCTGGGACTTGAATAGGCACCCTTATGAGACGCTGGCATGTGAGGCGGCAGTTTTACCTGCTACACCACAATGCTGGACCCAACAGAGCAAAATTTTTAAGTTTGATGAGATCAATTTTATCACTTTTTTCTTGAAGCTATGATCTTCCTGATAAAGATTGTGGATCAATTGTGCATCGCTTTGTATCTGCTTTTCGGGCTAATTATTTGACACCAGACAGAAATCATGGTCCATGATCAGCCTTTTGCTGCCCTCACCTGGCCTAATCGAGTGTCTCTTGCAGTTCATTAGATGACCACTGGCCAGCAGAGGCTCAACTCTGCCCTAGCGCAGATAAAGATTTCACCAAAAATCATTCCCTGGGGGAATTCAGCCTACTATATCCTTCTCTCTGGGACATAAGGATAAGCCACCTCTACCTGACACCACTAAAAAAGAAAATCTAGCTATTTTGAAAACACTGTTTCAAAATAATTCAGGACTACATCACTATTTTGGGGAGAAAAAGGAAAAATTATGAGAGTCCCAGTCCTTCCTTGCTTTCCTAACTGAGCTCATTTCAGCTCTGGACCTCCAAGCGCTGTGACCTACCCAAGGTGGAATTCTGTTCTTGAATATGAAACCTCTCTTTCTGTCACAGAATCACATCCTACTACGAAGGAAAGACTGGACACTGACAGCACTTTCCCGGTTACTTTGCTGTGTGTTAGATTAGATGTCAGCTTGCATTTGTCCAGGGAAGTTCCTTCTCTTAGTGGCACAGAGCCTGAACCATCTCCTTCAACAGCTGTCAAAACAATAAGTGTAAATTTATACTGTCATCCATGGGCAATTTCTTAGCTTATAATGACAGCTAATCTGTTGACCTAGAAACCACTTAGCATCCTAAGAGCTCAATGAATTAGTGATTAGAAAGTTTCTCGGGGAAATAGTGGCTCACTACAGCATTAAAATGCAGGCTCCGACCTTTCCCAGACAAGGACTGAGTTTGTCTTTACATAATAATAAGTGATATCTGGAGAGCAAAACATATCTTTTTAATTAATTGACTAGAAACAGATTTATAAAAAGGAAATGGTAACACCAAGCTGGTAATCTTCCTCCCTGATGTCATGATAATTATTTTATTCACCTCAGCTCTTGACATTGGGAGGAAATCTTCATTTGTTACCTCCTCAAAGTGGGTGTCTATTTGAACACTCTCACCCATGGTGCTCTGAAGGAGTCAGCTGTGTGTTGAAAGAGCGTGTGCCAGGATGCTAAAAGCCTTCAGCCTGAGTTCCACCTGTGCCTCTCACAGCCCTGTAACTTTCACTTGTTTCCCCATGTATATAGTGAAGGGGTTGGACTGGATGATCCCTGAGGTCTCTTTGAGTTCAAACATCCTGCAATTCAAATGTTTTAAATACAAGGAATCATCTTGCTTCCTCTCTTTCATTCTCTTTCATTAGAGGGTCCTCATTAGAGCATCGTTTAGACTTACCAAGAGATTCTACTCAGTAGCACTCTTGTGCCTTCAGTAGTGGCAACACTCTCACAACTGCAACTGGCTAGAGTTGGTTAGTTCTTTTACTCCTTGCTGGTTTCTGATTCAGCCTATCTTCTAAATATTAGGGTGCTCGGGGCTCAGGCCTTGGGTCTCTTCTCCATCTGTCTTTGCCCCTGTATTGATCACATCTGCTCTCATGGTTCACATACCATCAATAAAGTGAGGATGCCATAAAACATAACATGAAGCACATCCCTTTCCTATTCTCCAGTCATATGTCCCTGACTACCTACAAAATGTCTCTATTAGGAGTCTAATAGGCACCTCACACTTAATATATCTGAAAAGAGCCTCCTTATCTTTTTACCAAAACCAGATCTTCTATCGGTCTTCCCATTTTATAAAGCGACAACCCCATAATTTCCGCTGCTCAGATCAAAATCTTGGAGTCATCTGTGACTTCCCTTTCTTTCACGTTCTCTAGCCGTTGTGTTGACAAAGCCTGTAGTGCCTATCTATAAACTAGATACAGAATGTTGTCACTGCTTTGTCCAAACCACCATCATCTGTCATCCAGATTGCTGCAGGAGCCTCCTGATTAGTCTTGCTGCTTCTGCTCTTACTGACCTGTGGCCAGTTCTCAATGTAGCAGAATAGCTTTGTTAAAATGTCAGATTGGAGGGTGGCATCATGGCACAGCAGGTTAAGTTGCCGCCTATGGTGCTGGCAGCCCATATGGGTTCTGGTTCAAGCCCTGGCTGCTCTGATTCCAATCCAGCTTCCAGCTAATGTGTCTGGGGAAGTAACAGAGAATGTCCAAGTGCTTGGACCCCTGCAACCCACATGGGTGACATGCACGATGTTCCAGGGTCACGGCTTCAACCTGGACCATCCCCAGCCATTGCAGCCATTTTGGGAGTGAACCAGCAGATGGAAGATCTCTCTTGTTTTCCGTATCTCCCCACCTCTCTGTATCTTTGCCTTTAAAATAAATAGGGGCCGGTGCTCTGGCGCAGCGGGTTAACGCCCTGGCATGAAGCGCCAACATCCCATATGGGCGCCGATTCTAGTCCCGGCTGCTCCTCTTCCGATCCAGCTCTCTGCTATGGCCTCGGAAAGCAGTAAGAAGATGGCCCAAGTCCTTGGGTCCCAGAACCCATGTGGGAGACCCGGAAGAAGCTCCTGGCTCCTGGCTTCAGACTGGCACAACTCCAGCCATTGCAGCTATCTGGGGAGTGAACCATCAGATGGAAGACCTCTCTTTCTCTCTGCCTTCCCTCTCTCTGTATAACTCTGACTTTCAAATAAATAAATAAATAGGGGCCGGTGCTGTGGCGCAGCGGGTTAATGCCCTGGCCTGAAGTGCCGGCATCTCATATGGGCACCGGTTCGAGACCCGGATGCTCCACTTCCATTCCAGCTCTCTGCTATGGCCTGGGAAAGCAGTAGAAGATGGCCCAAGTGCTTGGCCCCTGCACTCACGTGGGAGACCTGGAAGAAGCTCCTGGCTTCTGGCTTCAGATGGGCACAGCTCCGGCTCTTGCGGCCATCTGGGAAGTGAACCATTGGATGGAAAACCTCTCTCTCTCTCTCTATACCTCTTCTCTGTGTAACTCTCTCAAATAAATAAATAAATAAATCTTTAAAAATAAATAAATCTTTTACAAACTAAATTTTTTAACTTTTGTTTAATGAATATGAAATTCCAAAGTACAGCTTATGGATTACAATGGCTTCCCCCCCCCCCATAACTTCCCTCCCACCCACAACCCTCCCCTCTCCCACTCCCTCTCTCCTTCCATTCACATCAAGATTCATTTTCAATTCACTTTATATACAGAAGATCAACTTAGTATATATTAAGTAAAGATTTCAACAGTTTGCACCCACACAGAAACACAAAGTGAAAAATACTGTTTGAGTACCAGTTATAGCATTAAATCACAATGTACAGCACATTAAGGACAGAGATCCTACGTGAGGAGTAAGTGCACAGTGACTCCTATTGTTGACTTAACAATTTGACACTCTTGTTTATGGCGTCAGTAATCACCCTAGGCTCTTGTCATGAGTTGCCAAGGCTATGGAAGCCTTTTGAGTTCACCGACTCTGATCATATTTAGACAAGGTCATAGTCAAAGAGGAAGTTCTCTCCTCCCTTCAGAGAAAGGTACCTCCTTCTTTGATGATCTGTTCTTTCCACTGGGATCTCACTCACAGAGATCTTTCATTTAGGTCTTTTTTTTTTTTTTACCAGAGTGTCTTGGCTTTCCATGCCTGAAATACTCTCATGGGCTTTTCAGTAGGATCCAAATGCCTTAAGGGCTGATTCTGAGGCCAGAGTGCTGTTTAGGACATCCGCCATTCTATGAGTCTGCTGCGTATCCCGCTTCCTATGTTGGATTGTTCTCTCCTTTTTAATTCTATCAGTTAGTATTAGCAGACACTAGTCTTGTTTGTGTGATCCCTTTGACTCTTAGACCTATCATTATGATCAATTGTGAACAGAAATTGATCACTTGGACTAGTGAGATGGCATTGGTACATGCCACCTTGATGGGATTGAATTGGAATCCCCTGGTATGTTTCTAACTGCACCATTTGGGGCAAGTCCGATTGAGCATGTCCCAAATTGCACATCTCCTTCCCTTATTATTCCCACTCTTATATTTAACAGAGATCACTTTTCAGTTAAGTTTCAACACTTAAGAATAACTGTGTATTAATTACAGAATTCAGCCAATAGTATTAAATAGAACAACCAAAAAAAATACTAGGAGGGATAAAGTATTAAGTTGTTCATCAACAGTCAGGCAAGGGCTGATCAAGTCACTATTTCTCATAGTGTCCATTTCACTTTAACAGGTTTCCTTTTTGGTGCTCGGTTAGTTGTTACCGATCAGGGAGAACATATGATATTTGTCCCTTTGGGACTGGCTTATTTCACTCAGCATGATGTGTTCCAGATTGCTCCATTTTGTACAAACTAAATTTTAAAATGTCCAGTTATATCAGTCCTCAGCTTTAATCCTGGTGAAAGCTCTCACAATAGCCAATAAGACTCTAAACAGTAATGCTGCCTAGTTAACCATGGGAGTTCATTCATCACTCTTCTCCTTTATCACTCCACTCTACTCCACTCCACAGGGCATCTTTGCTCTTCTTCAAACATATCTGAGCATGCTTCTGCCTCAGGACCTTTGCACTTGCTAGTCACCCTGCCTGCACAGCTATTTTCCAGATATCCGTAAAGCGTACTGACTCACTTCCCTTCAGGCCTTAGTGGGTTTGCCATCTTATCAGTGAAGCCTTTCTCAATAATCCTGCTGAAAATTACTGTACACAAATCTCCCACCAAACATGCCCTCCCCTCTTCTATTATGTATCTTTCCTATAGTACTTTTTATTCCCCATATAACATGTGTTTTACTTTTGTATTTTTTAAGTTTTATTTTTATTATTTATTTGAGAAGCAAAGTTAGAGAGAGAGAGAAAGAGAGAGATCTCCCATCTGCTGGTTCACTCCCCAAATGGCTGCAAAGTCTGGAGCTAGGTCAATCCAAAGCCAGGAGCCAGGAGCTTCTCCAAGGTCTCCCGCCTGGGTGCAGGGGCCCAAGGACTTGGGCCATCTTCCACTGCTTTCCCAGGCCATTAGCAGGGAGCTGGATTGGAAGTGGAGCAGCTGGGACTTGACACAGTGTCCATATGCGGTTTCGGTGCCACAGGCAGTGGCTTAACTCACTGTTCCACAGCGCAGGTCCCATTTTTGTATGTTTTTATTGCCTGACTTTTCTTTTTGACAAGTAAGCTTCACAAGGACAGGATTCTGGTCTGCTTTCCCAGTGCCTAGAAGAGTGCCTGGCACATAGTAGGTGCTCAGTAAAAATTAGTTCAATAAATAAATGAACTGTCTCCACTGGTGTGATGCCTCCGAGATTTTTTTTCTACCTTGTTAGAAAATGATAAAATGGTTTTGTAAAGTGAATTAGACTGTGAACAATCTGTGTAAAATACTGTGTAGATGCACAAATGATTATTTCATTATCTGGCCAATGTACAAGGGACACATACAAATTGTTGTAATCATAGAGTGATGAAAGAGTAATGAACAATGGGTTCTTGAGTAAGTACAGGCTGAATATAATGAATTGTAGTTTAAATGAAATTGGAATGCAATGGCTTGCATCACAGGCTTGTTTTATCTATTTCTGAGCACCATCATTTGGGGAAAATATCCTTTAGTGTAAAAGAAATGGGCCAAATGAACAAGTCGTCCAGCCCAGGGCTTGCATTGAGTAGGTCAGTATTTAAATGCTTTTCACTGTAGATCCTCTACTTTCCAGATGCAATTTTCTAGTGATTTATTTGCAACAAGGAATCAAGTGAGCACTTGTTCCTTTGCCTTGGAAGCAAATTGTCTCTTATTCACAATTCGTTGACAGTATTTAAAAATTCTGACTACCTCTGATCAGATGCCATCCTTATCCAAACATGATGAACTGAACAGTAATTAGTGAGTAGGGCTGTGTTTTCCAAGGAGAGGTTTTTCTTTAGGGTAGGTCTACAAAATGTGGTTTCCCTTTTGCTCCGTGCATCTCAGGTTGCTGAGTGCAGACCAGAGCATGAGGCAGGTAGATGCATTGCCAAGAAGAAGGCCTCTCATCTAGTTCTTCAGAGAACTCAGTGCCAACTAATCATTTCTAGCCAGGCATATGTGGAAGGTCTTTCTTTAATTGAATAAGGTGCTGGATTACATTTGAACAATCATATACAATTGTTCTTTGCAATCTGCGGGTGATTGGTTCCAGGACCTCCACAGATACCAACATTAGCAGATTCTCAAGTCCCTTATAAAAAGGCCATATCTGTATACAACCTAAACACATCCTCCCCTATGTGTTAAGTCATCTCTAAATGATGTAGGATACCTAATACAATGTAAATGCTATAGAAATCGCTGTTATACTGTATTCTTAGGGAATAAAGATAAGAAAAATAACTGTCCACGTGCAGTACAGTTGCAGTTTTTCCCAAATATTTTTCATCCCTGGTGGGTTGAAGCCACAGATTTGGAATCCACAGATAGGGAAGGTGGGCTTGTATTCCAGACAATGGAACGATTGACTGAGGTTCCCGTAAGGGTGGAACAAGAAACAAATGTCTGATTTTACGGCAGTGATGAAAGTTTGGGTATCTTCACATGAAACAAGGTAGTTAAGCCTTGAAGGGGAAGAACCTGTTTGGCATTTGAAGGCAGTACTTGGTGCTGGTTACAGGCAATGACTTTTGAATGAATAAACGAAGAATTGAATGTCACACAAACCATTCATTTAAGATTCTTATAAGTATGTTTCTTTACTAGGTCCCAGATTTCTGATCATAGCCGAAACACAGAGTAGAAAATAAAATTTTGTTGCAATGATTAAAAAAAATCAGTTACAGCATCCAAAGATACAGTACAAAAACATACATTCTCCCTCTGAAAGTCTCGGTGCCTTTATATGCAAGTCACACAGAGAACTCAATCATTCTCACCTCTTCAGCAGCAGGAATTTTAAAAATGGCTTCCTATTGTGTAATTGAAATCACAATGGGAATCATAAATATATCTTTCACACTGACCACTGTACAAATCTGTTTAAAACATTAAGTAGTAAAAAGCTACTTCTATAAATATGAACAGAGCTATGTGCTACTAACACAGAGGTGCCTGCTAATTTTCTAAAGCCTCTCCCCTGTTTTGAGGTAATATGATGTGTTTCCTTTTCCCTGGTTTATATCATTTGATGATGCTCCCATGTAAACAAGTGCACCTGGATGCAGCATGATTAAATAAATGTTTTAGTATCAATTACCCATTGCTGTGTAACAAACTGCCCTAGGACTCCATAGCTTAAAACAACAGCAATTTATTAATTTCTTATGACATGTGGATTGGATGAGTGGTTCTTCTCCTTTGGGGGGTGTTGGCTTGGTCACTGGAATGGCTAGAAGTTCCAAAATGGCTTCCTTCACAGGAGTAGCAGTTGGTGCTGGCTCCTGGTTGGGAGCTCAGTTGAAGCTGTTGGCTGGAGGGTGCAGAGTCTCAGTTCTGCAGCATGTCAGTTTCTGTGGGGCTTCCTCAACATATGATGGCTGGGTTCCAAGAAGGATATGTTCTAGGGGCCAGTGCTGTAGCATAGTCGGCTAAGCCTTCACCTGCAGTGCTGGCATCCCATGTGGGTGCCAGTTCATGACCTGGCTGCTCCTCTTCCAATCCAGCTCTCTGCTTATGGCCTTGGAAGGCAGTGGAACCAAGTGCTTGGGCCCCTGCACCCGCATAGGAGACCCAGAAGAAGTTCCTGGCTCCTGGCTTCGGATTGACTCAGCTCTGGCTGTTGCTGCCATGTGGGAGTGAACCAGTGGATGGAAGACCTTCCTGTCTCTCTCTCTCTCTCTGACTGTAACTCTGCATCTGAAATAAATAAATAAAATCTTTAAAAAAGAAAGAAAGATGTGTTCTTGGACTAGTGAGATGGCATTGGCATTGGTACATGCAACCTTGATGGGATTGTATTGGAATCCCCTGGCACATTTCTAACTGCACCATTTGGGGCAAATCCGATTGAGCATGTCCCAAATTGTACATCTCTTCCCTCTCTTATTCCCACTCTTATATTTAACAGGGATCACGTTTCAGTTAAATTTAAACACCTAAGAATAATTGTGTGTTAATTACAAGTGATCAATTTCAGTTCACAATTGATCATACTGATAGGTCTAAGAGTCAAAGGGATCACACAAACAAGACTAGTGTCTGCTAATACTAACTGATAGAATAAAAAAGGGACAGAACGATCCAACATGGGAAGCGGGATACACAGCAGACTCATAGAATGGCAGATGTCCTAAACAGCACTCTGGCCTCAGAATCAGCCCTTAAGGCATTCGGATTTGGCAGAAGAGCCCATGAGAGTATTTCAGGCATGGAAAGCCAAGACACTATGGCAAAAAAAAATATCTAAATGAAAGATCTCTGCGAGATCCCAGTAGAAAGAACGGGCCATCAAAGAAGGAGGTACCTTTCTCTGAAGGGAGGAGAGAACTTCCTCTTTGCTATGACCTTGTCTAAATGTGATCAGAGTCGGTGAACTCAAAAGGCTTCCATAGCCTTAGCAACTCATGACTAGAGCCTAGGGACATTACTGACGCCATAAACAAGAGTGTCAAATTGTTAAGTCAACAACAGGAGTCACTGTGTACTTACTTCTCATGTGGGATTTCTGTTCTTAATGTGTTGTCCAACGTGAATTAATGCTATAACTGGTACTCAAACAGTATTTTACACTTTATGTTCTGTGTGGGTGCAAACTGATGCAATCTTTACTTAATATATACTAAATTAATCTTCTGTATATAAAGAGAATTGAAAATGAATCTTGATGTGAATGGAATGGGAGAGGGAGCGGGAGAGGGGAGGGTTGTGGGTGGGAGGGAAGTTATGGGGGGGAAAAGCCATTGTAATCCATAAACTGTACTTTGGAAATTTATATTTATTAAATGAAAGTTTAAAAAAAGAAAGAAAGATGTGTTCTAAACAAGAAAGCAGAAATTGAAGATCTTTAAAGGTTCAACTTTGGAAGATACACTGTCACTTCTGCCAGATTCTGTTGGTCCAAACAGGCACAGCATGAGTCTGAATTCACATCTGAATAGAAAGAATGGCAAGGGATGGGAGAGGGGGTAGGAGGTGGGACAGGAATGGGGGTGCGAGGGCGGGTATGGGGGGAAAGAACCACTGTATTCCTAAAGCGGTACCTATGAAATTTCTATTCATTAAATAAAAGCTTTCTAAAAAAGGAAAGAAAGGATGGCAAGAACACATTGCTAAAGAGCATGTGAGGTGGGAAATAATGTGGCAGCCAGCTTTGGAAACATTCTATTGCAATCTTGAAATGGGTCTTTTTCTTTTCCCTTTGCTACTTTCCTTCTCATTTTCTCCATATATTGGATTTTGAACCAGATCATGCAGATGTACTATCTTAGAATATGTTGAGTGCACAAGATGTTCTGATTCTAATGTACAAACTATGTCAGCATAGATCAATCATGGGGAATGGTCCCGGGCAATATTCATCTGAGGATTTTAAGGAAGTCAAGGGAGAACATGCAGTGCTATTTGTTAAAATATGTAGCCAGTGAGTCTAGGAGGTTATTCTGCAAAAAGGAGTTTGCATTTCCTGGTGTTTGCGTCAGGAACCATTCTGAATATTTTTCATTCATCCTCACAACACGATGAGATCTATTTTATTGTCTGCATTTTCCAAATTGGGAAACTGAGGTACAAAAAGATTAGACAAACTCGTCCAACTAATCACCGCTTTAAATAGGTGGACTTGGAGTGTGCAATTTGCCTAGGACTAATGACACTGGCAAGACACCAGTTCAACCTCTCACATCATACATCGAAGTTCCTGGCTCTTCTAATTCCAGCTTCTGCTAGTGAACGCCCTGGGAAGCTCCAGGGATGGCGAAAGTACTTGGGTTCCTGCTGTCCATGTAACATACCTGGATTGAGTACCCAGCTTCCAGATTTAGAGAGTGAGCAGGCTGATGGTAATCCTCTCCCTCTACCCTCCCCCATAAATACATTTTGAAATAAGTACATTTGATCTTTTTCTTTCTTTTTTTTTTTTTTGACAGGCAGAGTAGACAGTGTGAGAGAGAGACAGAGAGAAAGGTCTTCCTTTGCCGTTGGTTCACCCCCTAAATGGCCGCTGCAGCCGGCGCACCACGCTGATCTGAAGGCAGGAGCCAGGTGCTTCTCCTGGTCTCCCATGCAGGTGCAGGGCCCAAGTCCTTGGGCCGTCCTCCACTGCACTCCCGGGCCACAGCAGAGAGCTGGGCTGGAAGAGGAGCAACTGGGACAGAATCCGGCACCCCAACTGGGATTAGAACCCGGGGTACCGGCGCCGCAGGCGGAGGATTAGCCTAATGAGCTGCGGTGCCGGCCATTTCATTTGATATTAACATTGAGGTATGTCCAACTCTAAAACACCAGCTATATGCACAATACCAGTCTCTGTCTCTTCTGTCCCTCTGTCTTTCAAATAAAATCTTTAAAAATTATTTGAGAGAGAAAGGGACTCTATTTCATTTGTTCACACACACACACACACACACCCCACAAATCTGATGCCACTGGAATTGGACTGGGCCGAAGCCAGGAGCCAACACTGAACCCAGTTGCTTGAATCAACACTTGCTGCCTCTCAGTCAGGGTTCACATTAGAAGCTGGAGGCAGGTATTGAACACAGACACTCTGGGGTGGGATGCAGCTGTGTAAATGGCTAAGCTAAATGCCTGTCCCTAGAGTCTTCATTTAAAAAAATATTTATTTTGAAAGCTGAAGTTACAGAGAGGGAGAGACATCTTCCATCTGCTGGTTCACTCTCAGATGGCTGCAACGGTCAGTGCTGGGTCAGCGGAAGCCAGGAGCCAGGAGCTTCCTCTGGGTCTCCCATGCGGGTGCAGGGACCCAAGGACTTGGGCCATCTTCCACTGCTTTCCCAAGCCACAGCAGAGAGCTGGGTCAGAAGAAGAGCAGCCAGGACTCGAACCGGCACCCATATGGGATGCCGGCACTGCAGGCGGCGGCTTAACCCGCTATGCCACAGCACCATTCCTGCAAATTAGGCTTTTAATTTTCGTCTGAAACATACAACCTATGTAAACCTGAGGAAGGCATTTAATCTGTCCAGGCTCAATTTCCATATCAATAAATGGGAAATAACAGTATCTAATTTTAGGGTAGTTGTGTGAAACAAAAGAAAAATATGTATTTTAAGACCCAACAGGCGGGGAATAAATATTTATTTTATACTTACATATGCATACTATATGCCAGACACTATTGTAATCATATTACAAATTTTAACTCAGTTAATGCTCATAACAACTCTGTGATTATAAGCACTGTTGTGATGTTCATTGCAAAAATGAGAACACAGAAGCACAGAGAGGTTGAGTAACTTGCCCACAGTTGCACAGCAGTGAATGGGAGCAGTCGGATTTGAACCCAGAGAGCCTAACCTTGAGACCCCAAACTTGTAACTGTTGTAGTAGGTTGGAATTTCTGAATTCTCCAGCAGTAAAGCCTTCCAAAGAGTCATCAAAACAGAAGAATTTTCCATCGCACTTTGTTTTCCTCCACTAAACTTACACCTCTGCCAGCTATTTTGATGTGACTGCGTAAACAGGCAGCGTGTTCAGAAACACTGTAGCAAGTTACCTTGCCTCCTAAGGGTATTCACCCCCCACCCCCGCAGCGTTACCAACCAAACAACTAAACGGAAGTAGGCCCACTCCCCTCCCTCCCCCCCACCCCTCCGCACCCCCACCCCCCACCTCCACCTCAGAGCCCACCCCCTACCACAATACACACCCCATGGTGCTGTCTGAATGCCTCTGGCGACCTGCCTCCCCTTTTGTGTCTGCATGCTGGGGCAAAGAGGTTGACAGAGTGTTCCTTCTTTCTAAGGTGACCATGAAGGAAATTAATTTGTATTTCTTTCCATATTCAATTGTTGATTTCATTGAAGGCGAGCAAAATGGAGTCTCCAAGGAAGGGGTAAAGCAGACAGCTTGCATGATTCTTTCCATTCAATTTAGATGCAAAGGGGTTGAGAGATCGCAATGCATGATTTAGCCTCGTATCTTTCTGTGGATCAGAAACCAGCACTTCATAGGAAAGCATTAAGAGTCAGAATGCACCTTGCTCTTTAATATAGATTTATACCTAGTAGAGAAATAGAAGAATGACTTGTGGAGCCACGTGTGAGGACCAGGCCAGCCCTATTCAGGCCTAATAGGCATTCGCTTTGACTCAGTCTGGCTTGTCAGGGAATTGATCATTTAATGAAGAAGCATCTGTCACTCTCGGGTATGTTGCGCTTCACTGCCTTGCCTGTACAGTTCCCTCCCACCGTCCATGCTGGCCTGACTCCTACCTACTTGCCTTTCTCCTGGGAAATTCTCAACATGGAAGGGGCATTGTTCATTCAAGGCAGATAAAAAAATGGACATGAGAGAGATGGTGCCTGCCTGTCTGGGGTAGGGAAGGGAAGATGGCCCCCACACTGAATTTTTTCATTCCCTGTTACAGTTTGTCAGCCTTCTGATTCCCACTGCTCTTTGCTGGCTGTGCTGAGCTTTGGTTCCACCAATGCCCCACTCTATGTTCTGGGGTGATGCCAGCTACCAGGAAGAGCTGCACTATCCGCCTTTCCTTTCTCCAAACTCATGAGGCTTAAACCTCACATGGGAACCTTCTAAAAAAGGAAATCCTAAATATGACCAGCCAGCCCTTGTAAATTATTTTTGCCTTTTTCTCTCTCCTTTCTGTTTCTCTCTTTTAGTGAAGGACCCTTACGGGGGGAGGGACAAGAAACTAGGCCTGGGCAAATATCAGGGGCTTCTTAAGAGGTTAGATGTTCTCCAGAGTCTAGCGGGCAGGACGTTCTCTGGGAAGGAAAAGTCAATCCCCTGCAGAGAATCTCTGGGCGCGCCCAGAGCAGAGCTGCCCCTCCCCTTTGGAGAGTCTCTAGGCACGCACTTATGATGTCACTGCGACCGGCCAATCCTGTAACACCTCAGCACTCTCCCTCAGCACTCTCCGTCAGCATTCTCCGGTATGCTAATTGTCCCTCCGAACCAACCAATCCTGTAACACCTCTGCATTCTCCACCAGCATTCTTCGCCAGCATTCTCCCATATGCTAATAGTCCCTCTGAACTGACCAATCCTACGCATGCGTATTAGGAATATGCTAATTCGTTGCCTATAGAACCTGTGTGAAACTGCCGCTCAGGGCTCCTCACCGCCTGAGGTGGGGGTCCGTTTGCACAAACGTTCAATAAAAACCTCGTGCTTTTTGCATCAAACGGTCTGGAGTCTGGATCTTTGGGCGTCCTCCCGAGCAAGTGGGCATCTCTGCAACTGAGAGGTCCAACATTAGTAGGCGTGTATGCGCTTACTGCATACGCTTCAGGACCAGACTGATGTTCCTTAACTCTCTATTGCCTCACTCATACAATGGGGAAAAGAATTGAATTTATGGGGCCAGCGCTGTGGCGTGGCAGGTAAAGCCACTACCTGCAGTGCTGGCATCCCATGTGGCCACCAGTTCAAGACCTGGCTGCTCCACTTCCGATCCAGCTCTCTGCTATGGCCTGGCAAAGCAGTAGAAGATGGCCCAAATCCTTGGGCCCTGCACCCGCATGGGAGACCCTGAAGAAGCTCCTGGCTCTTGGCTTCAGATTGGTGCAGCTCTGGCCGTTGCAGCCAATTGGGGAGTGAACTAGCATATGGAAGACCTCTCTCTCTCTCTCTCCCTCCGCGTCTCCTCTCTGTATAACTCTGACTTTCAAGTAAATAAATAAATCTTAAAAAAAAAGAGAGAATAGAACGTATGCTCATAGTGTTATTGTTTTAAACTTGTCGAGCAATATTTCACTCCAAGTCAGTTTTTTTTGGGGGGGGGGGCAGGCAGAGTGGACAGTGAGAGAGAGACAGAGAGAAAGGTCTTCCTTTGCCGTTGGTTCACCCCCCAATGGCAGCGCACTGCACTGATCTGAAGCCAGGAGCCAGGTGCTTCTCCTGGTCTCCCATGTGAGTGCAGGGCCCAAGCACTTGGGCCATCCTCCACTGCACTCCCAGGCCATACCAGAGAGCTGGACTGGAAGAGGAGCAACCGGGACAGAATCTGGCGCCCCAACCGGGACTAGAACCCGGGGTGCCGGCGCCGCAGGCGGAGCCTACTGAGCCGCAGCGCCGGCCTCCAAGTCAGTTTCATATAAGCATTAGCTATTAGTATGTCATGAAGAAGCTAGGGAAGGGTGCAGATGGAAAGAAATAGAAGTTCAGGATTTTAGAGATGAATAGGCTCTTAGAGATAAGCTGGTTTATGCCTCTCAATTTACTGATAAGGAAACTGAGGCCCAGACAGATGAAACACTGAATTCCCAAGTTCAGACTCTTTCTATAATGCTACCCCTTAACTAATTTGGTGCCTAAGGCAGTGTAGCTCTAGTGTGTTTATTCTTTTGGCCAGAAAATATTTACTGAGCATCTCATAAAGGATTGTCATAATGTCCAACTCCAGGAAGTTATACAATAGGGTGGCTGTAAGTCTAGAGGGTAAGATTTTGTGGCAGGTGGATTCTAGGTTGGCCTCCATGATCCCTACCTCCTGCGATTTCTCCCCCCGCTGAGTGTTAGCAGGACCTGTGACTATCACTAAATAATGGAATACAACAAAAGTGAGAGAGTGTACGCGATTATGTATGCGATTGCATTACATAAGATTCTAATGTCCCTCTTGCTAAGGAGAGATGCTCTCTCCCTCGAGATGCTGGCCTGGAAGAAGCAAGCTGCCACGTGTGGAGCTGCCATGTATGGAGCTGCTTTTGGCTGGCTACCACCAACAAACTGGCACATTCAGTGTGGCAGCCCAAAAGGAACGCAATCCTGCCAACAGCCAGAAGAGCTTGGAAGCAGATCCTTTCCCAGGCAAACCTCAGATAATAACGCAGCCTCAGCGAACACCTTGACTGCTGCCTTGTGAGACCTTGCATAGAGCTTCCGCTTAACTATGTCCAGACTCCCGACCACAGAAGCTGGGAAACAGTAAGTGAAGGGATTTAAGGCAGGGGATGATATGGGCAGGTGTATAGGAGAGAAACATTCATCTGCGCCAGTGGAGAGGAAAGATCCAAAGGGGATGAGACAGGTGATTGGAAGATCAGTTAGTAGACAGCGGTAGTGGTCCAGGAGAAAGCTGAGAAATAGTTAAGCTGGGGTAGTGATACAACTTGAGGATTCCAAACTGATGAAATGTTTACCTAATATGTATTCAACTGATCTTCTGTATGTAAAGAGAATCGAAAATGAATCTGGATGTGAATGGAAGGGGAGAGGGAGCGGGAGAGGGGAGGGTTGCGGGTGGGAGGGAAGTTATGGGAGGGGGAAGCCATTGTAATCCATAAGCTGTACTTTGGAAATTTATATTCATTAAATAAAAGCTTTAAAAAAATTTAAAAAAAAAAACTTGAGCATTCCTAATCCAGAAGCCTGAAATCCAAAATGCTGCGGAATTTGAAAATTTTTTAAAATCTGAAACACTTCTGGTCCTAAAGCATTTCCAATCATGGATATTGACCCTGTAGTAAGAAGGGACACCATACACGATTACATGGATATATCGTGTTCTTCCTGATTAGAACAACACCACCACCACAAAACTGAAAACCACGAGACAGACAAATCCTTTCTGCTCCTTTTCATACCCCCATCAGGCATCTGACAATAAGACCACATGATCACTTGGGGTTAACCCCATCAGGCATCTGACAATAAGACCACATGATCACTTGGGGTTAACCCTCCGCCTGCAGTGCCAGCATCCCATATGGGCGCCGGTTCTAGTCTTGGCTACTCCACTTCTGTTCCAGCTCTCTGCTATGGCCTGAAAATGCTGTAGAAAATGGCCCAGGTGCTTGGACCCTTGCACCTGTGTGGGAGACCTGGAAGAAGCTCCTGGCTCCTGGCTTCAGATCGGTGCAGCTCTGGCCATTGCGGCCATTTGGGGAGTGAACCAGCAGATGGAAGACCTTTTCCTCTGTTTCTCCCTCTCACTGTCTATAACTCTACCTTTCAAATAAATAAATAAAATCTTTAAAAACAAGCCAAAAAAAAAAAAAAAACTCATGGTGGTCTCCCAGCCCTCCCTATAATCTAGTGAGAATCTTCTCACCTTGGCTGTTTTCTGTCTGGAAAGCAGTTTGAGGTAGTCATTTGTGCACAATGGCCCTCTGACTTGCTTTGTCCAGAGCATCGGAGTGATTCATCATTTATAAAAATAACAGTAAGCAACCTGAGGTGAATGACTTATTTGGATGGCACTGGAGTCGAGGGCAACTTGCTGTCGTTACAACTCACTCACGCTTTCAGACCGAGAATCCTGGTGGGCAGACCAAGGTTCGCCGGCTCCCAGATTGCTCCATAAACCAATCTTCATCTCCCAGGGCCCTGACAAGGCTGCAGATTGGTGTTTCTTCACCCATCAAGCCTGGAGG
This sequence comes from Lepus europaeus, assembly GCF_033115175.1. Taxonomy (NCBI): domain Eukaryota; kingdom Metazoa; phylum Chordata; class Mammalia; order Lagomorpha; family Leporidae; genus Lepus; species Lepus europaeus. The sequence continues at coordinate 23,140,382 of NC_084850.1, read as the reverse complement.
GTAGTGGCAGCCTGGCTTGTTAGCACACAGTTGCAGGTGGAGTCTAACACTGCAACAGAACAAAAATTGCTAAGTTTGTGAAGTTTTACTTCCATATATTTTTTGCCCACCACCCTCTCTATGGCATTCTCTTTCCTTATCCACATCTCTGTTTTCAGTGTCTGCTTCCATCCATATGCACGCAGCATTTGTGTTCAATTCTGAATCATGCACCTTGGGAGAGAGAATATAATTAAATTAACTCACATTAAGATGCCTAGGACTTTGTTTTTCTCCTTGCAATGTGAAAAGCAGCCAAACATCAGGTCCAAGATTTGAATGTAAATTAGCTGGTTTGTGGCAATTCTTTCACAATGTATACATGTATCAAAACATCACGTTGTGCGCATTAAATATATGCTATTTTGATTTGTCAATTATACCTCAATAAAGCTAGAAAAAAAAGTAGCAGGTTGAATCCTCAACCCCAACAGTCAGGGCCCTTTACTAGGAGGGAGTGAGAGAGCCTGAGACTTGCACTGGTGGAACTGGGGTGATACACTCAAAAGTTGTGACCCCCTAGTTGCTCTGAACCCTCCAGGCCTACAGAAGTTGCCCACTCCTTCATGTGAAAATCCAGTGCCCCCCACCACCCCACTTACAGATAATGCAGAGGCCTCTCTCTTACGAGACAACATGCATTACTGACCCCCCCCCCACCGCCCCAGAAGGAATGGCAAGTTAAAATGCCACAGAGGAATGGTGGCGATCAATGTCACTCTTAGGCAGTGAAGAACACAGGGGTGGTTCTTCCCATCATATCCACATTGGATTCGCCAGACTGAGTACTGCACAAACCAGACAGATGCTGCCAAATGACAGTAGACTGCTTTAAATTCAATCAAGTAATTGCTCTAATTACAGCTGTTGCGCTCGATATAGTATTTTTTAAATTGAAGAAAACGATTTTAACTGACATAAAAATTGTACAGATTCGTGGGGTACTATGCAATGTTTTGAGCTGTGTATTTAATGTGTAATGTCCAATCAGGGTAAACACATCTATCTACTCAAATATTTATCATTTATTTACGATTAAAACATTTCAAATCCTTCCTTATAGCATTGTTTGTAGAGGAATCTACAGGACATTATCATTACCTGTTATCCATAGTTACCTTCCCATGCAATAGAAAGCCAGAACTTCTTTCTCCTATCTAACTGTGACTTAAGTATCTGCTAATCAACTGTGTCCCACCCCTACTCCTCTCCAAATCTCCCCAGCTTCAGTAACCACCATTGTACCTTCAACTTCTGTGAGATCAATGTTTTTATATTCCCCAAAATGAGTGAGATCGTGTGGCGCTTGTCTTTCTGTGCTCGGCTTATTTCACTTACCATCATGACCAACAGTTCCCCCCGTGTCGTTGCCGAAGGTTTCATTCCTTTTTATGGCTGACTAGTGTTCTGTTTGGGTATATGCACCCCGTTTTCTTTTTCCAGTCACAGGTGGGTGACTCCTCAGTTGTTTCCATTTCTTGGCTACTGAATTGGGAATGGAGATGTCTCTGACATACTGATTTCATTTCCCTTGGATATATACTAAATGGTGAGGTTGCTGGATTGTACGGTAGCTTCATTTTTAATTTCTTGAGGAAACGCCTTAGTGTTTTCTACTGGCCACATCATTTTACAGCCCTACCAGCAGTCATAGTGCAGCTTTATTAAACCAAAGCAACCATTGGCCAAAGCTGCAGCGATAGCCAGTGATAAACATAGCCAGAGGGAGCACGTGGGGTTCTCCAAAAGAGTGCCTTTGGTGAAGATCACCAGCAGCGGAGCACTCGCCCTTCAAATCAAGAACAAAGAGCATAGCGATAGGACATCTGGTATTTACACAACCATGAGTGCCTTTGATAGTATCAGATTTCCATGGGCACAGACACTGCGAACTAAAGGAACCACATACAATAATACATTTTGATGAAAGCCCATTACAGGGGGCTTCTGCTGCATGGAAATTCTCATTTTGGTATGGCTCAGCATGCATTCGAAGCAGTCAAAATCTGCTTTGAAAACCATTGGCATATTTGAATATACATTTCTAGACTCCTTGCAAGCCAGGAAAGCAGCTTACAATATCTGTCTCCTGTTGATGTCAGGAACAAATTCTGGACAGAATTTGCACTTCATCTGTGTTGCTGCTGTTGCATTCAGACCCTGCCCCCCTGCAATATCTGTGCTATTGGTTTGGGGCTTGCATTTTGGTATTTCGTATTTTCTCGGCGTGCTCTGAGCCACAGAGAACAAGTGGCATTCTGAAACCAGCCTTCTGCTGTTTGACAGGGTGTCATGTGCTGAAGACTCATAGCCAGGAGTCCACTGAAGCCACATGGACAGCTGTAATAAACGACTAAGAAAATGCATCTGAGCACCACTGCTACCTCAATTTGCCACCCGCCCCCATCCCAAAGGTAGATAGAATAACTAGGCTTGGATGGGATTGCAAGACTGTCTGCCAGAGAAATACACACTGGAAATGCAGGCATAGATAACTGTGTAGTCATGACAGGAGAGAAGGAGGGCGGGGGAGAGAAGCAGAAGAGAGAAACACGAAGACAGAAGCAGGGAGAAAGAGGGTAACCTCCACTGTTAGGGAGATTTGCTTTAAAGATGTATTTATTTATTTGAAAGAGTTACAGAGAGAGAGAGAGAGAGAGAGAGAGAGAGAGAGAGAGAGAGAGATCTTCCATCTGCTGGTTCATTCCCCAGATGGCCACAATGACCAGAGCTGGGCCTCTTCAAAGTCAGGAGCCAGGAGCTTCATCTGGGTCTCCCACATGGGTGCAGGGGCCCAAGCACTTGGGCCATCTTCCACTGCTTTCCCAGGCACATTAGCAGGGAGCTGGATGGGAAGTGGAGCAGCCAGGACTCAAACTGGCACCCGTATGGGATGTTGGCCTGCAGTACTTTACCCACTGTGCCACACCCACGGTCCCTGGTGAGCTTTTGAGGGGAAAACCCTTCAACCCTTGAAAAGACTCTGAAGTCAGGTAAGAGGATGCAGACCGTACCTGGGAACAGATATGCCATGCCCCGTTGTCTCTCTTTTCTTTGACATTTGTCACTGTAGGGATTTCTATCAATAAACTCCTGTAGTCAAGTTAGCATTTTGCTTCCACACCATTTCTGTTCCCCACACATTTTTCTCCCAAACACAATGGATCTCATTCAAGCCTACTAGCAACCAGGTGACAGAACTCACTGCATTTCTATGATACCTTACCATCACGTTCTCCTCCACTAAAAGGAACTCATGGCTGCCATGAGCAATTTGAAAAGCAAATGTGCTATGTTTTATCAGGCTATTTGTGTCATGCATGTACATACCATTAATTGTCCCCAGTAGATTTGCTGGGCTCTAGTAGCCCCAGAAAACAGCGGCTTGGGCCACTTTGGTTTCCCTCTTCTTCCAAGTAGTAATTCTCAACTCTGGCTATAGTGCTTTCCTGTCTATGGGATTCCGGCACTGCAGGTGGTGGCTTTACCCGCTATGCCACAGCACCAGCCCCATCCATTTCTTATTTTCTTCAATGAAAGAATGAGAGACAAACAGACACACACACACACATAGAGACACAGAGAGAAAGAGAGAGACACACAGAGGGAGCGACTAATTCCAAGGCTCTATTATGTAAAGGGTACAATATAAAGTTTGAGGGAAAATCCCAAAAAATTAGATATTTTAATTCAAAAATTAAATGTTAAAAAGAGAGAAAAATAATAAACCTCTTGGCACTAACAAAAAATAAAATGTCCAAAAAAAAAAAAAGAGTGAAAAATCACTTTTCTAGTGCTTTTCACGGGAAAAAGCCTGCAATTCCATTGTGCTGGAAATGCCGGGACATAGTCAAGTATGTATTGGGTGGTGAGAGGAGGATACTTGAGGTAGGGAAAGTAGGAAGGAGAGAAGTTTGAAAGGGAAATGTTTTTGTTCTTTCTATTAAAAGAGACTGTGTGGGACTTCAAATGGTTGTGCTAGCAGTGAAGGTGTGGGAGTTTGGAAGAGGAAGAGCCAAGGAGCAAGAGTTTCGAAGTGCCGGGGGGCATTCAGAGAAAATGGAAAGTTACTTTTAAAGACTATTAGCGGGAGCTAAGTGTTTGGTGCTTTGGTTAAGAGGCCCACTTGGGATGCCTCCCTCCCCTTGTGCGATGCCTGGGTTTCAGGCCTGTCTTTGTTTCAGATTTCAGCTTCCTGCCAGTGCAGCCTCTGGGAGGGAGCAGATGGTAGCCCGAGCCCTTGGGACCCTGTGACCCACTTAGGAGACCTGAATTAGGTTCCAGGTCTCTCGCTTCAGGCTGGTTTATCCTTGGCTGCTGTGTGCATTCATGAAGTGAACCAGTGCATCGAAGATCTCCATTTCCCTCTGTCTCTGTCTGTCTGCCTCTGTATCTCTCTACCTTTCAATAAAAAAAATCTTAAATAAAACATAAAGACTACGTGCAGGGTAGGTGTTTGGCCTAGTGGTTAAGCTGCTGGTTGAGATGCCTGTGCCCATATTGGAGTGTCTGAGTTCTAGTCCCAGCTCTGGCTCCCGAGTCCACCTTCCTGCAAATGCACACGCACCCTGGGAGGCAATAGTGATGGCTCAAATGGCTTAGGTTGCTGAGTTCCTGCTACTCACATGGGAGAACTGGGTTGAGCTCCCAGTTTCTGGCTCTGTCAGCCTTGGCCTAGACCTAACTGTTGTGGGCATTTCATTTGGGGAGTACATCGATGGATGAGATCTCTCTCTCTGTCTCTGTCTCTCCTCAAATAAATTAAACAAATACATTTTAAAAAGTTATGTTATTTATTTAAAAGGTAGAGTTACAGAGAGGGAGAGACACAAAGAGAGAAAAATCTTCCATCTCTTGGTTCACTCCCCAAGCCCCGGCTGAAGCCAGGAGCCTGGAACTCCAGGTCTCCCATATGGGTGGCAGGGGCCCAGGTGGTTGGGCTATGTTCCACTGCCTTCCCAGGAGCATTAGCAGGGAGCTGGATCAGAAGTGGAGCAGCTGGGACTTGAAGTGGTGCCCATATGTGATGCCAGTGTTGCATGTGGCAGCTTATCTGCTGTGCCACAATACCAGATTCTTGTGTTTATAAAGCAAATTGGAAGTATGTTATTGTGAAACTTAAAAGAAAAATAAGGAAGAGGGTTGGAGTGAAGGAGGGAGCGATAGAGTGAGAGTTGGGTGTGAAGTATCATTATGCTTTTAAAACTGTGTATATGAAATACATGAACTTTGTTCCCTTTATATAAATAAAAAAATTTTAAGTTTTGTTTTTTTTTTCTTTTTTACTCAACACTCCAGCTTTTTTAGATTTTCTTTTATTTATTTGATAGGCAGGGTTACAGAGAGAGGAGACAAAGATCTTCTTTCCACTGGTTCACTCCCCAAATGGCTGCAATGGCCGGAGCTGGGTCAGTCTGAAGCCAGGCGCATGGAACTCCATCTGGGTCTTACCTGTGGGTGGAATAGATTCAAGCACTTGGGCCATCTTCTGCTGCCTCCGAAATGTATTAACAGAAAGCTGCATGGGAAACAGGGGCAGGATTTCAGCCAGGCACTGATGCGCAATGTGGCTTTCTCCAGGGGTGGCTTAGCCGGCTACACCACAATGCCTAATCTAAAAGTTTTTGATTTTTGATGTAGTTCTATTTATCTATTTTATCTTTTTCATCTGTAATTCTGGAGTCATATTTTTGTCCCTTGGATTATTTGTCCTCTTGTTGATGTGTAAGAATTCTTGATGTATGATAGACATAAGTCCTTCATCAGATATATGATTCAACAATATTTTCTCATATTCTGTGGGTTGTCTTTTCACTCTCATTGTTGTGCTTTGAAGAAAAAAAAGTTTTAATTTTGATTAAATTCAACTCAGTTTTATTGATGGTGTTTTTAGTTTCCTATCTAAGAAGGCATCATCTAACCTTAAGTCATGAAGGTTTATTTTTATGTTTTCCTATAAGAGTTTTAGAGGGTTTTTTTTGTTTTTGATACATTTTGAGTTAATTTTTTAATTTTGCTTTTTAATGATTTATTTATTTATTTGAATGGCAAAGTGTCAGAGAGGAAAGAGAGAGAGATATTTTTATTTTTTGTTTGTTTGTTTGTTTTTGACAGGCAGAGTGGATAGTGAGAGAGAGAGACAGAGAGAAAGGTCTTCCTTTTTGCCGTTGGTTCACCCTCCAATGGCCACTGCGGCCGGCGCACTGCGCTGATCCGAAGCCAGGAGCCAGGTGCTTCTCCTGGTCTCCCATGCGGGTGCAGGGCTCAAGCACTTGGGCCATCTTCCACTGCCTTCCCGGGCCACAGCAGAGAGCTGGCCTGGAAGAGGGGCAACCGGGACAGAATCCGGCGCCCCAACCGGGACTAGAACCCGATGTGCCGGCGCCGCAAGGCGGAGGATTAGCCTGTTAAGCCACGGCGCCGGCCGAGATATTTTTATTTTTATTAAGATTTACTTATTTATTTGAGAGGCAAAGTTACAGATGGAGAGAGGGAGAGAGGGACAAACAGAGAGAGGGAGAGAGAGAGAGAGTGAGGTAAGGACTTAAGCACTTGGACTATCTTCTACTCCTTTCCCAGGGAATTAGCAGGGAGCTGGGTTGAATGAGGAGCAGCCAGTGCTTGAACTGGGGCTCTAACATGGGATGCTGGTGTTGCCTGTAATGGCTTAACTCACTGTACTGTAACATCAATTCCTTGAATTAATTTTTAAAAATATCTGGTATGGGGCCAGCGCTGTGGCACATTGGGTTAACACCTTGGTCTGAAGTGCCGGCATCACATACGGGCGCCGGTTCGAGACCCGGCTGCTCCACTTCCTATCCAGCTCTTTGCTATGGTCTGGGAAAGCAGTAGAGGATGGCCCAAGTCCTTGGGCCCCTGCACCCACATGAGAGTCCTGGAGGAAGCTCCTGGCTCCTGGCTTCAGATCGGCACAGCTCCGGCCATTGTGAACAATTGGGGACTGAACCATTGGATGGAAGACCTCTCTCTCTCTCTCTCTCTCTCTCTCTCTCTTTCTCTCTCTGCCTGTCCTTCTCTCTCTGTGTAACTGACTTTCAAATAAAGAAATAAATCTTTTTAAAAAAAATCTGGTATGAAAAAAGGGCTTAAGCTTATTCTTTTGCATGTAGATATATAGTTGTTACACCACCATTTATTGAAAAAACTATTCTTTCTCTCATTGAATTGTCACTCTTATAAAAAATAAATTGATCATAAAGATATGGGACTCAATTATTTTCCATTAATCTTTATGTCTATCCTTTTGCCTGTACCACATAGTCATGATTACTATAGTTTTTTTCTTTTTATAATTTTTTGAAATCATGAAACAGTGAGTCATTCAACTTTGTTCTTCTCTTTTCAAGATTGGTTAGTTCAATGTCCCTTGCATTTCTATATGGATTTTAGGACGGCTAGTTAATTGTTTTAAAAATAACTTTTAAAAAATGTTTGGATTAAAATAAAATACCTGTACATCTTACAGGGTATAGTGCAATATTTCAACAGATATACATAGTGTAAACCAAGCATCCCAGGAAATCAGCCCTTCCATTTCATTTATCACAGGCTACAGTTACCATACTGTTCTGTAGAAGCAGCTTGTTAGTTTCTGCAGAGACAGCCACTGGAATTTTGATGGGCTTCATTTTGAATATGTGTGTCAATTACAGAAGCATTGCAATTTTAACAATATTAAGTGTTCGAACCCATGAGTACAGGATGTCTTTGCATTTGTTAAGGACTTTTTAATTTCATGCAAAAATGTCTAGGATTTTTCCCTGTAAAAGTCTCGCACCCCTTTGTTAAATTTATTTCCATGCATTTTATTTATTCAATGATATTGTAAGTGGAATTGTTTTATGAATGTCTTTTTCAGTTTGTTACAGTGTTTAGAAAAGCAACTGATTTTTGTCAATATAGACTTTGTTCCCTGGAAACCTGATGAACTTTGATTAGTTCTTTTTTCATGTTTAAGGGCCATACTTTGCTGTGTATTTCATAATTTTTGTTGAAAACTGGATGTTTTAAAATTTATAAATATGGCTCCTCTGGAAATCAGATCCTCCCACAGGGTTTGTTGCTGTTTCTCTTTGTTCTTGCTGCTGCTTCTGCTGTTTGTTTAATGACTTTTCAGAACTAATTCTGTTATGTCTGTAATCTTTATTGTGAGGTCACTGAAGTCTGTGTTTGCTTAGCCTAGTGGTCAGCTAATGATTAGGCAGGGATTTCCTCTAAGGTCTTCAATCAGTGAGTCTCCGGGCCTTTGTTGAAGGCTCCTTTGTGTGCATCGGGACAAGGCTTCAATGCTCCACTAAGCAGTTACAATTCTGCCTTAGCCTTCACCTCCTGCAAGTACATAGCCTCAAGGTCAGCCAGAGATGAGAGATTGGGTCTTCGCAGGGCTTTGCTGGGCATGCGCACAGTCCTGCACAGGCAAATGCACTTCTTATGTGCTAAGAACAAAGGCACTGCTAGGTAGCTCATTCCCCACTTTTTTTTTTAAGTTTCTTGATCTACCTCTTGTTAGCCCCAACTGTTTTTTTTTTTTTTTAATTTTTGACAGGCAGAGTGGACAGTAGAGAGAGACAGAGAGAAAGGTCTTCCTTTTGCTGTTGGTTCACCCTCCAATGGCCGCCGCGGTAGGTGCGCTGCAGCCGGCGCACCGCGCCGATCCGATGGCAGGAGCCAGGTGCTTCTCCTGGTCTCCCATGGGGTGCAGGGCCCAAGAACTTGGGCCATCCTCCACTGCACTCCCTGGCCACAGCAGAGAGCTGGCCTGGAAGAGGGGCAACCGGGACAGGATCGGTGCCCCGACCGGGACTAGAACCCGGTGTGCCGGCGCTGCAAGGCGGAGGATTAGCCTACTGAGCCGCGGCGCCGGCTAGTCCCAACTGTTAACACCACCTCAGGTGTTACTGTGATACTAAGCATTGCCCTCCTTTTTTTTCTCCCACAAATGACCTAGGGATAAGACTGTTCACACAGAGCAAGCCATGAGTCAGATTAAAGACAAACCTTTAGAAGGGTGCGTTTCAGGGGGATGTCAGGTGAAATAGTGATCATTCTCAGGGGATAGGCATTGGGGAGCTTCAAACCCCTTAGTCCCTCTTCGGTAACTGTTAAGCTTGTGATTTCCATGGCTGCTGTGGAGCTGGGGAAGGGGAGATGGGAATAGGGCAAGTTAAAATCCCACTAAGGCTTGCTGTTGCTGCTGCTGTTAGAGATTTGACTGTTTTTTTCTTGAACTAATGAGCCTCGGATTATTATAAGCCTTTGGTTAATTTCCCGAGTTTAGAAAAAGTGCATTCTGATTATTGTTGCCTGTGTCCTTGTTGCTTTCACGGAGGAGTGGATTCTCAGAACGCCTTACTCAGCCATTCTAGAAATGCTTTTCCACCACTTTTGCTTTTGGCTGCATCACTTGGCTGCTGCGCATTTTGGCCTCTGCTTCGGAATCTCCTTTCATTATCTGTATTTTGGTGTTTGTTGTACCTTGAATGAATCTTATTTTTGACCCACCGTGACATATCATGAAACTGACCTTGTCAAGGTTAAACCCAAGGCAAGCAAGGTGGTGGTCCTTGCAGACCCAGGCCCCAGGAAAACAGAGGATTGCCTGCAGCTGCTCCTTCTACCGAGCCCTGCGCCTGCACACACCAGCAGCCGTATGGAATGCGGCTGGTCTTCGCACCGCAGGGTCCCAGTACACTGTCAAAGCTCATGGGGAAGTGACGATGTCTAGGAGGATGTGGTGGTGCTGGCTTCTCCCCTCCGCATGGCTAATACATGGTAGTCGGGAGATGCAATGCATGAGGAGTCTCTGCCTTCAAGTTCTGCACCAGCTGACAGCCTGCCCATTCATTGGTACATCTCTCAGCAACCATGCTGCTACTACCTAGAGAGACTACATGAGGCTCACCCTAGTCCTGTCTTCCTCGGGCTCTGGCTGCCAACTCAGCAGCTGATGAGGTGTCCAGGGTGAGCCCTTATGGCCTGATCAACCTACTTCTCCTGCCGAGGGTAGGATGAGGAAAGTGAGACCCTCAGGGCACAAAATCTAAGGAGGCATTCACTCTCAGAGGTACCACCCGGGTGAATAGCTCCTTCAGTTTCCTGCTCTGAGCACTTCACTTGGCTTATCTTAGTCTAGTCCTGGGATCAAATGTGTTCATGATAAGAAAAAGCAATTTGTAATCTCCCTGTGCCATACCCCCTTAGGTGCTTTATTCCAGATATTTTAATCTAATGCAAGGTTTCTCAACCGTAACACTTACTTCCATTTGGGGCTAGGTTTTTTTGGTTTTTTTGTTTTGTTTTGTTTTTGTTTTTGTTTTTCGTTTTTTTGACAGGCATAGTTAAAGAGTAAGGCATAGAAAGACAGAGAGAAAGGTCTTCCTTTTTCCGTCGGTTCACCCCTCAAGTGGCCGCCACAGCTGGTGCGTTGCGGCCGGTGCGCTGCGCCGATCCGAAGCCAGGAGCCAGGCGCCTCCTCCCCGTCTCCCATGCGGGTGCAGGGCCCAAGCACCTGGGCCATCCTCCACTGCACTCCCGGGCCACAGCAGAGAGCTGGACCGGAAGAGCAGCAACCAGGACAGACCCCGGCACCCCAACCAGGACTAGAACTCGGGGTGCCAGCGCCACAAGCGGAGAATTAGCCTAGTGAGCTGCGGCACCGACCCTAGTTCATTCTTGTTGTGAGTGCTTTCCTACACGCTGTGTAATGCCCAGCAGTATCTTGGCAACCAATAATGTATCAGACATTGTCAAAAATTGCCTGGGCAGCAGAATCAGCACAGGTAGGAACCATCAGCCCAGCAAATTCGGGCTGGGAACAGAGCTGTTGCTCAGGAAAAGTGTAGAGTAGCTGTATGTTGAATAGAAAAAGCCTCAAGGGTAGACACTTCAGCTCTAGCCTGAAATTTCAGCTCTAGGTGGGCCCCACAAAATATCCTGATTTCCCTGCAGTTTGTTCCTATTGGGATGGTGATTTGTTGTTTGTTTTAAAAATACTGTTTCTATTAGAGTTTGAGTATCCCTGATCTAAAATGCTTGGAACTGGAAATGTTTCATATTTTGGACTTATTCTGATTTTGGAACATTTATATTGACTTTACCAGTTGAATCCCTAATCCAAAAAAAATCTGAAATCCAAAATGGTCCACGATCTAAAAGTTTTTTTCAAACTGTATATGTCTAGTGCTCTTACACAACCATGAGTTAGAAAAATAGTCCTTTGGCAAACCACGTACCTTGATTTGTGGTTCAAAATAAGCCACCTTGGGTTTCACTCAGAGTCCTTTTTAAGTCCCAGCATGCTTTAATCCCAGGTATTGGAGATCTTGGAAAGAGAGCACTTTACCAGGAGCATTTTAAGGACATCCTGCAGACAGTAAAAGCTCACTGGACCTTTTTTATTGTTCCCTTTTGATTCTTTTCCGTGTTCTGCTTATCACAAAGGCTAGACCAGCTCTTCTACTATCTTCTGAAATGCCCAATCTTTTCTTAATCAGATAAGTTATAACATCTTCCTTCATCTTTCATTCGATTTGTTCTTTGAACATATATTTATTGAGGGCCTACTATGTGTTAGGCACTATGCTAAATACTGCTGATACAATGATTAAGAAAAGATACACTCTTTTTTTTAAAAGATTTCTTTATTTATTTGAGAGGTAGAGTTACAAACAGAGAGAGGGAGAGACAGAGAGAAAGGTGTTCCATCCACTGCTTCACTCCTCAAATGGCCACAACAGCCAGAGCTGGGCCAATCCGAAGCCAGGATCCAGTAGCTTCTTCTGGGTCTCCCAGGTGGGTGCAGGGGCCAAGGACTTGGGCCATCTTCCACTGCTTTCCCAGGCCATAGCAGAGAGCTGGATCGGAAGAGGAGCAGCTGGGACACAAACCAGTGCCCACATAGGATGCTGACACTGCAGGTGGAGGCTTAGCCTACTGTGTCACAGCACTGGCCCTGAAAAGAGACACCCTTATTCCTTTACTTTTGTTCCAGTGATGCAATTGAAATAAACCAATCAGTACAGAAACAAAACAATTACAAAATGAGGAAAGGACATGAAGGAAGAAAAAGGGGGATTTAGGTAGAGAATAACAGGACATGCTGATGGGAAGATGTGCAGAAGGCTTGTAATGCTGCCCTTTCCCCATAAGAAAGAGCATTCTTGTGCCCAGGGAGCTTCCCTCTTCACCCCCAAGCTAAACATCTTCAGTAGAATCTGGATGTGAGGGCAAAGGTAAGCCAGAGGCTTGTGTCCTGTGTTGATAGCCTTGTGAGACACAGGGGAGCATGCCCGACTGCTTTGACCACACACTGACCTACCTGCCACTATTGGGTAATTGCTTTGAGATAGGTAAACATTATGTGCAAGCCCTCTCGGACCTCAAGCTCCCACAGAGCAGCAGAAGACCTCTCAGAAAAGGTGGTGATTATGCTGTGATCTGAAAGATGAGAAGGACTACCCAGGAGAAGCATGTAGAAAAGAGTTCTAGAAAGGGATACCAGCATGTCCAAGGGCCCCGAGGTGGCTTTTTGCAGTTTATTGCAAAAATGGCCACAATCTTCCTTTCTTCCCTCGATCCAGCCCCTTTGTAATGAGACTTTTCAGCCCCTCCCACTAAAAGGTAGAGTCTATTCCATCCCCTTGAATCTGAGCTGGTCTTGTGCCTTGCTTTGGCAGAAGGGACAGCATGTGGCAGTCCGGTGCCCTGTACATTTCTACTCCTGCTCTTGGAACCCTGCCCAGGTGCCACGTGAACCAGCCCAGATTAAATGGCTGCAGGCTGAGAGACCATAAAACAGAGCTGTGCCTTTGCAGCTGCAGCCAGTTCTCTTAGATCAACTGGTGCACAGCTGATCCATCAGCTGACCATAGTCTCAACGAAAATCCAGCTAAGACCAAGTAAACCATTAGATGAGCCCTGTTCAAAGAACGAACCCAAGGAATTATGACAAGGGCCCTACCAGAGTAAAATCCGCCACTTACCTTGTTCCAAACTTCCAAAACCTCTGCTTTTAGAGGCACTGCATGATCCAGTTTGTATATAGCAGCGCACCCCTGTCATTTATAGACCTGACCATAACTGACTGGCCATGTTGTTTTCCCAGTTTCACCTTGAGAAGGTTGCTTAGAATCAACTAGAGTAGCATCAGTACAAGCTTCTAATACAGATAGGCAGAGAGGAATTCGGAAGACTCACCTCAATAAGGCATTGGGGAAGGAAATGCTAAAATTTAAAATCACATTTCAAATAGATGTTCCCAGAGATTGGCCTGTTTCTGCGATAATCCCAAGGAAAGCAACTTTCCTCTACAAGCCAAGTTTTTATAAAAGGGAGAGGCTAGGGACTCTGAAACCACACAGTATGAAAGACCAGGAATGCTTGTGATGATGTGGCTTTCGGCAGGGTAGTATGTAATAAAGGCCAAGTTCACCTGCGATGATAAGTGGATTCAATTTAATAACTCCCTTTGGAAATGTTATGTGCAGAAAAGCTATAAAAGCCTGGGCAGGGGTAGGGTGCTCAACCCTGAATACTGCGATTGATCTGGTAAATCCAGAAAAACAGCCGAGTTCCCCATTCATTGAGCAGGACTTAGCCAATCCCAGCTGACACAGCAAATCCTGGGCTGACACATCAAGCTTTTCACATCCATCGGTCACAGCCACTGACAGGCAGGTCGGCTTGGCTCATGTATGTGGTTCAAAGTGAGGCCAGGCTGAATGCTATGCTGGAAACCTCAGCAAATGGCCACGCAAGCAAGTTAAATTGCAGCCAGACCATTGTCAGTCTGGAAGAGACAGCTGAGCTGATGAAGTTCTCCCGTGGACTGAAGCCTTTCAACCTGGGCAAAGGATGCCAAAAATGTTGTTCCTAGATCAGCAGTGCCAGCAACACCTGGAAGCTTCTTAGAAATGCCAATTGTGGGGCCCCATCCAAGATCTATTGAGTTAGAAACTTTGGACTTCGGGGCTCAGCAATCTGTAGTTTAACAAGCCCTCCAGTCAATTCTCCTGCAGGCTAAAGTGTGAGAAACTGTTGTAGGTAGTTGTGATTGGCTTCAGTCCTAGAGTAAAATTCTAGGTTTTAAGTGGCAGTTAGAGCAAACTTGGCACTTCTTACAGTGAGCAGGGTTCTCTTCGTTTCCCTGCAAAACGTTCATTTGATACCTACATCCGAGAGTTGAACCAAAGCCATTGGAAACATTCCCCCAGTGATGTGGTTTCTATTTAGTTATCATTAACTAACACACCTACCAGATACAGAAACAAAAGGTCACTGGATCCTCATTTCTCAGGCTTAGAAGAGACCTCAAAGATGAGATCATACACTGCTTCTCAAACTTTAAGGTGCACAGAAATAGCTGGACGCTTTTTGAAATGCAGGTTCTGATTCAGCAGGTCTGAGAAGGCCTGTGGTTCTTTGGTCCTCAAAGGCTTCTAGGTAATACCAATGCTGCTAGTCTATGGTCCACAGTTTGAGTTGTCAAGCTCTGCACCATCCCGTCTCTGATGTTTGAATCCCTTGGCCAGGAGGTCTCCAACCTTGCTTTGCCTCAGAATCCCCTGAGATTTAAAACACAAACTACTAAACTCCACCCCAAAATTCCTGATTCAGAATCTCTTGTAGCCTGTATATCTAGATTTTTAAAAAGCTCTCAAGTGGGGCCAGCATTATGGCAGCGCAGGTGAAGCCACTACTTGAGATGCCAGCATGTGCTATTGGAGCTGCTCCTCTTCTGATCCGGCTTCCCAATAATGCACCTGGGAAAGTAGCAGAAGATGGCACATCTACTTAGGCACCTGCCATGTGGGAAACCAGGATGGAGTTCCTGGCTCTTGGCTTCAACTAGGTTCAGACCTGGCTGTTGCAGCCATTTTGAGGATTGAACCATCAGATGGGAGATGTCCCTTTCTCTTTGTCACTCTACCTTTCAAATAAATAATTGTTTAGATAAAGCTCTCAGGTAATGCTGATATAGTTTATCAGCTGTCTCTGATTCGGCATTTTTTTTCTTTTCTTTTCTTTTTGACAGGCAGAGTTAGACAGTGAGAGAGAGAGAGACAGAGAGGTCTTCCTTCCGTTGGTTCACCCCCCAATGGCCACTGCGGCCGGCGCTGCGCCGATCTGAAGCCAGGAGCCAGGTGCTTCCTCCTGGTCTCCCATGGGGTGCAGGGCCCAACCCAAGCACTTGGGCCATCCTCCACTGCACTCCTGGGCCACAGCAGAGAGCTGGACTGGAAGAGGAGCAACCGGGACAGAACCTGGCACCCTGTCCAGGACTAGAACCTGGTGTGCTGGCGCCGCAGGCGGAGGATTAGCCAATTGAGCTGCGGCGCCAGCCTCTGATTCGGCATTTGTGAGCCACCAGCCTATATTGCATGCCTACACAATTAGTCTTGCAGCCTCTTCTAGGGATGCTGGTGCTATGGTTCAGCAGATGAAGATGCTGCTTGGGACACCTGCATCTCATATGGTAGTGCCAGTTTGAGTCCTGGCTATTCTGCTTCCAATGCAGCTCCTGCTAATGCACCTGGGAATCAGCAGATGATGGCTCAAGTGCTTGAGTTCCTGCCACCTACGTGGGACATTCAGATGGACTTCCTGGGTCCTGGCTTCATTCTGGCCCAGCCCTGGCTATTGTAGCCATATGGGGGAGTGAACCAGTGGATGCAACATCCCTCTCTTTCCCTCCCTCTCTGTCTCCCTCTGCCTTTCAAGTAAGTAAAGAAATACACTTAAAAAAAAAAAAAGAAAAAAGAAGCCATTCCAGGGAAAGGGCCAACACTCTTGAGGGTGCTGGCTGCATTGGCAGACAAGCACTGATAATATCTCTTATGTTTCAGTCTTTGATCCATTTGGAGTAAATTTTTGTAAAGGGTGTGAAGCATAGATCGAATTCCACTCTTTTTTTAATGTGCATATTCTGTTTCCCCAACACCATTTATTGAAAAGTGTCTGCTTTGAATGGTCTTGGATGCCATCATTGTTGAAGATAATGTAATCATATGTCACGTATGTGAGTTTATTTCTAGGTTTTCTACTCTATTGTTTTCTATTCTATTGGTTTGTGTGTTTTTATTTCAGTCCCACATTGAATCAATTATTTATAGTAAAGTTTTGAAGTCAGAAAATGTGTCTTCCGATTGTGTCTTACTTTTTAAATGTTTGTTTATTTTTATTTATTTGAAAGGCAGAACATCAGAGAGAGAGAGAGAAAGAGAGAGAGGTCTTATATCAACTGGTGCATTCCCCCAAATGCCTACAATAGCTATAGCTAGGCCAGGATGAAGCCAGGAGCCAGGAACTCCATCTGGTTCCCCCTCGTGAGAGACAGGGACCAAAGCACTTGAGCCATCATCTACTGCTTCCAGGATGTGCATTAGCAGGAAGCTGGACCAGCATGCTTGGGACTTGAGCCAGGCCCTCAGGTATAGGATGTAGGTATTGCAAGCAGTGCCTTACCCTACCGTACCACAATACCTTCCCCTAACTGTTTTCATTAATTCAGGATCCCCGAGATCCCATATGAATTTTAGGGTGGATTTTTATGTTTCTACAAGAAACATCAGTGGGATTTTGATAGGGGAAAGTACTAAGTTTGTAGATTATTTTAATAACATTACATCTTCCAACCCATGACCATGGGATGTCTTTCAATTTATTTTTGGCTCTAATTTTCTTTCACTGATGTTTCATAGTTTTCAGTTTGGAAGTATTCCACCTCCTTGTTTAAGTTTATCCCTATTTGATTCTTTAGAAAATTTTTACATTTTTTTTATTTTCTCTGAAAGGCAGAGGGACAGAGCAGGGTGGAGGAGAGGTTGTCTTAAACACTGGATGGAATATCCACACCATATTCTCCTTGATACTATTGTAAATGCAATTGTCTTCTTAAATTTCCTTCTCAGATTGTTCACTCTTAGTATATAAAAACATAACTCATTTTAAAAATATTTATTTGCAGTGTGATATGGGTGGGGAAGAGAGAGAGAGAGAGGGATCTTTCACTCACTGGTTCACTCCCAAAATTGTCGAAAAGGACAAGGATGGTCTCCCATATGGGTGGCAGCAGCCTAATCACTTGGGCTATTTTCCACTTCCTTTCTAGGAAGCTGTGTTGGAAGTGGAGCGACCAGGACTCAAAATAGTACTCCAAATTGGGTTGCCAGTATTGCAAACAGTGACTTAACCTGTGGCACAACAATGCTGGCCCTGCATTGATTCAATTCCTTTTTAAAAGATTTACTTTATTTATTTGAAAAGCAGGGTGACAGAGAGAGAGGAAGAGACAGAGAGAGGAAGAGATCTTCCACATGCTGGTTCACTACCCAAGTAACCACAATGGCCAGGGCTGGGCCAGGCTGAAGCCATGAGCCTGGGAATCCATCCAGGTCTCCCATGTGGGCCGCAGGGACCCAATTATTTGGGTCATCTTCTCCTGCTTTCCAAGGAGCGTTAACAAAGAGATGGATAGGAGGTAGAGCAGCCAGGACTGGAACCAGTGCTCTAATATGGGATGCCAGTGTTGCAGGTGGAGTCTTAACTTGTGCTACAGTGAAGGCCATTGATGGACTTTTATGTTAAACCATCCTTGCACTGCGGACTGAATATCACTTAGTCATGGTATATAAAAATTGTAATATGCTGCTGAATTCATGTTGTTCTTATTTTCTTGATTTTTGCATCAACATTCATAAGAGATTTTAGCTTTAGAGCTGGGGCCGTCGCTGTGGCATAGCCGGTAAAGCTGCCGCCTGCAGTGCTGGCATCCCATATGGGTGCTGATTCACGTCCCAGCAGCTCCACTTCTAATCCAGCTCTCTGCTATGGCCTGGGAAAGCAGTAGAAGATGGCCCAAGTCCTTGGGTCCCTGCACCCACGTGGGAGACCCAAAAGAAGCTCCTGGCTCCTGGATTTGGATCGGTGCAGCTCCGACCGTTGCAGCCATTTGGGGAGTGAACCAGCAGATGGAAGATCTCTCTCTCTCTCTGCCTCTCCTTCTCTCTGTAACTCTGTCTTTCAAATAAATAAAAATAATAAATATTTTTAAAAATGTATGAACATAGAACACAAATGCAGTTTTTCCTTAGGCAGTTACATGAATGAGGCTGTTTTTAAAGTTTCTTTACTGACAACCCCATTTTAACCACTGAACAAATTGTACTTAAATTAACAGTAGTAAAAATGTAAAAATTCAAATTTAAACATGGAAATATGGAACAACAACAACAGAAAAGAACAGGAAATATCTTCATTACCAAACAGATTAACAAATTTGCTCTCAGATACTTTCTGAGGCATATTAGAACACCTGCATCAAAGATTTCATTCATCTGAGAGGTATCCATACATGTTCAGTGCTTAGACTGTGGTGTTTACAGTATATACAAAGCAGTTAGATTACTGTGGTTCACATTTGAGAAACACAGATTTCAGCTTTATGCTACAACTTGCCAATTTAACATTACAGCTAATGCAGTGACAATTACTCATTTCATATTTTTTTCTTCTGAAACTCAGTAAGCAAGTTATCATTAAAGCACATTGGAATGATGCCGTGTCTTCTTCCTTACAATAGTAAATTTTAAAATCTAAATACTTTGTATCATGGAAACTACCTAGCTGTACAAAGGCTTCCAAATACTGTATAGTAATAAAATTTCTTCCTCGTTGATTGTATTAATTTATGATTATTTTAGTACAGATAAATGCAGGACACTACTCCAGATTATTGGGCAAAAAAAGTCAGTGTGTCATTACCTGTATTTTAGTACAAGCACACCACAACCACAGCCATGGCCAGTAAATGCCCTCACATGGCCTCCACTGCTTCTGGGATTCCTTTCCACATCACAGGAGCTAGTTTAATGGGTACCATTAGGTCTCAACCTATCCCTGAAAGTTCCTTTATTAAAAATTTGGAAATTTAACTATGGAACATCTACAATCTCAATAAGTAGTTTTTTCTTACTCTTCACTAACTAGTTCAAATATAATATATAATGTTTTAAATTTTTATAGACATGTTATTAAAATGATTAAAGGTATCTAATATACCATTAGTGGCTAAAATATTAACCAAAAAATAACACTAAGAGTATTTTTGAGACTATTTTTTCCTAACTAGAAAAGCTATGGGATTCATAGTGAACACAGATATAATGACAACTTAACCCTGCTGTTTTACAACATCAATAGTAAGAGTAAATGCATGAAGCACAGAAAAGAAGAGCAGGATTTCAGGAGAAAAATCTAGAAAACACTTGAATTTTGGATGCCTCAAACACAAAATGGCTCACAGTGTTTATAAGCACTATCATTTTCATTCTTTAAGTAGCTCAAATCGTTATTTCATTTGTAATTTTATCCAGAAATAAATACCTAATTCATTACATAATGTAGCTTATCAATTTCAATTTTCAAGTACTTAAGCAATGGAAACTCAATTATTTTCTTTTGTGGCAACAACACACTTACAGACTAAGCTTCAAAGACAGTGAAAAACTCATTTAAAATAAGTGATACACTCTTCTGCCTGAAGACATAAGAACTAAGACTTAACACTGTAATCACACAAATGGTATGCAATGAGAGAAAAAAAAAAGGATGGTCCAATATCATCAATGTCTTCTTTTTAAAAAGATTCAAAATTAGATTGGCTTAGTATCTGGCTAGATTACTAATAACAGGGTAGTCTGAAATCTAAGGGACTGCAGAAGAAAAACCTGAGTAAGTTCAATTTCCCTACCATTTTTCCATAAATGTTCCTATTGTTTATCTTGGATTTCCTCTGTACTTTTTTTACTGGGAGATTTTCTGCCTTTACCTTCTTTCATAGTGATGACCATGTTTCTGTGTGTAGCACATCCTTAAGCATCGTTTATAAGACTGGACAAGTGGTGACAAATTCTTTCAATTTTTGTTTACTATGGAAGGTCTTTATTTCACCTTTAGTCATAAATGAGAGCTTTGCAGGGTACAATATTCTGGGTTGACAGTTTTTTTTTTCTCTTAACTTGGAATATATCTCACCATTCTCTCCTAGCCTATAGAGTGTCTGATGAGAAGTCTGCTGTGAGTCTAATTGGAGATCCTCAGAAAGTCATCTGGTGTTTCTCTTGTGCACATTTTAGAATCTTTTCTTTATGTTTTACTGTGGAGAGTTGGACTAACAATGTTTCCTGATGAGGAACTTTTCTGGTCATGTCTATTAGGAGTTCTATGTGCTTCCTGTACTTGGATGTCCCTTGCTCCAAATTAGGGAAGTTTTCTGTAATCATTTCACTAAAAAAGCCTTTTAATACATTCTCTCTTTCCATGCCTTCAGGAACTCTTAAGACCTGTTTGTTGGGTCGTTTGATAGTATCCTGTAAATCTCCAACACTTTTTTTGAGTTTTCTAGTTTCTTCTTTTTTTTGGTCTGAGTATAAAATTTCCAGAGACTTGTCTTCTAACTTGGATAGTCTTTCTTCTGCCTCACCAAGTCTGTTGTTAAGGCTTTCCACTGCATTTTTTATTTGATCTATTGAATTGTCCATTTCCAATATTTCATTTTGTTTTCTCTTTAACATCTCAATTTCATGGGAAAAATGTTCATTCATATCATGTATGGATTTCTTTAATTCATGGATTTGCTTCTGATTACTTCTAAGGAATCCTATGATCAATTTTTTTGAAATCCATTTCTGGCATTTCTTAATTTTCTCATTCTAGTATTTTTTTCACTATTTATTGAGCATGTATTAAAAACCCTGGGAGGGGCGGGCGCTGTGGCATAGTGGGTAAATCTACCGCCAGCAGTGCCACCATTCCACAGAGGTGCTGGTTGGAACCCTGGCTGCTCCACTTTTTTTTTTTACAGGCAGAGTGGACAGTGTGAGAGAGAGACAGAGAGAAAGATCTTCCTTTTTTACCATTGTTTCACCCTCCAATGGCAGCTGTAGCTGGTGCACTGCAGCTGGCGCACCGCGCCGATCGAAGCCAGGAGCCAGGTGCCTCTCCTGGTCTCCCATGCGGGTGCAAGGCCCAAAGACTTGGGCCATCCTCCACTGCCTTACCGGGCCATAGCAGAGAGCTGGCCTGGAAGAGGGGCAACCAGGACTAAAACCCGGTGTGCCGGCGCCGCAGGCAGAGGATTAGCCTATTGAGCCGCGACACAGGCCTGCTCCACTTCTGATCCAGCTATCTGCTATGTCTAGGAAAGCAGTGGAAGATGGTCCAAATCCTTGGGCCCGTGGGAGACCTGGAGGAAGCTCCTGGCTTCAAACCGGCGCAGCTCTGGCTATTGCGGCCAATTGGGAAGTGAACCAGCAGATTGAAGACCTCTCTATCTCTGTCTCTCTGCCTGTCAGTGTAACTCTGACTTTCAAATAAATAAATAAATAAATCTTTTTTTAACTTTTATTTAGTAAATATAAATTTCCAAAGTACAGTTTATGGATTACAATGGCTTTCCTCCCCCATAACTTCCCTCCCACTCGCATCCCTCCCATCTCCTGCTCCCTCTCCCATTCCATTCACATCAAGATTCATTTTCAATTCTCTTTATATACAGAAGATCGATTTAGTATATATTAAGTAAAGATTTCATCAGTTTGCACCCACACAGAAGCAAAAAGTGTAAAATACTGTTTCAGTACAAGTTATAGCATTAATTCACGTTGGACAACACATTAAGGACAGATCCCACATGAGAAGTAAGTACACAGTGACTCCTGTTGTTGACTTAACAATTTGACACTTGTTTATGGCGTCAGCAATCTCCCTAGGCTCTTGTGATAGTCAAAGTAGAAGTTCTCTCCTCCCTTCAGAGAAAGGTACCTCCTTCTTTGATGGCCCCATTCTTTCCACTGGGATCTCACTCGCAGAGATCTTTCATTTAGGTCTTCTTTTTTTTTCCAGAGTGTCTTGGCTTTCCATGCCTAAAATACTCTCATGGGCTCTTCAGCCAGATCCGAATGCCTTAAGGGCTAATTCTGAGGCCAGAGTGCTGTTTAGGACATCTGCCATTCTATGAGTCTGCTGTGTATCCCACTTCCATGTTGGATCGTTCTGTCCCTTTTTGGTTCTATCGGTTAGTATTTTCAGACACTAGTCTTGTTTGTGCGATCCCTTTGACTCTTAGACCTATCAGTATGATTGATTGTGAACTGAAATTGATCACTTGGACTAGTGAGATGGCATTGGTACATGCAACCTTGATGAGATTGTATTGGAATCCCCTGGCACATTTCTAACTCCATCATTTGGGGCAAGTCCGACTGAGCATGTCCCAAATTGTACATCTCCTCCCTCTCTTATTCCCACTCTTATATTTAACAGGGATCACTTTTCAGTTAAATTTAAACACCTAAGAATAATTGTGTGTTAATTACAGAGTTCAACCACTAGTACTAGAACAAAAAAAATACTAAAAGGCATAAAATATTAAATTGTACATCAACAGGAGGAGAGCTGATCAAGTCACTGTTTCTCATAATGTCCATTTCACTTCAACAGGTTTCCCCTTTGGTGCTCAGTTAGTTGTCGCCGATCAGGGAGAACATATGATATTTGTCCCTTTTGGACTGGCTTAATTCACTCAGCATGATGTTTCCAGATTCCTCCATCTTGTTGCAAATGATGGGGTTTCATTGTTTTTGACTGCTGTATAGTATTCTATAGAGTACGTGTCCCATAATTTCTTTATCCAGTCTACTGTTGATGGGCATTTGGGTTGGTTTCAGGTCTTAGTTAATGTGAATTGAGCTGCAATAAACATTAAGGTGCAGACAGCTTTTTTGTTTGCCAGTTTAATTTCCTTTGGGTAAATTCCAAGGAGTGGGATGGCTGGGTTGTATCATTCTAGTATTGAAGTGTTGTTGTGTTCCTTCGGAGGCATCATGTTGTCTTCCTTATTCTCCTTTCTTGAGTTGCTGCATTTATTTTTGGGCAATTGTGGATACACTTGTTGGTTTTTCCCCCTGTGATGGCTTTTATCTTTGGACTATGCCTCTGTGGTTTACTGGAGTGTCTGCTCTTTCAGTGAATACCCTGAAGTGTGTGCTGGGTGTGGCCAGGGAGCTCTGGTCAGTGCTCCAGGGTGGGGGGAGTGTCCAAGGTGGCTTCCAAATTGGGCGTGGTAAATCTCTCCTTTTTTTTTTTAATCAGAGGGGAGGATTAATCTGCTCTGTTGGCTTGGTCTCACACTCACCTCCTCTCCTCAAAGGACGCATTGGCCTGGTCGCCAGCCCCAGAGGGTATAATATTCATTCACATTGCCACAAGAACCACACAAAGGATCCATGCAGTCCTCAGTATGAGCACAGATACCACAGTAATGACCCTCACCAGGGAATCAGGGAGTCCCAAGCGTGTGGAGCTGCCCACAGTGACTGCCCAAAGACCCAGCCACACCCTGTGCCCTCACACACAGCCACGGTGTTGTGCTTTCACAGTCCCAGCATACAAGGTTCCCACCGTCACAAGCCCCCAGCTCCCTGTCAATTCTCCCAGCCAGACTTAAGCAGTCTCCACTTGGCTGGCTGCTAGGCACGTGGATATGAACTAGAGCAACTGTTATGTATGTCCAAAATGGTGCCTGCCCTTTCTTGGCTGGTTATAGAACGCTGGTGCCTGGTGGTAGGGGAGAGAGAAACACGCCCCCTCCACTTTTGTTCCTCCAGGTTGGCAGGTACGCTGTCCCCTACAGGGCTCCAAGCTGTACTCATGTCAGGCTCCTCCCACAGCCTTATCGCCAGTGGCATGGGCTGCTGCAGCCCAGCTTCACCTCATTTTCCAAAACTGGTGCTGAGGCTCTCGGCTGCTGGAGTCTTGAGTTGTGGGCATCCACACCTCCACGTAGATCCACAGTGTCCCTCTAGTTTGCATGGGGTTTCTTCTGCCATTTTCTCCCTAAAATCTTCCCTGAGATTGGAATCTGTCCACGTTTTTTTAACTATCTTCCTCTAGACTAGAGCAGTAAGCTCCCTCCCTATTTCACCATCTTGGTGTCTCCTCTGTAATTATTTTTATGCATTGGCCAGGTGCTTCTCCTGGTCTCCCATGCGGGTGCAGGGCCCAAAGACTTGGGCCATCCTCCACTGCACTCCCGGGCCACAGCAGAGAGCTGGCCTGGAAGAGGAGCAACTGGGACAGAATCTGGCGCCCCAACCGGGACTAGAACTCGCGGTGCCTGCGCCACAGGCAGAGGATTAGCCTATTGAGCCGCGGCGGCGGCCGACACTGGCTCTTATATTTGCCCATGGCTTTTCCTTTACTGCGGATCTTTATACCTTTATGTGACTATGAATTACTGTCTAGCATCCTTTTATTTGAACATGAAGGATTCCTGTTAGCATTTCTTCTAGGGGCAGGTCTAGTTGTAGTGAAGTCAGTATGAATTACTGTCTAGCATCCTTTTATTTCAACATGAAGGATTCCTGTTAGCATTTCTTCTAGGGGCAGGTCTAGTTGTAGTGAAGTCAGCAGCATTTGTTTAGCTGAGAATGTCCCCCAACTTCCTTACTCTTAATTTCTCAACAAAAGGATTACATGGATAAGACGCTGTAGTTCTAACTTCCTGAATGACCCTGTGATAGAAGCCAAAGTAGTTCAAGATGTGGTCTTAACATTTCTTACAAGGCAGATCAACTGATCAATAAAAGTCTCCCACGGTAACTCATTTGTATTTGTCCCTTGAGTGAACCCTTTAACATGCTTACATCAGTCTCAGAATCCAAGGATTTTAATGTTGGAAGGGATCTTAGAGATTTCCACATAGATATCATTTAAATGAAGTTAAGTATCTATCGTTGGCCCTCCTTTTAAAAATATTGCCTCAAGAGAACCCTGAACATTAAACTTTACCCCCAAAGCATGCTTTCTTGTTCAAGCATGTTAAAGCTATTCTACATATATGGAGTTCTTGGCTTAGTGCCCAGGATCTTGTCTTTAGGATAGGACTTTAGGATAAGTGACACTTCCAATTATAATTTCTCACTGAGGAAGGCCTCTCCAACTCACTTCAATAATAGAGTAGTTACCTGGGGCAAGCGGCCTGGGGATTTCACAAAAGCCTGAAAATGTGCACAGCTGATAGTTAAAGTCCTCATCCATCTGACCTAAATCTTTCTTTGGCTTTTGTGATATTTTTTTTTTCCTGTACAGGTAGAATCACATTTTAACAAGCCTGAGAAGACACAAAGATTGGTAGTTCTATCCTAATCTCCATAAGAGGGAAACCTACTGTTATAAAGTATAGACAAGAGCCAGCTGTTTTGTACTTTTTTTTTCTTACAAGAAGCACATCTTTATTATTGCACCTTATTCACCACCAATATAAGTAACAGGGGTGCTGGGGGTATAGGTATATATGTGAGAAGATATCTTGCCTATTCCAGAGAAAAAGTGTCTAAGAAAGAATATGTAGACTTAGCTTTCTTGGAATTCCTGAATATCACTGGAGCATTCTGCAAAAGAAACATCACTTTCTTAGTCCCACTTCATTTCTGTTCACTTTCATTTTCAGAAGCTGGGTTTCTTTTCAGATGGCTTTTTTTTTTTACACTGGGGTGGGAGACAAAATTGTTTTGACTTTATAGGAAAGAGTTCCTACTCTGAGCTGTAGAAAACTGAGCGTTTGGCTAGGCTCAATGTATATAAGGCAATGGGTGTCTCATTCTGCACATCAGCCTGGTAGGGAACGAAGTTCAAATTGGAGCCTCAGCAAAATTACAAATCACTACATGGCATGGACACCCTGGATTTCCCCTCAAGGTAGAGAGCTCGAGTGTTAGGTCTGTAAATGCCAATTGCACATTATATTTGAAAACATGTGAATGCAGAAAGACTGGATTGACATTTTGGGAAGTTTTCAAAGGAAATCCTGCTTTAGTAAGGGCTCTTGTTTTGGCTATGAGAGACATGTTCGCCAAGGCTGGATGTATCAGAGCAGTGAAGTCAATAGGTCTTGGCAGCTGCAGTAATCAAGACATCATTTGGGATGCCCACATCACATATCAGAATGCCTGGGTTCGAATCCTGACTCCACTTCTGATTCCAACTTCCTACAAATGCAGACCCTGGGGGGCAGCAGAAAATGATTCAAGTAGTTGGGTTCCTGTAACCCACCTGGGGCACCTGAATTGAGTTCTGGGCTCCTGTTTTGGCCTTGCCCAGTTTTGGATCTTGCAGGCACTTCAGTGAATCAATGGAAGGGCTCTCTCTCTCTCTCTCTCCCTGTCCCTCTACTTTTCAAATACAAGGAAGATAAATTTAAAAATAATGTGCCAACTGATAGCAGAATAAAAGATGGAATAAGAGAGAGATGAGAGGCAAAAATATACATATTTTGAGAAGCTATTGCACAGTTCAGATGAAAGATGAAGTGGGTTGAATTAACACAACGGAAAAGAGGAGTGACTAGAGAACATAGATTCAAGAGACATTTCAGTGACTGCATCACTAGAGGTTAGGGTCTCATTATATGGGGTAGTAAGGGAGTAAGGGAGTAAGTAAGTCTGAGATCAAAGTGTTAGCAGAGTCAATTTCTCCTTAGGCCTCTCTCTTTGGCTTGTAAAAGCTATCCTCTCCCTGTGTCTTCAGGTGGCCTTCCCTCTGTATGTATCTATGTCTTTATCTTCTTTTATAAGGACACTACTCATATTGGATTACTGCCCACCCATCTGTCCTCATTTTAACTTAACTCCCTCTATAATGGCCCTGTCGACAACTATAGCCACATTATCACTTTTCCAAATGCCCACAGTGTCTAGGGATGGCCTGGACCAAAGCCAGGCACTCAGAACCCAATGCAGGTCTCCCATGTAGGTGGGAGTGACTCAATCACTTGAGCCATCAAGGCCACCTCTCAGCGTCTGATTGGCCAGAAACTGGAATCAGGAGCCAGAGACAAGAATTGAACCCAAGCACTCTAATGTGGGATGCAGGCATATTAACTTCTCAGTCAAATGCCCTGTCCACGGACATAACAGTTTTAGAAGGGGCCAGCTAATGGGACAAAGACTAGCCTTAACTTCTGGAAGCAAATAACAGTACATTTCAACAGTTTCTAGTTCATATCTCTCCTTGCCATCTTATGGTTCCTACAGTTTCCATCTCAACTATTAAATGTGGGTCAGCACAATTGCTTTTCCTTCTTTCTCATTACCACCCCACCAAATAGGGCTGGATTCCCAAATCGGCTTAGTTCTATTTAGGGAGTACATTATGCATCTGAACAAGAAACTCACTGAGTGCCTTTTGTACAACATCAGAGATTAATGTCCATGACCCGCACATATACACATACATACGTACCTGGTTACAATGCCCTACCCCAGGTCCCCGGGGGCCTATGAAAGATGGGTGGCCTTTGCTAATGGCTGGCTACTGATAAATGACCCTGCCTTTGTCTCTAGTGAGTTTATGGCAGATCTCAGAGAACTGGGGAGTGCAAGGGCAGAAAATGCTTTCACACTCAGCATTATGTTAGTTCTATTTAATGAATATGTATTCAGCAAGGTTGTGCTTTGTGATAATTTTACCTGGACTGCCACTCAGTGGCCATTTGGAGAAATACCCAGAAGAGAGCTGCTGCGTCAACTGCCTCACATCATTTTTAGAGAAGGCCAAATGTGAATGCCTGAACTAGATTTTACCTTTTGCATCCTTAGTTTTTCTTTAACCATGCTAAAATCCATGTTAGTTAGTGTTGCTAAATTTCAAGGATAGAACCTATCTAACTCAACTGACCTCTTTACTTAAAATTTCATCACGAGAATTTTCCAGAGATTCAGAAGAAGCTTGAAGGATTCTTCTGTAAGAATTTTCCCTCTTGGGAGTGGTGTTGTGGCACAGTAAGTTCAGCTGCCACTTAGGATGCCCTGATCACATATCGAGTGCTGGTTCGAGTCCTGGCTCCTCCACTTCCTATCCCATTCCCTGCTAATGCACCTGGGAAGCAACAGATGGCTCAAGTGCTTGGGTCTCTGCCACCCACATGAGAGACCCACATGGAGTTCCTGGCTCCTGGAATTGGCCTAGGCCGGCACTGGATGCTGGAGGCATTTGGAGGGGGAAGGAAGTGATCTCTCTCTCTCTCTCTCTCTCTCTCCCCTCTCTCTCTCCCTCCTTCCCTCCCTCTCTGTCACTCTGCCTTGCAAATATTTTTTGAAACAAAATTTTTGCTCTCAAATGCCCCCCCAATACTCATTCCCTGTCATTTCCCTCATGCTCCCTCCTCTGCCCTTTCCTTGAGCACATGTTGGTGATGTCTTTCTGGTGCCCTTATCATCTCCTCTGTAATCTCACACCCGACTTTTTTGAAATGTGGAGTGAAGGAGAGGAGGTGTGTAGGCAGAAATAGAATCAGGAGTAAGTCCTAATAAAGGAAAATGTTGAGTTATGGAAGCAAAGATTCTAAAATGATGGCTTACTTAATTTTGTAATTTGAATGTTTTTTAAAGTCAGTTTTTAACTATAATTTAGAATACATTTTACTGTTTACATTGAGAAATATTAACGCTTGTTTCATTGTGGGAGTTTCCAGAATTTCTGAGAGCATAATTTATAACCAATATCTATGATTTTATTGCTTCCAATGGCTTTTTGTCTCAGAGTCAAAGCCAGATACCTTACCATATTTTATGAGGTTCTCCACGGTCTGACCTCCTGTTACCTCTCTGATCTCATTTCCTGCTACTGTCCCTCCTAGTCTGTTCAAACCATAGTGAGTGGCCTCCCTGAACACTCTGCCCTCATAGCCTCCTGACTTGCCCCTTGCCTCAAATGTTCCTTTTTCAGCAGGCTTTTCCTTATCACCTCATTTAAGTGCAAGCACCCCATCCCTTATGTCATTTTCCTACTTTTCCTCCAGCAAACACATTCCCCTCTGCTATATGAAGGCACTGCAAAAAGCTCTTAGAAAATGGAATGAAAAGATAACTTTACCTTGGTGCAAAAAGATTTTGATACCCATGCATTTTTCTCCGTAATATCCATCTCGAAAAACTAAGATATCTCATATGCATGAATGTATCCATTTTGTTCATTTCCCTTTTTAAAACTATTTAATTTATTGGAGAGACAGAGTGACAGACAGAGAACTCCCATCCACTAGTCCACTCCTCAAATACCTACAATGGCTGGGATTGAGCCAGGCCGAAGCCGAGAGCCTGGAACTCAATCTGAGTTTCCCATGTGGGTGGCATGGACCCAATTTCTTGAGCCATTGGCACTGCCTCCTAGGCAGTGTACGTTAGTAGGGAGCTGGAATTGCTTGTGGGGCCGCGACTCAGACCAAGGCACTCTGAAATGGGATGTGGCCATCTCAAGTGGTAGCTTAGCTGCTAGGCCAAATGCTCATCCCTAGTTTACTCATTTCTTTATGTTGTGCCTTCTTACTGAAAAGGAAGGTAAGCTTGAGGAGGGCAAACATTTCTGTCTGTTTTTGTAGAGCTATATCCCCAGTGTCTAGAATACTGTGTAGCACCTAGTACATTCTCAATAAATATTGAGTGAATGAATGAACATAGTTGCAAATATAGTTAGGAAATACACAAACCTATTGCATATGTATAAGGGAAATTTACTTCTCTTTTTGCATTAAATTAAATGAATCCTTGCTGTTCTTTGTGGAACCCCATATATAATCCTCACCACCAAATCTGTGACAGCCTCCTCAACCATCTCCTGCCCCAAGATTGAATTAGTCACTTCCCCTGTGATCCCATATTACCTGTGAGGATACTGCAAAAATAGAATGAAAAGATAAACTCATGTTGGTGGCAAAATTTCTTGAACTCAGTGTGTAATTATTTCATATCATGCATTTGCTATGAACTTTTTCCAATTTTGTTTTAGTCTGAGAGACACAGCAAGACAGAGAGAGAGAGAGAGAGAAAGAAAGAGAGAGCTCTCATCCGCTGACTCACCTCCCCAAATACCCACAACAACCAGGTGTCAGAAGCTGGGAGCTGGGAACTGAATCCAAGACTCCCACGTGTGTAGCGGGAACTCATTCACTGAGCCATCACTGCTGCCGCCCAGGGTCTGCAAAGCAGCAAGTTGGAGCCAGGAGTTGAACCTAAGTCCTCTGATGTGGGATATGGGCATCCTAACTGGCAGCCAAACTACTGCCCTTCCGTGAACTTTTTGAAGATGCATAGATTTTAAATTATATTACAGTTATTAGTAATGATACTATTAATTTCCATGTGAGGTCCTCCAGATAGAAGTTGTCTCATTAATCTTTGTAGCCTCCAAGCCAAGTACAAGGCCTGGAACACATAAAGTGCTTAATAAATATTTGGTAAATGAATGAATGATTCAATAAATGAATTCAGGAATCGATAAACAATGGATGAAACCTTGTTACTGCAAGGTTCCTTTGCATGCTAAAGAACTTCTTAAATACCTAAAGGACTACCATATTAGTTTCCACCTCTTTAGACTTACAAAGACCAATTTCCTGGACCACCCACTGTACTGGTTTATTACATCCTGTTATCAGTAGGAAACGTGCATGAATTGTTTTTCTAGTAGTGGGGATAGCTTGTAATCAGTAACTGATAAGTTGAGCTGCTTAGACCATAGTTTAAAAGGAGGCCAAGTTCACGCACTTGAGTTTCACGTAGGCCAGTTCACTTAATACTGTAGTGGGTCCATAGCATACATCCCTCAGTGTCACCAGGGAACTTGTCAATGTGAGGGACTTGTTACAAGAGGCTATCATGACCAAGCCTTGCAGCACTTGGTGAAGCCTGCAGATCAAAAGTGTTTGTCGGGGCGCTGCTGAGCGGGTTAAGCGCCACCTGCAGTGCCAGCATCATCCCATATGGGCGCCGGTTCGAGTCCCGGCTGTTCCAGTTTCGATCCAGCTCTCTGCTATGGCCTGGGAAAGCAGGAAAAGATGGCTCAAGTCCTTGGGCCCCTGCACCCGCGTGGGAGACCCGGAAGAAGCTCCTGGCTCCTGACATTGGATCGGCGGGAGTGAACCAGTGGATGGAAGACCACTCTCTCTTTTTGCCTCTCCTTCTCTCTCTGTCTAACTCTGACTTTCAAATAAATAAATAAATCTTTTTTTAAAAAAAAGCGTTTGACTTGTTGCAGTCCAGCAGGGATTTCTTCTTAGGACAGAACACCACGCCGCCCATATTTGATGTCCTGGCCCCTCGAGTGTGCAAGGTCTGAAGGAGGCCTTTGGAGCCCCGCTTAGCATCATGGCCTTCTGTGCTCCTCCCCTGCTCCCACTGCTCTGAAGTGAGGCGCCCAGTCTCTGTGGACAGACCCTGGCTGCTAAGCAGTTTCTTCTCCACAACCCCATCCATGGCCTCTCTGAGCCCTCTGGCCTGCCTTGCGAATGATGAAGTCTTTCGCTTACCTGTTTTAAGGTGGTGTCACAGTCAGACCTGTGACAGATAGGAAATGTGACATCCCCAAGTGGAGTTTGGCTGAAACAGGTAGAGAAGTCGGAAGGTTTTGAACAGCCGTAAATGATCGTGGCTAGGGGACCTATCTATCCTCAGCAGGAGACCAGATACGTACCCCTCACTGAGAGGAAAATGAACCCAGGACCAACTGGCAAGGGCTACAAAACAGAATGATTCTGAAACGAAAATCACTCCGTGAAAGTAAAAAGCAGTGTAATGCCAAGAATGAACTGTTCCTGACAATCTTTAGCGTAACCAGGGGCAACATGAATAAATAAAGTGCTGTCGGTGGGGTGACTATAGTTCACAACAATTTACTATATGTCTTATAAAGAACTAGAAGAGGTTCCCAACATAAAGAAATGATCAGAGTTGGAAGAGATGGAAATGCCAGTTACGGGATTGGATCATCACACATTGCATACACGTATCAAATTATCACCCCATACCCCCAAAGATGTGTCCTTCTATGTGTTGATCAAACCTACCAGCAAACGAAGCACTGTGGTATCTTGCTGGCTGGTAACATGGCTGTCTCCCAGTGCTTAAGGTCGGTGATGCTTTGTCTGACCACAACAGTTAGGAAATTAGAAAAACCAGAGCTCTTGGAGGCCAGCGACACAGATCCAGTTCCTTGTGGTATAAATGTAAAGGATCCAAGCCAAGAACCCCAGGAGAATGCAGAGGTTGCAAAAAGGTAAATGAGAACCATGCTCAAACAGGTAAAGTTTGTTCCAAATCGTGTCTTCTTTTCTCGGCTCAGTGAATAATAACCGGAACCTGTAAACATCAAGGACTTAACCCAAGAGCAGGGGTGTAACAATATATACTAATTAAGTCCAACTTCCTGAGGTTTCCTTCCCATGTGGCAGAGTTCATATTGTCTTGTTGATTTACAGCCAGAGTTAAGCAGAGATCTCTACAACGAGTGCATTTTCAAGTGCCACCCACAAAGAGGGAAACATGCAAATGCCATGTCTTCGAAAGTGCTGTGGTTCAGCAGGGGAATTCTCCGTGGCCACTAAAGAAGCCAAGTATGTGGACTTGTTGATCTACAGACATGTGTATACACGATAAAGTGAAGTGAAACGGTGTATACACATTGATTACAGCCCTGCAGGAACCCAGTCTGTACATCAGCCAAGATCAGAAGTGAACATGAAGTGACACAAATAAGATCGAATGTGCATTAAGTTCTGAGCCTTTTATTTCCGGGAGTTGTTTAAGCTCACAATAAAAATAAATGAAAGGAGTAAAAACCACTGCTGTGCTTCCAAACCTGTGTAGTAATGCACGTACTGAAATCTGAGTCCATCAGCTCCAGGGGAAGGATGACACGGTGACACAGCAAACAAAAGGACCTGCTTAGAGACACAGTACTGGTACAGGGATCAGCCCAAGTGGAACTTTAATGATACTGTGGACCAGCCAGCCGCTCTCAAGCAGTTTGCCTTCTGCTTTTTTTTTTTAAAGATTTATTTTATTTATTTGAAAGAATTACAGAGGTAGAGACAGAGAGAGGTCTTCCATCTGCTGGTTCACTCTCCAGATGACCGCAACAGCTGGAGCTGCACCGATCCGAAGCCAGGAGCCAGGAGCTTCCTCTGGGTCTCCCACGTGGATGCAGGGGCCCAAGGACTTGGACCATCTTCTCCTGCTTTCCCAGGCCATAGCAGAGAACTGGATCAGAAGTGGAGCAGTCAGGTCTCGAACCGGCACCCATATGGGATGCCGGTACTTTAGGCCAGGGCTTTAACCCACTGTGCCACAGTGCTGGCCCCATGCCTTCTGTTTGAATGCCACTCCCTTGCCTAGAAAGAATTAAGGGAGAATATTTTTTTTAAGATTTATTTGAAAGGTGAAGTTACAGAGGGAGGGAGAGAGAAAGAGAGAAAAAGGTCTTCCATCTGCTGGTTCACTCCCCAAATGGACACAATGGCTGGAGCTGGGCCAATCTGAAGCCAGGAGCCAGGAGCTTCTTCTGGGTCTCCCAAGTGGGTTCAAGGACCCAGTCACTTGGGCCATCTTCCACTGCTTTCCCAGGCCATTAGCATGGAGCTGGGTTGGAAGTGGAGCAGCCAGGACTCGAACCATAGTCCATACGGGATGCTGGTGTCATAAGCAGAAGTTATACCCACTACAGCACAGTGCCAGCACCAGGGGAACTATTGACTTTTCATATGCCTGGAGTTCAAACATGTCTTAAAGAGCAGTTTTGCAAATGGACCTGAGGAAGGATTAGGATTGTCTGACTGGTGTTAAGCCCAAATCCCAAGGCCATGTCTTGGTCTCTGGAAAGGAGAATGGAGGCCTTCCCTGGGAACAAGGCCACCAGAGAGACCCGGGGGGCCTGAGACTGCAGTAGCAGCCTAGCTAGAGTCCCTCACAGGCAGGCGGGGAGGGGCGGGCAATGGCGGTGAAATTGTGATTTTGTTCCACGCACTGCTGCAACATGCCTGCACTCTCTCCAAATAGTTCTGCACACACACCTGGCGCTGCATGTCCTGGAGCCCAAGAGCACATGCGTATGTGTTTTCCCTTTGCTTTCTTCACCTTTTTAGCCAGTCTCTTCTTTGGAACCTGTGTCTGCAAAACCTGCGAATGAACAGGAAATGCAGTTCCCATGCGGGCAGTGCAGCTGGCCCTCTCCAATTTCACCTTAGGGAGCCCAAGGCTGTTTGCCTAAGTCAGATCAGCAACAAGTAAGGGCCATATGGTTTCTCCAGGGCAAGACTTGCCACGATCTCCAAGCACTTCATCTGAAGGGTGGAGAGATCAGGGTAGCATGAACTCATCTGCTTTTTCCTTCCTTCCCACTGTCCTAAGGTTCCATGGTTGCTGTGCACCACTGTAACGAGAAGTGAGGAAATGTGCATGCGTCATCAAAGAGTTTCTCAAGAATCAGTGTCAAGTGCACACGTCATGGGCCCAGAAGAACTGTTACCTTCCCAGAGTGGTGGCTGTGGATTTGTAAATCTACAGGTTAAAGCATTGGTGCCTTTCTCTGAAGAGCATCTTGCGTGGTGACACCAGCCATGAAGAGAAGGAACAGATTTGGGATTTCTGACACTTTGGGGAACAAAAGACCCATATCATGTCTCTGCCAAAGCTATGAATTATGGCTCTATACAACAGTGTTCTCAGAAGGAAACACCTCTCTCCAGTGACTGCTCAACACAGCATAAAAGTCCGTGCAAGGAGGTCCCTGGTAGAGTGCCTGATGGTATTCCAGCCGGGACCCTGACAGTGGGGCACTCCCACATTCAGTGCTGTCATATGCAAAAGCGAGGGGGCTAGTGGACACCTCAGCCAAGTTCTTTATTTTATCGATGGTGAGTTCAGGCAGTGGCTGGCCAGCAGTAATCAGAAGACAGACAAAAAAAAAAAAGCAACACTGAAACAGAAACACAGCCACTTGCGCTGAATGTCTGTAAGCTGCTGCTTAAAGCCTGTGAAGGTGATGGAGGCAGTGCAAGGGCCGATGGCAGGAGAAACTGCCTGGAATAGAGATCTGGCTGGCGTCACAGAGCCACTCTGTTGGGCTAGCAACTCTTGACATTCAAGTGAGAGTCCTTTGTTCAGTTTTGCAGACAGATAGGCTCACCCCGGACCCCCAGGCTAGCCTTTGGAAAGGCTAGCTGGATGGAGACTCCCATCAGGGATATCATTGCAGAAGGGTTCATCCAGGCAACGTTCATAGAAGGACTAGAGTTTACAGTGCGTGTCCTGTGTGCCAAGTACCAGCAGAACAGGGATGGCACATTCAAAACAGGTAATCACAGAGCAGCATAGAGAAAAAGGTAGAGAATGGATCCGGCAGGGCCTGCAGGGAATAGCCAGTTCAGGTCCATTTTCCAAGTAAACCAAAGGAGGCAAAGTAACTTAGCCCCACAAGGGAGCGATAGAGCTGTGAGATGAACCCGGGGCTGTCTGACTCCGAGCCCATCCCCCACGACCCTATCACATTCTTCCCTCGCATTCCCTCTATTCATACACTCCTGGCCTCATTCCCACTGCAGGTGTTGGCCCATTCTGTTTGCGACCCAAATGCCACTCCTGCAGGAAGTCTTCGCTGGCTGCATGATGGGCCGCCCACGGGGACAGTCTCTCTTCTAGAGCGCCAGCACACCGGCACAGTGTCTGATCTGGTTTTGTCACTCTGAGTGCGTTCTGTCTCACATTCAGTGAGCTTCTTGTCCTAGCGCTCCTACTGGGCTGTGCGCCCCCAGCCCAGCATCAGACAGGGAATAGTACTTAGTACACGTTTGCTGGTTTGCTGAATGACTCTGTCAAGGCACACAGGGGAAATAAGATGATCACTTCACACAGTTGAAACTAAAGCAGTAGGGAAAATGCTAAAAAATTTAAAAGTGAGTGTATTAAAGCTGCCGATACTATTTGAGGTTTAAATGTTTTATTTACATCCCAAACAAAATGTGTTATCATTTCACTTTCCTGAGTTTAATAGAAATAAACACATCGGTAATATTTTCAAAAGCTACCTCTGGCAAAAAAAAATCTTCAAAATTACAGAAAAACACATACTGGGTCAGTGCTGTGGTACAGTGGGTTAAGCTGCCACTGTGACGCCAGCATCTAGTATGGGCGACAGTTGGAGTCCTGGCTGTTCTGTTTCCCATCCGGCTCCCTGCTAATGGCCTGGGAAGGCAAAGGAAGATGGCCCAAGTCCTTAGACTCCTGCACTCATGTGGGAGACCCAGACGAAGCTCCTAGCTCCTGGCTTCAGCCTTATCCAGT
This sequence comes from Lepus europaeus, assembly GCF_033115175.1. NCBI lineage: Eukaryota > Metazoa > Chordata > Mammalia > Lagomorpha > Leporidae > Lepus > Lepus europaeus. The sequence continues at coordinate 23,104,152 of NC_084850.1, read as the reverse complement.
CCTAGACATTGCAGTCATCTGGGGAATGAACCAGTGGATGGATCTCTCTCTTCTCTCTTCTCTCTCTCTCTCTCTCTCTCTGTCTCTGTAACTCTGCCTTTCAAATAAATAAATAAATCTTAAAACATACACACACATATAGGCATTTTTTTATTTTGCCTTAAGTCTCCAAAATGACTTGGAGTAGCACTGTCAGATCCTATATTTTAAACTCTTATTTGTTTGGGCCGCTGCTGTGGTGTAGCCGGTAAAGCCCCGGCCTACAATGCTGATATCCTCTATGGGCGCCTGTTCGAGTCCTGGCTGCTCCTCTTGCAATCCAGCTCCCTGCAAATGCGCCTGGGAAAGCAGTAGAAGATGGCCCAAGTCCTTGGACCCCTGCACCCATGTGGGAGATCCAGAGGAAGCTCTTGGCTCCTGGCTTCGGACTGGCCCAGCACTGGCTATTGCTGCCATTTGGGGAGTGAACCAGCGGACAGAAGATTGCTCTCTCTGTTTTGGTCTCTCTCTCTCTCTGCCTTTCAAGGAAATAAAATAAATCTTTTCTTTAAAAAAGTCTTATTTGTTGTTCCTCATAGATATATTGCATTAATTTGGATTTTAAGAAAGATTGCATTACAATGAGAGGCGTTGGTGCCACCAGAGATGCTGCCCCAGAGGTACGTACAGCTGCCTTCCTCTAGCCCAGCCCTGGGGCCAAGGCCGTAGCTATGGAGCTGCATGAGAAAAGATTCCAAAGATTATTGAAGCGGCAACATCTGAAATAACGGCTACTCTGGCCTCTTGATCTGTAATTTCTGAAACGTTTATTAAAAGAGACCCTGTAAAGTCCATCATTAGCCTATCACACTTGATGAGTGAAATTAAAACATCTCCCAAACATCGGGGCCAATAATGAGAGTAAGATAATTTCATTCCGAATCACTTGCTTTCTATCAGGCAAATTATTTCCACACGGGGAAGCTGAAAACAAAGCTGGCAGTAAACTATGCGGGATAATCTTGTTCCCCTTTTCCTTAGCAGATGGGCGCTTTCTGGGCCTGAGCACATGGCTCAAACATCACCTGCTATGGGGCCCAAAACATATTATATACATATATATATATACATACATATATATATAAACATACATAAAAATTTAAAAATATATAAAAATTTTAAAAATAAATAGGTATTAAGCTATGTTAGTATTTATAATTAGTTTGACACAAGTGCAGCCATTTTGAAAAAGATGAACTGTCAGTAAAGTGTGTTATGACTTGTAGTGAATGTGTTCTTAGAAAGGCACTAACTTGTAACCACCCTGCCGTAGCCAGATGGTGGCATTGATAAGGAAGGAAAAAAACAAGTTGTTTTGCACCAAAAACTTGTTTCTTTTTTTTAAAGATTTATTTATTTATTTGAAAGTCAGAGTTACACAGAGAGGGAAGGAGAGGCAGAGAGAGGGAGAGAGGTCTTCCATCCGCTGGTTCACTCCCCAATTGGCCGCAATAGCTGGAGCTACGCCGATCCGAAGCCAGGAGCTTCTTCCAGGTCTCCCAAGTGGGTGCAGGGGCCCAAGGACTTGGGCCATCTTCTACTGCCTTCCCAGACCATGGCAGAGAGCTGGATGGAAGAGGAGCGGCCGGAACTAGAACCAGCATCCATATGGGATGCCAGCACTGCAGGCGGCGGCTTTACCCACTCCTCCACAGCGCCCTTGTTTCGATGAGAGTATAAAAGGAGGGGAGGATCCAAGTCCTGATGAACAGGCTGGTCCCCCAGAGCCTCTGCACGCGTGTCTCAGAGATAGAACAAACCCCAGTTTGTGAACTGCAAGACTCGGTCAGGGAGACTCCGGTTAGTCTTAAAGGCCGCCTGGTGGAGAGTTCCAGTACTGGGAGCCCAAGTGGGCGACACGAGCAGTTCCGGGCCTGGCCAGCCAGCCTGGCGCTAGAAGCCACCCCAGTGAGAGAGAGCATAGCAAGCCAGAGCTCCTGGACCTAGACAGGGAAACTCAAGAGTTCTGACACTGAGCTGCAGTGCCGAGACCCTGATGACTAGCTGCTCTAGCTGCCGCAACTATTGTAGATCGCCACGCACGCCGGCCAGCTGGAACTAGGACTGGCTTGTTCACCTTGCCTAAGACACTCACTCTCACTCTTCCTCTCTACTCTCTTTCAATAACTGCTTGGCCGTATCAGATTGTGTGGTGTAGCGTGTGACATGCTGGTAGGAATAAAAACACAGCATAATATCATATTGCGTCTTTTAGTGTATTGTGTCCTGTGACGCACCTCCTCCTCTCCGGGGCCTAGGAACCAACAGTTACACTCAACCGTATATGGCTAATGCGGGCAGCCTTAAGTGAACGTCAGGAGCTCCCCCTTGTGGACACTCCAGCCTGGATGTCTTTGGAGGGACCTGTGGGAAGAGACTACACTTGCAGCTCCATCTTGCAACACTCATCCATGCGCGCGCTCACACACACACACACACACATCATAAAACTGAAAGTTTGTAAACAACCTAAGTGCCCCAGAGTAGGAAAGAAGTAAATTATGGTTCATCCAATTTGATGGATTAGTATATAATCATTAAAAATGACAGCCATAGGGGTAGAAGTTTGGCCTAGCAGTTGACAGTTAAAATGTTTGCACCCTATATTAGAGTACCCTAGGTTTAATTCCTGGCTCTAGCTCCTGAGTTCAGCTTCCTGCTAATGTAGACCATGGGAGGCAGCCACGGATGGCTCAAGTCATTGTGTTTCTGCCCCCAACATGGTAGTCCTGGATTAAGGTTCTGACTCCAGTTTACCACCTGCCCAGTCCAAGCCATTGTCAGCATTTTGAGAGCAAAATAATGAGTGAGCTCCCCCACCCTCTCATCCTCCTGCCCTTTGTCTCTCTGTCTCTCATAGAATTAAATAAATAGTTTTTAAAATGATGGGCATGCATAGACTAGAGTGTCAATTTGTTGGGTCAACAACAGGAGTCACTGTGCATTTGCTCCTCATGTGGGATCTCTGTCCTTAATGTGCTGTACATTGTGATTTAATGCTATGGCTAGTACTCAAACAGTATGTTTCACTTTGTGTTTCTATGTGGGTGCAAACTGTTGAAATCTTTACTTAATATATACTAAGTTGATCTTCTGTATATAAAGAGAATTGAAAATGAATCTTGATGTGAATGGGAGGGGAGAGGGAGCGGGAGGGGGGGTTGCGGGTGGGAGGGAAGTTATGGGAGGGGGAAGCCATTGTAATCCATAAGCTGTACATTGGAAATTTATATTCATTAAATAAAAGTTAAAAATAAAAAAAAGAAAAAAAAGATGGGCATGAAGACTGAGTAACACCATGGAAACAGGTATGTTGAAGAAATATGGTGCAGAAATCACACAGATTATTGTTATGATTATTAAGAATTTGACAAGGAAAATAGATCGGAACGAAATCAACTCTTCCTTCCCCCAAAAACTCTTTGAGTGCCTATTCTGTGCCAGATGCAGAGGTAAGCATCTTCCACCTTCACTGATCTTCTCTGATTCCCATTTTACATAGGAGGAGTGTGAAGATGAGACAGACCCCTTCCCAGAGTTCCTAAGTGCAGAGCAGAGCTGGGCATTCAGTCTGACTTCAAGGCCTGGGCCCCTCCTGCAGATCCTTTGGCCAAATGATGCCGGTAGTTGTGCCAACCTCACAGGATCCCTGATGCCTTTTTTCATTTCCAAATTTTCCTTATCTTAGTTCCATCTATTTTCATAATTTGGCAAATCACATCATTAATTAAAACCGAAGTAAAGACTGCCAAGTAGAAGGTCCAAACAGGAAAGAAATCTTTTTAATCATTCTCAAAAGGAAAAAAAAGACAAAATCATCCTCCATCCTCAGAGGCAAGGCAACTTTAGTCGCCTTCAGGAAATGAACAAAAAGTGGCAAGAATTGAAGAAAATGCTGGCAGCAGGCAAGTTTCTCACTCCTTCCTGCCAAGGAGGGGAATGAAGCTCATTTCAATCAGATGGCCCATGGGACCAGCAGGTCTCTCGCTGAAGGCCCATGAGTTTAAGTAGGTGATAGCCCCTGGGATCACGGTGGGGGTGGGGGCGGGGGTGCGGATTAGTGCTGAATGTGCTGGGAACGAGAGTCGGTCATCTCCATGGTATAATATGAAGGTCGTCGTGTATGTACTAATTGTATGTGAACTTGCAAAGCTTCCTGTTTTCGTGATGCCTCAACCTCCTTCAACTGCACCAGTGAAACCCCATCACACCTTTTACTTGTGTTTGCCACCTTTAATTCCATATGTCTCTCTGAGTTGAATTTCTGTGGCTGTGTCCGAGTGATCCTTACAGACCACTGCGGGGTGGGATCGGGGGGTGCTTACTGTCTTGTTTATGAGACAGTCAGCAATAGGTGACTGTGTTTAAGAACAAACTTTAAAGTTAGTCAGATCTGGCTCTCTGCCAGGGTCCACTTTGTCTTCAGCTATGTGATTTTTGATCAAGTCCCTTAACCTCTTTTGGCCTTGTTCCCCTTATCTGTAACAATGTTATCGTAAAGATCTTAATAAGGTTTAATATAATAATATCCACAAAGTCTTTAGAGCAAAGGCTCGCACATAGGAAATGCTCAATAAATACTAACATTATCATTTCCTAGAAGGTAGCCATCCAGCCCCACATGGAGAATATTTCCCATACAATGCTGATGTTTCCGTCATAAGAAACTCATGTCTTTTGACTAATGTTTATCCTCTCCAGGTAGCCCTATCATTATCATTGTCATCATCATTACCATCAGGCTTCAAAAAATGGTAGTTGTGAACAATAGCTAGGAATTAATAGGCTAGAAATGGCAATGAAGAATGGTGAGCTCCCATGAAAGAGAAAAAAGTAGAGACTTTTATTTGGCATTAATGTGGGGCCTGGACACGCAGAAACATAAGAAGAAAACCCATCGCCCTTTAGTTAGAGTAAGGAATACGTAAAAGGGTTCCTGCCATCAGCTCTATCACTATTTTTTTTTGACAGACAGAGTTAGTGAGAGAGAGAAACAGAGAGAAAGGTCTTTCTTCCATTGGTTTACTCCCCTAATGGCCGCCGGCGCTGTGCTGATCCGAAGCCAGGAGCTGGGTGCTTCCTCCCAGTCCCCCAAGTGGTTGCAGGGACCCAAGCACCTGGGCCATCCTCCGCTGCCCTCCTGGGCCACAGCAGAGAGCAGGACTGGAAGAGGAGCAATTGGGACCAGTACCCGGTGCCCCAACCGGGACTAGAACCTGGGGTGCCGGTGCCGCAGGCGGAGGATTAGGCAAGTGAGCCACAGCACTGGCAGGCTCTATCACTATTGATACTTAGATGCATGGATCTCAAATTATTTTTTGCACTACAATAAACATTTTGGGGGGCCGGTGCTGTGGTTCCATCCTGCAGCACCAGCATCCCAGCTGCTCCACTTCTGAGCCAGCTCTCAGCTAATTCACCTGGGAAAGCAGCAGAAGATGGCCCAAGTTCCTGGGCCTCTGCCACCCACATGGGAGACCTTCAAGAAGCTCCTGGCTTCAGCCTGGCCCAGCCCCAGCTGTTGCTGCCATTTGAGGAGTGAACCCACAGATGGAAAATCTTTGTGTCTCTCCCTCTCTCTCTCCATAACTCTGCCTTTCAAATAAATAAAATGAATCTTTAAAAAAATGTAAAAAAGAAACATCTGGGGAGTGAACCAGCGGATAGAAGACCTTTCTCTCCCTCTGCCTCTCCTCTCTCTGTATAACTCTAACTTTCAAGTAAATAAATAAATCTTAAGAAAAAAAGAATAGGGCCCCCCAGAAATAGGACTGCCTGGGTTTTAACCTCTGCCAATTACAGGAGGGAGGGCCTTGGGCAAGACATTTAGTGTCTGCCTCTATCTTGTCACCTTGAAAATGGGAAGATATAATAGTAGATGGAACTCTTGTGAGCATTAAACGAGTAAACAACATCTTAAGTGCCTAACACCATGTCTGGCATTTACTAACTGCTCAATTAATGGCAGCTATTAGCATTGTTAGCAAGGCACACTAATGAGTTAAAAGCAAGTTTGTTTCCTTTGAAAAACAGAAAACATTTCCCCCAACTGCTTTTAAAATTAAGAGTTGAAATCGTAAAATATGATTTACGAGGGCTTAAAAGCTTTCTTCCATTGCACATTTTGTACATATAGGGGTGGGAGCCTGCAGAGAGAAGATTAAACCAGTCTGAAGGGTGAGCCAGAGGGAAAGGGCCAGCCCGGTGGGGGATGGGGTGGGGGGACAGGAAGGGAGCCACAGTACAGGCAGGTGCTGAGCGTGCCAATTGTCAGTGCCTGCTGCTCCCTCAACTCTGGTCTCCACCACTGTCTGAGATACACTGCCCTTTTTTTTAACTCTTGGAAGCAGTTTTTCTTCTGTTTTCTAAACCACATCTTCTACTTCTGAAATCAAATTACTTCCTTTCTTGGAAGGGTGAGTTTTATACCTGCACGTGGTTGAAGGGATGGCTTGAGGTTTAGATGCGTCTTTTGGAGGTGAGAAATGTCAGCAAATTGACCATCTCCATCCGGGAGTCCTGCGGCCCTTGGGAAGCTGTCAGAATGACTCAGATCTGCTCTTTGAGGCTGTAGTCTTCAGAAGGTTACACTTACAGCAGTACAACCCCTGGGAACAAACTCTGAGGGGGGGCTCCACAAGCCAGTTTCCTCCCCACTTCCTCTGAGCCACTAGCCAGAGCATTTGAGAACAAGTGGTCACGCCAGGAACAGGAGGGAGGAAGACGGTGGTACTTTGTACCTGGTACCTGTTTGAGGATTGGAGTCTGAGATTGGTAGCGGGAGGGCATAATTGGCTGGGCTGAGGGTTACTCCACTAGGCCAGAGGCCATGAGGATTTGGGGTCTGCATGAACTTCAGCCCAGGTCTGTGACACCAGTTCACATTTTCTGGAAGGGGCCAGCTAGTACATGTGGAGGTGCGCATGCCATGCAGGCTCCTTTGCAGTTAATCAGCTCTACCATTGTAGCACAATTGATTGTTATTTGTTGGACATTTGGCATAAGGGTTAGGGTACTGCTTGGGACGCCTGCATCCCAGATCAGAGTGCCTGAGTTCGAGTCCTGCCTCCACTCTCAATTCTGGCTTCCTGCTAATGCATACTCTGGGAAGCAGCAGCTGATGGCTTACGTAGTTGGATTCCTGGCACCCACATGGAAGACCCACATGGAGTTCCTAGCTCCTGGCCTCGCCTGGGGCAGCCCGGGTTCTGGTTCTTGCCAGCATTTGGGGAGTAAACTAACAGGAGATCTCTCTCTCTCTCTCTCTCTCACACACACACACACACACACAAATAAATAAAAATGTATACACCATTCTAAGCTTACAAAACACCTTGACAGCCAGCGCCGTGACTTAACAGGCTAATCCTCTGCCTTGCAGCGCCGGCACACTGGGTTCTAGTCCCAGTTGGGGCGCCGGATTCTATCCCGGTTTCCCCTCTTCCAGGCCAGCTCTCTGCTATGGCCCGGGAAGGCAGTGGAGGATGGCCAAAGTGCTTGGGCCCTGCACCTGCATGGGAGACCAGGAGAAGCACCTGGCTCCTGGCTTCGGATCAGGGAGATGCGCCGGCCGCAGCGGCCATCGGAGGGTGAACCAACAGCAAAAAGGAAGACCTTTCTGTCTCTCTCTCTCACTATCCACTCTGCCTGTCAAAAAAAAAAAAAAGGAAGAAAGAAAGAAAAGAAAAAAAAACACCTTGACACTAGTGGCAGGCCAGATTTGATCCATGAGCCATGATTTGCTGAACCCTCATTCAGTTACAGTAAATGTAGGCCTTGTAAAGAGCTGAGGTACAGTGGACAACGGAGTTCCCAAGACCCCAGGCCTCACCCTTATGTGCACAGAGCCAGTTCTTCATATAAAGAGGAATTTCCAACCCATCAGCAAACAAACTGAGTTCTTCATCACCCAATTGTGTCAGGTAACTGAAGTGTTAACAAATTGCTATCCAGGGGCCTTGGCTGTGGCATAGCAGGTAAAGCTACCACCTGCAGTGCCGGCACCCCATATGGACGTGGATTCGAGTCCTGGCTGCTCCACTTCCAATCCAGCTCTCTGCTGTGGCCTGGGAAAACAGTAAAAGATGGCCCAAGTCCTTGGGCCCCTGTACCCACATGGGAGACCCGGAAGAAGCTCCTGGTTCCTGGCTTCCAATTGGCGCAGCTCTGGCCATTGTGGCCATCTGGGGAGTGAACCAGCAGATGGAAGACCTCTCTCTCTCTCTCTCTCTCTCTCTCTCTCTCTCTGCCTCTTCTTCTCTCTCTGTGTAACTCTGACTTTCAAGTAAATAAATAAATCTTTAAAAAAAACAAATTGCTATCCAAACAATACAAACCTGGCATTCCAAGTCCAATCCCTGCCTTTGTTTCTGAAGGCAAATGATTTTGGCAAATGAAAGAGTAAGTTACATTGTCATATGAAGGAGGGACTCCTACACAAAAACACAACTCACTGAACAGAGCTGATAGAACAGGAACTAATTTAAAGAACTAACCAATAGGAAAATACCCTTAAAGCTGCAACAACATTTTTTAAGAAAAAAATATTTATTTATTTGAAAGGAAGAGCTATGGGGGGGTATCTTCCATCCACTGGTTCACTCCCCAAATGGCCGCAATGATGGGGGCTGGGCCAGGCCAAAGCGAGGAGTCAGGAGCTTCTTCTGGGTCTCCCCCTATGGTTGCAGAGGCCCAAGGCCTTGGGCCATCTTCCACTGCTTCCCCAGGTCATAGCAGAGAGCGAGCTGGATCAGAAGTGGAGCAGCCAGGACTCGAACAGGTGTCCATATGGAAGACCAGGACATTACCTGCTAAGCCACAGTGCTACCCCAACAACTACCTTTTTTTTTTTTTTTTGACAGGCAGAGTGGATAGTGAGAGAGAGAGAGAGAAAGGTCTTCCTTTTTGCCGTTGGTTCACCCTCCAATGGCCGACCGCGCTGATCCGATGGCAGGAGCCAGGTGCTTTTCCTGGTCTCCCATGTGGGTGCAGGGCCCAAGCACTTGGGCCATCCTCCACTGCCTTCCCGGGCCATAGCAGAGAGCTGGCCTGGAAGAGGGGAAACCGGGATAGAATCCGGCGTCCCAACCAGGACTAGAACCCGGTGTGCTGGCGCCGCAAGGCGGAGGATTAGCCTGTTAAGCCATGGCGCCGGCCAACAACTACCATTTTTAAAGATGCCCATCACTTTTCCATTAGACATGTCTCAGACAGCACAGACATTCAGAGTTCTTCTCTGCAAGCAGGCATGCACAGATCTCCCCACAACCTTCAGGGACCCAGAATTGTGAACCATGTAGGAAGTCCAAATCTCTCGTGTAGAGGGAGAGAAAATCCACTAAAGGGAAATGACTTGCACAAGGCCACTCGCCTGGCCTGCAGAAGGGGCTGCGGCTACTTGGATTAAGACTCTAAACAAAGAGAAATATCAAGATCTACTTTTCCTAGCCCCAGAGGCTGGTGAAGGCGGACAAGTGGGTGTTCCGGGTGGGCAAGGAGTTCTCCCCAAGTGGCATTACCCAGCTGCCACAAGAGATTGAGAGTAGGGCAGTGTCAAGTGGTGGATAGGATGGAGGAGGAGAAGAATTGAAAGATACCAGTCATCCTGTTGGAAGCCTAAACGTGCTTACTCAGAGCCAGGAATAGTGCTGTGTGTGCTTTGTATAAGGGCACCTCAAAAAGTCCTGGGAAAATGGAATTAAGAGATGTTTGTTTTGGTGTTGTGAAATCTGTACATAGGAGAGGTCTTCAAAAGTTAATGGAGGCCGGCACCGCGGCTCACTAGGCTAATCCTCCGCCTTGCGGCGCCAGCACACCGGGTTCTAGTCCCTGTCAGGGCACCGATCCTGTCCCGGTTGCCCCTCTTCCAGGCCAGCTCTCTGCTGTGGCCAGGGAGTGCAGTGGAGGATGGCCCAAGTTCTTGGGCCCTGCACCCCATGGGAGACCAGGAGAAGCACCTGGCTCCTGGCTTCGGATTGGCGTGGTGTGCCGGCCGCAGTGGCCATTGGGGGGTGAACCAACGGCAAAAGGAAGACCTTTCTCTCTGTCTCTCTCTCACTGTCCACTCTGCCTGTCAAAAAAAAAGTTAATGGAAAACAGATATTATGAAAAGATTATGCAAAACTTGGGGGAGGTTTGGACTGAAGGGCTATCTTCATTTTCGTTTCAACCATGACCCACACTGCATTGTAGTCTTTTTTTTTTTTTTTTTTGACAGGCAGAGTGGACAGTGAGAGAGAGAGAGACAGAGAGAAAGGTCTTCCTTTTGCCGTTGATTCACCCCCCAATGGCCACTGCGGCCGGCACACCACGCCAATCCGAAGCCAAGAGCCAGGTGCTTCTCCTGGTCTCCCATGCGGGTGCATGGCCCAAGGACTTGGGCCATCCTCCACTGCATTCCCGGGAGACAGCAGAGAGCTGGCCTGGAAGAGGGGAAACCGGGACAGAATCCGGTGCCCCGACCGGGACTAGAACCCGGGGTGCCGGCACTGCAAGGCGGAGGATTAGCCTAGTGAGCCACGGCGCCGGCCTGCATTGTAGTCTACCATCCTACCTGCTCACTTCGCTTCCTGCTGTTATGACCTAGAGAAGCAAGGGCTCAACTAGTAGTGTGTGAAACCACAGGCATTCATTCATCAACAAGCACGTTTTCCATTGTGGAGATCACTAGTGGAGACAGCAAGGTCTCACATCTGTGCATCACAGAGAGCACAGGTCTTGGCAGTCAGATCCTGGAGCTGAATTCTCTGGGCTTAAATCCCGTTTTCACCACTCACTGACCAGATGACCTTCTGCAGTTGACTTGGCCTCTCTGTTTCATGCCTTCATCTACGATGGAATACTTATAGCAGCTACCTTACAGAATTGTGAGGATTAAGCTAGTTGTCCTGTGTAAGACGCATACCATGGGCTTAGATGAGTGATTTGCTAGTCTTGTTAACTTCCAGGTCATATGCTGAGTTAGTTAGACTGAACCAGGTAAGCAACTGAGACAGGTACCAAAGGTGCTTGTATGGTGAGTGCACGAGGAGTTGGAAGTTGGGGATGGGAAACAAGGGATAAAGGGCAGGGAGAAGAGACAAGAGGAAAATAGAGTGGGGGAACAGGATGGCCAGGGCCAAGCGGGGGAGCAGGAGAGAGGAAGAGAATCCAACAGTAAACACTTAGCAATGTAAAAGGAGTGGGTGCTGCAGAACCACACACCACAGCACACACGGGGGTGGTTGTGTTGATATTAGCTAAGGGAATGAACAACCGCAAGAGCTGCACAGCGCCCATCTGTCAGGCACAGTACTGGTGCTTCATGGCTGTGGCTTGTTTTAAGTCTCACCACAGTCCTTCTCACAAAGGAGGAATGGTGTACTTAGGGAGATCAGTGACATCTCTAAGGTCTCTCAGCTACTGACATGTACTGAGAGCCCTCAATTCAAATTCAGGCCTGCCCAATCCAAAGTCCATGCTCCAAACACACGCTAGGCCTGCCTCCTGGTCAAGAGTTGTCTGGCTTTGAAATCTGTGGACACCAGATTATAGCCGGAGGTGCATTAACAATTTGTGTAGCATGGTAGTCTAATTCAAAATCATAAATGTTGGGGTAGCAGTTAGCACAGCACTTGGGAAGCCACATTCCATATCGGAGAGCTTGGGTTTGAGTCCCGGCTCTGCTCCTGCCTCCAGCTGCCTGGTAATGTGCACCCTGGGAGGCAGCAGGTGATGGTCCAAGTGGTTGGGTCCCTGTCACCCACGTGGGAGACCCAAGTAAGTTTCTGAATCCTGACCATGGCTGTTGTGGGCATTTGGTGGAGAGAACCAGGAGATGGGAGATTTCTGTCTGCGTCTCTCCATTGCTCGCTCGCTCGCTTGCTCTCTCTCTGCCTTTCAAATAAATAAATGTTTTTTTCTAAAACAATCATAAATATTCAGAAAATTGCTAGATATGCCTGTGCCATTTAGGGGCTTCCTGAGAAAACAGTTAAGCTAGACTAAAGCAAGACACCAGGTAGCTGGTCTAAAATACCCAAATTCCTGGTGTCTTCACAAAGGGCTCAGTGCCAAGGAAATCAATGCCCTGGCTGATGGGAGTAAAATGGAAAATAGAGGTAGGGACACTAACCTGCTGGAAGCATCGCCTATGCACAGGGAAAGATGGACCTGAGCACGTAGAACCTGAGATGACAGCTCACAGCCTCAGGGCCCATAGACATCTAAAAGAAGAAGGGACTTTGAGAGGTGATTCATTTGTTCACTATAAACGTAAGGAAACTCCGCCTCCCAGAGAGCAGGTGGCATCAAGGGCATGAAACCTAGCGGAGAGGGAAGGCTGGGGGACCTGCAGCTCAGTTTCCTGGCTGCCAACAGCCACCTTTCCCAGCCTCCACGGCCTCCTCTCCCTCGAATTCCATGGGTTTGAAAGGATTTCCTTCCCTGATTTGTCCAAATAAAAGACAAACGTTAGGCGGGAAGGAGATGTGCTTTCCCCCACCCCAAAGCAGGTGTGCTTCCACAGCTGACAGGCCTGAGCGCTCAGCCCATAGCAAAGTGCTTTGCCCCCGCGTTTCTGATGAAGAAATGACGGAGAGGAAAACATGCAGACAGACTTAAATTTCGAGTCTCAGGTGTAGGGGCAAGCAGGAATTCTCTGGGGGCTTCCCTTGCACTTTTTTGGAATGTTTATGTTCTTTCGTCTCCCACACCCTTATCCCTTTTCCCCCGTTTCCCCCTCCAAAGGGGCCCCTGGGATTTTTCTTGGTTACCAAGGCCTGGGTGCACACGCCCTCCTCTGAGCCCCTGTGTGTTGGGAGAATTCAGAAGGCCCCTGTCGAAAACTGCACTCCTCCTGCTGGACACAGGAGGGCCAGTAATTCACATTAGGCTCCGGTCAGTTCTGGAGACAGCAATCTGAAGTGATGCCCCACATCCAAAAAGACATTAGCCTGCAACATGCTCTAAGGATGGGTCTGAAAGATGTCCTTCAAGTCTCCTCCTTTGGTTCACTGGAAAGTCATGCGTGGGGCTGGTGCTGTGGCGTAGCAGGTAAAGCTGCTACCTGCAGTGCCGGCATCCCATATGGGTGCTGGTTCGAGTCCCAGCGCCTCCACTTCCAATCCAACTCTCTGCTATGGCCTGGCATAGCAGTGGAAGATGGCTCAAGTCCTTGCGCCCCTGCACCCGCGTGGGAGACCTGGAAGAAGCTCATGGCTCTTGGCTTTAGATAGGCCCAGCTCCAGCCATTGTGGCCATGTGGGGAGTGAACCAGCGGATGGAAGACCTCTCTCTCTCTCTCTCTCTCTCTCTCTGCCTCTCCTTCTCTATCTGTGTAACTCTGACTTTCAAGATAAATAGATCTTAAAAAAAAAAAAGAAAGTCATGTATACACTTTTTCCATTGGAACAAAGTACTTGCTCACTTTGCTGTTGGGTCATTCCCCCGCTCCCCAGCCCCGCTACACAGGGCCTGTCTTTAGCACAACAGGATCACGTTGCTGGGAAGTACAATGATTTTGCATCTCCCAGAGGCTCCTGAGAGACAACCGTACGTAATGACTTACATCCTGCACCTAACAACAGGGCAATGGATTCACACAATTGCCTGAACTCTGGGGCTGGGAACTCCTGCTGGGTTCCCCAGCGATGCACTTAAGGATTTGGCATGGAGCATGGAAAACTCCCCAATGGAATGGTCACTTCCCAGCCATGTTTCCTCCACATTTCCATTTGCCTTTGAATATATTCAGCGCCTGCGCTAAACTTCTCTTCCTGCTTATCACTCAGAGGATGCTTCCTGCTGCCTGGGGTCTCTGAGGGATGGTTTTCAGATGTGCAATCCAACAAATTAATAATGAACCTGGGAGGCCTGGCAGTTTACAAAACAGGTTTTAAGGGAAGACTCTTGGGTGACTTTTCCAAACATATTAATGTTAGGGTTGACATTTGTTTAGGAGCTCCTCGGACTTGTTAAAAGCCCTCTTCTCTGCTCGGCTCTCCTGGGTTCTTGGCCTGGGAACGGGGAATGAGGAGATTCTGCCTTCGATGCAGAACTCGGACTGACTGTAGCTGCCATTATAGTGTCGAGCCGCGATTGGTGGGGATTAACCACAAACAGGTGACTCGCAGAGGCGAGTCTTCCTGCTTGTCTGAATTCTGATCGAAGGCAGGGCAGACTGTTTGGATTTCGTTCAAACACAGCCTCAGCCTAAAGTATCATTGTGTACACTGAGGAGAGGAGACAGAAAGAAGGGGTAAAAATGCTCCAGAGGTGCATTGGTGTGTGTGTGTGTGTGTGTGTGTGTGGTGGAAGACACCTGGGAATTCTCTCTTGCAGAGACGGCGAGTCTTGGGCTGCTCTTCAAGGCTTCCAGCACCAGGCTCATCCCTTCCAGGAATGCTGCAACCCATCCCCTGAACCTGAATCGCCCCTACGAGAGACTCAGGCCCACTGGTCAGACAGTGTCCTCTGCCTCCGCCAGCCCCTTCGAGAGGTGATTCTACTGGGTAAGATGCCACTTGGAGATGTCACACTGCACATATTGAATGAGGCGGAAGAGAGACCACAGGAGGACCTACTGCCTACTCCCTGCTCTGGATATGAACGGGAGGAGGAACAGGGAATGTGGGATGGGGTGGGAGGATGGGAACTGAAGGCGGAGATGAGGAGGCCAAGGTCAACTGCACCTGCTTCATGCTTTGGCCTTAGGCTCTCCCTGCCAGGCTAATGGCCTAAGACACCCTAAGCCTTAGGAACTGGGAGGAAACTTACTCAGGCCAAGTGCCCCTGTCACTCATGAGCTGGAACAGGGAAACACACCTCCCTCCCCAGCATATCCCTATTCCCTTTCTCCTTTCCACCAGCTGGGAGTTAGATATTTATTTATTTATTTTTCTTCCGTACATGAGATAATAAAAGTCAGCGGTTTCCCTCTTCTGAACTCCACCCTTCCCCTTTGGAATGGGAACATTCGTCTCCCATCTCCTAGCTCATTCCTCTCCTCCTTAGCAAGCACCTTCAAGGAAGGCCAAATAAGTGAGGGGCTCCCTCGGGGCATGGGCAGCAGATGGGTTTAGAAAGGCAGCCTTGGTCATGATCTTGAACGTGTCGTGCAGCCTGTGGAGGAGCACCTGCAGTTCTTGTCCCCAGCCAGAGCAGCCCCTCCCATCTACCTCTGCCAGCACCATGGCAGGCACTCCAAGACACAGGGCCCACTGAGGGCCTCAGGCCAAGCTTGCCACAAAGAATAACCTTTGCAAAGGCCTTCAGGGCTCCTGTCAAGAGGCAAGGCTCCAGAAGCCTGAAGCCCTGACAGCAGGTGACACATGGAGGGAGCCTTCTACCAATACCCAGGGAACTAAGTCCAAAATGGCTGGGGGAAATGGGAATTGGGCAGATTCTCGGGCTGTCTACATTCCCAGCCCACTTTTCCTCCCAAAGCCTTGCTTCTGTGGTAGGAAAGGAGGGGAGGGGAGGGGAGGGGAGAGGTGGGGAGGGGAGAGGAGGGGAGGGGAGAGGAGAGGAGAGGAGAGGGCTCTGAGAAACTCATTAATGTGGAGCAGCTGGCAGCTTAACAGGAACACCGAGCTCCAGGGTGATGTGCACTTGCAAAGACTGGAATGCTTCCATGGGAATGTTTCAGGTGAAATTGCCAGTAGGGAGGGAGGTGTGTGTTGGTGAGATGAGGCGGCTTTTCTGGCGTGCCAGGCACCTGACTGTCTCCCTGGAAGATCAGGGGTCTCCCCTTTCCATACATCTACTCGCCGGCTCCCATGCTCATCCTTGAGCCACAGAGAAGGGCTGAAACTTCCCTCTGAGATGCCCTGCTTGAACCTCTTCCCTTGGGAACACACGATTGTGGATCTCATTACAAAACCACAACACTGGATACTCATTCTGTCCCCAGAAAACGTTCTGCCTAAACCCACAATTGGATTGCACATTGAAAGCTATATTTTCTCTGGGAAGTGAAAGACGTTCCGCCAGAGTTGCTCTCTCAGAGTTTCTGAAAACAACAAAGCATTGTTTGGTACCACCAGCATTCAGGTTTCGGACGATTATATAACGAATGAGCAGCATTATAAGGGTGTCTGTCATATGACTTACATTGCATCATTGTTTCCAAATCTCTTAATCATCCAGAAAGCTATTATATCTAGGGATTACCAAGTTAATTGAAGGGGGAAAATCCTGGAATTAAACAAAACCTCAGTGGCCCTAAACTACCTGCCACACCTTTCCTGATTTTTCAAGTTACATAAGGGGTCAATGGTTTTGTGGCTTTGCCTTAGTGGTGGTAGTATTGATAGATAAGGAAGGAAGTTATTGCCTCACTTTCAACTGGCAATCCTAAAACACTAGGAAGAGCATCAGGTTTAACAATCAAAAAACTGGACTTCAACTCATGCTACCTACAGGTCAGATATACGTTACAATGAAGGACTTTCTTGAGCTGCCCCAGGAAAAATTTTAAAATACAGACTTAAAGGAAGCTTCCAAAGACGGCTTCTTGTGCTCTGGAGAAGAAACATGGGGAAAATCCTATGCAACACTAAACAAATTAGAGCCCTCACCACAAGGATCCACTCAAATTGGGGTTTCTTTTGGAAAGCAATATATTTTCCGTTCTAGAAAAAACTGAAGCAGATTGTCCACAAAATCCCAGCGGGCCATCTCCCAGCAATTCTGTAATATTTGGTTAACACTCGATAGATAAGCACACTGAGGCTCAGAGTGAGTAGACTTGGCCACAGCGCACACCTAGTATGTAACAGAACTACAATCGGAATGAATATAGACTCTAAATGCAGTATCCCTTTCACCAAACCACACTGGCAAAGTATCTGTTACAGGAAAAGTATACGTGCTCTGAATTGTCTTCTCAAAAAGGAGAGTGACAGATGACCTTGAAAAAGACCTAATCTGGGGTGGCCCTTTATCCTAGTCCTTAGGAGGATGGTTAGACGCCCACATCCCATATCAGATTATCCGGGTTCGCTACTCAGCTCCAGCTCGTGACTCCAGCTTCCTGCCAATGCAGACCTTTCAGAGGCAGCAGTGATGGCTCGAGTGGTTGTGTTCCTGCCACGATTATGGGAAACCTGAATTGAGTTCCTGGTTCCCAGCCTCGGCTTGGTCTAGCCCCAGCCATCACAGGCATTTGGAGTGTGAGCCAGCAGACGAGAGTGCGCGTGTGCTCTTTTTTTAAAAAATATTTATTTATTTATTGGCCGGCGCCGCGGCTCACTAGGCTAATCCTCCGCCTTGCGGCGCCGGCACACCAGGTTCTAGTCCCAGTTGGGGCACCGATCCTGTCCCGGTTGCCCCTCTTCCAGGCCAGCTCTCTGCTGTGGCCAGGGAGTGCAGTGGAGGATGGCCCAAATGCTTGGGCCCTGCACCCCATGGGAGACCAGGAGAAGCACCTGGCTCCTGCCATCGGATCAGCGCGGTGCGCCGGCCGCAGCGCGCCTACCGCGGCGGCCATTGGAGGGTGAACCAACGGCAAAAAGGAAGACCTTTCTCTCTGTCTCTCTCTCTCACTATCCACTCTGCCTGTCAAAAATAAAAAAATTTTAAAAAATATTTATTTATTTATTTAAAAGTCAGAGTTACACAGAGAGAGAAGGAGAGGCAGAGGCAGAGAGAGAGAGAGAGAGAGAGCTCTTCCACCCGCTGGTTTACTCCCCAACTGGCCACAACGGCTGGAGCTGCACTGATCTGAAGCCAGGAACTTCTTCTGGGTCTCCCACGTGGGCGCAGGGGACCAAGGACTTGGGCCATCTTCTACTGCTTTCCCAGGCCATAGCAGAGAGCTGGAGTGGAAGTGGAGCAGCTGGAACTAGAACCGGCGCCCATATGGGATGCTGGCACTGCAGGCAGCTTTTTACCTGCTACGCCAAAGCACCAGCCCCTCTCTCTCTTTCATTACCTCTCATATAAACAAATATTTAAATAACAAAAATATAGTGTCTTATTTCTCCTAAGAAACTTACTTTAAAATGACAAAAACTGATTTGAAATTAAGACTTAAAATCTATCACCACTGTGAAAATCATGTAAGACAAAGTAGGCTCCACCGCAAAGTAATTGGATATTAAACAAAGAAACTGTGATAAAAGTTAACAGAACCTAACACTTTGAATGCGTAGATCCAAAACTACAAAGCAGCAACACACATTTAAAAATAAAACTAACAGCAATACCAGAAGAGTCGAATTAAATGCAATTAGAGATCTTCATATTTGAGACAGGACAGTTCAAACAGCATATTCATTAGGGTGATGCTAGCTGCTACAATAAAGATGCATTTCGCCGGCTTAACACAGAAGAGACTTCTCATTGACTTAATAGTAGAATGTGGGTGTTCCTGGTTGGTGGGCAGCTTTCTTCTCCGTGACAATTAAGAGACCAAGTTCTGTCTGTTGTGTGTTTCCACCATTCTCATGGGGCCCTGGATTCCTTTGCTGCTAGCTATTAGAAGAGGGAAGAAGGCCGGCGCAGTGGCTCAACAGGCTAATCCTCCACTTGCGGCGCTGGCACACCAGGTTCTAGTCCCGGTCGGGGCGCCAGATTCTGTTCCAGTTGCCCCTCTTCCAGGCCAGCTCTCTGCTGTGGCCCGGGAGCGCAGTGGAGGATGGCCCAAGCACCTGGCTCCTGGCTTCGCATCAGCGAGATGCGCCGGCCGCAGCGGCCATTGGAGGGTGAACCAACGGCAAAGGAAGACCTTTTTCTCTGTCTCTCTCTCTCACTATCCACTCTGCCTGTCAAAAAAAAATTTAAAAAATAAAAATAAACAAAAGAAGAGGGAAGAAAAAATTGAGAAGACTCACCAGTTCCCAGAGGATCCTGCCTGGAAGTGGCACAGAGTACATCAACTCTCATTCCGCTGGAGTGAGCATGAGCTCTGGATGCACAGGTGGCTAGGAAACGTAGTCCATGGATTTGCAGCCACCTTCCCAGGAATTTCCACACTATGTGAGAGGGAGGATTACTTTTGATGAGCCGCTAAGCCATATTTGCCCCCAGGGAGGTGAAGAACAAACAATGAAGTCAGGCATTATAGAAAATAAGGTAGCATTTGTCCGTGAGTTCTTTGCAAAGGTCGAAGGGCAGATAAAACCAAGAGCTACTGTATCTGAAGTGGCCTAAAATTAAAGTAGAGGGGCCAACGTTGTGGCATAAGCAGCAGCCTACAATGCTGGCATCCCATATGGGAGCCAGTTTGTGTCCAGGCTGCTCCACTTCAAATTCAGCCCCTTGCTGGTGTACCTGGGAAAGCAGTAGAAGATGGCCCAAGTACTTGGGCCCCTGCACCCACGTGGGAGACCCGGAGGAAGCTCTGGGCTCCTGGCCCAGCCCTGGCTGTTGTGTCCATTTGGGGAGTGAGCAAGGGGATGGAAAATCTCACTGTCTTTCTCTTGCCTTCTCTGTAATTGTGCCTTTCAAATGAATAAAATAAATCTTAAAAAAATCATCCAGATTGCCACTACAAATAAATGACCTCTCTTAGTATTAAAAGTTATGGTAGCATCAAAGGAGCAGCCAAAGTTGGCAGAGGGGAGAAAGCAGCATTTATTCATTAATTACAAGGAGTTAGCAAAAGGCATAATAGAAAAGGAATAAAAGAGTCTCACAGGCATGGAAAGCCATGACATGGTGGCAAAAAACAATCTAAATGAAAGATCCTGGTGAACAAGACCCCAGCAGAAGGAGCAGGCCATCAAGGAGGGAGGCGCCTTTCTCTGAAGGGAGGAAGGAACCTCCACTGTGACACGGCCTTGACTAAACAAGTTCAGAGTCGGTGAACTCAAGGGGCTTCCATAGCCTAGACAGCTTATAGCAAGAGTCTCGGGTGATTGCTGACATCATAAATAAGAGTGCCAATTGTTAAATCAACAACGGGAGTCACTGGGTACATGCTCCCCACGTAGGATCTCTGTCCTTAATGTGGTTTACTATGAAACTTAAAAACACTACTAGTGGAACAATACCCTATACCTTGTGTGGTTGTGTGAGGGCAGCCTGTTGAAATCCTTGCTTAGTATATACTAAGTTGATCTTCAGTATATGAAGGTAATTGAAAATGAAACTCGATAAAGGGCAGAATGGGAGAGGGAGAGGGGAGGGCATGGGAGGGAGGGAGGTTGGGGGGGAAGCCACAACAATACAAAAGTTGCACTTTGTAAATTCACATTTATGAAATAAAAAATAAAAAAATTCAATGGCTAGGAGAGTAAAAAACAACCAACAAGCAAGCAACCCTTCCAGACACCCATCCCCACCTCACCCCCAACACAGATTGGGGTGGGCATGGGGGGTGGGGTAGGGGGCAGGACAAGGTGTGAGGTTGGAGTCAGATTAGTTGTTCAGGTCTTGGTTTTAAAAAAGGGGGAGGAGTTTGCTCCGGAGAACTCCATTTAAGTGGTGGCACCTGCTGAGAGAAGCCGAGATTGGAACGACTTTATAAAGGCGCCCCATTGGGCAGTACCACATGGAGACAACTTCATGTTCAGGTAATGGAAGGCACTTTAGTTTTAGTTAATAAAGAAATGTCACAAAGATCAATCACATCCAAAGAACGCAAAAAATCATTTGTAAATATAAAAAAGTTTGACATAGCACATACTCAGATATAATGAAATAACATTTAACATATACGAAGAACAAAACTAAATAGTCAACAGTACTGTGGAATTTTAAAGATCTTTTAGGTTACTTCAGATCAGAGAAGAAAAGCAGAAAAAAGTATAAAATGTTTTTAAATGAAAATATAAGTATAGCATTTCATAATGTATGGAATGCTGCCAACACAGTACTTAAGAATGAACTTCTCACTTGAAGTGCTTATATTAATAAGTAGGAAAGAGTGAGAGAAACATAATGAACTTCAAAAGGGAACAAAGCAACCCCTAAAATTTAGAAATAGAAAAGCCAAATAAAAATAAGCAAGATAAAAAAGATTAAAAAGAATCATTTGGTATAGAAACCTACAGCTGTTTTCTTCAAAAAATTAGCAGAACTAACAACTGCTAGATGAAAAAGGAAAAAAAAAAACACGACATAATAAAATAGAGAAAAGAAAATGAGTAGGATAGAAATTCAAAACACTTGCAGTTACCTGTCCTTCTCTGTTCTTATAGCACCTAGTGTATACCTCTATTAAAACATTTATGGGCCGGCGCTGTGGTGTAGCGGGTAAAGCCTCTGCCTGCAGTGCCGGCATCCCATATGGGCACCGGTTTGAATCCTGGCTGCTCCACTTCTGATCCATCTCTCTGCTGTGGCCTGAGAAAGCAGTGGAGGATGGCCCAAGTCCTTGGGCCCCTGCATCTGCATGGGAGACCTGGAAGAAGCTCCTGGCTCTTCGCTTCAGATCAGTGCAACTTCAGCTATTGCAGCCAATTGGGAAGTGAACCAGTGGATGGAAGACCTCTCTCTCTCTCTCTCTCTCTCTGCCTCTGTCTCTCTGTAACTCTTTCAAGTAAACAAAAAATATTTTTTTAAAATTATTTTTAAAAATTTATTTTATTTATTTGGAAGGCAGAATGATGACGGAGGGAGGGAGTGAGAGGGAGAGGGAGGGAGAGAGAGAGAGAGAGAGAGAGAGGAAACCCTCCATCTTCTGGCTCACTCCCTAAATGGCTGTAATGGCTGGAGCTAGCCCAGGTGGAAGCCAGGATCCTAGAACTCCATTTAGGTCTCCTCCATGGACACAGGAGCCAAGAATTTGGACCATCTTCCTCTGCTTTCCCAGGCACGTTAGCAGGGAGCTGGATCAGAAACAGAGCAGCCAGGACTTGAACTGGCACTCCAATATTGGGTGCTGGCTTTATAGGTGGCAGCTGAACCTACTGTGCCATGCTGGCCCCTATTAAAATATTTTTTAATTCTATGTTTATTTGTCTATCTCATTATATTAGCCTGGCTCCTGGCAGGAAACAGATAGCACTCTCCAAAAGGCTTTGCTGATGAAAATCTAATAACGAGAGTAGTGGTAGCGTGCCCAACGTTAAGGGGGCCAACAAGGGATACTGTAGCACCCTGAGGCTAGCAACAGCAGTAAGTCCATATCATCTCTACGCTGCTGGGCAAGGAGCAGGAATGGCGTCAGCTGAACACAGCAGGAACTGGAACTGAGAGGGAAGGCTATCTGACAGCAGTTAGGGCAATAGGTAGAAGAATGAAGGCACTACTGGAAGCACAGCCTGGAAGGCAGGGAGCCACGGGAATAAATATGGTAGCCTCTCGTAGCTCCAGATCTCTTACTTTCTGTCATTCCTCCCAAAGGTGCAACCCTACCTGAAGCCAGAGGGCAGGAGAGTCTTGTGGATTGAGTCCATCGAGGTCAACAGCCCTGGACAGAGCATGACAGAGAATGGGTTGAGATGACACAATGGGTTAAGAGGGACACAAACAGAGATTAATCAGCACACTCTACACTCAGACTATGGAGCCCATGAGAACAGAGAGTGTGTCTTTGTCACTTCTGCGCCACTGACACCTAGCAATAATGACTCAAAAACTGTTGAATGAATGAATGATTCAGCAGGGTAAGTTATTACCAGTCTCAGCTACATGCTTATGAAAGCAATAACTGAGAAGCTACAAATGAAGATCTAGACAAATATATACAATACCAACTATGACACAGGAAACTGAGCAAGAATGGACTATTCAAAGAGAAAACAACAGAAAAGATATTAAAATAATAAATAAATAATTCACCAGCTCTGATCAAGTTACTGGGGCAATTTTTCCAAGAAACAATTCTTCTAGAAAACAATCTGTCCAAAAATACAGGAAAAATGTCCCAACAAACTAGTTTTATAGGAAAAATGGATTTTTATTTAAATAGGAAACAAGCAACAATATAAAGAAATAAAATGGATTAATGTTATGAATATAGACACAAAGACTCTACATAATACCACAATGGGGCAGACATTTTGTCTGGTGGTTAACGTGTATGTTTAAGACGTCCTGCATTCCATATCAGAGTGCCTGGGCTCAATGCTTGGCCTCAGCTCCTGACCTCAGCTTGCTGCTAATGCAGAACATGGGAGGCAGTGGTGATGCCTCAACTATTTGGGTCCTTGCTGCCTTGGAGTGAGTTCCAGCTCCCAGCTTTGGCCCCAGCCCAATCTCAGCTGTTTGGGGAATGAACCAAGAGATGGGATCTCTCTCTCTTTCTCTCTTACTTTCCAGATGGCCGTAATAGCTGGAGCTGCGCGGATCTGAAGCCAGGAGCTTCCTCTGGGTCTCCCACGTGGGTGCAGGAGCCCAAGAACTTGGGCCATCCTCCACTGCTTTCCCAGGCCATAGCAGAGAGCTGGATTGGAAGAGGAGCAGCCTGGGCTAGAACCAGCGCCCATATGAGATGCCGGTGCTTCAGGCCAGGGCTTTAACTCACTGTGCCACAGCCCCGGCCCCGTGGGGCCCATTTTTTAAAGATGTATTTTACTTTATTTGAAAGGCACAGTTACAGTGGGGGTGGGAAGAGACAGAGAGAGAGATCTTCCATCTGCTGGTTCTCACCTCAAATGGCTTCAATGGCTGGAGCTGGGCAGATCTAAAGCCAGGAGCCAGGAGCTTCATCTGGGTCTCCCACACAGGTGCAGGGGCCCAAGGACTTGGGCCATCTTCCACTGCTTTTCCAGGTCATTAGCAGGGAGCTTGATCAGAAGTGGAGCAGCCAGGACTCGAACAAGTGCCCATATGGGATGCCAGCACAGCAGGTGGCGGCTTTACCCACTTCACCACAGCACCGACCTGAAGACTTTTGAGGTAAGTCTTGATAGTCTTCAAAAGCTGATATTTCTAAAAATTCAAAAGTTTTGTTGATTATATGAAATAAAAAAGACATTATAGCCTTCTACATGCCTAAAACCAATAATCTGAAGCACTGGAGTCATTCTATTAAAAACATAAATATGAAAAGTATGTCCTTTTGTCAGTCTTAATTAACTTTGTAATAAAATTATATAATAATGAGTTATAAATATGTGAAAGAAAGAAATAAAAATATCACTTTCAAATGACAGGATTATATAAGGGACATGTCCAGGGCATCAACACAAAATTCATTGAAAATAATAAATACATTCAACAATGTAACATAAGATAAGATAAATGACAGAAGTCTGTTGCATTCCTAATAAGAATGGCACAAAATTAGATGACATAATGAAAAAGGATATTCCCAATGCCAAATATTAAGCCGTTGGTTATTCTTTTAATTTGAGATAATAAAGATATATTAGATGAAAATTATAAATTGCCAATGGGAGAATTAAAGGAAGACATGAATGATGCTATTTACCAAGAAGAAATAATACTGGGAATACTAAATATCACAAAGAAATGTAGGTTTACATATCAACTTAATATACTACAAATGAAGGCCACAGAGAAAAGTTTTATAGAATTTTACAAGTTGCAAGGAAAATTCTTTTGAAAGAGTACATGATTGTAGCTCCATCATTTAAGATTTTAAAGCAAATTAAAAATAAAAATTACCAAAGCTATATATTTGGTTTTCAAAATAATATTCCAGAATATATTTGAGTATTTAGTAAATCAACATACAACAAACCAGAAACAGTAGAGTAAGAGAAAAATAAGTCACTGCTTAATGGAATTCAGTTTGTGTGAAATTAACTGAGATCTATAGCTTGAACCATAGAACGCAGTAAATTCTACAGGATTCAAAGATTTTAAGTATA
Source organism: Lepus europaeus (assembly GCF_033115175.1). Taxonomy (NCBI): domain Eukaryota; kingdom Metazoa; phylum Chordata; class Mammalia; order Lagomorpha; family Leporidae; genus Lepus; species Lepus europaeus. The sequence continues at coordinate 23,079,409 of NC_084850.1, read as the reverse complement.
ATTTTTAAAAATCAGGAAAAAAATGCACTAGAGGGGTCCAGCACCATGGGGTAGCAAGTAGTTATATGGGTACTGGTTCGAGTCCTGACTGCTCCTCTTCTGATCCAGCTCTCTGTTAATGGCTTGGGAAAGCAGCAGAGGATGGCCCAACTGCTTGGGTCCTGCACCCATGTGAGAGACCTGGAAGAAGCTCCTGGGTCCTGATTTCAGATTGGCCCAGCTCCAGCTGTTGCAGCCATTAGGGGAAGTAAACCGGCTGAAAAACCTCTCTCTCTCTCTCTCTCTCTCTCTCTCTCTCTCTACCTCTCCTCTGTAACTCTTTCAAATAAATGAATAAATCTTTTTTTTTTAAATGCACTAGGGGCCAGCATTGTGGCATGGAGGGTTAAGCCACCATCTATGATGCTGGCATCCCATATGGGCAACAGTTCAAGACCCAACTGCTCCACTTCTAATCCAGTTCTCTGCTAATGGCCTGGGAAAGAAGCAAAAGATGGCCCAGGTGCTTGGGCCCCTGCACCCACACGAAGCTCCTGGCTCTTTGGCCTGACCCAGCCTTGGCCCTTGTGGCCATTTGGGGAGTGAATAAGCAAATGGAAGATTCTCTCTCTCTCTCTCTCTCTCTCTCTCCTTCTCTCTCTGTGTAACTCTTTCAAATAAATAGAAAAAAAAATTAAAAAGAAAATGCACTGAAATTTTTACCCCAGCAACAGAAGAGGGGAATCATTCCATTATCAAATAAATGAAGGCTATCATTTATCATCTTTCAATATATATTTTTGCAATGACATATAAAAAGCAAATATATCTTAAGCTGCAATATGGAGAAGCACAAAATATGGTGTAACACCATGATGCACTTCATTTTTGCTATCCAAAATGGTAAGTGGATGGCTAGACTCACTCTGGGAAAATTCACCAAGACTTACACAGATAACTTGTGCTCTTTTCTACATATTATATGTTATTTGACAATTTTTTTAAATTATAGACTTGTAAACTAGGTTAATATTGTATAAGCAAATGTATTTGAATTAATATTAAATGAAAAGTTTAACATAAAATACCAAGTAATCACTGATTACAGCTAGAAAATAAGTACATGGGTAAACATGGGCAAGGCCTGGGAGTGAACTGTAGTGATAAAATGTTTATGTCCAGTGCCAGCACGGTGGCGTAGTGGGTAAAGCCACTGCCTGTAGTGTGGGCATCCCATATGGTCACAGGTTCGAGGCCAGGCTGCTCCACTTCCAATCCAGCTCCCTTCTAATGCGCCTAGGAAAGCAGCAGAGGATGGTCCAAATACTTGGGCCCTTATAACTTCGTGAGAGACCTGGAAGAATCTCCTGGCTTCAGATCAGCGCAGCTCCGGCTGTTGTGGCCCACTGGGGAGTGAACCATTGGATAGAAGACCTCTCTCTCTCTGTCTCTCTCTCTCTCTCTCTCTGTTTAAAGATTTATTTATTTATTTGAAAGTCAGAGTTACACAGAAAGAGAGAGCCAGGAGCCAGGAGCTTCTTCCGGGTCTCCCATGCAGGTGCAGGGGCCCAAGGACTTGGGCCATCTTCCACTGCTTTCCCAGGCCACAGCAGAGAGATGGATTGGAAGAGGAGCAGCTGGGACTAGAACCGGTGCCCATATGGGATGCCAGCGCTTCAGGCCAGGGCATTAACCCGCTGTGCCACAGCACCGGCCCCCTCTATCTCTTTCTTTCTGTCTCTCTCTCTGCCATTCAAATAAATAAATAAATCTTTAAAAAAAGATGTTTATGTCCATCTCTATTTTTCAGTACAAGTTTTATTGAGATATAATTCATACGCATATCATAAATGTTATCTTTCTAAACTGTAAATTTCAGTGGCTTCTAGTATATACACAAGTTTGTGCAACAATTGCCATAATTTAATTTTAGAAGATTTTCATCACTCCAAAAAGAAATCCCATACCCATTAAGCAATCATTCATCATTCTTCTCTCCACCCAGCCTCTGACAATCACTAATCTGCTTTCTATCTCCATGGAGTTACCTATTCTGGACATTCCACACAAATGGAATCATACATTTCATGGTCTTTTTAATAGGCTGCTTTCATTTATCAAAATGTTTCAAGATTCATCCAGGTTGTAGCATGTATTAGTATCTCATTGCTTTTTGTGACTAAATAATATTGCATTGTAAGGTTATACAACATGTCACTTATCCATTGATCAGCTGATGATCATTTTGTGTTGTTTCCACTTTTTAACTATCAGGAGTGATGTTTCTATGATTCACACATGAGTTTTTGTGCAACTATGTTTTCACTTCTCTGAATTCCATACCTAGCAGTGAAATTGCTGGGTTGTATGATAACTCTATATTTACCCATTTTAGGATGTGCCAGGCTGTTCACCAAAGTAGCCACAGATTTTTACATTCTGACCAGCAACGTAGGAGGGTTCTGATTTCTCCACATCCTTGATAACACGTATTTTCTTTTGCTCTTATTACTCTTGCTATCCTAGTATGTGCGAAGTGGTAGCTCATTGTGGTTTTGACTGACTATTCCCTAATGACTCACGATGTTGAGCATCTTTTCAGGTGCCTGTTGGTCATATATGTCTCTTCTTTGGAACAAAGTCTTTTCAGACGCTTTGCCCACATATTAATTGGGTTGTTTGTATTGCATTTTAAGAGTTCTTTAAATACTCTGGCTGCTGAACCCCTGAGATATGATTTAGAAGTAGCTTCTATTATACAGGGCATCTTGTCACCTTATTGTTTCCTCTGCAGAACAAAGGTTTTAATTTTGGTGAAGTCCAACTTATCTACATCCATTTCCTCCCATGCAGTTGCTTAAGTTCTAGTTAAACAAACAGGGGCTATGCAAATAGAAGGGAATGAATACTGGTGGGCACAGGCAACAGCAGAATAGAGACTGCGTCCTGTATATTGCATTATAGGTTGTTTAGTCCTGGCCCATGACTGAGCCACAAGTGAGAGTTTCTGCTCTCAAGATGGATCCTTTCTTCTATTTCATTCATTCACTCAGTAAATATGCCCTGGTTCGTACTACATGTTAAACTTCTGCCAGGACTTTGGGCTACAAAAATGCAGGAAGACAGCTCCTGTCCTAAGAGCTGGCGAAGTAGGAGGGGAAGTTAGATGTGTAACCTCATAATTGCAACACTAGGTATAATGATAACCATGGAAGGAGCTTAAAGCAGAGTTCAGATTACGGAGAACACATCTGCTTGAGGCTTTCATAAATGCTACTTTGGCTGAAGGCATTTTAAACCATAGGGGGAAAAGCAACAACCACTAAATCAAGAAAGAAACCGTAGCCGTGGAGTAAACAACGGTTAGAGGAATGCTGAACTGGGGGCAAATCTTCCTAGATGCTCTGTCTAAATTCAAACAATACAGAGTCTTTTTTTTTTCTGAAATACACATTCTCCATTTTGATCTGTATGTCTGAACTGGTACAGCTACGTGTATATCATTATACATGAAAGACAGCCAATCCTTTAAATAAAACATTTCTGCCTTATTATAAAGTTAAATTTATCCCTGGAACCATCTAAAATTGCACATAAAGGATCTCTCCTTGAATGAGAGCTAAACAAACCTATGGAGTCGAAGCAGTCACTCAACAAACAACTAATGGACTCCTACTGTTTATCAGGTGTTGGAAGAAGGGACAGGAGAGATAAATAGCCATGGGCAAGACAGGCTGTTTTCTGTCCTCGGACAGCTCTCAGTCTAGTGGAGGCCACAGAGCCTTAAAGGGGCAGCTGCAGTGCTCTGTAGCAGCGGAAGTACAGGGTGTATGTGTGTGAACATCCAGCCTGCACTTGGGCCTGATTTGGGATGGTGGAGAATCCAAGCCAAGACCTGAAAAATAAACAGGAGTTAGTCTATGAAAGGCAGGAGCTGGCAGAAAGAAATTTCAAGCGGAAAAATTATGGACAAAAGAGAGCGAATATAAGGTCATTGTAGAATGGAACTCTTAAACAGCCCAGCGCAGAGAACAGGTGCTTGGGGCTAGGGAGAGAGATGGTGCCGAATGAGGTCGTGACGAATCCTGTAAGCTATGGCAAAAAGGGATAGGCACCATCGGCTCTCTCTTTTAGGTTACTTGGTAGCTTAGGAGAATACATAGAAAGGGAGCAAACTAAGAGGCTGAGAAACTTTTCTAACTACTGAATTCTAAGCAAAATGACAACAGAGGAAAGAGAGAGAAATAGGTAGATCTGAGAGGTTATTTAGGAGGTAGCAGCAAAAAGGCAGGGCAATTCTCTGAGAGGCAGCAGATGATGGCTCAAGGTCTTCGGCCCCTACAGCCCGGATGTTGTTCTGGGCTCCTGGCTTCAGCCTGGCGCAGCCACGGCCCTTACAGTCATTTGAGGACTGAACTAGCGATGGAAGGCCTCTGTCTGTCTGACTCTATCTCTGTCTCTGCTTCTCAGCCTTTAAAGTTAATAATAAATGAACAAATATATAATTTCAAAACAGAATGATTAATTGGATGTGGTGGGTGGGCTGGGGTCAAGGTTGAAGTCCCCAAGGGAGACTCCAGGGAGCACTGTTCCAAGTACTGGGGAAGGCAAAGATATTTCTTTTTATATTTTAAATTTTAATTAGTTTTTAACAGATTCTTTGTGATTTGTAGATACAGTTCTAAGAACATAATGATGTTCTCTCCCTCCCTCCCACCCTTCCTCCTCCTCTCTCCCTCCCATCCTCTTTCCTTCTCCATTTCTCCCCCTTTTTTTAGTTATTGAGATAACATGTTTTATATTTAGATTACAGTAGAAAGACTTAATACTTCACCAAATAAGAAGTTTAACAAGTGAAAAGCAAAAAGACTCTAGTTCAGTGGGAATATAGACAGTGGCTATAAACAATAATTGGATAGAAAAAAAAATGACCATTTCCCCCATATCCAGTAAATTTTAAAGTAATTATGGATCATTAAAACTGTAGTATACGGCCGGCGCCGTGGCTCAACAGGCTAATCCTCCGCCTTGCGGCGCCGGCACACCGGGTTCTAGTCCCGGTCGGGGCACTGATCCTGTCCCTGTTGCCCCTCTTCCAGGCCAGCTCTCTGCTGTGGCCAGGGAGTGCAGTGGAGGATGGCCCAAGTGCTTGGGCCCTGCACCCCATGGGAGACCAGGAGAAGCACCTGGCTCCTCCTGCCATCGGAACAGCGCGGTGCGCCGGCTGCAGCGCGCTACCACGGCGGCCATTGGAGGGTGAACCAATGGCAAAAGGAAGACCTTTCTCTCTGTCTCTCTCTCTCACTGTCCACTCTGCCTGTCCAAAAAAAAAAAAACTGTAGTATAATATTCTTAACCATTGGTTTCACAAAGGTATAAAACAAAGTTTTACAAGACTATATTTGCAGCAATACTGATATACACAGACATTTCTTTCTTTTTTCTCTTTCTGTTTGTTATTTTAACTTTTAGCTCCTAGATATAAGGGAGAACATGTGATATTTGTCTGTCTGGGTCCAGGTTATTTCACTCAACACGAGTTGTGTCTATTTTGCTGGACATGGTAGAATTTTTTTAATAACTGAATAATAGTCCGTTGTATATATATATATATATATATATATATATATCACATTTTCTTTATCCATTCATCTGATGATGGGGACACATTGGTGGATTTCAAATTTTGGCTATTGTGAACAGTGCTGCTTTGAACATGGTGGTACACGTATCTCTTTGATACAGTGTGTTCAAGTCTTTTGGGCATATACCAAGCAGTGAGATTGCTGGATCATATGTCGAGTTTATTTCTAGTTTTTAAAGAAATCTCTACACTGTTTTCCACAGTGGTTGCACTAATTTACGTTCCCACCAACATTGTATAATGTTTGTCCATCCCTTTGTCCACATCTTCGCTAGCATTTGTCATTTTGGATTTTCATCGTTCTGACAGGAGGTGATATCTCATTGTGATTTTTGACTTGCATTTCCCTGATGGCTAGTGATGTTGAGCATTTGTTAATATATTTGTTGGCCATTCGTATTTCTTCTTTGAGCACTGTCTGTTGAACTCCTTTGCCCAAGAAAATGTAAATTTAAATAGCTACATATGACTAGTCGTTACTGCTGTCATAGATCACATTCCCAATCTTTACTAACAAAGTGAACACTGAAACTTTTCCCCAAAACTATTTTTCACATTAATAGTTTGAGGTAGCCTTGCATAGCCTGAAAATTAATTTATTTTTCTTTATAGATATCAAGCATACATACTCAATGATGGCAAAGTTTGTGCAAAAGTGATATGGTTTCAATGGTGTTTGTGGCAGTGTACATTTTTTTCAATGAAAATTCATTTCTTTCACCCATTTGTTCATGCATCCATTCAGTAAATGTTTTAGTTGAATGCTTAATGTGAACCAGGCACTGTGCTATGTGCTGGGGAAACAAAAATCACCAAAATATGATCTCTCTTCAAAGGCTCATAGTCAAGGAGCCAGGTAAACAAGTGATTTCAGTGGGATGCGATTAAGAATGGTTTTTGAGGTGGGTGTTTGGTGCAGCAGGTAAGATGCCTCTTTGGATGCCTGCATCCTATATCAGAGTGCCTAAGCTCAAATCCCAGCTGTATTTCCAATGTCAGCTTCCTGCTAATGCACACCGTGGGAGATAGCAGTTGATGGCTCAAGTACTTGGGTCCATGACACCCACAAGAGAGAGGAGACCTGGACTGAAATCAGGGCTTCTATCTTTGGCCTGGCCCAGCCCTGCTGTTATGGACATTTGAGAGAGTAAACCCCTGGATGGATGGAAGATTCTCTCTCACTCTGTGTGTGTGTGTGTGTGTGTCACTGTGCCATTCAAATAAAATGAACATAAATTAATTAATTAAAATAATGGCTTTTAGTTTTTAAGCACTGACTGCATGTCAGGGACCAGGATAAGCACTTTACACACACTATCTCATTTAATTCTCACAACAGCCTTGTGAGTTACAAATGATCATCTCCATTTTATAGACAAGAAGTTGTACCATGAACACTACAAATGAAGTATATATGAGGGTACTGCCACAAGTTTATGGAAAATACGCATTAAGAAAAATTATGCATAGATTTGAACATTTTTGTACATAAATAACCTTATCGCTTAGTCCCATGTTTCCACAAACTTCTTGAAGTACTCTTGTACAGTCTTGCTCAAAGAAGGGAATAATGGACTTTATGCTTGGAGGGCAGGTAGGAATTAGGGAAGGGAATTTTCAGCTGGACCTTGAAGGATAATTAAGAGAGAAACTCCACAGCAATGTATTTGGTTCTATAGCCTTAACAATTTTCTCATGTAGTTTCATCTAATAATTCCACTTCAGGAAATTTATTGCAAGGAAATATCTAAATGCAGAGGAAAAAATCCCACATGAATGAGGTTTTCATTTATCTATTATTTATAATACTGAATAATTGGAAATAACTTACATGTTTAACAATAGGGGAATGATTAAATAAATTATGGCCCTCTACTCTATGAAATATTAATGCAACCAATGAAAAATTTTAATAAAAATTAAGAAGACTACATAGCAACATCAAAATCCTTATGGCATGATGTCAAAGGATAAAACCAAATACCACATTGTATGCACTCCAAATGCAATTACAAAGAACATGCTTACATATGGATATGGCTAAAAGGAACACACACAGAAAAAAGGAGTCCCATTCAGTCTGTGGGATCAGGGCTAAGAGTTTATTTTTTCTTTTTCAAAATGTTATTTTATGTTAGTCTTTTATCATAATAGAAGGGAAAAAATTTTTTTATTAAACTTTTATTTAATGAATATAAATTTCCAAAGTATAGCTTATGGGTTACAATGGCTTCCCCCCTCCCATAACTTCCCTCCCGCCCGCAACCCTCCCCCCTCCCGCTCCCTTTCCCCTTCCATTCATGTAAAGATTCATTTTCAATTCTCTTTGTATACAGAAGATCAGTTTAGTATATACTAGGTAAAGATTTCAACATTTTGCCCATATAGCAACATCAAGTGAAAAAACTACCATTGGATTACTAATTATAGCATTAAATAGCAATGTACAGCACATTAAAGACAGAGATCCTACATAATTTTTTTTTCAAAATAATTAATTTTCTATGCCATTTCCATTTTAACACCAGGTTGTTTTTTTTTTTTCATTTCCAATTCTCTTTATATACAGAAGATCACTTCAGTATATAATTAGCAAAGACCTCATCAGTCTGCGCCCACACAGAAACGCAAAGTATAAAAATACTGTTTCAGTACCAGTCATAGCATCACTTGGCTTTAGACGACACATTAGGGACAGATCCCGCATGGGGTGTAAGTACACAGTGACTCCTGTTGCTGACTTAACAATTTGACACTCCTGTTCATGGCATCAGTAATCTCCCTGGGCTCTAGTCATGAGTTGCCAGGACTATGGAAGCCTTTAGAGTTCGCTGACTTTGATCTTATTCCGATAGGGTCATAGTCAAAGTGGAGGTTCTCTCCTCCCTTCGGAGAAGGGTACCTAGAAGGGAAAAATTTTAAAAGAGACATCATGCCCCTTTTCCTGGCTTGAATGTAACTTTTACTTGTTCCAAACTGCCACTTTCATTGGAAATTTTGAGATTCCTTTTCAAATCGATTGAATATGGGAAACAGTGTGTGTTTCATTCTCTCTCAGCCAACATAGAAGAAGACACTGAGTAATTAAAATAAGTTGAGAGTGTTTTCTTTGCACATGTTTCAGTGGCTTTGATTTTATCATGATCTATGACAGAAATCACATTTCTGTCAAATATTTGCTCATGTTTATAGGGCTATGGATTTGGAATAAGAGAACTAATGGGTGACATTCATTTCATTTTCAAAGTTGTATGTCTCCTGGGAGTAAACTCGAGTTCTAAGTGTATTTCTTTTGAATCTGTGAGATGGCATCAATATAAATCTGAGTCTTGAGTTTGGTATTGGGCTATCGTTTATAGATACCTGTGGAACAGAGATGGAGGTATTCATATTTCTTAAATTGTTGGGATGGTACAGCTCCACAAATTTAACCTCACTATTGCTGTCATCTTGCTGCAGTGTGGGGCAAACCCTTCAGGTGCAATATCCTTTCATTAATGGGGCTTTTTTCAAGTCTGAGATAAGCAATATGGTGGTACTAACTTTGTTCAGGGATATGTCTCATTCAACACATCAGGTCAACTGTATGACCCAGACTAAAGAGTGGCTACCAGTCACACAGAGCAATCTTCCAATGTGGGCGCTCCCATTTACTAGCTACGTGACTTTGGGCAAGTAAATTCACCTTTCTATGCCTCAGTCTTTTCATCTGTAAAAAGGGAACAATGATAGGGCCTACCTCGTAGGGTTGTTTTAAGCATTATCTGAGATAATACCTAATGCTTGGCCCCTAGCTTACACACACTGAGAGCTTAAGGAATGACAAACACCATTATTAGTGTAAGATACCATGCCAAGTAATAGTTGATGATTTGTTTGTTTCCTTGACTATGTTTTAAGTTACTTGAAGGCAGGACTATGTATTACTTCTTTGTTGTAGCCTCAAGTCCTAGCACATGGTCTGGGACACAGCAGTTTCTCAAGAACTATTTGTGGAATGAACTTAATGAATGGCTGGTGATTTGTAGAAATGCCAGGAGGCATGAGCTATAGCTCCTGTTCTTCAAGGGGCTTACAGAAGTGGTGGTCTCCAGGCAATGGAGGCTTTGCAGAAACAGGTAATCGGAATCAGGCAACCAGGTTTTGAGCACTAATTCTGCTTGCTAGCTGTGTGGCCTTCATAATGTCAGTTAACCTTTTTGAGCCTTAGTTCCTCAACCCTGAAGTGGGAATCTTCATCATCACCATGATCTTCACAAAAGTGTTAGACATTCTGGTAATACATGTATATGGCAGGGTTTTGGACCTACAACGCAGTAGAGAGAGATGTCATTATTCTACAGAACATCAGTGCTATGCTGCGAATGATGGAATCCAGATGGTGCACCTTATTCTCTATAAGAACTATAAGAACTCTGAAAAGAGAAAGACTCCAGGCCAAAGGTTAATTCAATTACTATTATTATAATGACGTTTCTGTTAAAAGCATATTCATTATTCTTCACCTTTTATAGATAGAAGATAAGGCCTATGTAATGGTCTGCATTTTATCATGTTGCCTAATCTTTGTTTAAATTGTTTCTAAGACTGAGGTTGTTGGATAGGAACTCTTTTGAGAACGCCAAATTTTCCTTCTGCTGAGATAGTGTGTTGTCAAAACCGATTTGGAAGTGTGGTAGTGAAATTAGTTTGGGGTTTTTGTTATCTGTGCTTTTAAGGTCTCCCCCTTGGCCTCATCCTCCCAAATGACTCTTCTAATGTTTACAACCACTGAGCTGTGGTAGAAGTACCGAACTGAGTTACTTGGAGAACGAGTGGAAGAGTGGGTAGACAGATAGGTCTAGAGGGTTGGTTCCAATATTGACTAAATTACTGGGCAAAGGGAAGACACAAAACATATGCAAGCCATCTATAGTTTCATTTTGCTTTCTTTTTCTTCCCTAAGTAGATGCTTCGGATCTTAGAAGCCACCTGGTGATCTGATGCTGTTGGAAACACTCCGTTGGCTTCTTGTGTTTGGCTTGAGAGAGTGGACCTAAGGTTCCCCAGGCCTTGGTACCGTAGCATTTGCAGAAACTGGTATTGCCGATGTGTTCACAAAAGAACATGGGATAATTGTGACTTGTGCCAATCAATCTCTACTTTGAACAGAGAGACATAAATTGCTGTTATGATACTTTGAATTTTTCTTCCTCCTTGGATTCATTGGACCACAAGTTATTGTTCTGCAGTAAAACGAACACAGAGTTTGAGGTCAGACAGTTTAGGGTTTGAATCCCAGATTTGCCTCTTGCTAGCTGAAGTGGTAGTGAGCCAAGTCCTCACTGTCTCAGAACTTGCTCTAGTTTCGACTAAGAAATAAAAGGGTTTTGGTGAGGGTTTAATGTAAGAGTGTACATAAAGTAACTGGCCCATGATAGTAGCTGGGGAAAGAAAGTATGTTTTGGTTGCCTCTTCAAAAGAAAAAGCTGGTTCCTATAGCACTGACTCTCAGAACCCTTACTACATCCTCGATGACAACATTTCTCATATATGGTAATCAGTCAATACATTTAGACTTGAGGACAGTATGAGAATCTTCACTGGACTGACTGGGGTCAGGATCACAGTTTTCCTCTACATTATTAGCTGACTCAGATTTTTTGGAAATAATTAGGCTTTTTATATAGCTTAATTAAACAATAAGGTCTCCTCATCTTCAATCCATTCCAAACAACATCATCAGGGTAATCGTCCTAGAATATCAAGCTCAGTGTGGTATGTCCCTGCTGACTGGAGTCCAACATTTCTCCATTGTTTACCACTCCCAAAACTTCCCAGACCAGCCATCTCTGGGATATCAAGACCAGGCCTTGGAATGCTATAGATTTATCTTATACTCTTCTACCCTAAAGGATCACTAAATGGTTAACAGCCAACGTGAAATTTTTGTTTCCTGAATACCATCTGTGCCTTACTGGGAAGTATTTTAGAAGAGAGGAAGGGGAAATTTGAGAATTACCATGTTGGGATATGGGGTGTGTGTGTGTGTGTGTGTGTAATCCAGCCAGTTTTGTACAGAAACTTGTTCTGCTGTGGAAGAACACTTGGGAAGAGTCACATCTGTAGTTCCATGCTGCTGCTAACTGAGCCACCATTACTCCAACTTGCTTTCCATTGGTCTTCCCTTTGTCCTTTGGCTCACATTACCTCTTCAACCTAGGCTGTTCCCATTTCTCCCCTATTATAAGCTTCCCAGCCTTCCGAACCAGGTTCAGTTTCCACCTCTAGTTCCTGTTGCTTCCCTCTCTTCTGAGCAATTTGTGTACTGCACATGCAGTGTTGATCTTGTCTCATCTTGTATTTTGGTGGTTTGGGTTTATCCCCTGCTAAGACAGCCACCTCTGGCAGTGCCCTGAACAAGGTGCCTGGCTGAGGGGACAAACAGGTGCTGAAGTGTGCCTGGCAAGACACTCTTGGAGGAATGCCTTTTCTAGTTTTTATAAGGACATAGTATGTGCTAGCCGCTCAGTTACATTAACAGCTCCTTGAGGACAAGAGCTAGATCAGAGATATTTTTGCCTAAACTGGATGTATATATGTAGAAGAATGAAATTAGATCCATACCCCTCACCATATGCAAAAATCAACTCAAGATGGATCAAAGACCTAAATTTAAGACCTGAGACTATGAGGTTACTGGAAGAAAATGCAGGGGAAACACTCCAAGACATTGGTGCAGGGGACAGCTTCTTGGACAAGACGCCCAAAGCACAGGCATCAAAAGCAAAAGTAAACAAATGGGACTATGTCAACTTAGAAGGTTTCACACAGCAAAGGAAATGATCAATTAAGTGAAGAGACATCCAACAGAATGGGGAAAAATGTATTTGCAAACCACCTATCTGGCAAAGGATTAATACCCTGAATATATCAGCAACTTAAAAACCTCAACAACAACAAAAACAAACCAATCCAGTTGAGAAATGGCCAAAGGCTTTCAAGACAGTTCTCAAAAGGAGAAATATAAAAGGTCAATACATATATGAACAAATGATCAGCATCACCAGCCATCAGGAAATGCAAATCAAAACCGCAATGAGATATCACCTCACTCCTGTCAGAATGGGAAAAATCCAAAACACAGAGAGTAACAAATGCTGGCAAGGATGTGGACAAAGGGAAACACTTATACACTGTTGGTGGGGATGTAAATTAGCACAGCCACTGTAGAAAGCAGAGTGGAGACATCTTAAAACATTAAACCAAGGTGCCCATCATCAGATGAATGGATAAAGAAAAAGTGGTATATATACACAATGAACAATTATTCAGCTATAAAAAAGAATCAAATTCTACCACTTGCAGCAGAATGGCCACAACTGGAGGACATTATGTTGAGTGAAATAAGCCGGACCCATAAAGACAAATACCACATGTTCTCCCTTATATGTGGGAGCTGAAAGTTAAAAAACAGAAAGAGAAAAAATAAAGAGAAAATGAAAGAAATGTCTCTGTGTATCAGTATTGCTGCAAATACACTCTGTAAAACTTTGTTTTATACCTTTGTCAAATCAATGGTTAACAGTGTTACTCTACTATAGGTTTAATGATCCGTGCTTACTGTAAAATTTACTGTATATGGGTGAAATGTTCATTTTTCCATTAAATTATTGTTTATAGCCATTGTCTATTTTCCCACTAAACTAAGATCTTTTTGCTTTTTACTTGTTAAACTTCTTATCTGGTGAAGTATTAAGCCTTTTTACTGTAATGTAATTTTAAAATATGTTATCTCAAAAACTAAAACAAAAAGAAAGAAATGGAGAAGGAAAGAGGATGGGAGGGAGAAAGGAGGAAGGGTGAGAGAGAGAAAGAAAATATCATTATGTTCTTAGAATTGTATCTACATATCATATTGAATCTGTTAAAAACTAATTAACATTAAAATTAAAAATTTTAAACTGTGTTTTAATAACAATAAGATACAATTGAATTTCAAAATTCATTTCCTCAGCCTCACTAGTCAAATTTCAAGTGCTCAGTAGTCACATGTGCCCAATGGCTACCATATTGGACAGTGCCAGAAGTTCTAGAAGATACGGCTGCTCTATAATCCAAAAATAATTTTCTGTTTGGTTTTGAAAAGTCTTTGATGAGGAACTTACAGTAAAACTCCCTTGAAAGGTTTCCTTTGATTTAGACTCATTTAAAACCAATTAATATCCCCTGAGTATCTACCAGCTCTGGAGTGGGTCCAGAGAAGCCAAAGAAATATTAATGATTTGCCATGCAGATCCTCAAAAGATACAGAACCACAATAAGACACAGCAATTCCATTTATACACACACACACACACACACGTATGTATCTCCCAGAGAAAGGAACAGGACACTTAAACAAATATGCACACATGCATATTAACAAGCAGTAGTAAAAAGGCAGAAATTTCCCAAGTGCCCATTAACAGACAACAGAACATTATTCAGCCATAACTAGGAATGGAGTACCGAATATATGCTACAACTTGGATGACCCTCAATAAACCATGGAAAGTAAAAGAAGCCAGACACCAACATTCACATAGTGTAGAATTCCATGTATACGAAATAGCCAGAACAGGTAAATCTTCAGAGAAGAGTGGTTGCTGGTGGCTGAGGGTCAGATGGGGTAATAGCGAGTTATTGCTTTTAGGTACAGGGATTCCTTTTGGAGTGATGAAAATGTTCTAAATGGCCGGCGCCGTGGCTCACTTGGCTAATCCTCCGCCTGCAGCGCCGGCACCCTGGGTTCTAGTCCTGGTTGGGGCGCCAGTTCTGTCCCGGTTGCCCCTCTTCCAGGCCAGCTCTCTGCTGTGGCCAGGGAGTGCAGTGGAGGATGGCCCAAGTGCTTGGGCCCTGCACCCCATGGGAGACCAGGAGAAGCACCTGGCTCCTGCCTTTGAATCAGTGTGGTGCGCCGGCCTCAGCGCGACAGCCGTGGCAGCCATTGAGGGGTGAACCAACGGTAAAAGGAAGACCTTTCTCTCTGTCTCTCTCTCTCACTGTCCACTCTGCCTGTCAAACAAAAAAACAAAACAAAACAAAAAGCCCGAAAATGTTCTAAACGATATGGTGCTCGCGATCTCACAGTCTCACGAATGTGAGACTTATTTTATGTGAACTACACCTCAAAAAACCTTGCCATAGATATTCCATAAAGTGAATACCCAGCATACAGATAAACTATATTATTATTCAAACTAGGAAATTGGCAAATTTTTAAAAAAGATTTATTTGTTTATTTGAGAGTCAGAGATACACAGAGAGAGGAGAGGCAGAGAGAGAGAAGTCTTCCAGCCACTGGTTCACTCCCCAATTGGCCGCAATCACTAGAGCTGCAGGGATCTGAAGCCAGGAGCCAGGAGCTTCTTCCAAGTCTCCCACGTGGGTGGAGGAGATTTGGGCCATCTTCTACTGCCTTTCCAGGCCGCAGCAGAGAGCTGGATCGGAAGTGGAGCAGCCGGGACTTGTACCGGCACCCATAAGGGATGCTGGCATTGCAGGCAGCGGCTCTATCCACTACGCCACAGTGCCAGCCCCGAATTTTTTTATTGGAGATTTTGCAAGGTGGAAAAGTTGCAGACCAGGGGAGGTGTTCCTTGGTGGGCACATGGTCAGGAGCAGAGCTCTCTGGAGAGTAGCTGAGGACAAATGAGCCCTTGAGACTTGGCCTGACGCCCCTGCCTGCCCTGGGGCTGAGCTTGGCCCCTGGAGTCAGGGGAACTCATCTCCTCCCTCTATTCTATCTCTTTGTCTTCCCATACAAGTCACTCTAGACGTGCCTTCCGTGAGTTCCTTGGGGTGGACACAGTGGCCTGGACAAGTTTAGTGGAGGGGAAGCCACAATTGGGAGAGAAAATAATGGGACCTTTCCAGCAGGAGCCAGCTGTGAGCTTTAAGCAAGGAAAATGATGATGAGATTGAACTCAGTGGGAAGGGAGGGGCTCTTTTCTTTCTCTGGGCTCCGTAATCAATCGGAGACCTTTAGAACTCTAAATTAGAAAGCAATGTTGAGGGGCCAGCACAGTGGCATAGTAGGCTATGCTGGTTCATGTCCTGGCTGCTCCACTTGTGATCCAGCTCCTTGCTAACGTACCTGGGAAGGCAGCGGAGGATGGTCCAAGTGCTTGCGCCCCTGCACCCACGTGGGAGATCCCTAAGAAGCTCCTGGCTCCTGGCTTCAGCCAGGCCCAGCTCGGGCTGTTGTGGCCATTTGGGGAGCAAGCCAGTGGATGGAGAAGCTTTCTCTCTGTCTCTCCCTCTCTCTGTTTGTAACTCTACCTTTCAAATAAATAAATAAAATCTCCTTTAAAAAGAAGCAATGTTGACAGAAGCTTGGTCCTGGGTGTGATCTCTGTGCCAGCCAGGCCATCAGCTCTGTCCCTTCAATTTGGTTCCCCAAAGTTCGTACCCTGGCAGTGTAGTGCCCTGGCACCCAACTGACCAGGATGCTACTTCTGGCTCTGTTAGTGATTTCCTGAGTCCCCTCCCTCTATATTGCCCTCCGTTTCCTCGTCTTGAAAAACATTGATGTAAAAGGCCTGGTTTTCAACATGACCTTGGCTTTCAGGATGAGGCCTGATTTTATGATAAGTTAGTTTTCAGGATAAGTGCACGATATCCCGCAGTAATTAGTGGCAGCTGAATCATTTCATTTTTTTTTTTTTTTTGGCCTGGCAACTATCTACAACAACTGACAAGGCTGAATGGTACAGAAGGCAACCATGACTCCTCCTGAGAAGCAAGCTTTCTATAGGATTGAGCTACGTTATTCCCACAGTGTGCTCCCTAAGGGACACCGATGAAGTCCCACAAAGTGACGTGACCTGCCCCTTGAGGCCTAAAAGACTACTTCACCCAGTAGGTGAAGGGCTCACAGGTCTCCCAGCAGTGGCTCTATATGCCCTGAGCAGTCCAGACTTCCCCGCCCAGCCACACCTGTGACTAACATGACCCCCGCAGGTGAAAGACACACCTCAACCACCAATTGATGGTCAATGAGGGGCATCCTCCACCTTCAAACCAGGATCACCAGTTGGAGTGAGAAAAATAGGACTGGCAGAAAGGAAAAGGAGAATGCCCACTTTCCTAGACGGCATTGACGCTGGGGGGACAGTGGGGGATGTGAGTCCTTTTTTTCCTCTGGGACCTCAAGGAAATTGTGGCATCATTGGAAAAATATCTACTCTGAAAGCTTGTTTTGAGTGTTGCCTGTGTTCTCTGCAAAGTATTTCCTTTCTGTACTCTCTTTAATACGAATAAAATATTTGTTAAGCAAAATCAGTTTATTCGGGCTCTAGCTGGAGGAATAGACCCAAAGAAGTAGCAGGTCTGTACAGTGCCAGGGCCAGAGCATTAAAGGAGGAACATGTAGGGGTCCTGGTGATCATGGAAGTTGACAGTTGAGTGGAGAGCCTCAAGGGAAAGAACCCAAAGACACTGAGCACTGAGTCCACCAATGCGCACAGCCCCCTCTTTGCTTCTTAGCAGATCAGCTTGTAGCCTCTTCTGCTGGCCTCCAACCCTGCAGGGCTCCAGAGCTGCGTTTTATTAAAATCTCCTTGCTCTCTCCAGCGTCTTCCCGCCTTCTTTAACTATCAAGTTCTTCGCAAAGCCGAGGGAGGATTATCTTCCTGTATGGAGTCAGACTTCCATAATGAAGCCAATCTCTCTCTCTCTCTCTCTCTCTCTCTCTCTCTCTCTCCCTCCCTCCCTCCCCTCTCTCTCCCTCCCTCTCTCAAATCTGTGTTTATGCTCATGGCTGTATTTCTTTGAAATAATTATCCTTTGCCTTCAAATAATTCTGTACTATTAATTCAAGCATTTCAGCGTTGTCCCCAATTGAAGTTCTCTCTTCCTGCCTACCAACCCTCTCTGAACATATTCCTAGGCCTTGCCACCATGTAAACCTGTAATCTTTTATGCCACTATCTATATTGGTTTATAAAACAGAAGTATGCAATGCATTGGAAAGAAAAATGGCACCTGTCAAATACCAAACCCTATGAAATGCCTGTGCAATTTCACTTTTCACCTAGTAAATATCCAATTATTTTCCAGAATAGCTCTTTCCAGAATTCAAATCTGTTTCCATTAATATTAAAAGTTTAGAGGTCTGGGAGAACAGGAAGGGGCTGATTAAAAGCAGACAGGGTTCATTATCTGGTTAATCACAATCCAGTATTTCCCACCACCATTTACCCCCTCCCCATCATAATGTCCAGCCTCTGAAAATGTCACACAAAAATTCTGCAAATAAAAACTTATCCTATAACATCTCAAGAGTGGAGCTCTGTTTTGGAGGGTTTAGGGTGAGTATCATTATAAAAGAAGCTTATTTCATCCGATTTCAGCCAAGGAAGGAAAGCTCTTACAAAGTGTTGCTTATCATTCCACTGCACAGAGTGGATGCCCAGTGAGCTTGTCATAGCCAGTTTCTGCTTGAATATGAATCATAGGATATTAAAGGTTCAAAGTGTGCCGTGGAGATCGCCTGCTCATTTAGTAGATGGGGAAACTGAGATGGAGAGAGAGGAAGGGATTTGCTGAAAGTGAACCCCCAGCCAGTGGCAGAGCTGGAAGTAGGACCCATATCATTGCAGGCATAGCTGGTGTGTGGGAAAAGTGCCGACAGGGCCTGAATTGAATGAATTGCAGTCATTTCTCAATCCACTACATCTCCACGGGCCACATATTAATGGCTCATCTTTTATTGCTCCCCTGAGAACTGACTCAAAGGCAAAGCTAAAATGCTTATTTTAATGCAAAGCACATTAGGAGGCCAGAAGGCAGAAAGAAGTGGTGGCTGCACTTGGCTGGGAAGGCTTTGCTCTAGGCCTTGGGAGTCCGCTCATTCAAACATTCCAGGTGCCAGTGCCAAGGGGAAACCAAGGAACAGGCTGAGCCCTGGCTATGGCAGTATCTGCTCCTTCCTGGAGTCCAAGTGTGACAAGCCAGGCAAGAAGAGTTATGTGACACGCCCTTGGGAGATGAGGAGTGGCACTCTCAGCTCCCTGAGGTTCCCCAGAAGTCTTTTAGAGATTGAAAGGTCTCCAAAGTGGAGCAAAAACGCAAGGCTTGGTGGAAAGAAAAAAAAAAAGAGGCATGTGTTTCTTTTTCTCCAGCACAATTTGAAAAAGTATAAAAAATAGAGGACACAAGGGATCTGGCTCACAAAGCACCAGCCAGTGCCTTTCCTACATACAGGTGACCTCAAGAGTGTCCCTTCTCCACCCAAATCTACACAAAACCATTTCCTAGACCCTTCATACATTGCTGATGACAATGTCCAATAGAAATAGCAGTCTTTCCTCAAGAGCTTTGACCTAGAGTTACCATATGATTCACCCAATCCACTCCTAAGTACATACCCAAAAGAACTGAAAGCAGAGGCTTGAAAAATATTTGTGCACTCACGTTTATTGCAGCATTATTCACAATAGCCCAAATATGTAAACAACCCAACTGTCCATCAACTGATGAATGAATAAAGAAAAAGTGGTGAGATTGGCACTGTGGCATGGTAGCTTAAGCCTTTGCCTGCAGTGTCAGCATCCCATATGGGTACCAGTTTGAGTTCTGATTGCTCCACTTCTGATCCAGCTCCATGCTGATGCCCTGGGAAAGCAGTAGAAGATGACCCAAGTGCTTGGGCCCGTGCAGCCACGAGGGACACCCAGAGGAGGCTCCTGGCTCCTGACTTTGGCCTGACCCAGCCCCAGCTGTTGCAGCCATCTGGGGAGTGAATCAGCAAATGGAAGACCTCTCTCTCTCTGTCTCTCCATCTCTCTCTAACTCTACCTTCCAAATAAATGAGTAAATCTTAAAAAAAAGAAAAAGTGGTACAGCCATACAATGGTATATATTTGGCCATAAAAAATAAACAAAGGACTGATAAATGATGTAGCATGAATGGTCTCTGGAAATGTTACACCAATAACAGAAGTTATCACAGCACATAAATCCATAGAAACAGAAAATTAGAATTTTCCAGGGGCGAGGAGCCTGGAAGACTGGGAAGTGATTGCTAATGGGTGTGGGGGTTCCTTTTGGAGTGATGGAAAAGTACTGGAACCACATAGTGTTGATAGCATCACACATTGTAGATGTAATTAGCTCCATTGAATTGTTCACTTTAAAATGATTTAGGTGTAGGCCGGCGCCTCGGCTCGCTAGGCTAATCCTCCGCCTTGCGGTGCCGGCACACGGGGTTCTAGTCCCGGTTGGGGCACCGGATTCTGTCCTGGTTGCCCCTCTTCCAGGCTAGCTCTCTGCTATGGCCCAGGAGTGCAGTGGAGGATGGCCCAAGTCCTTGGGCCCTGCACCCCATGGGAGACCAGGAGAAGCACCTGGCTCCCGGCTTCGGATCAGCGCGGTGTGCCGGCCGCAGCGCGCCGGCCGCGGTGGCCATTGGAGGGTGAACCAACGGCAAAGGAAGACCTTTCTTTCTGTCTCTCTCTCTCTCTCTCTCTCACTGTCCACTCTGCCTGTAAAAAATTTTAAAAAAATGATTTAGGTGTAAACTTTATGTTATATGTGTTTTGCCACCAAAAAATAATCCCTAAAACCTATCCCTTAGAAATTGAAACAGCAGAGATCTATAGAAGGCATATCTACTATGATTGTTCATTAGAATAACCTAGGCAGCTTTTAAAACAACTGATGTGGGGTGGTATTGTGGCATAGAGGGTTAACTCACTGCCTTGCTACACCAGTATCAAATCAGTTGGTGCTCTTGAGGGGGGTGGGGAGAGAGAGAGAGAGAGAGAGAGGAGAGAGAGAGATCCTCCAACTGCTGTCCCACTCCCCAAATTGCTGTAAAGACCAGGGCTACACCAAGCTGAAGCCAGGAATCAGCTTTAACCACATGGGGTCAGAGGCCCAAGGACTTGAGCCATTCTCCATTGCCTTCCTAGGTACACCAGCAGGGAGCCAGATAGGAAGCAGAGCAGCCAGACCCAAATCAGTGCCTATATGGGATGCTGGCTCTGTAGAAGGAGGCTTAACCCATTATACCACAATACTGGTCCCCAAATAAATAAATCTTAAAAACAAAAACAAGGGCTGGTATTGTGTTACAGCATGTTCTACCACCAGCAAATACCGACATCATGTATGGGCACTGGTTTGAGTCCCAGCTATTCCACTTTCAATCCAGCTCCCTGCTAACACAGCTAGGGAAGCAGAAGAAGATGGCCCAAGTCCCTGGGCCCCTGTACCCACATGGGAGACCTGGATGGAGTTCTAGTCTCCTGGCTCAGCCTGGCCCAACCCTGGTCATTGCAGCCATTTGGGGAGTGAACCAGCAGATGGAAGATGTCTCTTTCTCTTTTTCTTTCTCTCTCTTTCTCTTTTTCTTTTACTCTTTCTCTTTCTCTGTCTCTGTTTCTGTCTCTCTCTGTTTATCTCGGTCCCCACTGCCTCCTCCCATAACTCTGCCTTTCAAATAAAAATAAAATAAATAAATCTTAAAAAAAGAAACAATGACTAATGACCCAGGGATCCAACCAGAGATTGTGGTTTAACAACCATTGCTACTTTTAAAGGATTTACAGGTGATTATGGTCAGAGTCCAGCTGAGATACTTAGGTAAATTCTAACATCAAGAGATGCCAGTCTAGGAATGTTGTGGCATGTGGAAAAGTCATTTTCTTTAGCCTGCCCTCTTTCTTCTTTTTTTCGTTTAATTTTTAAAAGTTGTGGTGAAATATACATAGTATCTAATTTATCATTTTAAGTGTACAGATAGCAGGCATTTAGTACATTGATACTGCTGTGTAACCATCTACCCCTTTACAGCCAAAGAATATTGTTCATGGTGCAAAACAAACTCTGTATCCATTCAGCCATGACTCCCCATGCCCCCATTCTCAGCCCCTTGGAGCCACCAGTCCCCTTTATATCTATGAATTTGAGTACTCTAGGCACTTCATATGAATAGAATCATACAGTATCTGTTTTTTTGTGACTGCATTATTTTATATAGCATAATGTCCTTTAGGTCCGTCCATGTTGTATCCCTATGCCACAGTTTCATTCCTTCTTAAGACTAAATAATACTCCATTGTTTTATATACCACATATTGTTTATCCATTCACTATCATTGGACATTTGCATATCTTTCAGTTCTTGGTTATTGTGAATGATGATGTTCTGAATGTGGAATTTAGAAATATCTATTCCAGTCTCTGCTGTCAATTGTTTGGGGTACATATCCAGAAGTGGAATTTATGGATTATGTGGTAAATCAATTTTAAGTTTTTTGAGGAATCATGACTGGTTTTTTGCAGCAGCTATACCAGTTTTCATTCCCACTACCAATACACAAGGCTTCTGATATCTCTGTCTCCTTGCCAACACTTACTATTTTCTGATTATTTGTTTAAATATTAGTCATGCTAATGGGTGTGAAATGGTATCTTGTGATCGTCTGCCTTCTATTACGGGTATCCTGGTCTTGATGTCACACTGATTACGCTAGTGTCTTCTCTTAGATTTCACTTCAGATAGGTCAGCGTTTGATTGGAAAGATGCTTTGCAGATTGTGCCTGAAGAAAGCAACAGCTACCTGTGTTGCCCACAGATGCACTTTGGTACAACTTTTTCATGTTAATGAACCAAGATCTGCCCACCTAGGTTCTGACCCAGTTCCTTCCTTCCTTCCTTCCTTCCTTCCTTCCTTCCTTTCTTCTTTCTTTCTTTCTTTCTTTCTTTCTTTCTTTCTTTCTTTCTTTCTTCTTTTTTTTGACAGGCAGAGTTAGACAGGGAGAGAGAGAGACAGAGAGAAAGGTCTTCCTTCAGTTGGTTCACCCCTCAAATGGCTACTACGGCTGGTGCGCAGCACCAATCTGAAGCCAGGAGCCAGGTGCTTCCTCCTGGTCTCCCATGTTGGTGCAGGGTCCAAGGACCTGGGCCATCCTCCACTGCCCTCCCTGGCCACAGCAGAGAGCTGGACTGCAAGAGGAGCAACCGGCACAGAATCCGGCACCACAACCGGGACTACAACCTGGGGTGCCAGTGCCGCAGGCGGAGGATTAGCCTAGTGAGCCACTGCACTGGCCCCCAGTTTCTTTTTTTAAAAAAGATTTATTTTACTTATTTGAAAGACAGAGTTACAGAGAGAAGTAGAGACACAGAGAGAGGTCTTCCATCCAATGATTCACTTCCCAGAAGGCCACAATGGCCGGAATTGAGCCAATCTGAAGCCAGGAGCCAGGAGCCAGGAGCTTCTTCTAGGTCTCCCATGTGGGTACAAGGACCCAAGGACTTGGGCCATCTTCTAACTGCTTTCCCGGGCCATAGCAGAGGGCTGGATCGGAACTGGAGCAGCTGGGACTAGAACTGGTGCCCATATGGGATGCCAGCGCTTCAGGGGGCTTTAACCAACTGCACCACAGTGCCAGCCCCTATGACCCAGTTTCTTACCATACCATGACACCCCCATAGCCTCCACCACTGCTTTCTCCTGCTACTTTGGGAAGAAGCAAACTTGTTCATCTTGCTTCCAACTAGTAAGTGGTGGCTGAGTGGACACACGCTGTCTGCCAGCTTGGAGCCACCAGCCATCCTAAGGAGACCGATGAAGGGCCAATGTGCAGGCCTCTGCAGATCATTTCTTCCCAGCAATTGTCCAGCAAAGAGAAGCAGGATGTTGGCTTCCTACAAAAATTCATTCTTCCTTTGCTGATCAAGAAATCCCATCTGGAGAAATCCAGTTTTCTTCTCTCTACCCAGAGGCTTCCCAAGAAGATGGAGTGAAGATGAGAAAAAGTAGAGCATCATTCATTCATGGAGTCACGGGACAATCAATAGCCCAAAGCCACAGCTTACACCTGACTTTGGAGGTAACATGCATTGCCAATGAGAAAAAGAATTAAAGAGAGAACAGGAAAAAATGCAGTGGTAACATTGGTGCGGGAGTCAGTGGGAGTCAGCCTCTCTTTCTCTCACTCCTAGTCTAACACTGCCCATCTCCACCTTGAACACTGACAGATGTTGTCTTAGTCATCTCAGGCTGCCATAGCAAGATACCACAGACTGGGTGGTGCTTAACAAATCCCTTCCTCAATTCATTTCTCTTTTCTTGCACTTTACTATAAGTAGTCAGGAGAAACCAAGCCAATTTTTCAATACTTTCCTTGGAAATGTCCTCAAATATCTAATTTTATCACATCCAAGTTCTTCACTCCACAAAACACTAAAACATGGTTCTGCCAAGTTCCTTGCTATCTTTTAAGAAAAACCATCTTTCTTCCAGTTTCCAATAATATGTTTCTCATCTCTGTCTGAGACCTCAGCAAAATTGCCCTTAATGCCCTTGTTCTCAACATATACCTCCAAACTGCAGCCCCTACCCATTATTGTGGTTCCAAAGCCACTTTTCACATATATAGGTATTTTTATGGCAGCACTCCCAACTTCTGTTTTTTTCCAACTTCTTAATACCAAAATCTGTCCCAGTCTTCTTTGGCTGCCCTATCAAGATGCCACAGACTGGTGGCTTGGCTTAACTAATATGCACTTATTTTCTAACAGTACTAGAGACTAGAAAAGGCCAAGACCAAGGTTGTAGCATGGTTTAGTTTCTGGTAAGGGCCCTCTTCCAGTCTTGCAGGTGGTTGCCTTCTCTTTATGTTCTGAGAGAGAGAGAGAGAGAGAGAGAGAGAGAGAGATTGTCTGCTTCTTATAAGGTTATAAAATATCTGATTAGGGCTCTACTCTTATGATCACAGTGAACATTAATTAGCTCCTAAAGACCTGGCCTTTTTAAAAAAGATTTATTTATTTATTTGAAAGTCAGAGTTACATAGAGAGAGGTGAGACAGAGAGGGAGAGGGAGAGGGAGAGGGAGAGGGAGAGGGAGAGGGAGAGGGAGAGGGAGAGGGAGAGAGAGAGAGAGAGAGAGAGAGAGAGAGAGAGAGGTCTTCCATCTGCTGGTTCACTCTCCAGATGGCTGCAATGACCAGAGCTGTGCCAATCCGAAGCCAGGAGCCAGGAGCTTCTTCTAGGTCTCCCACGTGGGTGCAGGGGCCCAAGGACTTGGGCCATCTTCTACTGCTTTCCCAGGCCATAGGAGAGAGCTGGATTGGAAGAGGAGCAGCCAGGACTAGAACCAGCATCCATATGGGATGCCAGCACTTCAGGCCAGAGTGTCAACCCACTGTGCCACAGCACTGGCCCCAAAAGACCTGGTGTTGAGCTGTAGTCACATTTGGGGTTACGGCTTCTGTCCATAGCATCGTCTGCTGATTTATCCTGCAGTACTCTCTGATAACTGCAGACAGGTAGGCTTTGGTGCGCTCATTACACAGTGGCAGAACCTCTCAGAAACTGCACTCAGCATACAACATCCCAGTGGAATAAAAATCTTTCCTCACAGCTAAGCATTGGCATGTTCACCAAGCCTCATCCGGGGTCCTGTCACAAAATCAGTTTGGCCTGGGTGTTGCTAGAATCAAGATTTTTCACATAGCTTACAGAGTTGTCAGTTATGATCTAAAACAGAGGCCAGCAAACTTTTTCTGTTAAGGGCCAGATAGTAAAAATGGAAGGCTTTGCACACCAGATGATCTTTGTCTCAATTACTCAGCTCTTCTAGCAGAGCACAAAAGCTATGATAGACAATACATGAACAAATGAGTGTACTTTTGTTCCAATAAAACTTTATTTACAAAGGCAAGCAGGTCATTTGTGTACCACAGTTTCCCAGCCACTCCAGGATTAGAAAAGAAAATGTAGAGTGACATCGGCAAGACAGTAGACCAGGAAACCCCAGCCCTCATTGTCCCACAAAATCAATAAATGATTTAACAACAACCAGCCAAGAAAATAGCTCTAGGTGAACTCTGGAACAATTTAGAAGGTGCAACAACTCAGTGGAGAAAAAAAAAAAAAAACCCTGAAGGTAACTACATAGAAAAGCATAGGAAGTATTTTATCTGTGTTAACCCGTTTCCCAGCGTGGCACAGTTTGGTGCCAAGAAGGATTCCCTCAACTGCAAACTACCTGCTAGGGGAGACACAGAGCAAGAGGATTCCAATAGCCTTTGTCATCAAAGACCCCGGTAGCCCTTGCTGTTGCCATGGATACTCATATCTTTTGCGTGCAAGGATCTATGGTGTTTGGTGATGCTGACCCTACATGACTGAGCAACCAAGACTCCATGCCATTGCACCCTTGCCAGAGCAGAAAACCTCTGCACCCCTTTGCTCACCTCTGCTCTTGGCACCAAGGTGCACAAGCCTATGCGAGGAACCCCAGAGCTGTCCCCATTGCATTCATGCCCCTGCCTCAGTATTAGAAGACATGCTTCAGGGCGTCCTTCAGTTGAAAGAAAATCACACCAAACAGCAAGGCAAGAGCATAAATCTCACCAGTAAAGGCAAATATGTAGACAAATACAGAATAACATTCTCAACCCTAATCTAAACGTCAAAAGATTAAAACTGGTACCGTATATACAATATAGAAAGAAACAAATTCTGATGGTAAGAACAGAGAGTGGGGTGGGGGAGGGAGTAAAAGTGTGGATATTTTCATGCAATTGAAGTTAAGCTGTTAGAACCTTTAAATAGAGGGTTATAACTACAAGATATTTTATGCATGCCTTGAGCTACTCACAAAGAAAAAATCCTATAATAGATACACAAAAGATAAAAAGAAAAGAATCAAAGCAAATCACTACAAAAGTCATCAAACAGCAAATGAAGACAGCAAGAGAGAGACAAAACAACCGCAAAACAATGAACAAAAGAGCAGTAGTAAGCTGCCACCTATCAATAATTATTTTCAATGAAAATGGATTGAATTCTTCAATCGAACTTACTCCCCATGTAGGATCTCTGTCCTTAATGTGTTGTACAATGTGAATTAATGCTATAACTAGTACTCGAACAGTACTTTAATCTTTGTGTTTCTGTGTGGGTGCAAACTGTTGAAATCTTTACTTAGTATATATTAAATTGATCTTCTGTATATAAAGATAATTGAAAATGAATCTTGATGTGAATAGAATGGGAGAGAGAGTGGGAGATGGGAGGGTTGTGGGTGGGAGGGAAGTTATGGGGGGAAAAAGCCACTGTAATCCAAAAGCTGTACTTTGGAAATTTATATTTATTAAATAAAAGTTAAAAAAAAGAAATGCACAGAATGGCTGAATGGAGACAAAAGAAGAGCCATTGTTGACAGAACTGCAAGAAGAAATTGACAGAAGTATATTAAGAGTAGGGGACTCCAATACCTAATAGGGGCCAGCACCGTGGCTCACTTGGTTAATCCTCCGCCTGTGGCACCAGCATCCCATATGGGTGCCAGGTTCTAGTCCCGGTTGCTCCTCTTCCAGTCCAGCTCTCTGCTGTGGCCCGGGAGGGCAGTGGAGGATGGCCCAAGTCCTTGGGTCCCTGCACCCACATGGGAGACCAGGAGGAAGCACCTGGCTCCTGGCTTTGGATCGGCACAGTGTGCTGGCTGTGGTGTCCATTTGGGAGGTAAGCCAATGTTGGGAAGACCTTTCTCTCTCTCTCACTGTCTAATTCTGCCAGTCTAATTTAAAAAAAAAAAAAGAGTAGGGGACTTCAATACCTAATCGACAATAACAAATAGAACATTCAAACAAAATAAATATACAAATGATTTGAAAAACAACCAGAATCTGACACTGTGGTGCAACAGGTTAAGCTAACACCTGCAGTTCTGATACACCTATTGGATACCAGCTTAAGTCTTTGCTGCTTTGCTTCCAATACAGCTCCTTGCTAATGCGCCTAGGAAAACAGTGGAGAATGGTCCAGGTCCTTGAGCCTCTGCACCCACATGGAAGACCAGTAAGAAGCTCCTGGCTCCTGGCTTCAGCCAGGCCCAGCTCTAGACATTGTGGCCATTTTTGGAGTGAACCAGCTGATAGAAGATTCTCTCTCTCCTCTTTTTTCTCTCTCTCTCTCATTCTGCCTTTTGAAAAAAAAAGAAATAAATGTTAAAAAACCATAAGTCAAATGGACCTAACAAAAATATTGTCTTCAAAGAGTTAATAGAAAATGCATATTGTGAAACATATTATGTGTGGAGTTCAAATTTTTCCCAACATAAAATTAGTTTTAATTCCATTTTCCACAAAGTTTTTGAAGTACCCTCATATGCAGAAGTTTCCATGCCACAGCCTAAGACTATACATTTTCAAGTATCCACAAAACATTCTTTGGGAAAAATCATGTGTTAGGTCACAAAACAAGTCTTAACCAATTTAAGAAGACTGAAATCATTGCAAGTATTTTTCCCAAAACATGATGGAATACTACTAGAAACCAGTAATAGCAAGAAAATAGGAAAGCTCATAAATCCACTGGTACTAAGCAACTCACCTGTGAACAGCCATTGAGTCAAAGAAGAAATTAAAAGGAAATATTAAAAACATCTTAAAACAAATGAAAATACAACATAGTGAAACTTATGAGATGCAGCAAAAGTCAGTAACAGGGGATTTTATAGCAAAACATGCATACATTAAAATAGAAGAAAGTTCTCAAATAAGAACTCTCGTTTTACACTTGAAAGAATTAGGGGAAAAAAAAGGGGGAAACTAAACGTGAAGATAGAACAAAGAAGGAAAGAAAGACTGGAGCGAAAGTGAATGAAGTGGAAGGTAGAAAAGAATAGGAAAAAATCAACAAAAATAAGTGTTGTTTTGAGAAGATAAACAAAATGAACAAAGTATCTTTAGGAAAAAAAGAAGATTCAAACAGAGTTAGAACTGACAAAACAGTCATAACAACAAATTCCTCAGAAATTAAAAAAATCTTAAAGAACTAAATAAAAATAAATAAGCTCTTATAGGGCTGTTATGAGGATATATGTCAATGAACTGGACAACCTAAGAAAATGGATAAATTCTTAGAAACATACAACTAAAAAATTTAAGAAGAAATAGAAAGCCTTAAGTGCCCAATAACAAATAAAGAGCTTGAACTAGTCATTTAAAAATCTGCCACCTCAAAGCAAAGCCAAGAACTAGAATGTTTAAAAGGTAAAATTCTGAGGCCAGTCATAGTAGGTAAGGCTGCCGCTTGTGACCTCAGCATCCCATGTGGACACTGGTTCTTGTCCTGGCTGCTCTACTTCAGTCTACAAGTCTTTTACCTCTTTGATTAAGCTAGTCCAGTATTTTATTCGTGTGAGAGTGTGTGTATGTGCGTGTGTGTGTGTGTGTGTGTGTGTGATTGTGAATGGGATTGTTTTCTCCGTTTTGGGATAGGTAACTGTGTGAGCAGAAAAATATAACTGATTTTTGTATGTTAATTTTGTATCCTGCAAATTTACTGAATTAGTTTACTCTGTTTTTGTTGGCTCTTTAGGGTTTTCTACATATGAGGGTACTTCAAAAAGTTCATGAAAAATGGAATTGAAAGACAAGTTTAAGGGCCCACCCCGTGGTGCAGTAGGTTAATCCTCTACCTGCGGCGCCAGCATCCCATTGGGTGCCAGTTCTAGTCCCGGCTTCTCCTCTTCTGATCTAGCTCTCTGCTGTGGCCTGGGAAAGCAGTAGAAGATGGCCCAAGTCCTTGGGCCCCTGCACCCACATGGGAGACCAGGAGGAAGCACCTGGCTCCTAGCTTTGGATCGGCGCAGCTCTGGCCATTGCGAACATCTGGGGAGAGAACCAACAGAAGGAAGACCTTTCTCTCTGTCTCTCTCTCACTGTCTGTAACTCTGCCTCTCAAATAAATAAATAAAATCTTTTTTTTTTTTGACAGGCAGAGTTAGACAGTGAGAGAGAGAGAGACAGAGAGAAAGGTCTTCCTTCCGTTGGTTCACCCCCCAAATGGCCGCCACGGATGGCGCACTGTGCCAATCCGAAGCCAGGAGCCAGGTGCTTCCTCCTGGTCTCCCATGTGGGTGCAGGGCCCAAGCACTTGGGCCATCCTCCACTGCCTTCCTGGGCCACAGCAGAGAGCTGGACTGGAAGAGGGGCAACTGGGACAGAATCCGGCGCCCCCAACTGGGACTAGAACCTGGTGTGCCAGCGCCGCAAGCGGAGGATTAGCCTAGTGAGCTGCGGCGCCAGCCAGAATAAAAAAAATCTTAAAAAAAAAGAAAGACAAGTTTATTTTGGTGCACGAATTTTTGAAATCCATGTATACTCCTATATTAGCATGTCATCTGCAAACAAAGATAATGTACGTCATTCTGATTTGAATTTTGCCCTTTATTTATTTTTCTTATCTAGTTACTCTGTCTAGGACTTCTAGAACTATGTGAATAGAACTGGCAAGACTAATTATTCTTGGGGCCCGGTGCTGTGGTATAGTGGGTAAAGCCACAGCCTGCAGTGCCAGCATCCCATATGGGCACCCATTCAAGACTAGGCTGCTCCACTTCCAATCCAGCTCTCTGCTACGGCCTGGGAAAGCAGTGGAGGATGGCCCAAGTCCTTGGGTCCCTGCACCCATATGGGAGACCCGGAGGAAGCTCTTGACTCCTGGCTTCAGGTTGGCTCAACTCCGGCCATTGAGGCCATTTGGGGAGTGAACCAGCAGATGGAAGACCTCCTCTCTCTCTCTGCCTCTGCTTCTTTGTAACTGTGCCTTTCAAATAAATAAATAAATCTGTTTTTGTTTTAAAAAAGAGAGTAATTATCATTGCCTTGTATTGGCTCTTAGTGGGAACACTTTCAGTTTTTCTTAATTGATTATGATTTCACTTGTGAGATTTCCATAGATGGTTTTGTTGTATTAAGTTCCTTCTGTACCTATTTTGTTGAATGTTGTAATTATGTTGAATTCACTCAAATGCTTTTTCATATTCTAGTGAAATGGTAATGTGGTTTTGTTTTCATTTTGTTAGTGTGGCATACTACATTGATTGATTTGGACATGTTGAACCATCATTGCATTCCACGATCCTGGCATCCTACTTGATCATGGTGAGTGATCTTTTTAATGTGTTGTTGAATTTGCTAATATTTTATTGAAGATTTTTGCTTGTGTGTTCATCAGAAATACCAATCTGAGTTTTCTTCACTTGTGGTATCTTTGACTCTAGTATCAGGATGAAATTGGTCTCATAAAATGAACTTGGAAGTGTTTCCATGCGTTTTTGAAACATTTAACAAAAATTGGTATTGCTCCTTCTTTGAATATTTTTACCATTTTACTTTTTTATTAAAAAATGTGTTTATTTGAAAGAGTGAGATAGAGATAGAGATAGAGATGATAGAGAGAGAGAGAGAGAGAGAGAGAGAGAGAGAGAGATTCCATCCACTGGTTCACTTCCCAAATGATCACAACAGCTGGGGCAGGGCCAGGCTGAAGCCAGGAGCCAAGAACTTCTCCTGGGTCTCCTACATGGGTGCAGGGGCCCAAGGACTTGGGCCATCTTCTGCTGCTTTCCCAGGCCATAGCAGAGAGCTGTATTGGAAGTGGAGTGGCCAGGACCCAAACAGGCGCCCATATCAGATGCCAGCACTGCAGGTGGCAGTTTAACCATTATGCCACAACTCCGACCCCCAAAATTCTAAATTCTAATTGAAGGACGAAAGACCTCAAATAGCCAAGGCAGTCTTCAATGAGAAGAGAGCTGGAGGCACCATACTTTCTGATTTGAAATTATAACATACAGCTACAGTAAACAAAATACTGTAATATGGATGTGAAAACAGAGACAAATGGAACAGAATACAGAGCCCAGAAATAAATTCATGCGTGTACAATCAACAGATCTTTGACAAGGGTACCAAGAACACACCAAGTGAAAATGAAAGTCTTGTCAGTAAGTGGTGTTGGGGAAAGTGGATATCCATATGCAGAAGAATGAAATTGAACTGCTACGTAACACAATATTTTAAGGAAAAAAAACCTCAAATGGATTAAATGCTTAAACTTAGAACTGAAACTGTGAAAAGACTAGAAGAAAAGGTAGGAGAAAGTTTCTTGATGTTGGTATGAGCAAAAATTTTGTTTTTAAATACAGTATCAAAAGCACGGGCTACAAAAGCCAGAATAGACAAGAGGGACTACATCAATCTAAAAATCTTCTGAACAGCAAAGGAAACCATCAATAGAGTGAAAAAGGCACCTATGGAATAGAAGAGAATGCACGCATACCATATGCATATTCAATAAGGTGTTCATATCTGAAATATATAAGGAGCTTTTACAACTCAATAAGAAAAGTAACAAATAATTTAATATTTTTGAAAAATAATGGGCAAAGGATCTGAATAAGCATTTCTCCACAGGAGATAAACAAATGACCAATAGATAAGCAAACATGTGCTCAACATCCATGATAAGCAGGGAAGCACAAGTTGAAACTGCGAAGACATATCACTCCACACTTGTTGGAACAGTTGTTAGCTAAAATACAAAAGATAGAGAGTTTTGGAAAGTTTGTGGAGAACAGGAAACCCTTGCACGCTGTTGGTGGGAATGCAAATTGGTGCAGCTATTCTGAGAAACAACATGGATATTTTTCAAAAAATTAAAAATGCATCTATCCTATGATCCAGCAATCCCACTTCTGGGTATATACCCAAAGGAAATGAAATCAATACCTCTAAGAGATACCTGCACTCCATGTTTATTGCAGCCTTATTCACAACAGCCAAGTAGTGCAAACACATAAAGTGTGCATCAATAGATTAATGGATGAAGAAAACACCATGCACACATAGACACACACACACACACGCACACTGGTATATGATTCAGCT
Source organism: Lepus europaeus (assembly GCF_033115175.1). Classification (NCBI taxonomy): domain Eukaryota; kingdom Metazoa; phylum Chordata; class Mammalia; order Lagomorpha; family Leporidae; genus Lepus; species Lepus europaeus. The sequence continues at coordinate 23,047,062 of NC_084850.1, read as the reverse complement.
TTAGAAAGAAAGGAAATCCTGCCATTTGTGACAACATGGATGAACCTGGAAGTGAAACGGTCCAGATACAAATGACTAACACTATATCACTATCGGATGAAAAATGTTAAAAATAGTCAACCTCGTAGATTCAGAGAGCAGAGTGGGGGTTGCCAGCAGCTGGGGGCTGGAAATTGAGGATATGTCAGTGAAAGGATTCAGAGTTTTAGTTGTACAAGACGAGTAAGTTCTAGAGCTCCAACATACAGCAGTGCAATCCTAGTCATTAATCACACTGTGTTGTATCCTTGAAATTTGCTAACAGGGTAGAGTTTATGTGTTTTTATCATGCAAAAAGAATAAGATGAGAGCAGTATGTTTTAAAATAAATACAATAGGGGCAGGCTTCGTGTTGCAGCGGGATAAGTTGCTGCTTGGGATACCTGCATCTCATATTGGAGTGCTCTTAAAGGGTATGATTCAGGCAGAGGCACAGCTGGAAGAGGCATAAGGACAGTCCTGGCCTTATCAGGACAAGCTACATAATTTGGGAGGCTCAATTAGAAGTACAAATGTTGAGACCCTCATTTAAATTTTTAAAGAATTTTAAGGCAATGAAAATGAGGCACTAAAACTAACTCTGGGCCTCTCTGAGGCTGAGAGCCTGTGAGACTGGATGAGTGCCCCGCCCCTGAGGCCAGCTGGGGACCTCAACAGTGGCACTGCAAGTGTTGCATGACACAAGAGCCCTCCAAAGACGGCCTGGTCCCTGTGGGTTTGCTTTTGTCACGGTATGAGTGAAGCTTTTCAGCCCTTGTTGACCTGTCCTATGGCACAGAACTGCAACAGGACATGGGGATGCCGACATTACCAGGAGTCAGTGCCAGGGCTCAGCAGAGGCAAGGTGCATGGCCTAGTAGATCAGAGTGGGGCCTAGCAAGCAGGCAGATTCCAAGTCCTTGCTGTGTGACTTGGGGAAAGTTCCTATACCTCCCTGTGCTTTGGTATCTTCATATAGAAAAGCTTGAAACTTGTACATGCTCAATAAAGACTTGCCTCTTCATTGGCATAAGAGTTTGAGCATGACATGCTTACTAATTTAGCTTTTGTTTTGTTTAGTATGTGCCATTTTCAGTTGCTCTTCAGAGGCGGTCGCTGTTGTAGCCTTCAACATCAGCATCCTATATGGACACCGGTTCAAGTCCTGGTTGCTCCACTTCTGATCCAGCTCCCTGCTGATGGCCTGGGAAAAGCAGAAGATAGCCCAAGTGCTTGGGCCCTTGCACCCACATGGGAGACCCGAACGAAGTTCCTGGCTTCAGCCTGGCCCAGCCCCAGCTATTGTGACCATTTTGGGAGTGAACCAGCAGATGGAAGATTTCTCTCTCTCTCACTGTCTCTCTGTAACTCTGACTTTCAAATAAACAAATACATCTTAATACAATTTCTCTTCAGAGAAATTGCAAGACTTCCCAAGAATCCACAGGGTTCAAACAGAATGCAAGTTGTTAAAACCCTCTTAGCTTTTCAGAGCCCATGAGGGAGAGCAAAGGACAGTCTGCGGGGTGTCTCCCGTTCTGGGCCCCTCCGGCCAGGCCCCTGTCCGCGGTACTGTTTGTTTTTTTTTTTTTTTTATGAGATTCCTGAGCTCCCCTTGGGGATATCAAAGAACATGCCCAAGGCCCGGCCAGTGTCTGGGCTTCACAGGGTGTGTGTGTGTGTGTGTGTGTGTGTGTAAAATCTGACACTAAGGAAAATAACCTGTTCTGAAGCAGGAGAGAGATGATGAGGGCTGTTTCCAACCATCTGAAGAGTCATCCATGGATTTCTTCTATCTCATCATCTTCAGAATCAGCCTTTAAGGCATTCAGATCTGGCTAAAAAGCCCATGAAAGTTTCTCAGGCATGGAAAGCCAAGACACTGTGGCAAAAAATGACCTACATGAAAGATCTCTGTGAGTGAGATCCCAGCGGAAAGAACGGGCCATCAAAGAAGGAGGTACCTTTCTCTAAAAAGAGGAGAGAACTTCCACTTTGAATATGGCCTTGTCTAAATATGATCAGAGTTGGTGAACTCAAAAGGCTTCCATAGCCTTGGCAGCTCATGACGAGAGTCTTGGGTGATTACTGACGCCATAAATAAGAGTGTCAATTGTTAAATCAACAACAGGAGTCACTGTGCACTTACTCCCCATGTGGGACCTCTGTCCTTAATGTGTTGTACTATGTGAATTAACGGCATAACTAGTACTCAAACAGTACTCTATACTTTGTGTGTCTGTGTGGGTGCAAACTGTTGAAATCTTTACTTAGTATATACTAAACTGATCTTCTGTATATAAAGATAATTGAAAATGAATCTTGATGTGAATGAGATGGGAGAGGAGTGGGAGATGGGATGGTTGCGGGTGGGGGGGAGGTTATGGGGGGAAATAGCTGCTATAATCCAAAAGTTGTACTTTAGAAATTTGTATTTATTAAATAAAAGTTGAAAAAAAAAGAGCCATCCATGGAAGAAAGCACAAACTTGATCTTTGGGACTCCAGAGGAAAGAATTGGGAGCAGCAGGCAAAAGTGACACAAATACCAATTCCAGTTCACTTTCAGAAAGGCCTTGCTATGGATGAAAGTGGTTGATGGGGCCAACACTGTGGCCTAGCAGGTTAAAGCCACTGCTTGCAGTGCCGGCATCCCATAAGGGCGCTGGTTTGGGACCGGCTGCTCCACTTCCAATCCAGCTCTCTGCCGTGGCCTGGGAAAGCAGTGGAGGATGGCCCAAGTCCTTGGGCCCCTGCACCCATGTGGGAGACCCGGAGGAAGCTCCTGGCTCCTGGCTTCGGATCGGTGCAGCTCCGGCCATTGTGGCCATCTGGGGAGTGAACCATCAGATGGAAGACCTCTCTCTCTCTCTCTCTCTCTCTCTCTCTCTCTCTCTCTCTCCCTCTGTCTCTCTGTAACTCTGACTTTTAAATAAATAAGTAAATAAATAAATAAATAAATAAATCTTTTTTATAAAAAAGATTAGAGGATCCTCTCCTCATCCTATGATACAATATAATATTTTTAAAAAAGAAAGTGGTTTAACAAAGGGAGGGGCTGTTCAGGCACTGGTTAGCTCTGGAAGCAGGTTACCATCAAGCAGAGGCCACATGCCTCTCCTCTAGGATGCTACCACGAGTTTTGTTGGCCAGATGGACAGTTGAGACAGACAGTCTCTCCAAAGATCTCTTCTAACCCCATTGGATTCCCTAGGAATGTACAGGACATCATTCAGTTTAATTAGGCTCAATCTCAAAGGGCCTCAAATCACGTTACAGAATGAAAAATAAAATCTGACCAGTTTCATGGTGTGCCACTTTGGGATTCTGCGCCTGTAGTTCCTTAGCAAACTCAAGCCCATTTTGCACATCTCTTTTCTGTCATCTGACATTGTAAGCAAAGCAGGATTCTCTACCAATTGTGAAACAAAGGCACTCAGAAGGGGTGGCTTTAGCGGAACACCACGTTTTTCCTCGCAGCCCCACTCCAGTGCCAGCCTGCACAATGCAAACCATGCTCTATTGCTCTGGGATAGGAGAGGCTCACTGGACCAATTTGAAAATCCTCTCACTGTATTGAGATGAGTAGAAAACAGAATGTGAAGTTTCCGAGTTCAAAGTCTATTTCCTACAAGGAAAATGAGACATCTGGTTCGTAGTTAAATAAGATGGATCCTAAGGGATCTTTACCAATGAATTGCTTTTCTAAATTTGCCTTTTAGTAACGTCAACATGCATGCTTAGGAAACATATGAGTTGAATGTACACAAACCTGAGGATACTGTTGGACTGGTAAATAGTGAAGGAGCCTTATGATAGTAGGGTAGGAGGGATTTTCAAAAGGTTGACAGTCTATATTCTGTGTTCCTCTTTCCCTCATTGTTTTGCCTCCATTAAGGAAGAAACATGAAGTGAGGTTCTATTATAGTCTCACCACCTGTTGTTTTGGGTGAGAGTTAAGACAAAGCAGGCCAATAATGAGTCGGCTTTCAACTAGATAGTCACGTTATTCTGCAAAAGTGATCCTATGGGCTAGCACTGATCTGATGACATGAAACTATGAGGAACATCAAGAGGCAAATGCATTAATTGTGAGCTCCATTGCCTTCTGGGAAATGGAGCACGTTTCCATGGTACACATTGACTATTACAAAGTGGGGCAGGGGCAGGAAGGGTGAGTGTGGGAGGTATACAAATCACATAGACAGAAACTGTACAGTTGAAGTGGCTTGCCATTAATCGTATTTTCTGATTATTCTTTTGTGAATAATCCATTTTTTGCATTCAGCTGAACTAGAACCAAGAAGCACCTCTGTCAGAGACCTTTGAAGTACTGGTTCAGTCTCTCTGAGCACGTGTGTGTGTGTGTGTGTGTTGGTTGATCACTCATCAATGGACGTTTATAAACAACACCCTTTCCTGGCCATCAGTGGTCAGTGTTGAAGTCAGACTTTGTGTCAGTTCACTCACAAAGAGGCTCATGGAAACCCAAATCCAGGCTGGTTACACAGAAGCAGGCTTAAGAGAAATCAAATATTTTCTCCATACTTCAAACCTGCAGAAAGCAGACTGGCTTTGAGAATCCAGGAGGACTGAAAGGTTCGATAAGAAAATTTGATTAGAAATATAATGAGTTATAGCTGTTTCTGAACAACACTCGAGCAGCTGGAAAGTGTGGAGCACAGGTTTGTTTTTGTTTTTTTTTTTTTTTTTTTTTGACAGGCAGAGTGGACAGTGAGAGAGAGAGAGAGAGAGAGAGAGAGAGAGAAAGGTCTTCCTTTGCTGTTGGTTCACCCTCCAATGGCCGCTGCGGCCGGCACACCACGCTGATCCGAAGCCAGGAGCCAGGTGCTTCTCCTGGTCTCCCACGCGGGTGCAGGGCCCAAGGACTTGGGCCATCCTCCACTGCACTCCGGGGCCACAGCAGAGAGCTGGCCTGGAAGAGGGGCAACCAGGACAGAATTCGGCGCCCCCACCGGGACTAGAACCCGGTGTGCTGGCACCCCAAGGCAGAGGATTAGCCTGTTGAGCCACGGCGCGGGCAAGAGCACAGGTTTTAAAAGGCATTGATGCAATGTGAAAGCTCAACTAGGACACTATATTTTAATTAGAAGAATAAAATACAGATCATAGGATAAGCACATATTTGGCTTAAATTTCTATAACTGGAAGCAGAAAAGAAATTGAAAAGTTGTGTTTTGAGGAAATGAGAGGTAAATATTTAAGTAGTTATGATGAAGTATTATATAGCTCTTGTTTAAAAAATAATGAAATCAGGTGTTGTAGTGCAGTGGGTTACACCACTGCATGAGATGCCAGCATCCCATATCGGAGTGCCAGTCTGAGTCCTGGCTGTTCTACTTCCAAACCAGCTCCCTGCTAATGCATCTAGCAAGGAGTGGAAGATAGCCCAAGTGCTTGAGTGCCTGCCACCCACGTGTGAGACGTGGATGGAATTGCTTGTTCCTGGCTTTGGCCTGACCCAGCCCCAGCCATTATGACTACTTGGGGAGTAAAGCAGCAGATAGAAGATTCTCTCTCTCTCTCTCTCTCTCTCTCTCTCTCTCTCTTTTACTCTCCCATTCAAATAAATAATTTTTTTAAATGCAGAATCCTCTAAAATATTTTTGTATCTTAGTATGAAATTGTTTGAAAAATATTTTTTAAAGATTTATTTATTTGCTTAAGAGGCAGTTATAGAGATGGATGAATAGATGGATGGATGGATAGATAGATAGATGGATAGATAGATAAATATTGATCTTCCATCAGCAGATTCACTCACCAAGTGGCCCAAACAGTTGGGGTGAGGCATGGCCAGAGCCAAGAGCTAGGAACTCCATCCAAGTTTCCCACATGGGTGGCAGAGCCCCAAGTACTTGATCCATCTTCCACTGCTTTCCCATGTGCAGTAGCAGGCAGCTGGATCAGAAGTGGAACAGCCAGGATGTAGGCAGCTGCTCCCATATTGGATGCTGGTGTTGCAGGTGGTGGCTTAACCTGCTGCCCCTGAAAAAAGTGTCTTTTTAAACAATGCTATTAATTTTCATCAAAATGCACGAACAAGAAAGTTTTTTTAATGTTTCATTTCTTTTATTTCTTTTTTTATTTTTTTAAACTTTTATTTAGCAAATATAATTTTCCAAAGTACAGTTTATGGATTCCTATGGCTTTTTCCCCCCATAACTTCCCTCCCACCCGCACCCCTTCCATCTCCCGCTCCCTCTCCCATTCCATTCACATCAACATTCATTTTCAATTATCTTTATATACAGAAGATCATTTTAGTATATATTAAGTAAAGATTTCATCAGTTTGCACCCACACAGAACATAAAGTGTAAAATACTGTTTTAGTACTAGTTATAGCATTAATTCACGTTGGACAACACATTAAGGACAGAGATTCCACATGAGGAGTAAGTACACAGTGACTCCTGTTGTTGACTTAACAATTTGACACTCTTCTTTATGGCATCAGAAATCTCCCTAGGCTCTAGTCATGAGTTGCCAAGGCTATGGAAGCCTCTTGAGTTCACTGACTTTGATCTTATTTAGACAAGGTCATTGTCAAAGTGGAAGTTCTCTCCTCCCTTCAGAGAAAGGTACCTCCTTCTTTGATGGCCCATTCTTTCCACTGGGATCTCACTAACAGAGACCTTTCATTTAGGTCCACTTTTTTTTTGCCATAGTGTCTTGTCTTTCCATGCCTAAAATACTCTCATGGGCTCTTGAGCCATATCCAAATGCCTTAAGGGCTGATTCTGAGGCCAGAGTGATATTTAGGACATCTGCCATTCTATGAGTCTGCTGTGTATCCTGCTTCCCATGTTGGATCATTCTGTCCCTTTTTTGTTCTATAAGTTAGTATTGGCAGACACTAGTCTTGTTTGTGTGATTGCTTTGACTCTTAGACCTATCAGTGTGATCAATTGTGAACTGAAAGTAATCACTTGGACTAGTGAGATGGCATTGGTACATGCAATTTTGATGGGATTGTATTGGAATCCCCTGGCACATTTCTAACTCCACCATTTGGGGCAAGTCCAATTGAGCATGTCCCAAATTGTACATCCCTTCCCTCTCTTATTCCCACTCTTATATTTAACAGGGAATCTTTAAGAAAATTAAAAAGGGCAAAAGGCATGAGATTTGATACGTCTCCCTCGGGCTCCTCCTCCCCTATTTGTTGTTTCCCCGAATTCATTATCTCATACCTCATCCTTTGCTGTGTTCTCGGTCCCAATGATTCAGAGTTTGCCTCTGCCAGTACAGCAAGGTGAGGCTGTGCATGTGTATGTCTGTTTCACAGGTTGTAGGTGTCTAGAGGACAGGGAGTGTGCTGCAATCATCTTACCCCAAGCACATGATAGGTATCTGGCCCCACACTTTGGAGACCTCACCCTGACACTCCCCTGGTTGTGCGAAGCCCTTCCAGAAGCAGGAATGCACAGGACTGAAGGAACATGGCCAACTGAAAAACAAAAACATCCTCTTCCTCTGCAGCCCATAGTGTGGCTACCCGGGGCCTGGCAGGTCCCTGCCTAAAGAGCCCTGTGTCTGCTTCCAGATCTCCATGTATAGTCCATCCTCCCAAGGGTGGAGCACACGAGGGGGCGAGCCACTAGGGCAGGGTCCAGGTGTCCACCTGCCTATGTGTAAGGTTCCTAGGAACACAGGATAGAATTGCGGTGGAAGAGAAGGGGATCATGAGGTCAGGCTGTTTCAGTTCCATGTTTCAGCACGGAACTCCAAGGAATCCAAAAATTTTAACCCTGGACCTGGGCTTCCCGATCATGATGGATATATGCATCATTTGTCAAGACAAGAAAACAGAACACATCTTATCAAACACACTAGCTTAATTTGGAACGTGTACATCTTCACGTTGGACTTCCTTGTACATTTGCCCCGGGGCCCCACGTGTGTTCAGAGTACGCATGCCTCACATGGAGTAGCTATTCAGTACATCATTAGCAGAATGGATAGCATGTGCTGCTGTTCTCATGTCAGATTTACCTTTCTATGGTGGGGTCTAAATGTGAGTGCATTAGTAAGTCCTACCACTTAGTCCAGAGCAATTCATGCCTCATCAGGTGGCCACATTTTTGGTTAATCAATCTAACCTGCATATCTCCTCCACCATCCCTACCCCTCCCCTCCCCTATCCCTCACAAATGCCCATGATAACAAAAGTTTTGCCATGGGACTGGGTGTTTGGCCCAGTGTTTAGGATGCCACACCCTGGGGCCAGCATTGTGGCACAGTGGGTTAAGCTGCCACCTGCGACACTGGCATCCTATATAGACGCTGATTCAAATCCCAGCTGCTCTACCTCTCATCCGGCTCCCTGCTAATGCTCCTGGAGAGTAGCAGAAGATGGCTCTAGTTCTTGGTCCCCTGCCACCCATGCAGGAGACCCGGATGGAGTGCCAAGCTCCTGGCTTTGGCTTGGCCCAGAAGTGGCTGTTGCAGCCATTTGGGGAGTGAACCAGTGGATGGAAGATCTCTCACTCTGTCTTTCTCCCTCTCTCTGTGTAATTGTGCCTTTCAAATAAATAAATAAATCTTTTTGGAAAAAAAGTTTTGCTGTACTTTCTGTCCATCCTCTTCAGGGATTGTTATAGTCCAGAACTGGTTGTACATCCCTACTTCCTGACTCCTTATGCAATCAGGCAGCACATGTAAAGTCTTTGGAATGTTTTGTGTTCTTTTTCTTTTACTTGCATCCCAGGGCTTTGAACAGATGGTTTCTGACTGCAGATCTTCTAGCCTCTGAGCGAAGCAGCCTCTCTTGGGCTCTTGATTGCTACTTTTAGGTGTGACGCATGTGTGGAAAGCTTGCATTTTAATAGCTTGCATTTTAGAGGGAGTGAGAGGCATACATTGGCAGAGAGGAGGAAGGAAGACATTTGCAAGAGGGAACGTGGAGTATACACAGATGCAGTGGTAGAATGAGCGAGAACTGAGCAAATGGTAGGAAGCAGAAGAGCTCGCTTAAGCGGAGGGTCTGTGCATGCATCTGACGTGTTCACAGACAAGACCCCAGCACCTGCCCAGCACGTGGCACATAGCAGGCACGCAGTAACTATGAACTGGATGGAAAAAAAAATAACAAGTGACTCACTGAGGTGAATAGTGCAGTTGTGAAACAGCCTAAGGTGTTCGGACTTGGTGCCAGAGGAAAAAGGGAGCCATTGAAAGTTCTTGAGCAAAAGAGTGACTTGGTAACTGAGGTGTTCTGACGTGGCTGACATAAAGGAGAGGCTAGAGATGACAGTTAATAATAGAAGGTTTTACGGATTCACTCTGCTCTCTGCAGTGTCATGGATCACACCCACGTTTTTTGATAAGTAAGATCTTACCCAGCTGGAAGAAAAGGGGTGATGGTGAGTTGCCATGTAGTTTTCCATATACTAGATTTTGCATTAGCTCTTCGTGGTAGTAACGGGATCTGGGGACAAGTGCCATGTGTCATATAACGGGTTTTTCATGACTGAGTGAGGCATAGGCCTGAATGCTCTGGGGCCAGGAGCTGTCCATCAAAGTGATCCAGCTCATTGTAAGGAAAGGCACATTGTCTTACCATAATGGACATTTTCCTGCCTACAATCTGAATCTCCAAGTGCACTTCCAAGCCCAGTATCTTTTGCACCAACTACTGAATTTCTGAAGATGCAATGTTCCCACAGGAGCAATTTGCAAAACACAACACATTCCAATAGGAATAATCCATGGATGCCTTCGATTGTCAAGAGCTCCCCCCTCCCCGCCCAATTTACCCGAGCTAATAGAATTGGCACATGTTCTAGTACTTGCACCAGAGCACGCACACTGCTTGATCAAATGAAGAGGATACAAACAGATGTGTCTTTTGGCAGCTCAGCGAAAGCAGCACATGGTCCAGAACAGACACTCTTGTTCTCCTGGAGACCACGTTGAAATGAGAACAACTAGCATTTCCCAAGCACTAGCTGTTAGGCAGCACGTTGGAAGTGTTACCCGAAGCCATCTTCACAGCCACCCTGGGAGGCAGGGGATTTTATCAGCCAGTTTGGCAGGAAAGGGATGAAGACGTTAAGTAAAGCAGAAAGGCAAAGCTGGGACTCGGGCCTGCAATCCGACCAACAACACAGGACGCCTTATGCTTTCTCACGACAGGAACTCGGGCTCCCGGAGCCTGTTCTTCCTTCTGCAGAACAGAGATAGTGAGGGCGCCCACCTCATAGGGTTGTCAGAAAGATCACATTAGCAGACTGCCTGGCATTGCGGAAGCATTCAGTAAATGGCAGCTGGTACTGGTGTTATGCTGTGGCTTTATTGTGGTACGATTGATATAGAAGTGTACATCTATAAGGTGCACAACGAGATGTTTTGACAAACATACACATGGTGATGGCCACAATCATGTTAACTAATACATCCATCACCCCACATAATTATTTTCTCCTTCTTGTAAGCTGTACCTATTTAGCAAATTGCAAGTAGGCAACACGGCGTTATTAACCACAGGCACTATGTGGTGTAGCAGATCTGTACAAGCGACTCAGTAGCATAACTGAAACGATACCCATTCAACAGAAACTCTTCATTTCCCCCACTGCCCAGCTCCTGGTAACCATCATTATATTCTCTGCCTCTAGGAGTTTGATTATTATAGATTCCACAAATCAGTGAGACCACGCATTATTTGTCTTTCTAGCTCTGACTTATTTCACATAGCACAATGTCCCCTAACTTCAAACATATTGTAGTAAACGACAAGATTGCCTTCTTTTTGAAGGACAAATAATATTCCATCACACACACATATATACACACACATACATATACACATACACACTTTCTTTATTTTTTTTATTTGACAGAGTTAGACAGTGAGAGAGACAGAGAGAAAGGCCCTCCCTCCGTTGGTTCACCCCCGAAATGGCTGCTACAGCTGGTGCTGCGCCGATCCAAAGCCAAGAGCCAGGTGCTTCCTCCTGGTCTCCCATGCGGGTGCAGGTGCCCAAGCACTTGGGCCATCTTCCACTGCCTTCCCGGGCCACAGAAGAGAGCTGGACTGGAAGAGGAGCAACCAGGACTAGAACCGGCGCCCATATGGGATGCTGGCGCCGCAGGAGGAGGATTAACCAAGTGAGCCACAGAGCTGGCCCCAACACACACTTTGTCTATCCATTGACCAAACTCTTTTTTGAAAAAGATTTTATTTATTTAATTGAGAGGTAGAGTTACAGACAGTGAGAGGCAGAGACAGAGAGAAAGGTCTTCCATCCGTTGGTTCACTCCCCAAATGGCCGCAACGGCCGGAGCTGTGCCAGTCCAAAGCCAGGATTCAGGAGCTACTTCCTGGTCTCCCATGCAGGTGCAGGGGCCCAAGGACTTGGGCCATCCTCCACTGCTTTCTGAGGCCATAGCAGAGAGCCAGATGGGAAGAGGAGCAGCCGGGACTAGAACCGGTGCCCATAGGTGATGCCAGCACCGCAGGCAGAGGATTAACCTACTGCACCATGGCGCCAGCCCCTGACCAAACTCTTAACCCCTAGGCTAATGGCTTCCACTGTCTGAAGTCACCAATAGATCCTGGCCCCTTCAGGTTGTATGGTCACAAACAAATGGGTGCAAATACTAACAGGGCTACTACAGATGAGCCACCTCCACTCTCTAGACATTTTTTTTTATCCTTGCCACAATCCTGACAACTTGGATTTCCAAAAGTATCTTCTAGAGGAAAAAGACAAGAAAGAACAAGGAAGGAAACTAAAGAAATGGTTTCAGTTAACAAAAGAACAAAAGTAAAACTCCTGTCCATTCTCTGTAGGCTGTTGTAATTAAAAGCAAAACTGCAGCCCGATCCAAGAGACCAGATTGCAGTGCTGTGTGTGGAAAAACAGCCAGAGTTGAGCTCACCAGAAACAGCCGCCACACCCACTGCACTTGGAAGCCCACGAGAGAAACAACTTCATCCAGCCAACCAGAACCATTTGGCCTAGGTGCCTGGGCCTTGGCAGGCGTTTTTTTCTGCCCAAACTTGAAAAAGATGCCTTTGTCACCTCTGCTTTCAAAGCCTACCCACGTTGGAAAAGGTCATCCATCTTCCTACTCAAGTTGAAATCATTTGCATAAATTAGAAATGCATTAGCATTGCAATTGTAGGCCCTGGTTCTCAGGATCAGGGATACACCTTTTTTTTAAAGATTTATTTTATTTATTTGAAAGGCAGAACTACAGAGAGAGGTAGAGCCAGAGAGATGTCTTCCACCTGCTGGTTCACTCCCCAGGTGGCAGCAACGGCCAGAGCTGTGCTGATCTGAAGCCAGGAGCCAGGAGCCAGGAGCTTCTTCCGGGTCTCCCATGTGGGTGCAGGGGCCCAAGGACTTGGGCCATCTTCTACTGATTTCCCAGGCCACAGCAGAGAACTGGATTGGAAGTGGAGCAGCCGGGACTGGAACTGGTGCCCAAATAGGATGCTGGCACTGCAGGCCTAGGTTTTAACCTATTTTTTTAAATTAGGATAAACTTATTGCATGGCATGCATAAATGTTTGGGACTTCAGAAAATAGGAATGCTATAAGAGTTACGATAAGTGTGCACCATAAGTCATGGATCCTGTCGGCAGAGAGGGCAGAAATGGCTAGGATGACTCATGTCGCATACAGTTTTCTCGGGAGTCATCATCTGCAGACGGTTGGCATTTTCCTCACTTGTTGCTTTGTTCCTCCTCGCCACATCTGCGTGTATTTCTCGCTCAGCCTTTTCATTTCCGGGAAGCTTTCCTGGATCAAGTGCTATCATCTTCCTCTTTTGAACAACTCATCAAGCCCGTGATCATTCACTCCACTGGGTTGTTTACACTAAAGTTGCTTAGGGGTGATATTAACACTAATCATTGTTTTCTTAACTGTTCATAAATATAGGTCTTCTCACCCCATTTAGTTAGTCCTTAAAACTTGATATTGCATAGTTCTAAGAATTTATGATCCATCCCAAATGTTTCCCAAAAAGGCTTCAAGATGAATAGAACTATTGTTGTGGAATTGTTTGTATCTTTTACAGAATTTGGCAGTTATACCTAAAGAAAATAAGTGATAAATGCTTATTGAGTGGAGGAATGAAAACAGGAATGTATCATTGACCCATTAAAAAATATATGGATTTTGGTCCTTAGCCTTATGCTTAAAGCCAGAGTAAGGCTTCTACCATTCCTTGGGTACTCTAAACACATGTAGCATAGGCAGGCATGATCCAAAGGCCCACAGCACAAGAAGAGCAGCATCGAAATAATTGCAGAATCCCAAGAAGAGTCATCCATTTTCACAATTAGCCTTCTTCTCCATGTCTTTCAATAGTTAAGACTTTCTCCCTTTAAGCAGACAGCTGGGTTTACACAATAAAGCCTTCCTGCTATCTCCTCAAACACATTCAAAGCTCTCCTGCCTCAGGGCCTTTGCACTTGCTCTTCCCTCTGCTTGGACTCACTCTCAATTTCTAGTGCCTTCAGGTCTCTGCTCAACTGATGCTTCTTGTGTGAAGCCCTCCCTGAGCACTCAGGGCCCACCCCCAGAACTCCGTGTCCAACCATGCTGCTGGAATTTTTCTTAGAATTTCTTGCAATTTGACATACTAGTTTGTTTATGGACTCCCTCTTTTAGAATGGACATCCATATGATGAAGGGTGGCACTTCATCTTATATACTAAGTTTCCATACTTAGTATGAACCCTGGCGTGTAATGGGCACTCAATAAATAATTGCAGGGGCTGGCATTGTGGCACAGTGGGCAAGTTGCCACCTGTGACGCCAGCATCCCATATTTGGAGTGCTGGTTCACATTGCGTCTGCTCTGCTTCCAATCCAGCTCCCTGCTAATGCACCTGGGAAAGCAGCAGAAGATGGAACAGGTGCTTGGGTCCCTGGCAACCATGTGGGAGACCCAGATGGAGGTGCTGGTTCCTGGCTTTGACCTGCTCCAACGCCAGCTGTTGCAGGTATTTAGCAAGTGAACCAGTACATGGAAGCTATCTATCTGCCTGTCACTCTACCTGTAAAATAAATGAATAAATATTTAAAAATAAAAAATAAACAATTACAGAATGACTCCATTTGGATGGAAGTTATTTAGTTATAAAAGGTTAGCCCTTGGAGTCTTCAATACTATTCCTTACCTGCATTAGATTTTCAAACAATTCTTTTCTAATTATCTTTCATAGAGTAATGCCAATCTTGTTCATTCACCTCATTATACAAATTTAACAGGAAATGTTATTATATAGTAAGATAAGTGTACTCCAGGCATGATTTTAAGAATTTTACACAATCCCCATTTTACAAATAAGGAAACTGAGGCTCATAGAAGTTAAGCAACTTACCCAAGACCTTAACTGTAAGTCATGGAAAGACTGCTTTGACCATGTGCCATAAAGTGGGAGTGGGGCTGAGTAGGGGGGGATTGCACAGAATGAAGAACTACCTGAGCACAGGCAGTTTGGAGAGTGTTTTGCCAACAGGGAAGATGGGGTGGGGCTCTAGTTTAGGGGGGTGAAAGGACTAAGGAATGGGATGGAGAGAAGAGCTAGAAAAGGGTGAGACTAGTTTAATCCCGTGTCTCTCCAGCGCTAATGTCCATGCCTCAGGCTTTTGTATTGGAGTATGCATGTCCTGTGTGTGGTTTCCACTTACTAGAACGTTCTTTTCCCTCTGTCTCTGCTCACTCAGCAGAGTCCAGGCCAAACGCAGACATCTCCTTGATCCTCTTAGCCTCTCTGATGTGTAATGGACTACCTGGTGAGGGTATGGGGAGCCACTGGCCCTGGGCATGGGTGTGTTGGAGACGCTGAATCAGCACTGGAATGGACATGGTGCTAAGGAACCGAATTTGCATTTGCACTTGTGATTTCCTGGTTTTTGCACCTCATTGCCTCCTTCTAGGATATTATTTCTTTCCATCTGTGCCTGGGGGACTCTTACGCTGCCCTTCAAGGCCACAGGTATATTCGATCACCTCCCTAAAGTCTTCCATTATTTCATGCTCCTCATCCCCCAGTGGAGATGGCCAACAGAGGTGTTACCATTGGAGGGAGGCTATGCAGAGGTCCCACCATTCTTGAGTGGCAATGGCGGCATTAAAGCCCTGGTCTGACCACAAAATCCATGCTCCATTCCATGTAACCATTTACTTTTTTTTTTTTTTTTTTTGGACAGGCAGAGTGGACAGTGAGAGAGAGATAGAGAGAAAGGTCTTCCTTTTGCCGTTGGTTCACCCTCCAATGGCCGCCGCGGTAGCACACTGCGGCCGGCGCACCGCGCTGATCCGATGGCAGGAGCCAGGTGCTTCTCCTGGTCTCCCATGGGGTGCAGGGCCCAAGGACTTGGGCCATCCTCCACTGCACTCCCTGGCCACAGCAGAGAGCTGGCCTGGAAGAGGGGCAACCGGGACAGGATCGGTGCCCCGACCAGGACTAGAACCTGGAGTGCCGGCGCCGCAAGGCGGAGGATTAGCCTAGTGAGCCGCGGCGCCGGCCACCATTTACTTTTGACCTGACATCCCAGTCCACATCAGCTGAATCTATGGGATGGGCAATAAAGTACACAGAAGAATGGACAACTTTCTCATGAGCATATGCAGCTGAGATGTTCACTTAAGATATTGTGCTCAGGGCTTGGTACCTCTGCACCCCATTGCTTTCCCTTTATCTTGGAGTAACTCAGCAGCAGCAGTACTTGGAATTTTCTTGTGGGATTCCGCAACACCGGGAGGCTGGACAGGAAAACAGTTCTGTGCAAGTAGAAAGTCTTTGGGGGCGATGCTAGATACTGCCTGGGCCACCTCTGGAGGCATACTCAGGAACCCACGGTGGGTTATCTTTCCCCAGCCCCAGCTGAGTGGCTCCTACTTTTCAGGTGGACTGATCTCTCAGTTCTGGCTATCCAAGAGAATAGATCCGTATTCCCTCTCCAGAGCCTGCTAGAATAAAACCAGCCCCTTTCCTCTTTCTCGTGTTCTGTCCATCTCCACCCCCTGCGCTGTGCCACAACCCCTGATTCATCTATTGTCTTCACGCCTCTGGAGACTGCACGGTGAAGTGTCTGAAGGCATCAGGTTGATTACCACCCCCCACCCGGGACTATAACTTCCCACATTGGCACTGGCAGAAGAGGGAGCTGTGTGAGAGGCGAGGACCATTATGAAATTAAATAAAGGAAGCTTGAGAAACTTGTCAGCTCCAGGGTAGAATTTTCTAGCCAAGATTCTCAATATGTGGTCCATGGACCACCGCCTTCAGAACTGCCTAAGGAGCTTGTTAAAAATACAGAATCTCAGGTCCTAAACCCAGACCTGCTGAATCTGCATTTTAACAAGCTCCCCAGGTGATTGCAGTATGCACTAAAGCTAGAGACCCATTGCCTTTAATAGCCTTAACTGCTTAAAGTGTTCCCAACCTTGGCTACGCGTCAGAGTCACAGGGTGTTGGGGGGAGGGTCAGTCTGAATACTATCTCCTGGATCCCAATCCCTAGCAAGTATGACTCAATTCATCCAAGCCAGGCTGGACATTAAAGAATTTTAAATGCTTCCCTGGTGACTTTAATGTGTAGCCATTGGTTTAGAGCAAACCCACCCTGCCCCTTAGATAAGAGCTTCTCCATCCAACTTCGTGTTTTTAATAATAGGTATTTTTAGAAAATTTCTACTGGACCCGAAAGGTAAATCATTATCTTCTGGGAAGATTTGGGATCCCATTGGAGGTTGGCACAGACTACTGCGGGAGAGCTGTGGAGTGGGCCGGCTAGTCTAATGGGGGAAATGATCACGTATCATAACTCAGTTGCCAAATCACCCTCAAAGAACAAGGCTGCAGACTCTTCTCTGGCATGAGCGATCTGGCAGCACCCATCCTTAGCACTGTAGCATTGGTGCCATTCATGTTTTAGACTCTGTTAGGCTCAAGTGAGGCTCTCTTCAGATCTAGTAATCAATGAATGTAAGGGCGAAACTCAAAGAACTGACTTTTGCGTTATTTTTGTATGCACTGCCTCTCCCAAGGAAACAAGATTTGCCTAAATAACTCCCAAGTTCATGGCTTCAGCTACATAAAAAGCTCCAGAGCCATTTGTGTGTCTCAGTTGTGATTGATGAATAGCCATCCGCCCTCCTGTGACTGGAGTTGCTGCTTGTTGTTGTAGTAGGTAAGCAATTGTATAAATTACCTCTCATCCAAGTCACAAAATATGTTTGCCAAAATGATTTCTTCTCAAATTGTAAAAGTGGAAATAGAGTGCACAGAGAGAAATTGAGTTTGCTCCAAGGGGCTATGAATGCACCATTAAGAAAGCCTCGAAAAGAGATTAGCAATCCATCTGTTGTGTTTGCACATCATTTAGTGCCATTTTGGGGCATTTTGAAAGCAATGACAGTCACGGTAGGGAGGAAGAGGTGGAGGTTCCACTGGTCATTAAGGCAATATACCAAGAGGCTGTGGGTATCAGGGCATGCAGCCGGGCAGTGCTCCACTAGCTCTGACCTAAGTTCAGTGAGAATTGCAAAAGCTCCAAAGCTTAATAAGAATCCAATGCTTGGATTCCAATGCCAGGGGATTCATTAAAGCACTGTCATAAGCTTCAGGCCAAGTTCTCTGAACAAAACAACTCTCTGTATCCTCATATATGATCTCTCTCTCTCTCTCTCTCATTTTCTCACACATATATACAAACAAAACCCCTTGCCAAAGAAAACTGATGAATGCATGAACCTATCATGAATGCATGTTCTATCATTTTCAAAGTTAATCTGGGGAAGATTTTGGCTGAATATGGGATATCATAGTTACACTTTTGCTGAAAATTCTCAAATCTTCAGCAGTCTTAAAACCCAACATATAAATAAAATCAAAATATTGTGTGTAAATCATGCTATAACATACTCACTTTTATGTAAAATAATTCTTTTTTATTAGGCAATATATCTTCATCTCTGATATTCTCTTTTACTGGTAGAAATTTAGGTGTTCTGTTGAACAATAATTTGATATAGATCATGGTCATGTACTGTATATTTCTCTTGAAGAAGCTAGAAAAAAGATTTCAAATGTTTTCACCATAAAGAAATGTTAAATATTTGAGGAAATAAATATGTTTATCCTAATTGGACTTTATACAATGTCTATATGTACCCTATAAATATGTACAATGTTTTTGTCAATTGAAAAAAATTAGAAAAAAATCATACGTCGTGTGGTGCATCTATGACAGGTCTTCCAAAATTCATGGAGAGGTGGGCACCTACCCTGGTGGTCAGGACACAGTTACGATGCCTGTGTCCCGTATCAGAGGACCTACGTTCGATACCCAATTCCAGCTCCTGACTCCAGCTTCCTGTTAATGCAGAATCTGGGAGACAGTGCTAAGGCTCTAGTAATTAAATTCCTGACGCTCATGTAGAAGACCTGGATTGTGTTCCCTGCTCCCAGCTTAGACCCCATCCCAGACTTGGCCATTGCAGACATCTGGGCAGTAAACAAGTGGATGGGAGCTCACTCTCTCTTTCTCTCTCACTTTGTTTCTCTGCCTCTCAAATAAATAAAAATTCAAGAATTATACATAAATATATTTTATGTACATATTTTATGTACACAGATACACACATATGTTCATACAGACCCCAAGCATCCTATTTAAGAAACTGCCTTTTTGGCTTAATGAAAGATTGTGAACATATTTCTATATCAATGAGTCTATCATAGTAAGATGACTTTTTATGACCTTTTCCAAGTTTGTAACTCTAGAATTATTATTTCATACTCCAATTCTCAGGAATACTGCATTAAAATATATTCATTCACCAAGTCATTGTCCATTACCCATTGTATGCCCTGCACTGTGCTAGATATCATAGAGAAGTGCATACATATCTACTGTTTATTCAATCTGTTTGTTATACACCAGGCATCGTGCCATTGACCCATTGCAAATGCTCTTTCATGAAAACCTTGTGAAATACATACCATTGTTCCTATTTGATGAAGAAACAAGGGAGGCTTGGGGCATGGTATTGTGGCACAGTGGGTCAATCCACTTCCAATCCCTGGGAAATTAGTGGAAGATAGCTCAAGTGCTTGGACCCCTGCACCCACGTGGCAGACCCAGATAGAATCCCAGGCTCCTGACTGTGTCCTAGCCTAGCCCTAGCTGTTGTGGTCATTTAGGGTAGTGAACCAGTGAATGGAAGATCTCTCGCTGTGTGTGTGTGTCTGTCTTTTCTCTCTCAGTCGTTCTTCCTTTCAAAAATTATTTTATTTTTAAAAAGAAATAAAAAAGAAATGAAGGTAGCTTAAAGAGGTATTTAAACCATTTTAAGGCTAGACAGTGGAGGGGCTCTAAGTTGAAGTTATATTGTCTGACTTTTAAAATTATATATTTATTTTATTTATTTGAATGGGAGAGAGAGCATCCATCTGCTGGTTCACTTCCCAAATGCTACAATAACTGGGACTAGGCTAGGCCAAAATCAAGAGCCAGGAACTCAATCCAAGCCTCCCATGTTGGTGGCAGGGACCCAAGTGCTTGTGCCATTATCTGCTGCCTCCCAGGGTGGGCATCAGGAGGCAGCAGGAATTAGGAGAAGAGCCAGGACTCTAACCCATGCACTCTGATATGGGATGTGGGCATCCTAGGTGGTATTTTAACCACTGCACCAAACAACCACCCCATCTATCTGACTTTCTTGCCTACTCTTCTCTTAGAGGCTAGTACAGGAGTGAGCTGTGACAGTAAAGTCATGAATAGAGAATGGACTAAAGCAGAGTGGATAGGAGCAGCAAGACCAACACAGTCTTAACTTTGGTGGTATAACTAACATGCCCCTAGAGCTACAAGAAATTAGAGGGATCTCCACTGGCTGGAGTGGTCAGATGAAGTTTTATTAGAAGGTGGAATCAAAGATAGATCTTGAAAGACAAGCAAGGACGGCACTCTGTAGGGAGTGGGGGAATAGGAAGGGCAAAGACTTGATGGGAGATATTTAACATTGGATGGGTTTGGCCTAGACAAAAGAGGCAAGGGTTTGCCCTGGCAAAGAACGTGGCTGAATAGGGACAACTTCCTGCATGTATGTTCCTGCACAGTGTCAATGAAAGTCACTCATACCCTGACAATATTCAGGAAGCCAAGATATGTAGAACATTCTGTTTCCATATGGTTAGTTAGTTATGAATTCCAGAACTTGGAAACCTTGCAACCTTTGGAAAGAACCAGACTGCATATTAAGGGATTAAAGTCTGAAATGTCATTTTCCATTTCTGTCCAAATGAGGCTGAGCTATTTTTGATGAAAAAAATAAGCTTTCCAAGACTAGTTTCTCACACGATATCTGAATTACTTGCATCACCAGTTGACTTGATGGTAGCAACTGAACGCTGAGATAGAAATCATCTCTAGTCACAAAAGTTGGGTTTCAGAGTTAAGCACGATGCTTAAATCATTTTTTATTTACTTCAATAACTCCATCTGTTAAGAAGCAGTCTTCAGTTCTACTTCTATCTTCCTTTGGGTCTGAATCACACAGAAAGTAACTTTCTTGAACAATCTAATGGGCTATACACATTCTAAAATTAGGCTATGTCTTTGGACACAAATTAGGTTCCTGAACTCTGTGCACAGTACAGACCATGTCAGGGTACTTTTGTCTACATGGCTACATTTCTTTTTAATTTACTTTTTAAAAAAGATTTATTTTATTTATTTGAAAGGCAGAGAGGGAGAGGGAGGGAGAGGGAGAGGGAGAGAGAGAGAGACACAGTCTTCTATCTACTGGTTCACTCCCCATATGGCCACAACAGCCAGAGTTGGGCCAAGCTGAAGCCAGGAATCAGGAGCCTATTCAGGGTTTCCAAAGTGGGTGGCAGGGGCTCAAGCACTTGGGTCATCCTCTGCTGCTTTTCCCAGGCTCATTAGCAGGGAGCTGAGTTGGAAGTGGAGCAGCTGGGACTCAAACTGGTACCCATATGGGAGGCCAGCATTGCAGGCAAAAGCTTTTGTGTCATTATGACACATTGGTGGCCCCTACTTTTCATTTTTTAAAGATTTATTTTATTTATTTGAAAGGCAGAGTGACAGAGAAAGAAACAGAGAGAAAGAAATCTTCCACCCATTGATTCACAACCCAAGTGGCCACGACTGTAGGAGCTAGGCCAAGCTGAGGCCAGGAGCCTGGAACTCCATCCAGGTCTCCCACATGGGTGCAGGGGCCCAAGCACTTGGGCCATCTTCTGCTGCCTTCCCAAGCACATTAGCAGGGAGCTGTTTTGGAAGTGGAGCAGATGGGACTCATACTGGTACTCATATGGAATCCAGGGTGCCAGGCCATGCCTTAACCCTCTGCACCACAACGCTGACCCCCTCCCTCTTTTCAAGCAATTATTTTGATGACAAGTAGACCCAGCTTGAAGGTAAGGAATAACACTTGTGTTTGTTCCACTTCAACTACCCAATGGCGGTGAATGGATCAGAGGTCATGAATAAGAGATTAAGTTCTCTTTCTAAGCCACAGAAAACAAGCCCCATCTATGATGTATGGCTTGGAGGCAGGCGAGAGGTTAGTGGGAGGGCAGTATGTAAAGGATCCCTCAAAGAAGACTTTGCAAATTGGCACTTTCTCAGTTTCTTTCAACATCCGACTTCTGTTGCCGCTCAGAGTTGGCACATATTGATAGGGGAAAAGACAGAAAGAATGCCGATGCTTAGCCCATGAAGAAAGGTCAAGTAATTGGTCTGAAAGATTCACAAGGTGACCCCGGTTGAGCATTACTTTGGCCAAGTGCCTTGGACTGCTATTAATCCTTGCTGTTTTCAGATATTAGTCATGGTCAGCACAAAGACTCCACCCAGCTCTCATATAACATGCTAGCCTTAGAGCTCAAGGTGCATTCTTTCCGCAATCTTTTTCTCTTCCAAGATTTTATCTATTCATTTGAAAGGCAGAGTTACAGAGAGGGGGAGACCTTCCATCTGCTGGGTCACTCCCCAAATGGCTGCAATGGCCAGGGCTAGGCCAGGCCAAAGCCAGGAACCAGGAGCTTCATCCAGGTCTGCCACATTGGTACAGGAGTCCAAGCACTTGGGCCATCCTCTGCTGCTTTCCCAGCCCATAAGCAGGGAGCTGGATCAGAAGTGGAGCAGCCAGGCCTTGAACCAGTGCCCCTATGGGATGCTAGCGCTGCAGCTGGCAGCTTAACCCACTAAACCACAGAGCTGGCCCCATTGTAATGTCTCCTAGCTGCAGAGCATTCTACCATGTTGGAATAACTATTAATCTCAGTTCTTTTTAAAGATGTATTTATTTATTTGAAAGGCAAAGATATGTGCGGGAAGAAGATCTTCCATCCACTGGTTTATTACCCAAATGGCTGCAATGGCCGTGGCTGGTCCAGGCTGAAGCCAGGAGCCTGGACCTCCATCCTGGTCTCCCACTTGGGTAGCAGGGGCCCAAGTAATTGGGCCATCTTCCACTGCTTTCACAGGTGCATTAGCAAGGAGCTGGATTGTAAGCGAAGCACCCAGGACTCAAAATGGTACTCACATGAGACACTGATCTTTCAGGCAGTGGCTTAACATGTGGCAGCTCAATCCACTATGCCACAGTGCCGGCCCCATATGCTCAGCTCTTGAAGAAGAATGGAAGTGCCAATGTTACCAATCCCAGGTTCTTTGGCTCACTTGGAAATAGAAGCTAACAAGAGGTCAAGATACAACACAGACAAGGTTTGTTGGGGGCTTATGCTTGAACACAAAGGAGAAAACACTGCAGGAAGAGGTTCCACCAAGGAGCTGAACAGGTGCTTTTATTGGGTGGTGAGGTGTGGCAGTTCCCCCAGAGGCACAGGATACTTCCGTTTGTACCGGGGCTCAGTGTTCTGCACAGATCCTTTTATTTTTTTAAATGGAGGGCACCCTCAGAATTGGAATGTTGCTCATTACCACTACTCCAGGAAGTTCACATAGTTGCCACATTGGGCTATTCTGGGTACAAGTACACGTTGGGGATGCCATTGGGGAATCCATAACAGGGTGGCAGGGGGTCTCTAGTGGCTGGGGTCTGGATGCTGCTTGCTCCTGATTGGTGTGGAGCTGGAGATAGATACATAGTTAGGTCAAGAGATGGTGTGCTGTTCCCATCCCGTCTCACCTCATTCAAAGCTCAGCGTTAAGGATCAACTACCAGCTTCGCCAATCCAAATCTTGCCATTTCATCCAAGCAAGACTTTCCAAAGTTGGTTTTCTTTGTCAACTCAACTTGTGTGCTCCTATAATCTAGGGGCCAGCAGATCGGAAATTGAGTTTTGACCCTCAATAACTGTTTGACCCTAACGGAGCAAGTCATTTCAATTCAGTGGGGCCTCTATTCTCTCGTCTGCAGTGTGGATATCTATATACCAGCCCTGTACATCCATCAGCACAGCTGTGAGCATCAAATACAAGAATCTACATTAAAAGTACTTTGGAAACCATGTCTTCTAAAAAGTACAAGAGATTATTATGATTATGTTATGGTTATGCTATGAATGAAACCTTAACCAGAAAAGCATTTGGTGCACCTTGAGATTTTGGAAATTTGGGTACAAATTTGGGCACAATAAAGTGATGTGTGCTTCCCCAAACCTAATTTGAGATAGACCAATTTAAAAAAGACTTTTTACTTTAGGAGCTTCCAAATGCCCATCCTGGCAGATGGGCCCCAGCTGTGAGTGACAATGGGTCCCCTGAAGCATTGCCAAAAGCCTACCACCCAGATGTTCTGTGCATCTGTTCCATGTTTAGAAAACTCCTAACCTTTCTAGAAACTAAGACACTTTAAGATGTTATTTACTCAAGGCAGTAGTACAGGAAACAAGCTCAAAATCAAAGGGAGAAGTATACCCTTTTGTACTGGTAATCTAGAAGGGTCTACAGGGATTGGCCATTTCTCTGAAGAGAGAGAGAGAGAGAGACACTAATTCCTGTTCTCTGTGCATATGGGTGAAAGAAACTGAAGGAGCACAGGCCAGGGAGGCCACTAGGTCACTAGGACAGATCTGATGATAATACTCCACATACGCTATCATTTTTTTAAAAATTTTATTTAATGAATATAAATTTCCAGTGTACAGCTTATGGATTACAATGGCTTCCCCCTCCCATAACTTCCCTCCCACCTGCAACCCTCCCCTCTCCCACTCCCTCTCCCCTTCCATTTGCATCAAGATTCATTTTCAATTCTCTTTATATACAGAAGATCAATTTAGTATAAAGATTTCAACAGTTTGCACCCACATAGAAACACAAAGTGAAACATTCTGTTTGAGTACTAGTTATAGCATTAAATCAAAATGTACAGCACATTAAGGACAGAGATCCCACATTAGGAGCAAGTGCACAGTGGCTCCTGTTGTTGACCCAACAAATTGACACTCTAGTTTATGGTGCCAGTAACCACCCTAGGCTGTCGTCATGAGTTGCCAAGGCTGTGGAAGACTTCCGAGTTCGCCGACTCTGATCATATTTAGACAAGGTCATAAAAGACAGAGTGAGGATAGTAACCAATGATCCTAAGAGTGGCATTTACCAGGTTTGAACAATTATACAGCATTAAGTGGGGAAGAGGACCATCAGTACACACAGGTTGGGAGTAGAGCCATTGGTGGTAGAGTAGAGGTTATGATTACAAAAGAATGAGGCCCAAGTGCTCTAGACAGGGTCTAGAACAAAGGACAGAGTCATTATTAGAGGAGCTAAGAAAGGTGCTGTCTAAGCTACAATTAAGTTTTCTGATTGAGAGGCAAATAGAACCTGATAGAAGGGGCTTGATAATAATCTGTTGGGCTTTAGGCCTTGTAAGTTAAGAGGCCCAGACCTGTCTATCTCTTTACATGGGGTACATCCTAAGGGAGGTGTGAACCTCCTAGGGGAAGGCACTCTGTTGACTTTCATGACTTAGCTGGCATGGGAGGAGAGCTGGCCAGGTAAAGGCAGGGGGCATCTCTAACAAGGAATTTACAGTTCTGCCTGCAATGTTGCTGACCCTACTTGACCATCCCCTCAGCTGCAGTGGTCACTTTGGAAGCTGGGCTGAGTGAAGGGCTTTTCAGCTTAGAGCCAATAAGATCTGTGGCTCTGACCTGGGCATCCTTCGACTCCAGGGCAGGTCCATTTCCAGTGATCCAACTCTTGGCAGAGCTGCCAGGGCTCTTCACAAGCTGACTTCTGCTGAAGCCCAGGCTTACCACATTGAAAGCCATTGCAGTGGACTGGCCTGTTGGGTCTCCTTGAGGGCAGATCACTGTACAGATCAGCCATTAATAGGCCTGCCACCCATTGCTTCTGATGCCGAGCTTTCTTTTCCTCCTGGTTTGTGTTAAAGCAGACCAGAGGATGCAAGTCAAGGGAGTGCCCGTGTCCCATCTCTAATCTTCGGTGGCCTGAACTACAAGTCTATAGTCACAGGCATGTTCTGTAATAGTTTTTCTAAGGTAGACAATGCCCATGAGGAAAATTATATTCTCACTTGAAAACTTTCTTTCCCTTTGCTCTGAAAGGGAGGTTTTTTCTACTTACTGTATACTTCACTGATGGCGAAGTGAATCTAGCTATGAGATTATTAGTTAAGTTCTTATTTTGGCTATGCTATTACAGAAAAATGTTAGCCATCTCTTTTATAAGGTCTAAAGATTAAATTGTGCGTCCTACAGATTCCTTCATAATAGAATTAGTTTCCTACCTTGAAGAGAATAGAGAAATGAGGGAGCAAGTCCTAGATCGCTTGCTGACAATAGCAATATCACATGAATACTTAGCAAACCGTTTCAACCATTAGATAACAACTTAAGAAAACATTTACCAGGAGGTCCAATGCCTTCTATAAATTTTAAGAATCATGTATTTGAAAACACCTCTTAAATATCTAACATGGTGTAGTTTGTTTAGCCAGTAAACTTAAGCACAACCATATAAAATGTTTTTAGTTTCTTTCTACCAACACGTTTAAAACATATGATACACAGATTCAGGTCACACAAATTAAAATGTATCTTTGATTGATTTTAGCAGCTTAAATTTATGGACAATCTTATCTATAAGCCATTTAAAATAAAACTCTTAATAAAATTTCCCCATGTGGACATACAATATGTACACACATATAACATAGCATAGTAGACCAATACAGCAATTTTAATAATAGCTTTTAAAATCTTTAACTCTTTTTGTAGATTGCCAATTGATTTGAATTGCTTTTTGTTTTTAGTAACCTCAGTTAACCATCCTTTCTCTCAGTTGGTACTGTTAATACATTATTGGCTTCATCTGTTTACAGAGCCGTCCCAAAGTACTGAATACAATAGAAGTGGCTGGAAAAAGTCCATAGGAACCTATAGGAGGACAGCTAAACACAGAACCAACAACGCTTTAGTTTTATGAGCAGCACATCATATATAACTATGGATGACAAAAGACTTTAAGTTGCCATGTTTAAAATTATAAACTCATCAACCAACAAGAGGCACTTGCTTACTTCACAGTATTTTTGAAAGCACCTGTAGGATTTTACAAGTATTTAACCCTTTAGGCCTCTGGGGCTTTCTCATTAAGATAACTATCATGTCTAGTAACACAAGATCATTAGACTTTTTAATTCTCAAACATTTGTATTAATAGCATTTTCCATTATAGAAACTTAAAGTCTGGTACCACATCACATCTTGACAGTACTTCTGATATAATCCAAATAGACTGATTAGTTGGTGTCTCTATAAGATGAGAGACATAGGTCCTTCGATTTTTTCAGTTGGGCCCAAACTGGAAAAACCAAAGTCCAAGATTTACTGGAAATTTTAGAGACCAGATTGTTTGAAATTTTGATTTTTTGAATGCTTGTCAAGAATGCCAAGAAGGCTCAAAATCCAAACTATCTGGTTGAAATAAGATTCCTTAAAATCATGACATAATGTAGACCAAATTTGATCATTGTTACAAGGTGATTATTCAAATCTTTGAAAATAAGCACATATTTAAATAACCCATAGCTCTTAATAAAAATTCAGCTGTTTTTGAACAATTAGAATTTTACAGACATCAAGAGAACATAATAGATTACTTTAACACATTGCTTTAACAGAGAATCAGATTTTAATTCTATGTCAAAGAGAAATTGAGCTTCCTGTGATCTTTTGCTGTGAGGTTTCCTTCCTTTACCTTCTTTCATTTTGGTGACCATGTTTCTGTGTTTCTGTGTGTAACACATCTTTAAGCATCTTTTGCAGGGCAGGATGAGTGGCAACAAATTCTTTCAGTTTCTGTTTGCTATGAAAAGTCTTAATTTCACCTTCATTCACAAATGAGAGCTTTGCAGGATATAGTATTCTGGGCTGGCAGTTTTTCTCTCTTAGTACCTGGGCTATGTCTCGCCATTCCCTTCTAGCTTGTAGGGTTTCTGATGAGAAGTCAGCTGTGAGTCTAATTGGAGATCCTCTAAGAGTAATCTGACGTTTCTCTCTTGCACCTTTTAGGATCTTTTCTTTATGTTTCACTGTGGTGAGTTTGATTACAACATGTCGTGGTGAGGATCTCTTTTGGTCATGTTTATTAGGGGTTCTATAAGCTTCCTGTACTAAGATGCCTCTGTCCTTCTCCAAACCTGGGAAATTTTCTGCTAGTATCTCACTGAAAATGCCTTCTAATGCTTTCTCCCTCTCCATGCCTTCAGGAACTCTTAGAACCCGAATGTTGTGTTTTTTAATAGTATCCTGTAGATTCCCAACAATATTTTTTAGATTTCTAATTTCTTCTTCTTTTCTTTGGTTTGCCTGTTTCCTTTCCTGTTCTCTGTCTTCTAAGTCTGATATTCTCTCTTCTGCTTCGCCCATTCTGTTTTTAAGGCTCTCTAATGTGTTTGTCATTTGATCTATTGAATTCTTCATTTCATTATGATTTCTCGCCACTATCACAGTTTCTTGTTCTACTAGTTGTTTCATTTCATTTTGATTCCTCCTTAATATTTCATTTTCGTGAGAGAGATTTTCTATCTTGTCCATTAAGTATTTCTGTAGTTTAAGAATTTGTTTTTGAGAACTTCTTAATGTTCTTATCAATTTTTTGAGATCCGCTTCTTGCATTTCTTCTATCTCATCATCTTCATAATCTTGAATTGGGGTGTCTTTTTCATTTGGGGGCGTCATAGTGTCTTCCTTTCTTGTTACCTCGGTTTTTGCGTTTGTTGTTTGGCATGTTGGAGATATTTGGTTTCTTCACTGTGTTTTTTTTTCTTGTTATACTATGACTCTAGATTAAGTGGACTGTCTGCTTTCGGTGGAGCCTTAGAGGCTTGAGATGAGTGTGGACTGAGAGCTGTGTTTGGTTCCTCAGGGTTGAGGGTGTGTCAAAGATGACACTTCCAGGTTAGGTGTGGTAAATCTCTTTCTTTCTTTCTTTTTTTGATTCAAAAGGGAAGTAATTCCGCACAGCTGAACGTAATTGGAGGTAGTTAGCAGGTAAATGATATACCCATAGGAGCCAGAGATTGGAAGCTCTTTCCCAAAGACCACACAGGGAATCTGTGCTGCCCTCAGTGTGGGCTCCAATTCTCCTGCAGTCTCCCACTGGGTTGCCAAGTTAGATGCTAATCTCCTGTTATTTCACCCCTCCCCCCAGAGTCAGGTTTTTCTGCTAGGCTCAGGGCTGGTGCAGACCTGAGGTCGCCCTGCTTATGACGTATGTCCAAAATGGCGCCTGCTCTTTGTCTTGCTCGCCTTTGAGGGGTGAGCGGAGAGAGAGAAACTCGTGTCCGTTATCGGTCACTTTTTTTTTTTCCTCTCTCTCTTCTAGTTAGCCTGGCGAACTTTTCCCCACGGGGTTTCAAGCCTCGTTCCCTCTATTCTCCTCTTTCCGCTTGCCCGCTGGTTCGGCTCACCTCGTGTTCCAGCGCTGGTGTGTTGATTCTGCCGCTGGTGTCCCGAACTTGGGCTCCCACACTCTCCACGCAGGTCCACTGTGAATCACTAGTTCCGGAAGAGTTTCCTCTGCTGTTTCTTCCCCTACTCTTCCTTGACCCTGCAGTATCTCCACTTTTATTAACCTGTCTCTCGCCCGGACTAATATTGTGCTCCCTTCCTATTCCGCCATCTTGCCGCTCTCACATACGCTATCATTTCAAGATCCATGAAAGCTAACAGGCACCTGTTTCTTTTCAAATGCAGTCAACATCTGTGATAATAAGAGTTTGCCAGCCACTTACACCTTAGTGTAAATGCCTTTAGTTAATGCTAGTCATGTTCATGTGTCTGCGATTTAATGCAAGGTGAAAATGAAAATGTTGATTAAGAAGTACTTGCAAAGTTCAGTGTGCTTTGGAAAAGGGTAGTTCTGAGTGGGCAGTCAGAGGGAATGTCATCCATCCTCTGTTGGTAAGATAAAGAAGGCCCACCATGAAGCAGGATCAAAGCACAAAAACCAAGGACGAAGAACGCTTACATAACAAGGAGAAGTTGTCAACTGTCCTTGCAGGCCCGTGAAAATAATACAAATCTGAACTTTCACAAGCAAGTCATGGATGTGTCCCATGGCCAAATCTAAAGCAATGACAGTGGCACTGAAGATCAAGGCAAATAGAGTAGATGGATGGGCACTGCATATGACGGCACCCAGTCTCTTTTGGTAATCTAAAACAAAGGGGCCCCGGAACACCTGTCCTTCAGCCAGAGCCTCAGCATAGGATTGGGTCAATTTGGCCTTGGGTTCAGAGTTAGGGTTAACAGCCCATCAGCAGGACCACACTTCATCCTTTCTTTGAAACAGCACACGTTCACCAGGAAAAATGAAGTCTAGGTGAACAGTATTGTGCTTTTAAGAGAGTAGGAAAAGAATCAAAGCTTTTCAGGAGTCCCAACAGATAGATATAATTTAAAGCAAATTCCAGAAGACAAAATCCACATCTGTGCATAAAGAAAATAAGATGGAGTGCTAGAGGGATGGATGGACCTATAAAAACAAGCATAGTCAAACATTTGTGGAAAAATCTAGGTGATGGGTATGTAGGATGTTCACCGTAAAATATTTCAAGTTCACTGTTTAAAATTTTTCATAATAGAATTGTAAAGGGAAATGTGACTCTCCCTCAAAAAAATTCACATTTGCAAAACCAATCACTCAGGGCATGGTGATTTTTATAGGAAATGATTTTCGCGATTAATTTTTTAAACAAGTTCATGACTTCTGAGGAGCACAGTATACTAATGAAGGGAATGTCATCCTT
Source organism: Lepus europaeus (assembly GCF_033115175.1). NCBI lineage: Eukaryota > Metazoa > Chordata > Mammalia > Lagomorpha > Leporidae > Lepus > Lepus europaeus. The sequence goes on along the minus strand of NC_084850.1, from coordinate 23,016,774 downwards.
GCTGCAATTATATTAGCAGACTCTTCATTTCCAGAGAGAGAGGGAACATGAAATCATAGAGATGTTCAAATTTTCAGCAAAACTGTAACCAGGTTATAATGGATGTTAAGAAAGTGATACGCGGGGGCCGGCACTGTGGCATAGTGGGTAAAGTTGCCTCCTACAGTGCTGGCATCTCATATGGGCGACGGTTCGAGTCTCAGCTGCTCCACTTCCAATCCAGCTCTCTGTTATACCCTGGAAAAGCAGTAGAAGATGGCCCAAGTCCTTGAACCCCTGCACCAGCGTGGGAGACCTGGAAGAAGCTCCTGGCTCCTGGCTTCAGATCAGCCCAGCTCCGGCCGTTGCAGCCACTTGGGGAGTGAACCAGCAGATGGAAAACTCTCTCTCACTCTCTCTGCCACTGCCTCTCTGTAACTCTGCCTTTCAAACAAATAAATAAATCTTTTTTAAAAAAAGCAAATAATTCCCTCAGTTTAAAATGCTCTTAAATTCTGGGTAAATGTGTGTGTCATTTTGTGTGTGTGTGTGTGTGTGTCTGTTTACTTGTCTTCTGTGGAGACTAACGTGATGTTTTTTAATAAAAATCAGAATGTTACAAATCTGTGAGTTAAAATGGGCTGCATCCCACATTGGAGCTCCTGGGTTGGACTCCTAGCTCTGGCTCCTGACTCCAATTTCCTGCTAATGCAGACTCTGAAGGCAGTAGCGATGGCTCAAGTAATTGGGTTCCTGCCACCTACATTGGAGACCTGGCTTGAGTTCCCAGCTCTGGCCTTCAGCCTAGACCAGGACTGCTTTTTGTAGGTATCTGGAGAGTGAACAAGCAGATGGGAGTGTGTGCTCTCTTGCTCGCTCGCTCTCTCTCTCTCTCTCCCTCCCTCCCTCCCAGTGGGTTGAAAAATGTCTCATGTGTACTATTTCCTTTATGAGAGAACAAGACAGGAATCACCAAAAAACACCACAAAAAACTAGGAGAGGAGACACCTTGTAGATACGGGATGAGAAGGCGTTCGTTTAGGTTCATATGGCTGGGACTCTTCTGCATCATTGCCCTCCCTGATTCTTGCTGCGCTTGTTGAAAGTTGGAAGATGAGAGACATCCAGCCTGGAGCCTCCCTCTTCTACTTAGAATGATCCTGAGGTGGGGCATAGCCTCCAAAGTGTCTTCCCGCTTGGCTTGCTCCTCCACATAGCCCTGAAAAGCAGAGGGGCTGGGAAAGTTCTCATTTTCCAGATGCAGGCACACAGACTCCGGGAGAGTCAGGGAGGTCGCCGAGGCAGTAGAGGGTAGGGCCAAGGCAGAAACAGACATCGCCTGGAAACTGATCTCTATTGAGACTGGACCTGAATGTCTTGGGGGACTTACTTCAAGTCCTTTAGCGAGATGTGAGATTTTGAGCATATTCCAGCATAGACTTCTGCTGGATGGCACTCCTTAACTCAGCGTTTTTGGGGTATGAACTTTTCTGCCTGGTTCTTCTTCTTAGCAATTAGAAGGCAATGCTCCCCATTGTTCTAAGTGGCAATGATTTCTACCTTGGCCTGTTGCCTGTCCGGCAGGGGCAGGGTCAATGCAAGGCTACCAGGATGGGAACTCTGCTATCTTAGATCTTTCCATTACAAAAGGGCCTTCCAGTTGGCCTTGTTTGGGCAGCCAGGGCCTGGTGGGCTGTCAGTGTCTTGGTGTGATTGAGCTTGGCTTTTCCCTACAGGATTTACTAAGCAAAGGAGAGGATACAGGGTAGTGATGTAGCCATTCAACTGTGGCTAGGACACGTGCTCCTTAGGCTTTCACCCTTGGCATGATGGGAAAGATATAGCTTGGCTTGCAGGCCCTGAACACAGGCAAATGAACCCATTGGGAATGGCAGAATGGCAGGGAAAAGCCTGTCTTGTAATGCAAAAAGATGTTTGGAAAAGAGTGATCAGAGTGTGCTTTGTTCCTCCCACCTCCTGCCCCCTTGGCTGATTTCATAAAGGAAAAGAGGGAGGAGGAAAAGTCTGTCAGGATTTCTCAAATGACAGAAGGAGACTGTTTCCTAGTAAGGGATCTGGTCATGGTAACAATTATATTTTTGAATTTATCACCATGTTCCTACAACGATGCTCCAGGAAAGATGAAGAGGGGAGATTCTAGGAAGGAATTCCTCCAGCCCAGATCTCTTGGTCACTGCCTCCATCAGCAACATCAGCCCTATTGCTGACATTGTCTGTTGAACTTTGAACAGGGAGATTTTACAATTGCTACCAATTAGAGGAGAGGGTCTTCCACCATTTCCCAATCTGTGAGATTAGTGTTTTTGTGTTTATTAAGTTTTCCATGCCACCTAGTGTTTATCTGAAGAAATACCAGATTTTTAGAAAGCTTTCCCCCCTCAACCCCCTTCCTTGCAGGAATCCAAGTTCATGTAGTAACTCAGACCTGCTGTGTGTGCGAGACATCCCAATCGGACGAAAAGCTTGCAATAATCTTCATACCGTCACAATTAAAGCCTAGCACGTGGGATTACATTCTTCTCCCTGAAAGAAACGGGGGCTTTTTTCATCTGTAGGATGCACTGGCATCAATGGATTCTAGAACGGCCCTGCTGGAAGGGACTTTCCAGAGCTTCAGTGTACACTCTCCATGCCCTGTTGTGCCTGGAAACTCTTGTCTGCAACCCAGTGTCTCACAAGAGCCTCCCTAGAGCTTCAAGTTTGTGCTTTATCTCTGAACGTATCTAAAACACATGGTGAGAAAGTCAGGAGGGGCCTGAAAATCAGTCAGCATCTGTTTACTTCTGTGTGGCTGCAGCGCGGACTGAGAAGCAGTAGGCCGAGAAAGGCCGGGGCAGAAACGGCCTGCTTTAAGCTCGGGAAGAGGTTGGCTCAGCGGCAGAATAAAGGTCTTGTAGCTCACAGATTTCTAGCTGGAAAGGCTTGATTGAATTCCCCCTCCTCCTTCCTACCCGCCTCCAAAACCAACAAACCCTCACAAACAATGCCGGAGATGTTAGCAACAACAAAGCTGTCTTTTTCAAGAATCTGTCTTCTATCACTTGCCTTCAGCAATTGCCAAGGCCTTCTAAATGCTACCAAAAGCTGAGTGAGGCCTGGGGAGCGTGGGGGATGGGGTGAGGATTAGAGCTGGAGAACTAAGTCCAGCTTTCCAAAGGGACCCGGGCCAGGCTGCAGTGTCCCTTCTCTGCGTTTCCAGAGTAGTGGCTGTCAGAATTCTGGCAAACACATGCCCTGCATTGACACACCAGTCGCAGCTTCCCGTCGTTTCCCTTCTGGCTCGTGTAAGCCGCCTCAGCCTGGTCACATCTTGTGTCCTGATTTTGGTTTTGAGGGTGGTGCTTGGAAAACATGCTCCCCGTCTCCTTCGAGCTGGGGTCCCGTAAGTCACAGTCGTGTTCCTGCCGCCCTTGGGCACCCTTCTCCACACGCTGTTGTTGCTTCTTCCCACAGGGTCCGAAGGACCAAAGGTTGCTCTGGGGTCAGGGCTTGGGAAGTCAGCTGGAGGCATGGAGCATTGGCAGCCTTGATCTACACATTTGGGATCTATAAAGCACACTAACTTTAGCCTTAGTAAACACAAAGTGGATCTTAATTTTTTTGTTTGTTTCTGCATATGCCAATCTGGGCAATCTACAAATCTTACTGCAACAGACCAAATACCATCAGTGTGACATCACTGGAACCCATCTGCAGTGAGACAGGGAACCAGGCATCCGAAGTGTCTCCAGGGAAGGCCTCAGAGGATAGTCTCAGGAGGATAGGGCCATGGTTTACAAGCTCCACGGGCTGTGGGTCACTTGTCAGTTCTGTAGAGAAAAGGCCAACATTCCTGCTCGCCATACAACATATGTGATAGTCTTCCAACCATGCAGCCATCTCTTACTACTACACAACACTCAAGGGGAAATTCATTGAAAGAAGATTTTCATGCCACTGAGAACAAATAAGTCCCAAATGGAAAAAGTTGGCATACTGCAAAACTTTGACCATCAGAGCCACTGACCTGTCCTGCAGAATTCTGCCTAGAATGAAGGCTGGTTATGAAAGTCAAGAACCAATGATAGGGAGCTATAAGACGGGAGGCAAACTTGGGTACAACAATTGAGCGGACTGTGCTGGCAAAGCTACAGAGCAGGGAAGGGCCATGGAATAGGCCCGGCTCTGTGGCCCCTATTCAGCAGCCTCATCCAGTTCTTGTCTCCAGCTCATCGGAGTGGGAGAAGTTCCTGACAGCCGCACCTTACAACTGGGGATCTTTTTTCTTGTTGCTTCATATTTAATCTCATGTTTTGTTTCCTTCTTCATTGCATGTTTGACAAACTCAACTACTTCTAAATCTAGATGGTCTTGTAAATAATGTCCTGTTTCCTCCTCCAAACCCAAGAGGCTTGGATCCATTTCACCTCTGTGGTTTGCTTCAAAGTACCATGGGCCCCAGAGGAATATCTGCATTTGTGAAAGCCATTGATTCACACTGAGTTGAGATAATCTAGTCCAGCCTCATCATGTGACAGAAAAGAGTACTGCTGCTCAAAGAGCTCGGGAGGCATGTGAAATCTCACAGGCGACTCGAGACTCCCAACACCATATCCAGGTTACTGAATGGCAATCCTCAAGGTTAAGTGGTTAGGATTCATGCACAGGCAAGCATGGTTAAGGGGCTGCAGTCATTGCAATCTACTTTCAGATATGTGTGAGTGTGTGTGGTCTGTCTACACACACTTATCCTTGGATATGGAACTTTCCACGTAGGATCAAAGGAGAAAACATCAGAACTTCGGGTGGGTTAGTAACTCATAAATACTGGCCCAAATCCCCATGGGCACCATGACCTTCTTACACTAGACCTTGACAAGTGATAAGTCTCATCTCTGAACAAAAGCTGCTTTTCTGGCCGGCGCCGTGGCTTAACAGGCTAATCCTCCGCCTTGCGGCGCCGGCACACCGGGTTCTAGTCCCGGTCGGGGCGCCGGATTCTGTCCCTGTTGCCCCTCTTCCAGGCCAGCTCTCTGCTATGGCCAGGGAGTGCAGTGGAGGATGGCCCAAGTCCTTGGGCCCTGCACCCGCAAGGGAGACCAGGAGAAGCACCTGGCTCCTGGCTTCGGATGAACGAGATGTGCCGTCTGCAGCGGCCATTGGAGAGTGAACCAACGGCAAAAAGGAAGACCTGTCTCTCTCTCTCACTATCCACTCTGCCTGTCAAAAAAAAAAAAAGCTGCTTTTGTGACTCTTCTCAGGTAAAGCCATAGGATATTCTCCAGGCTTGGCCCCCAAACCCCAAAACTATTCCAATCTGTGCCATGAGCGATGGTATCTGACTCTGACATTGGCTCTGTCTCCACTACCCCCCAGTGCCCAACCTTCCTAAAATGGATGCCCTTGTTTGTCTCTTCCAAAGAGGAAGGGGACGGAGGCTTAATAGGGGCTATCTCATGCTTTCTCCGCCTAAGACGGAGGGCGCTCCTTCCATAGTCTCCATTGGTGAGCTGTTCTGGGAAGATCTGATGCCACCTCAGCCCCTGCTCATTTTTTTCCTAGACCCTTCAACTCAGCCTTCCTTTTCAGTTCAATCTTCCCTCAGATATACATCCTGTGATTGCCAATACCAGGTAGTAGGGTAGTGATGTTATGCACACTAAGCTCATGGTATCTCACTTCTCAAACTCTTCCCTTAGGAGAAGTGCACCTGCCTGTGACCTTCAAAGCCTCAATACATAATAATAAGAGAAATCTTAGTCTTCAAAGAGAACTCAAGCACATGTCTTCTGGAGTTAGAGCAGCTTCTAACCTTGGGACATCTGACCTTACCCCAAGGCCTATCCTTGGGGACAATTTATAAAGGGACAATTAACCCTCTATAGACAACACTAGCCATACAGAGCTACATACACCATGGAATCATAAACATGTTCATCCCAGAAATCACCTTGATTGTATTCATTTATTCAGTCAGTCAATATTTTATTTACTCATTCAACAAACATTTACATGTCACATGGATGGCTCCTTGAAAACTTAGCTCAAAACCTATCACTTCACAGGGCCCTTCTCTAACCAACTAAAGAACCTATCAGCTTCCAGACCCTGCCACCACAAGACCTTTTTTAACCTTCATAGTATTCACCATAATCAGAAATCTTATGAATCAAGTTGCTAGCTCTCTATTCCAACCCCTGGGAAGTAAACCCCCTGAGGGCAAAGGCCTTGTCTGTTTTGCTCATGACTGTGTTCTAACACCTGTGTCTCTGCCTCTGACACCTAGAGGTTAGTACAGTGCCTGGGATAGAGGAGATAAGAAATATTGATTGAAGATGGAAAAAGCTTAAAAGAATGGGAGATCTCTGGGCCGGCGCCGTGGCTCACTTGGCTAATCCTCCGCCTGCGGCGCCGGAATCCCAAATGGACCCTGGGTTCTATTCCCGGTTGCTCCTCTTCCAGTCCAGCTCTCTGCTGTGGCCCGGGAAGGCAGTGGAGGATGGCCCAAGTGCTTGGGCGCCTGCACCAACGTGGGGGACCAGGAAGAAGCACCTGGCTCCTGGCTTCGGATCGGCGTAGCTCCGGCTGTAGCGGCCATTTGGGGAGTGAACCAACAGAAGGAAGACCTTTCTCTCTGTCTCTCCCTCTCACTGTATGTAACCCTACCTGTCAAATAAATAAATAAATAAAAATCTTTAAAAAAAATAGGAGGTCTCAATACATACCACCATGGGAAGCTCTCCAAGCCAGACTATTGTGTAACAAAAAATAAAAATTTGTTTGGTCTGATATCATTGAGGGTTTAAGAAAACACGGATTTCTTGGGATGGGTGTTTGTCACAGAGGTTAAAGTCACTGCTTGGGACACTCTTTCCCTTACCAGGGTGCCTGGTCCAAGTCCCGGCTTCTCTGCTTCTGACCCAGCTTCGTGCTAAGGTGCATCCTGGGAAGGCAACAGAGATGGCTCAAGTATTTGAGTCCCTGCCACCCACATGGGAGACCTGGACTATGTTCTAGACTCCTGCCTTTGGCCCAGTTCAGCCCTGGTTGCTGTGGGCATTTGGGAAGCAAGCTAGCAAATGGAAGATATCTCTCTGTCTCTCTCTCTGTCTCTGTCTCTCTCTTTCTCTCTCTCTGTGTCTACCTTTTAAATAAAATGAAAATAAATAAAAATGTTTTAAAAAGAAATATGGATTTCTGTAAATACATATACAAGTACCTGTGTAAGTGCTACAAAGGACCTGGATAGAGGAGGAAACACTTCTAAACGCATTCTATGAAGCCAACATTACTCTGATACCAAAGCCACGTGGGTGGCAGGAACCCAAATACTTGAGCTATCTCTGTTGCCTTCCCAGGATGCACTTTAGCACAAATACATGGCAAGGAAAGAAAATTGTAGATCAGTATATTTGATAAATAACAATGAAAAAAAAACTCAATAAAATATTAGCAACTTGAGTTCAATAGCATGTTGAAAGGATTACAGTATCCTCCTCTTATCCATGGGTTCACTTTCCACAGTTGAAGTTACTCAAGGTCAACCACAATCCAAAAATACTAAATGGAAATTTTCAGAAATAAACATTTCATAAGGTTAAAATTGTGTACCATCTGGGTAGCATGATCAGATCTTATGCCATCCCGCTGCAACTCATCCAGGTTGTGAACCTTACCTTTGTCCAGTGTATCCATCCTGTTCATACTACCTACCCATTAGTAATATAGCAGAAATCTGGGTTATCAGATTGACCATCTGGGTATTGCAGTGCTTTTGTTCAAGTAACTCTTTTTTTTTTTTTTTTTTGACAGGCAGAATGGACAGTGAGAGAGAGAGAGAGACAGAGAGAAAGGTCTTCCTTTGCCGTTGGTTCCCCCTCCAATGGCCGCTGCGGCCGGCACACCTCGCTGATCTGAAGCCAGGAGCCAGGTGCTTCTCCTGGTCTCCCATGGGGTGCAGGGCCCAAGCACTTGGGCCATCCTCCACTGCACTCCCGGGCCATAGCAAAGAGCTGGCCTGGAAGAGGGGCAACTGGGACAGAATCCGGCGCCCTGACCGGGACTAGAACCTGGTGTGCCGGCGCTGCTAGGCGGAAGATTAGCCTGTTGAGCCATGGCGCCGGCCCAAGTAACTCTTATTTTAATAGTGGTCCCCAAGTGCATGAGTAGTGCTGCTGGTAATTTGGATATGCTGAAGAGAAGGTGTGAAGTGCTTGCTTTAAGTGAGTAAGTGCGATTCCTGACCTAATAAGGAGGGAAAAAAATCATATGCTGAAGTTGCTAAAATATACAGTACGAATGGAGCATCTATCTGTGAAATTGAGAAAAGGAAAAAAAATTGTGCTATCATTTCTGTTGCATCTCTAACTGCAAAAGTTACAGCTACAATGCATAGTAAAAACTCGATTAAGATGGAAAAGGCATTAAATTATAGGGTTCAGTGGGGATCTTAGGACATATTCCTGAAGGATGAGTGGACTACTGTATGTGTCACGACCAAGTTGGATTTATACCTGGAATGCAAGGGTGGTTCAATCTATTAAAATAATCAATTGAATTACCATCTTAACAAGATGAGGAGTTGAAAAAAGCATTTGGCAAAATTCAACACTATTTTATGGTAAAAAAAAAAAACGAACTAGGAATAGAAGGAAACTGCCTCAATATAGCAAATACCACCTATGAAAAATCCATAGCTAACAACATACTCCATAGCCAAAGACTAAAATCTTTCCCATTAAAATCAGGAATATAACAAGGATGTCCACTATTTTTTTTTAAAGATTTACTTATTTGTTTGAAAGTCAGGGTTACAGAGGAGAGAGAGAGAGAGAACAACTTCCATCTCCTGGTACACGCCACAGAGGGCTGCAACACCAGGAGTCAGGAGCTTCTTCTGGGTCTTCCACATGAGTGACAGAGGCCCATGCATTTGAGTATCTTCCACTGCTTTCCCAGGTGCATTAGCAGGGAGCTGGATCAGAAGTGGAACAGCCGGGACATGAACCAGCACCCATATGGAATGCTGGTATTAAAGGAGGCAGCTTTACCGCTATACCACAACACCAGTCCTGGAAAACACCAGTCCTGGATGTTTACTCTTCAAACTTCTATTTAGCACAATATAGGAAGTCCTAGCAAAAGCAATTAGGTAAGAAAATGAACCAAAAAGCATGTAAATTAGAAAAAGAAGAAAAATTATCCATTTGCAGATGACATGATATTATATGAAGAAAACCCTAAAGATTTCACAAAAGATTAATTTAAAACTAATAAACAATTTCAGCAAAGTTGAAAGATAGAAAATCAAAATGCAAAAAAAAAAAGTTGTGTTTCTTTTATAGCAAACAACAAAGGCAAACCTAGTCAAGTAGAACTATATCAAAATTGAAAGTATCTGCATAGCAAATGAAACAACTCATGGTGAATAGACAACCTATGGAATGTGAAAAATTATGTGTGAACCATATATCTAATAAGAGTTGCATCTTCAAAATATGCAAAGAACTCTTACAATCAATAGCAAAATAAATCGTCCAATTTAAAAATGGGCAAAGGATTTAAATAGACATTTCTCCAAAGAAGATTGCCAATGGGTCAATGAAAAAGTGTTCAACGTCACCAATCATTAGGTAAATGCAAATAAGAACCAAGATGAGCAGTCACCTCACACCTGGTAAGCTGGTCCTAATCAAAATACTAGAAGCCAACAAATGCTGATGAGGATGTGGAGATGTTAGAAATCGTATATGTGTGCTGTTGCTGGGAATGTAATATGATGCAGCTACTATGGGAAAGAGCATGGAGGGTCCTAAAATAATTAAAGACAGAATTACTGGGGCATTATTTTTTTGGCACAGCCAGTTAAGGCCCTGCTTGGGACACTGCATTCCATATTTGAGTGCCTGGGTTCGAGTTCTGGTTCTGCTTCTAATTTTAGCCTCCTCCTGTTGTGCACCCTAGAAAGTAGCAGATGATTGTTCGAGTACTTGGGTCCCTTCCACTCATGTGGAAGACCTGGATTGGTTCCTGGTTCCAGCATTTGATCAGCCCAGCCCCAGCTGTTTCAGGTGTTTGGGAAAACCAGCAGATGATGAGAGTTTCTCTCTCTCTCTCTCTCTCTCTCTCTCTGCCTTTCAAATAAAAATGAAATTGTATGAATTTAAAATAATCTTTAAAATAGGATTACAATATGATCCAGCAATTATTCTTCTGAGTATATATCCAAAAGTATTCCAAGTAGGATTCCAAAGAGACGTTTGCACCTCTGTGCTCCTTGCTGCACTATTCTTATTAGCCAAGAAATGGAAATGACTCACATGTCTATTAACATATAAATGGATAAAGATGTGAGGAAAAAAGAAAATATGGTATATACATACAATGGAATATCATTTAGCCTTTAAAAAGAAGGAAGTCCTGCTATATATGGATGAACTTGGAGGATGACATACTAAGAAAAACAAACCAGTCACAGACAATGTACCATTCTACTTGTATGAAAAATCCAATATTGTCAAGATCACAGAGACAGAAAGTAGATAAGTGGCTGCCAACGGCTGAGTAGAGACGTGTGGTGGGGATCGGTGTGTAATGGGTATGAAGTTCCAGTCCGCAAGATGAAAAACCTCCAGAGAGCTGATGCGCTGTGGTGCGAATATCCTGAACACTGCTGAACTTACAAACACTTACAAATGGCCATGACGGCAAACTTAATGCCACGCGTTTGCGAGCACGCTTGAAAATAAAATCAGACTTAGGGTTAACTATATGATCACGAAGTATACTGATGATTGATTATTGCAAAAATTAAGAATGGGAATCCTAGGGAAGGGGAAGGGTTGGAATGTGGGTGGGAGGGAGCGGACGTCCCACTATGTTCCTAAATCTATATATATGACGTATAGGAAACTTGTATAACTTAAATAAAATTTTAAAAAGCTTAAACACAAAAAGAGGCGAGAGGATTTGGATAGGGATGGAGGGAATAGAAGAATCCAGGGAGAAGTGTTGTCCTGCTCAGGTATTACTGGTGTAATTGAAGTCATTGTCAAAAGCTTTAGGGGAGACAAGACGGAGAAGGCGCCGTCCCCGGAGGCGTTAATAGTCTAGTGAAGGAGACAGACAGGTACACAATGCAGGCAGGGGCGGCGGGCGTGGGGGGGCGCCGTGAGACAAGTCGGCCCCGGGAGCTGCAGGCATGGGGGAGGGGCAGCCCGTTTCGCCCTGGACCATGAGGAAAGGCGTCTTAGGAGGGGTGACCACTGGGTGGCAGACTGCAAAGCCAGGGCGGCATTTGTCTGGGGCAGGGCTCGTCTCCGCCCTGGAGACAACACCATTCCTAATCATTCACTTGATTTCCAGAGGCTCAGCTGCAATATATTCAAAACACACTTAGCTCAAATAATACCATGAAATATGAGGGGGGAAGAAGTCTTTTAAAGACCCCTTTGAAAACAGTTGATAAAATAACTAAACTGAACGTCAAGGAATGCTAAAGCCCTAAAGCTTATTCTATGCATACACAGCATGATCTAAAACAGAGACAGGGTGTGCCAGACCCCACAAGCTGGTTCCAAGGTGATTTCCATACAGTCATTAGCTTTAGCCTAACAAAAAGACGGCACAGAACTCCTCAGAGGATCCCCTAAACGAGGAAGAATGATTTTTAATCAGCATGCTATTTTTTTTATGTCCGTGTGTACATCTGCAGTGTTCAAAGGGGGTTGAGACATGTGTGCCCTTTAATTCTTCCAGGCATTTGGGTTTATGTTATTAATTTGCTCAGCAAACCATTTACTCCTAGCTACAGCAAAAGAAACTTCAAGCGAGCCCATGTATGAAATTCCAATGGGAAGGTTTGAAATGAGGGGGTCCACCATACACTCAAGATATTCAGCCAGTCAGCTCCTAGCCTCTGAGAGGAGGAAGGATGTGCGCAGGGAGGGTCAAACGGACTCTGCTTTCGAAAGAAAGGGATGCTGCTGGTGAAGTTTCCTCTTCTTCTTTATTTATGTATTTATTTTCATTGTATTTGAAAGGGGAAAGTAGAGAGAGAGAAGACGAGACAGAGAGAATCTTCCATGCACTGGTTCACTTCCCCAAATGCCTGAAACAGCCAGGACTGGGCCAACTTGAAGCCAGGAGCCAGGAACTGAATCCAGGTCTTGCACACGGGTTAGTAGGGACCCAAGAACTTGAGCTATCACCTACTGCCTCTCAGGGTGTACCTTCGCAGGAAGCTGAATTGGAAGCAAGGAACTTGAAGCAAGCCCTCTAATATGAACTATGGCCAGTGACATAAGCACAGCATCAAACGCCCAACCCTGAATTTTTCTTTTCATCATCCTATTGGCCTTTCTGTTTTGTTTTCTTTAGGTGAAACAAGACAGCTGGTGTGCAGTCCGGCGTTCTTCACGGGCTAAGATAATAGACGAAAACAGCCAAGCTGCTACAATTGGGCACGGGAACGCTGGGTGCTCCTTGTTGGCCACTGACATCTCCAGGACTGACAAGGGAATGCCAGCTCCCAGGCTACAAGCAGAAGGTTATTTCTGATAACAAATTGTTCAGGGACTCTGAAGTCCAAAAAAAAAAAAAAAAAAAAAAAAAAAGAGCTCTCATTAAGTCTGGAGACCTGCCAACCCAGGCATAGCATCTTCACTTAGGAAGTGTTGTAAATTACTGTGGTTAGAAGCAAGGTCTTGGGGGCAGGCATTGTGGTGCAGCAGGTTAACCTGTCACTTGGGACACCCACATCCCATATTGGAGTGCTGGTTGGAGTCTCAGCTACTCTACTTCTTATTTTATTTTATTTATTTTATTTTATTTTTTGACAGGCAGAGTGGATAGTGAGAGAGAGAGACAGAGAGAAAGGTCTTCCTTTGCCGTTGGTTCACCCTCCAATGGCCACCGCAGCTGGCGCGCTGCGGCCGGCGCACCGCACTTATCCAATGGCAGGAGCCAGGTGCGTCTCCTGATCTCCCATGGGGTGCAGGGCCCAAGGACTTGGGCCATCCTCCACTGCACTCCCGGGCCATAGCAGAGAGCTGGCCTGAAAGAGGAGCAACCGGGACAGAATCCGGCGCCCCGACCGGGACTAGAACCCGGTGTGCCGGCGCCTCAAGGCGGAGGATTAGCCTAGTGAGCCGCGGCGCCGGCCTTCAGCTACTCTACTTCTGATCCAGCTTCCTGCTAATGCATCCTTGGAGGCAGCAGATGATAGCTCAGGTGCCTGGGCCCCTGCCACCCATGTGGGATACCCAGATGGAGTTCTGGGCTCTTGTCTTCGGACTGGCCTAGCCCTTGTTGTTGTGAGCATTTGGGGGAGTGAACCAGTGGATGGAAGATAGCTCCCCCATCTCTCTCTCTCTCTCTCTCTCTCTCTCTCTCTCTCTCTCTCTCTCTGTGTCTTTCTGCCTTTCAAGTAGTTAACAAAAAAATAAATAACATTTAAAAATTTAAAAAGGATAGTCTTTGAACCCTATGAGCCTGAACGTGGATCCCAGCTCTGACACTTGCCAGTTGTATGAACTTGAACAAATTACTTAACTTCTTCGTGCCTCAGTTTTGTCAACTGTAAAATAGGAATAATGACAGTAGGGAGGATTGCATGCATGAATTCACCTGAGTGACATACTCGGTTAATTTTAAAGTTCTCAGTGTATGTTATCCATTTATTGGTTCTTCCTTCCATTGGTTCACCTTAGCACTGAGGACAATTGGCAACTTGTGTTGTTAGTTTGTTGCATTATTTGTCTATCTTTCTCCACTAGATTGTGAGCATCTTGAGGGCAGGGCCAAATCACTCATGGTTCTAATCCTAGCAATTTATATAGTCCCTGCTCCCCACCCCAATAAAGGACCCTCAGTAAGAGGCTCTGAATTAAGCTCTCTTGAGGTTTTTCTCAATTCCGAGTTCAGCAGCAGAGGCCTCATTAGGGGCCCAAGACTCATTTATGAGGTCAAGGGCCATGCCTCATTGCCAGACAGGGGAGGATCATGGGGAGTAGCATGGCCCACAAAATTCCTCCCCCAGAGTTTCACGGAGCACCTATGTACCAGGGAGAAAAGCTAAATAGTTACAGCTAATGGGCACCCATATTTCTGTAAGAGGCTTGAGAAACGGGCAGTTTAAAGAAGCCTAGGTGTGGGAGGGTGGATAATGCCCCCAGCCCCCAGTACGCCTACATCCTGCTCCCTGCAAGTTTACAGAACCAGAGACTTTGCGGATGTGATTAGGTTAAGGCTCTTGACTTGAGGAAATTAATTCTCTTAGACTAGCCAGGAAGACTCAACATCATTGCAAAGGCTCTTAGCAGGGGGACCTTGGAGGAGGCTCAGTGAGAAGACAGGAATCTGCTCATGGAGGCAGGGGTGAGGAGAGGAAGGTGGAGGCAGCTCCTAAAAGCTAGAAAAGGGAAGCAACCGGAGCCCCTGTGCAGCTTCCAGAAGGACTGGAGCCCACGGTCACTTTGACTTCAGTACTTCGGAGCTCTAGAATTGTAGGTTCGTCCGTCTGTGCTGTTTCAAGCCACTAACATTGTGGAAATTGGTTGTAGCAACAATAGGAAACTAACAAAGTAAGCATTACTCAGGAGTGGGTAGGAATGCCTTCTAGCAGGCCTTGTTCATTTCCTTCTAAAAAATAAGTTAATAGATCATGTCCATGATCTTGCTCCTTCAAATTGGAATCTCAGCCATGGTGGCTTGGAGGCACGTCTTACAGTTCATAGGCAATATCTGCTGTCCCTCATTCGGTTTGGAACTTAGGACCATCTTTTAGCATCCCAATGGAAGCCATGTTCCCCCAGCCACTCGCATACGTTTTCATTAAAAAAAGACATGGCACATCAATCACACCATTCTCTCATTGTTTTCCTCAAAATTCTTCAGTGCTTCCCCATGGCCCACAAGATAAAACTGAAACTTCTCAACATGCCACTCACACATTGCTCTAACTGCCCTTCCAGACTCCCCGTTCATTGTTCTTTTTTACAAAAGATTTATTTGAGAGGCAGAGAGAGAGAGAGAGAGAGATCTTCCATCTGCTGTTTCACTCCCCCAAATGGCTGCAATGGCCAGAACTAGGCCGATCTGAAGCCAGGAGCCAGGAGCTTCTTCAGGAACCTCCCATGCAGGTGCACGCGTTCAAGGTGCACAGGTTCAAGGACTTGGGCCATCTTCCACTGCTTTCCCAGGCCATAGCACAGAGCTGAATCGGAAGTGGAGCAGTCAGGATTCAAACCGGCGCCCATATGGGATGGGAATCAGTTTACAGGCTTTTACTGGGATTCCACTCCTGGGCGAGGTTCCCTGGTCCTAACAGAGTGGGGGCCGGGGTTAGAGGTTGGGAGGGCTTCTTTTATAGATATAGGGTGCGGGGGTTAAAGGTTGAGGCAGGTCTGATCCTCATTGGTTGACCTTTAGGCACCCGTGGGAACCTTGACAAGGACTTTTCATTCCCGGAAGTGTGGGTAGGGACTCTCCATTCCCGGAAGTGTAGGCCTTCTCTCCTGCAGATCCCAAAGCTACCACCTATATCCCATATCAGAGTGCCAGTTTAAGTTCCTGTTCCTCCTCCCCTTCCAAGCCAGCTCCCTGCTGATGCACCTGGGAAACAGTGGACGATGGCCAGCACTTGGGCCCCTGCCACTCATGTGGGAGACTTGGATGAAGCTCCTGGCTCCTGGCTTCAGCCTGGCCCCACACTGCTGTTGTGGCCATTTGGAGGGTAAGCCAGCAGATGGAAGATATCTCTCTGTGTCTCTCTCCCACTCTGTCTTTCAAATAAACAACTCTTTTTAAAAAATGCTGAAAGAATCAATATGTATTTGGGTCAATCATGGCAGATCTTCAAGTGGATCAGTAATATCCAACATTCCGTGAGTGCTTTTTCTACTCTGCTAAGGCAAAACAGTGATAGGAGCCAGCATGAGGAGTTGAGAACTCTGAGCTCAAATGCATGCTCTGACACATGTTAGCTGTGTGACTTTAGGCAAAGTGCTTAGCATCCCTGGGCTTTACTTTCCTAATTTGTAAAATAGGAATAATCACCCCTCCTTTCATGACTGGAGTTAGTGTAGTGAGATAATATGTTCAAAACCCCAAGAACAGTCACTGGCATGAAGTAAGCACTGTATGTCCCGCCTACTATATTATTATTAGAATTAACATGATGTTCACTATATAAGCCCTGTCAGCATGGGCCAGTCACTTTTCTTATAAGTGGCCTCAATTTCTTCAGTGCGGCATAACAACAGCCCACAACTCAGGATTATCTCCGTAGTTGCACTTTATTTTGAAATATCTGGGCCAGTACACTGTGGCACAGCAGGTTCAGCCACCTGCAGTGCCAGCATCCCACATGGGCGCTGGTTCGAGTCCCGGTGTTATAGGTGAAGCGGCAGTGAAGATGACCTGGGTTCTTCATCTCATATGAAAAAGGAATTTCCATGCAGACAAGGTGGGAGAGGAAAGCAAGGTTTATTTAAGCCAGAAACCTCCTGCCGCAGTGGCCAGGAAGGGGCCTCCAAGAGAGGCCGAGGCTGGTGGAAATGGGGGTTGTAAGCACAATTTGGGAGGAAAACTAACAAACAGCTAACAATAGAAGGCAGGGAGGAAGCCCATCAAAAGGCCTGGTTTGTGATCTTGTCTATCCTGTCTAGCTTGCTCATGATAAGACAAAAAGAAGGCTGAGATAGGGGACTTCTTTGTGTTTTCATGGCAAACTGGTACTCTCTTGATAAAACTGGAAGCTGCTAAGGAGTGCCATAGGCACTTTTGTCTTGCTAAGGCAGCTTTGGGGGAGAAACCTGCAGTGGGACTAAGCACTTTGACCCTGCTAAAGATAACTTTTGGGAGAAGCAAGTATTTTGCACCCTCTTAAAGGGACTCTCTCCTTTCCTCATTTTCCATAGGGACCAACCTCACTGCCTATTGACTGTCTGACACCTCACATGGCGGGGGGGGGGGGGGGGGGGGGGGGGGGCTACTGCTTTTAATCCAGCTCCCTGCTGATGCCTGGGAAAGCAATGGAAGATGGTTCCTGCCACCCATGTGGGAGACCTGGGAGAAGCTCCTGGCTCCTGACTTTGGCCTGGCCCAGCCCTGACTGTTGTGACCATCTGAGGAATGAATCAGCAAATGGAAGATTTCTCTCTCTCTCTCTCTCTCTCTCTGTAACTGTGCCTTCCAAATAAATAAAGCTTTTAAATGATCAAAAAAGGATTATTTAACTGTATTATTTTATTAACTGTAAAATACTACCCAAAAGTTAGGGTCCCCCACCCAGTTCTGATTTACTTTAGCCCGTTTGCCACCAGCACACACTCTCCCCATCACCAAAATCAGATGTCCTGAAGCTGATGAAAATTAATAATGATGATTTCGAAATAAAAATGTTAGTTTTCTAGATAGTAATGTATGCATCTTTCCTATACCTGGTACATCGCGCTGGATTTATCCTCACAAGAACACTCATTTTGTGAATGGCCGAAGGGGTTTTGTTGGTGGTAGGGGTGGTGGTGGGGTTTGACATCAGACTTGACATCAGAATCCAAATTGTCAAGTTCAAGTCATCTGGGCAGCCCATAGCTGTTTTGCCTTGTTTTTTAATGAGCTGCCGTCCTCCTTTTAAGACAGACTGAAGTGAACTTGGATCAGACCCCTAGTCCTGAAACAATGTGTGCTACCTTTGTGGAAGCCCAAAGAGCTTTTCTGTGCAAAGGCCAGTGTGTCTTAACAAATGGCATTCCGCACATTTTCTCCGCTGAGGCTCCAGCCTCAGCAGGATTCCACTGTATGCTTGGCAGTCCGGCTCCTCTCCTCTGGCAGGGGGTCAGCCTGGGGCCACTGGGGTCAAGGAACCTCCACAGGCTGCCCCTGCCTCCCAGGGGGACAATGAGAACCCCTGGGCCACAACGCTGCCTGCGTCAGCAGCCTTGGCTTGTGTGCACGCAGCTACCCAGGGAGAGGGGCTCCAGGGCCACAGGGGACAGGACAGCCCTGGCTGCCCTGGATGGACCACGAAGCAAGCAGCATGGGCCAGAGCCTCCTGTTATTTCATGTTGGGAACGAGCGGGTTCCTGCGAGGAGGGGCTGGGAGGGTTTCCCTTTCTTAGGAAGCTCCTGCAAGCAGCCCGCCCTGCGGGACAAGCCCTGGACCTCCTTGGAAGTGTGAAAGGCCTCCAGCAGGAAGGAAACAGTGTGAACGGTGCTTAGGCTTGGGTTGAGACCAAATGGGTGACTTTCCCCTTTCTTCCTTATACGACAGATCTTCAGGAACTTCATGAAAGACGTATATTACGAAAAACTATGGATGGATTTCAAAAAAAAAAAGTGCACCAAAATAAGCTTTTTTTTTAAGTTGCATTCTTTACAAATTGTTTTTGGAGTGCCCTCCTATTCTCTGTATTTTCACATTTATTTTAACAAAGGCCGTGCGTCTCATGCGATGTCCTTTGATGACCCCACTATTGAATGCAGTCAAATTCCCCACAGTCAGGGCTGGGGCAGGTGCTTGGCTTAGAGGTTAAGACAGCACACAGGATGCACACATCCTGTACCAGAGTGCCTGGGGTTCAGCACAGGCTGTGCTGCAGATTCCAGCTTCCAGCTAATGTGTACATTGGGAGACAGCTGCTGAGGGCGCCGATAGTTGAGTCTGTGCCACCCACACGGGAGAGCTGGATTGGGTTCCTGGCTCCTGGCTTCACCCTAGCCCAGCCCTGGCTGTTGTGATCATCTGAGGAGTGAACAAGTGGATGGTTGTTCTCTCTCGCTCACTCGCTCACTCGCTCTCTCTCTCTCTCTCATAAATTAGTAAATAAAAAAATGTGAAAAAAGAATAGGGGTTAGCATAAGGCTCTAATCTCCATAAAGCCTCTTTTAACTATTTCTAAATTTTAATTGATTATTTGAAAGAGAAGAAGAGAGGGAGGGAGGATGACATAGAGAGACAATATCTCCCACCTGCTGGCTCACTCCCCAGATGCCTGCAACAGATGGGGCTGGGCCAAAGTCAAGAGTCCAAAACTCAGTCTGGGTTTCTCATGTGGGTGGCAGGGAACTAACGAATTGAACCATGCAAGGCATGCATTAGCAGGCAGCTGGACTCGGGAGCCAAGCTGGAACTTATATCCAGGCACTTTGATATAAGATGTGTGTGCCACAAGCAGTGGCTTGATTACCCCTAGAAGGTGTCTTTTTGTTTTTGTTTTTAAAGATTCATTTCTTTATCTGAAGGGAATAGTTATAGAGAGGCAAAGGCAGAGAGGGAGAGAGGTCTTCCATCCGCTGGTTCACTCCCCAAGTGGCCGCAACCGCTGGAGCTGGGCTGATCAGAAGCCAAGAGGTTCTTCCGGGTCTCCCACATGGGTGCAGGGGCCCAAGGACTTGGGCCATCTTCTTTTGCTTTCCCAAGCCATAGCAGAGAGCTGGATTGGAAGTGGAGCAGCTGGGACTTGAACCGGTGCCCACATGGGATGCCAGCGCCACAGGTGGAGGCTTAGCCCACTTCGCCACAGTGCTGGCCCCAGAAGTTGTCTTTTAAAATGCACAAACGAGTATAGAGTGAGCCAGGGTCTACATCAGAAGTGTGTGTGTATGTGGGGGTGGGGGTAGGGGTGGGGGTGGGGACACACATAAACAGATTCACAATCTTAATTTCTTTTTGAAATTAAATTGTGAAAGAGAGAGAGAGAATTTCCATCCACTTGTCCATTACCCCAAAGCCCACAATGGCCAGGGCTGGGCTGGAGCTGAAGCCAGGAGCTGGGATCTCCATCTAGGTCTCCCCCATGAGTGGTAGGAGCTCAAGTACTTGAGCCATCACCCTTGCCTAGAATGATCTGCATTGGCAGGTAGCTGGAGCTAGAGACCAGAGCCCAGGGTCAAACCCAGGAACTTCCACATGGATGTGAGTGTCCGAGCCAACGTCTTAACCACTATAACAAATCCACAACCCTGTGCCTCTCATTTCTGACCAGGAATTTGTCTAGGAGACTGGGCCCTGATGTGACAGGCCACAAGAAAAAGTATTTTGGTTTGTGTGCACTGAGAAAGCGGTGCCCATTATCTGCCTGCCTCTCCGTGTAAGAGAATGCTCACAGCATAAAGGAAGGAAAAGGTGAAAAACTGGGATGAGAATCCAGTTTTGCGGAGGAAAGTTTAGCCAGGCAGATCACAAATTGTATCCTTAGGGCATGGTCTTATTTCCTCATTTGTAAAATGAGCAGGTGCGGCTAGCACCAACCAGTATAGTGTCCACTGGCTACATGTGGTCCCCTGGTAAGCATTTGAAATGTGGCTAGTCTGAATTGACATGTTCAATAAATGTAAAATATGCACTGGATTTTGGAAACTGAATATGAAAAACATTTTAAATGTAAGGGTACTTCAAAATATTAATGGAAAATAGAATTAAAACATAAGCTTCTTTGGGTGGAAAAATTTTAGAATCCATGCATTTTTTCATAATCCATATTTTCCATGAATTTTTTGAAGATACCTCATATACACAGCTTTCAAAATATTCTGAACCAAAATATACTTATGTTTTCCACAAACTTCTTGAAATATCCTTTCTATAGTTCATTAATGATTATTAACATAGAGACGGGTGTTCTGACACAGCTGGTTAAACTGCAGCTTGGGATGCCTGCATTCCATATGGGAGTGCCAGATTGATTCCCTGGTACTCTGCTTCCAATCCAGCTCTCTGCGAACGTGCCTAGGAAAGCAGTAGAAGATGGGCCAAGTATTTGTGTCCCTGCCACCCACGTGGGAAAATTGCATGGAATTTCTGGTTCCTGCTGTGACCTGGTATGGCTGTTGGGGGCATTTGGGAGTGACCTAGCAAATGAAAAATATTTCTCTTTCTCTCTCTCTCTCTCTCTCTCTCTCTCTCTCTCCTCCCCCTTTCTGTCACTCTGCCTTTCAAATAAATAAATAATCCTTTAAAAAGTATTAAAAAAATTTATACTTGTTGTGATGACACTATTTTGGATATATAGGGTTAAAAAATGATGTATTCCTAAAATTAAGGTCACATGTTTCTCTTTTCCTATTTACTGTGGCTACTAGAAAATTTAAATTACACATGTGGCAAGCCTTGCATTTCCATTGGACAGCACTGGGTCACGTAGTCATCTTAGAGCTTCTTAGGTTTCGGCATTGAAATCTCACTAAAAGCTGATGCAAGGACCACTGGAGGGGGTAGGGGACGCTGGCTCGGAGCATAATCTGAAGCAGCCTGCCATTACGCATGAGGTTTCTGTGAAATCTCATGTTTTCAGTTTTCAGATGAATGCGTGCTTTTTAAATATAAAAATAACAGCTCTAAACACCCAAAACCCCAAAACAGCAGTTTCCGCACCCTTCCACCCCACCCCAGCCCAGCCTCCACGTTCTGCCCAACACCCGTATGATTTCAAGTCCCACCTCCCTCAGCCCAGCATCTTGGGGGCCCGGGGTCTGGAGACCCCCAGTTTGGGAAGCTCGGGAGGCTCCCCAGGGATCTAATTGCCACACGTCCCCTTTCCATCAGAGATTTCTCACTTTTGCTCTCTCCTACTGCTCTAAGTTCCCGAGGCCCTGGGGGTGGAGTGGGCCCAGCAAAAAGGTCCCAGACAGCCTTTCTCTCCCTTTTGTAGCCTTGCAGAACCAGGCACACCAGTGCCCCATAAATACTTGTCGTACTGAGTAGTTCTGTAACCAGAACCAGCGGTCTGACCCTCCTCCCGCAGCCAGGCCACCTCCTGCTGCTGCTCACAAAGTGAAAAGAGTCTTTCAAAATGCTCGTGCTTTGAAAATTAACTAGGGAAGGAAGCCGCTTTCCCGTCCTCCTCCGGGAGAATGGAGGGGAAGGGTAGAAACCAAAGGACAAATAAGCAAATGAGCTAAGAATTCCATTGGGAACCAGTACAATTCAGAAAACATCGCGATGCTCCACCACCAAACAGGAAGGTAATTGTTATTGAATTTCCACCCTTAATCAATGGGATCAGTCCACAAGGATCCCTGGCTGAGCACATGTCACACTTTCTCTTTCCTAATCCTGCGTGAGCTCCCCCCATGAACTTGGCCACTTCACATTGACCTCTCTCCCGTTTCAATATTGCTTTTAAGACTAACCATTCTAATTGCCCTGGACTCTCCAAGATGCCAGTTCTGGGCCACTGGCCAGGCTGCAGCCTTGTACAAGCTTTGGTGCACAAGGAACCCACAACACATTCTCCAATACAACCCTGGGAAGTTACAAGTATATTTTTCTGGTGACTTCACGACCAACTTGGAATAAGCCTTCACACGGTGTGCAGTTAAACCAGCGTCACACTGTGCCCTCCTGCTGCAGCCCCCAGCCTGTGCATGAATAATCAGGAGCTGGGAGCTGGTGCCCAGCTGGCAGGGTGGGTTGGAACACTTGGGTTGAGGCCTTTGCTGTCCTCACTCTTCCTTGGGAGGTCCACTGTGTTCAGGCCCAGGGAACTGCTTCTGTGTACAGACTGGGACTTCTTTCCAAGCTCAGCTAAGAAAGCCCCTGTGGGATGCTCCCTGGGTCAGAACAAATTGCTTGGCTGTTCTTCGCTTCTGGAAACTCCACAGGGTTGTCCCTTTGTTTCAGTGAGGTTCAGGGAGCCAGCACCCTGGCAGGTGGGAGTTCCACCATAACACTAGCCAGCTCCCTAAGGGGAAAACAAATTGAAAGGATTCTGGGACAATGTTGCCCCTTTCCTGTTCACAGAAAGCAAACTTCAAATTCACAAGAAAGCACAAGTCCCATCAGTGCAGGATGATTGGACAAAGGAAGTTGTCTTTCTTTTGTGGTCAACAAGGGTGTTTAATGGTGTGACACGGGAAGTGCCATGGTGGTCACATTGCTTCAGTAATCCCATGGATTGATCTAGGGTTAAGCCTGGTCAAATTTCAGGGAAATGGAGTGTTTCTTTTCTTTTTACAGAATATGTGAACTTGAAGTGTTGTTTTTTTTTTTTTTTTGCTTGTTTGTTTGTTTTTGTTTTCCCTAGCATAGGGTCTGTCTAGTCCCTTCATTGCATTTGTGAAGAAATGAAACCTCAGAGAAGGAGCAATTATTTGCTTATTTCATAGCAAGTGAGTGACATAGGCAGAACCAGAATCCCGCTCTCCCAACTCAGCAAATATTGTCGAGCACTTACTATGTGCCTCACCATGGTTTATGTGCTGGGGAAATGACAGCAAATAAGATAGACACGGTCTGTGCAGTCTCGATGTTTCTGCCCCCATTTGTGCATCTTGAGTTTACAGTAACTCCAATCAAGCCTTGCAGAATATTTGGAATCCAATGTCCACCAGCAGCAACTGGGGACTAAAATTACGCCTCCTCTCCTATGGCTTGGGCCAGTCCCCGAGCGCAGGCGTGCTTGTCCAGATGCACCCTTCTCCAGTCATCAACACACATTCTTTGAGGTCCTACTCTGTGTCAGGTATTGCTCCAGGAACCAGAGTTCCAATCCTGAAGAAGACCGATGCAGGTCCCCTCTCTCGTGGAGTTTACCTTCCAGGGCTCACTGCGCTTCTAGCTCCTCTACTCTGTCTCTCACACAAGGCACTGGATGTTGCACTGGATGCTAACAGCTGGCCATCCACATGCAGAGCTCAGCACAGAAACCAAGCATCCCACTGTCAGGGAGTCATGCTCAGACCAGCCTCACCATATTCCCCTGCTCCTAAAGGCTCCTTTGGTAACATTCATACTCTCTCCCTCTCCCTCTCCCTCTCCCTCTCCCTCTCCCTCTCCCTCTCCCTCTCGCTCTCTTGCTCTCTCGCTGTCTCGCTCTCTCTCTCTCTCTCCCTCTCTCCCCTAATTGGCCCTGGATGTTCACTTTAAGCAGATTGTACATAGGGGATTATTAAAGAAGAGAAACCTATGTGGTGTAATTCCCTCCTCCTTCTGGATCTCCAAGGAAAAGACCCGATCACATGTCTCCGTCCTGCTCAAGCAGCTACAGGCTTGGGCTTTGCCAGGATCTAGGCGTTCATGACCAGTCCCCAGTCTCACAACCTGCACCACTCCCAGGGAGAATGGGGCCCTGTTCTGCATCTGTCGGGGGAGTAGCTCTGTGGAGAGCAAAACCCAAGCTGCAGAGAGCAAGACCCTCTCATCAGCGCTCTCAAAAGCCATTGACAGAGCGCTGCACGTTTGACATTACAAGAGGCGATGGCTTCTCTTATTCCTGACTTGGGGTGGCAAAGACAGCTGAAATGTAATAGGTCAAAGAGGCTGCTGTCTGCGGTGAACAGGTGCTCTTTTAATTATTTATTTTGGGTCCCCTGCTTGCTTAGAACTTCACTGTAAGGTCAAAGCAACAGCTCACACGAAAGTCGGCTGACCATGTAAGAGTTGGAAAATATTGATGGTGGCAACTAAATATAAACCACACATATGGGTGGATGCCGGAAACTGCAAAGCGGTGAGGCTGACACTGAGCCCCAGCAAAATTCTGGGCCATGTTATCAAACAGGTGGCGTTGGCATATTTAGAAAAGAATGTGGAGCCCACACACTCCTGGGCTGGAAAAGGTTAAAGAAGAAACCTCTGAGCAGCTCCAGTCAAGCAGCGATATTTGATAATGGCAAACAGAAAGGGCCATAACATTCTTATTTCTGTAACAGCACCTGGGGAGGTTTTAAATTCAGGACTCCATGTTGACGATGAAAAGCCCCAAGAATAACTAAACCTACAGCAGTGATTATGTTTTCGCAACACTAAAGTTGAACAAAAATGCACACGACAGCCTATAATAGTTTATAGTAAGTTGCTGATACTGACCTCTGCTAAAGTAAATTAAAATGGAGACTGACTCTGAAGAATTCCTAAGCAGACAAAGCCAGTGAGGTCTCATAAGTGACCTTGGCTTTGCTTAAATTGCAAATATAAGCAAAACTTAATGAGCTATTTCTTAGAAATGCCTACATTTAAAAAAAATTTAAGTCAACCAATCAGAAACTGCTAACTTATGATTATAGAACTAGGGACCTTCTAATTGGATAGACCAAATAAAATAACTGCATGACTATAACCAATCTAACATTTTCTTTGCTTTACTTCTGTGTTTGTCCTATGCAAAGCTTTCCCCCGTTGTATTCCCTTGGAGCTCCTGAACAAATTCTGGTTTGGAGCTGCCCAATTCATGAATCATTTGCTCAAATAGATTCTGTGAAATGGTATTGTGTGGAGTAGACATTGTGGCACAGTGGGTTAAGTCACTGCTTGGGGTACCGACAACCCATGTTGAAGTGGTGGTTGGAGTCCCAGCTACACTGTGCTTCCAATTCAGTTTCTTGCTAATGCGCCTGGGAGGCAGCAAATGATGGCTAAAGTACTTGGTTCCCTGTTACTCATGTGCCAGACCCAGGTAGTGTTCAGGGCTCCTGGCTTTGACCTGGCCAAGCCACAGCTTTTATAGGCATTTGAGGAATGAACCAGAGATGGAAGATACCACCCCACCATCTCTCCTCTCTGTCACTCTGCTTTTCAAATAAATAAATAATAAATAAATAAACCCTTTTGAAAAATGGACTGTGCCTCAGTTTACTTTATAATACCCCTAATTCTTTCCTCACAAAACCATGAAGCTCCTTCTCCAGATTTTAAGTCCAATAAGAACACTTCTTCGCTTGCATGTTCTGCCAACCTTTTTTTTTTTTTTTTTTTTTTTTGGACAGGTAGAGATAGACAGTGAGAGAGAGAGAGACAAAGAGAAAGGTCTTCCTTTTCCGCTGTTTCACCCCCCAAATGGCTGCCACAGTCGGCGCACTGCGCCGATCCGAAGCCAGGAGCCAGGTGCTTCTCCTGGTCTCCCTTGCGGGTGCAGGGCCCAAACACTTGGGCCATCCTCCACTGCACTCCCAGGCCACAGCAGAGAGCTGGCCTGGAAGAGGGGCAACCGGGACAGAATCTGGCGTCCCGACTGGGACTAGAACCCTGGGTGCTGGTGCCACAGGCAGAGGATTAGCCAAGTGAGCTGTGGCGCTGGCCTCTGCTAACCTTTTGGCTGTTCCAAAGTGTGTTGTCTTTGACGGTTCTCCTGTCAAAAAAATGATGAAAGTTGGGTTGCATGATGACATTTAAAGTGGTTGACACCTGGTAGAACAATCCTGAACCCGCAGAAATGATGAATGGCAGCACAGGGGTGGAGTGAAGAGTGGAGCATTCCAGAACCCCAACCCTGTGATTTGTCAAGAAACGATGCAAGGGCTGGCGCCGCGGCTCAACAGGCTAATCCTCCGCCTTGCGGCGCCAGCATACCGGGTTCTAGTCCCAATCAGGGTGCCGGATTCTGTCCCGGTTGCCCTTCTTCCAGGCCAGTTCTCTGCTGTGGCCCGGGAGTGCAGTGGAGGATGGCCCAAGTGCTTGGGCCCTGCACCCCATGGGAGACCAGGAGAAGCACCTGGCTCCTGCCATCGGATCAGCGCGATGCGCCGGCCACGGCAGCCATTGGAGGGTGAACCAACGGCAAAGGAAGACCTTTCTCTCTGTCTCTCTCTCTCACTGTCCACTCTGCCTGTAAAAAAAAAATGCAAGCAAAATGTCTTGATCAAACTTAGGACACAAGTGAGGAGGGCTAGCTAACCCAGTTCTGTACACATAAATACACACCAACTCCTAGCCCAAACCCTTAATCTGAGCCATTGGGCTCTCAAGAGCTGGGGGAATTGCTCTGCTCGCATTCCTGCTCTGAAGGGCCGTCCTTGCTGGTGGAAGATCTCTGCTCTTATCTGCTTGATCTTTACTCGAAAGAAAGAGAGGAGCACACGTTTCTATAGCTCCTCTGTTCTCACTCCAAGTAAGCCCTGGGAGAAAACAATACCGTCTAGGTATCCATTTCATTCAAAGATCCTGGGAAAATGAAATTCGTCAGAGAGCTCATTTCATGTTAAAGCTGTACATATGAGAATCGCTTTAGTTCTGCAGGAAGTCCTGGTAACAGAATACAATTGGAACACATATCTAAACATTCTTCCTATAATTATTTGTTCAATAACAAGGCATTGCTCTCGGGGCATTCTTCAGGTCAATCCTGTCATTAACAAATCCATTACTGCGGGAGAAGCAGAGGAGGACATAGTAGCTGAATGCAAGATGCTAGTTCCTCTCAAATGACCTCACTTTCAGCTTCCTTCCAGCCCAAATGCTCTGGGATTATAAAGTTTGTTATAACATCCCTGTCTTTGCTTTAGAAAGTACTTCAATGGCTTTCACAAATCCCCTTGAAGCTTTGGACTACTCAACACTGTTTTTTTTTTTTTTAAACTTTTATTTAGTAGATATAAATTTCCCAAGTAAAATTTATGGATTACAATGGCTTTTCCCCCCCATAACTTCCCTCCCACCCGCACCCCTTCCATCTCCCGCTCCCTCTCCCATTCCATTCACATCAACATTCATTTTCAATTCTTTTTATATACAGAAGATCGATTTAGTATATGTTAAGTAAAGATTTCATCAGTTTGCACCCACACAGAACATAAAGTGTAAAATACTGTTTGAGTACTAGTTATAGCATTAATTCACATTGGACAACACATTAAGGACAGAGATCCCACATAAGGAGTAAGTACACAGTGACTCCTATTGTTGACTTAACAATTTGACACTCTTCTTTTTTTTTTTTTTGACAGGCAGAGTGGACAGTGAGAGAGAGACAGAGAGAAAGGTCTTCCTTTGCCGTTGGTTCACCCTCCAATGGTCGCTGCGGCTGATGTGCTGTGGCCGGCGCACCACGCTGATCCGATGGCAGGAGCCAGGTGCTTCTCCTGGTCTCCCATGGGGTGCAGAGCCCAAGCACTTGGGCCATCCTCCACTGTACTCCCTGGCCACAGCAGAGAGCTGGCCTGGAAGAGGGGCAACCGGGACACAATCCGGCACCCCGACCAGGACTAGAACCCGGTGTGCCGGCGCCGCAAGGCAGAGGATTAGCCTTGTGAGCCGCGGCACCGGCTGTTGACACTCTTCTTTATGGCGTCAGAAATCTCCCTAGGCACTAGTCATGAGTTGCCAAGGCTATGGAAGCCTCTTGAGTTCGCTGACTTCGATCTTACTTAGACAAGGTCATAGTCAAAGTGGAAGTTCTCTCCTCCCTTCAGACAAAGGTACCTCCTTCTTTGATGGCCCATTCTTTCCACTGGGATCTCACTAACAGAGACCTTTCATTTAGGTCCACTTTTTTTTTTTTTTGCCATAGTGTCTTGTCTTTCCATGCCTAAAATACTCTCATGGGCTCTTCAGCCAGATCCGAATGCCTTAAGGGCTGATTCTGAGGCCAGAGTGATATTTAGGACATCTGCCATTCTATGAGTCTGCTGTGTATCCTGCTTCTCATGTTGGATCGTTCTCTTCCTTTTTTGTTCTATAAGTTAGTATTGGCAGACACTAGTCTTGTTCGTGTGATCCCTTTGACTCTTAGACCTATCAGTATGATCGATTGTGAACTGAAAGTGATCACTTGGACTAGTGAGATGGCATTAGTACATGCCACCTTGATGGGATTGAATTGGAATCCCCTGGCACGTTTCTAACTCCACCATTTGGGGCAAGTCCGATTGAGCATGTCCCAAATTGTACATCTCCTCCCTCTCTTATTCCCACTCTTATATTTAACAGGGATCACTTTTCAGTTAAATTTCAACACCTAAGAATAAATGTGTGTTGATTACAGAGGTCAACCAATAGTATTAACTAGAACAAAAAAATATTAAACGGGATAAAGTATTAAATTGTACATCAACAGTCAGGACAAGGGCTGATCAAGTAACACTGTTTAAGGAGCATTCAAGCGACTCATTTGCTTTGCTTTTGGAACACAGTTCAAAATAATGCCCATCCAAACCAAGGAAAAGTTCTTGGGTTAAGGATACATGGGTGCACATCTCTCTTTTCCCCTTCTCTTTCCTGGAACTTCTTATTGAACAGGTGGTTGTGTTTCTATTCCTTTGTCTTATCAGCAACTTGTTTTCCAGGGCATGAGGAAGGCATTTGTTACAACATTTTTGTATATACTGATCAGTTACAAGGGAAGTTATGCCTTAAAATATTCTGGTCGGAAAATACTTTCTATGTCCAAGAAGAAGAGGTTGGCCTCCTTTTAAATTCTAATTTAAAACTGGGAAGGAAACCCCAGTTTATCCTGTTCTGGAATGAGAAAAACCTAGTAAAATTGGTAAATCTAAGTTCTCCTTTCATAGTCTCCGCAAAAAAATACAACAACAAAAAAACCCTGTACCTATTATTTTCCTTCTCTTTCTCTTTACTCTTTATTTCTCAAAATTTTCACCTATAGAAGTGAGCAATTTACACTGCATTTAGAAATAAATATGTAATTATATGAATATCTCATAAACCATAAAAATCCTCCAATGGTCTCTCTTTAGGTCATGACTTATGTTACTTAGGCGAGCTCATGTTAGAGAAAGCGAGTGAACAATGTATATTTGCAGAAGGACATTTTCCCAAAAAGTATGTGAAGCAGCTCCCATGTCATCTTCCCTCCTTCTGGTCACATACAATGTAGCCTTCTCTCAGACTTCTGGTCTTGCCTTAACAAAGAGTTGGTCCCTGGGAACCAGTCCAGGTGAACTTCACAGGAGAGTCAGCTCACAGGTTCATGACCATGATCAAGAGCTCCCTGCTGTCTTGTCACTGAGGAGGAGCAGGTTGATCCAGGTGTTCACCAGGGCATCAAAGAACATGGGCAAAGGAGGCTCCTCCCCCTGGGGACACTGTGGTGAGCACTGTTACAAGGTTCCAGTGGGAAAATTGACTAGAGTCTTGGAGAAAAAAAAAAAACAAGAACACAAGTCCCCAGCCAGAGCAAAAATGGAATCAAGACAATTCCCCATCTCAGCAACAAAGTTAAAGGGACCCATTTCGTGATCATTTAAGATCCCCAAATGGTCGTCGAGTAAATGGCTTCCAATCTCAGATGGCCACTGGCCCCACCGCCACGTCATAGGGCTCCAGATTTAGAGCACAGGCTGCAGAGAGGCGGAGGGCTGCAGGGCATGGTGATGGGAACTGGAGATGCACCCGGAGCTGTCCCCATTTTGACATGCAACAGCATGCTGAGGTGACTGCCCACCGATTGGACCTGAATTCAGGGAGTTGCCTGCCTCATTGTTCGACACCCAGAAGATATCAAACTGCAAATTCCTCAAGATTTGTACATGTCAATGATTCTGCATTTGCTGTATTCCAGAAAGCATTCATGACCAATAACTGGCAACTCTTGCAGGCAATTTCCCCCAGTAATTCCATTCATCCCGACATATAGCCAGATGCGACCCAATACCTTGGAAGATCTCATGGCACATTTATTTTCTCCATTTGACTCAAAGTCTTTTAAAGTAAGCCACAGTTAAAAGTGATGTTGCAGTAGGGTGGCTATAGTTAACAATCATGAATTGCATATTTCAAAATACCTAGAACAGAGGGTTTTGAATGTTCCCTACACAAATAAATGTTTGAGGTGATGGATATAAATGTTTCAAAATGTCTCACTGTGCCCCATAAATATATACAATTAGTACTTGTCAATTAACATTTTTTAAAAAATAATGTTGACAATAAGGTCTACTCTAAATCCCCTTGGCTACCATCCTCAACTATACAGAACTGATAGGATCCATTGAGTTGTACTCAAATCACTGAAATTTAGAGGAGGGAGGAATTTTAGAAATCAAACATTCAATTATTATTTAAACAGTGTTTCCTTTTATCCAAATGAGGCTTCTGGATTAGGACGTACAGAGAGCATCATTAGTGCCTCACTTCCACCTGTTGGAGACTACGCCCACATCCTCGAAACCAGCACGTCAACTGCTCCAACCCAGGAAAACTCCTAGTAAGCCCTATATTGATCAGTTGTAGCCAATGTGCAATGGTGGGCACTCACTTAAAAAAAAAACCATACAAAAAATCACAAACTTCTCATTTTCGCGAGAGTACCTGACTCTCTTTCCTTACCATGTCTTCTCTGAAGACTTTCAGAATCAAGAGATTCCTGGCCAAAAAAAAAAAAGTCCCCATTCCCCAGTGGATTTGGATGAAAATTGAAGGTAAAATCAGGCATAACTCCAAAAGGAGACATTGGACAACAAAGCTGGTTCTATAACTTGAGACGGCATACATATGTATACTCTATCAAGGTCACCATCTTCTTTTTTTTAAGATTTATTTATTTGGAAGGCAAGAGTTACAGAGAGGCAGAGGCAGAGAGAGAGAGAGAGAGAGAGAGAGAGAGAGGTCTTCCACCTGCTGGTTCACTCCCCAAATGGCTGCAATGCCCCAAGCTGCTCCAACCTGAAGCCAGGAGCCAGGAGCTTCTTCTGGGTCTCCCATGTGGGTGCAGGGGACTAAGGACTTGGGCCATCTTCTACTGCTTTCCCAGGCCATAGCAGAGAGCTGAATCAGAAATGAGGCAGCCGGGACTTGAATTGGCGCCCATATGGGATGCTAGCACTTCAGGCTCGGGCTTTACCAGCTATTTCACAGTGCCAGCCCCAACAATCTTCTTTTTTTTAAATTTATTTGACAGGTAGAGTTATAAACAGTGAGAGAGAGAGAGACAGAGAGAAAGGTCTTCCTTCCGTTGGTTCACCCCCCAAATGGCTGCTACATCAACCATCTTAATCATATCAAAATGAAAATGTCACCATTGTCTGGACACCTGGACATGTTTAATTGGCGGTGCGAGTAGTGAGTTGGTTCGGTGATACATATGTGAAACGTTTTGCAAAAATAATAACAAGAATGATAAAACATTAAAATTAGGTCACTTAGGAGAGCAGAGCATATTATAGATCACTGGGCATATGAACAGAATAAATGTTCTGTTTATAGGAAGCAACCATGAACAGATTACTTTCTGTTTTAAATCTTGACTCCACTTGAAAATGAACTACAGAGTAAAAATGAGAACATAGCTTGCAGAGAGAAAAAGGAAATAGGTTTTTAAAAATATGAACCAGCCTTTAGTTGGAAAACAAAAAACCTACACTCTTATCTGATTGGCCTCTCTCTCCAAGAAAAAAGCAATAATGAAGTGGGTGAATAAATGCAATAAAGAAGGAATTCTTCAGCTAAAATGCCCCCCATTCTCTCCAGCAAGCTTGTAGAAAGCAGTTCAGGAAGCCCTGGCCTACCACTTGCTTGATCTTTGGGTTACCTTCCAGTGTCCTTATTTTTCGTACATTTTACGTCTTATCTTAGCATGTAAGCTCCAGTTTTATTTCTCCCACATGCCAAAGTGGTGCCTGGCATATAGTTGTGGTCAAAGCAATTTTGGTAGCTGCCTCGTAACTCGTCCCCTTTGCAGTGCAAAGGACAGACAGGGCACGACTAGCGCTTCCTGTTGCTCACAGAGGGAGTCCCCATTCCTTCTGCTCTTCAACACTAGGCCAGGTCTGCCATTCCACGCCAACCCTGTGTCCCTGGTGACCCTCGGGGAGCCCCCTGCAGAATCAGGGCTTGAGCAGACCTTGTCCTCAGCGGAGATCCAAACTCACACCAGAGCTTGGGACTTGGGAGCCAGAAAAGCACTGTGGGCCTCAGACAGTCCATTTCAGAGAGCAGGCGCAAGCCCAAACACCACCTGTTTTCAATATGGAATTTCTCCATTACACCAAACACACATTTTTCCTTAGGCCTCAAATGAAGCTGAATGCCAAAGCAGCCTCGGGCTCCCCGGAGTAGGGCTCGGTCTGTGTAATCAGCTTGCCTGGGCCGTGGTGGTCTGGGTGGCCTCCACTCACAGTGCCCTCCATCCTGCTTGTCACTCAGCTTATCTGCTACCCAAAGAGCCGCCCAGCAAGTCTGGCCGCATTACGAGATGGACTCCTGCCTGTTGTTAGAGCAGAGGGCAGCCAAAGCCTTGCCTTCCCTCGGGGGACTAGCAGAAAGTGTAGACTAACTGGAAACTGTCTGCCTCTTGGCAAGTCAGGACAAGGTTCTGGAGAACATCTCGATGGCACGGTCTCTCGGGGGGAAACAAAGCAGTCCGGTGGCTGGTGGTTTTCGGAGCTAGCGTGTGATTCGGCAAACTTGGAAGAAGCCTCCAAGCATCCTTCCTTTCCTTTACACCCTGGCCTCAAATCCCCAAATGACAATGGCATTGCTTGAGCTTAAAGCTTTGCTCCTTGTCAAAAGGCAACTCCTCCTGCCAGGGGGCAAGCAAGCCATCAGAGTCTCTGGGGCATGTGAGATGGGTGGTAAGAAGGAGCAGAGAACTGGGAGGCTGAGGAGGTCTGGGAAAGACCTGGCTTCCTTCGCATTTTGTCCCAGAGCTAACTCTGGATTTCCTACCAAGCACAACCTTCTGGCTAAAATGAGACTTCAGCCGGTGACCTGATTATATCATTGCTACTCAAAGTGTGGTCCCCGAAGCAGCAGCAGCTCCTGGGAGCTTGTGAGAAATGACATCTCAGGTCCCACCATGCGCCCACCACATCAGAATCAGCATTTGTAGCAGATTCCTAGATGATTGACATACACATTGAAATTCAGCATTTCTTGGTGCAGAGGAGTCAAAAGACTTGGGTTCAAACCCTGAATCTCCTACTTTATAACTGTGTGATCTGGGGAATGCCAAGCAATTCTAGAAGCCTCCACGTCCTTCCTCATATCGCTTCCTACGTTATTACTCTGCATCTTGATGCTCAGCTGCCGGCACAGGATAATATTCCCTTCATTTTCCTCCCTTGCAAAGCTAAAATGACAGTGGAAGTCCATCTGCAAGTCAGACCCAAGAAAGTCCTTAATAGAAAAAGCATTCCCAGGCCCAATATGAATTTAAAGAAAACTTCTCACCTTTTTCACTCTGTGCACACTAGGGAGGTCTAGATTTTCTTGTATCTGAGTTTCAAAATCTGTACGTTAGAGATTGCGCAGATTTGAGTATGACTGGTCTGGTTACACAAGTGGTGACTGCCAGAAAAGTAAGTGATGGATGACAAGATGACAGGGCCTAACACTTTGTTTGTTTGTTGTTCTGAAAAAGATTTTATTTATTTATTTGAGAGGTAGAGTTATAGACAGAGAGAGGCAGAGGCAGAGACAGAGAGATCCTCCATCCGTTGGTTCACTCTCCAAATGAACGCAAAGGGTGGAGCTGGGATGATCTGAGGCCAGGAGCCAGGAGCTTCTTCCAGGTCTCCCACGTGGGTGCAGGGGTCCAAGGACTTGGGCCATCTTCTACTGCTTTCCCAGGCCACAGCAGAGAGCTGGATTGGAAGTAGAGCAGCCGGGACTCGAACCATCACCCACATGGGATGCTGGCATGCCACAGCACTGGTCTCTGGGGTCTGCATAAGAACTAAAGATGGGCTTAACTACCAAGCTCATAGGACTTTCTATCACAGCTTCACATCAGCCACTATGTGTCCCCACAGTCAGGAGACCAAGGGGCAGAACTGACACCTGCAAGAAGTGCTGACTCCTTCCAAGGAAAGAGATTTACTGGAAGGAACCTCAAGCAACCTCCATTACCAGACACACACTTTTCAGACAGGCTCCAGGCGTATTGCTACAGTCATGTGCCTCAAAGCACTGCTTTGAGACCTGCCTTCAGAACTCATGTCTGGGAAAATCTTTCTCCTTCTTTCACAGTCCCATTGCATTTCTCAACAAAATTGCTTGACTTAAGACAGAGGGCACCTTGTGAGACTTTGGCTTCCCTAGCACTGGGTTACATGCAAAAGGATCTGATTGATGACAGAACCTTTTGGACAGTACTTTGGATTTGACCTTTACTAACTTCTGGCTGTTTCAAAAACTTCCATCTATCATCAGAGGCTGGAGCTCCACCTCCAAGTGGGGGTGAATCCAAGTGTACTGTAGGTCAGGGAGATACTCCTCACTGTTTCAGGTTAGAGTTACAGGAAGAGAGGAAGAGGCAGAGAGAGAGAGAGAGAGAGATCTTCCATCTGCTGGTTCACTCCCCGAAAGGCCAGAGCGGCCAACACTGGGCCAGGCCTAAGCCAGGAGCAGGAGCTTCATCCAGGTCTCTCACGTGGGCACAGGGGACCAAGCACTTGGGCCATCTTCCACTGCTTTTCCCAGGCCATTAGCAGGGAGCTGGATCAGAAGTGGAGCAGCTGGGACATGATCCTTTTCTGCAATGCTGGGCAGCTGCTGGAGCTGCAACTCCCAGTTAGCTCTGTGGTCCTAAGCAGAAACCACTGATACTCTCCATTGTGCTCTGTTGCTAAGATAGTAAATAAGGTGTATTCAATGCATTTTATCTTATGATTTATGACGGGTTTATCAGGAGTCAGTCAGTGGAGAAACATCCATATTCTAGAACCCTTGAAGCTCGATGAAGTTTTCTATCCCTGCCAACATTGCTGATGGCTAATGAAGTGATACAGAGCTTCACTACTCCATCCTAGTTATGGAGTATGGTATCCTCTTACTAGAGTTAGCCTCTGGTAGCACACAGGAGTAACCAATCGAATTGCCTGTCTGCCCACTAGCCATTCCTCCTTTCTTCCTTGTCA
Organism: Lepus europaeus; assembly: GCF_033115175.1. Lineage (NCBI taxonomy): Eukaryota > Metazoa > Chordata > Mammalia > Lagomorpha > Leporidae > Lepus > Lepus europaeus. The sequence continues at coordinate 22,981,263 of NC_084850.1, read as the reverse complement.
ATCATGGCCTAATTTGTCCAGCGTCCATCCTGCTGCGTGCAATCATCCAGGTGTGCCTGCTCTCAGCGCAGTGCACAAATCTTAGTTAACCTTTGAACACTACAGTTTAGGGCATGTGTGCCAATTCTTGGAACCAGGAGATGTGGGGGATTTCCACTGGGGGAAGGTACCTTCTGGGAAAGATGTCTCAGGTCCTCAAAAGAGACTAGAGGGAATTAGTCTCTTACTGCTACCAATATAAACTGTTACGTGAATGTGTGTTATCACCAGCACTGTTATGCAGTCATCTTGCAGCCATGAGGAAAGCTCTCCAACACGCTGAGCTGAAAGGCAGAGAAAGTCTTGATTCTTGAAAATAACATCGAGAATTAACCATCCCCAGAGCTTCTCTACATCATGGGTTCCTGTTATATGAGGTGCTGAATCCCTGATTGTTTAAGTCATTTTGAGTTGGATTCACCATCACTTGCAGTCAAGAGCATTTTAACTAATACCAGTTTTTTGAAATGATCTGGGGGGTGAAGCCACTATTTTAATCCATGGGGTCTGAGCCAGAAAATTATAGACAGGATGGACAAGGAGAGGACTCAGAACCACCTTGTCCCTCCAACACTGGTCGATAAGTATCCCCAAAAGCTGTAGCCTCACTTGAGTTTCTCCAGCGGGGTGATCATGAATAGGTGACTTCTTACAAGATGCGACACTTCACACTTGCCACACTTGCCACCCTTGCCTGTCCCTTTCTGCATCCGGGGGCTTGCTGGACAGAGTTGAGGTTCCATTTCGGACTAGTTCTGAAGTCTAACTCGCCAGTGTAGCAGCATGGCTGCAGTCTAAGGCATTTCACCTGATTCCCTTCTTCCTGCTATTTCTTTGGACATTCCCCAGCTAATTGAATCAAAGGTCAGGCTCAAATCCCCATTGCTGGGGGCAGCACAGTGTCTTAGTGGGTAACGCCACCACCTGCAGTGCTGGAATCCCACATGGGTGCCGGTTCTTCTGGCTGCTCCTCTTCTGATCCAGCTCTCTGCTGTGGTCTAGGAAAGCAGTAGAAGACGGCCCAGGTGCTTGGGCCCCTGCACCCAAGTGGGAGACCCAGAAGAACCTCCTGGCTCCTGGCTTCAGATCGGTGCAGCTCCAGCCATTGTGGCCAGTTGGGGAGTGAACCAGCAGATGGAAGACCTCTCTCTCTCTCTGTAACTCTGACTTTCAAATAAATAAATAATTTTAAAAAAATAAATATTTTTAAAAGAAACCCATTGCTTTGGCCAATGAATGTCGAAGTGTGCTCTCCAGATCATGAACAGCACCTGTGAACATGGTAGGAATGCAAATTCTTGGGCCACATCCCCAGACCTGCTGAATCAGAAAGTCTGGGGCTGAGGCCTTGCCCATCTGTGTTTTATCAGCTCCCCCACTCCACCCCTACCAGAAATTCTCACACGTGTTCACCTTGGAGAAGCACTGACCTATGTCTTGTCTAGCAGCCATGACTGGTAACTAGAGGTGTGGGAGCTTCCAAGGGCTGTCTCTGCATACATTGCATTGCCAGGATCCCATTTCACTTTGTAGTTCTCCTCTCCTTGCTGTGATGACTGGATTGTCTGTCTCTCTTCACCAGAGCAAACACCATCTCCACTTTCCTTCATCACTGAATCCCCAGGGCCTAGCACAACGGCTGGAACAGAGGATGTGCCCCATCAACACTTATGGAATAGGTGAAGAAGGGCCATCACGGGCCATGGAAACTACTGGGTGGCATATTGGCTCTGCACTAAAGTCAGCAAATTCCTAAAGCAATTATCTGCTTAGGATCTTCAAATTGGACAATGTGTTTTCTCTTTAAGCTGGGTACGACTGACTAATTGATTTTCGGGTTTTCCCAACTTGGATTCAGCAATGAAGACAGCTTCAAATTATTCCAGAGTGAGACTTCCACTCCGACAGCTATCATGCTAAGATGCCATGGGTGGATCTGTTCTGAACGATCCTCTCTTGCATTCACTTTTTTTTTTTAAAGATTTATTTATTTATTTGAAAGTCAGAGTTACACAGAGACAGAAGGAGAGGCAGAGAGAGAGAGAGAGAGAGATCTTCTATCTGCTGGTGCACTCCCCAATTGACTGCAACAGCCAGAGCTGTGCAGATCTGAAGCCAGGAGTCAGGAGCCTCCTCCGGGTCTCCCACATGAGTGCAGGGGCCCAAGCACCTGGGCCATCTTCTACTGCTTTCCCAGGCCATAGCAGAGAGCTGGATCGGAAGTAGAGCAGCCGGTTCTTGAACTGGTGCCCACATGGGATGCCGGCACTGCAGGCGGTGGCCTTTACCCGCTATGCCATAGCGCCGGACCCTCTTGTATTCACTTTTGCCAAAGCCTTCCCTGTTCAGAACACTGGAGATCCAAGGACCAGTCTAAGAGGACATACACAAAGTGCCCAAAGAGTCATAATGGTTCTTTGGTTGGCATGAGCCCTGCCCCCCATTCATCCTCTGCCCTTCCAAGACCACTTTGGAATCTTTCAAGAAGAGCAGATGGAAATGGGGTGCTGGGAAACACCTCTGCATAGATTTCTGCCTGCTCCCTGTAGACCATGGAACAAGAAGGGGTGTAGCTTTGTGATGTGACCAGGAGAGAAGGAGTTTCCTTTTCAAAGGACCCAGCATCTCCCCGGGGACCTTGGAGTCTGGCAGGAAGTTGGCAGGAGGAATGGGGTATGAGCTGGGCAACTGCCTGATTGTCTTGGCTGCCTTTGAGCAAAGAGGCTTCATGTGTGGGATTCTTTTTCCCTGGTTGCGCTGAGAGAGAAGAGTAGAACGAGGCGTGTGTTAGGATAAAGGAAGGTGAAAGGGCAGAGTAAAGGGATCATTGGAAGCATTTCCTCTTTGGAATCCCCAAATTGGAACACCTCGTTCTTAGAGGTTTAGAATCTTTTCCTGCTAGAAAGAGCCAGGCTTTACAGTTCCATCTTATTGTTTATAAAAATCTCAGCAACGAAGATATAATCTGAATGTAGTCTTCCTGGTATCACTTGGCAATGACAGCTGTACAGAGACACAACTCTCTCAGGCCAGCTCTGTTCTAAACGTTTACAGTGTGTACTCCATAGGATGAGCCAGGGCCCGATTCACAGTGCCTACAGTGGTGGTTTCTTCCTGCCTAGGCTCCAGTCTCTGCCCACTGCAGGAGATGGGGCCCAGGGGCCAGGTCTCAGAAAAGCAGTCATCCCTCATCTATGGGCCTAAACTGGCCATGAAGCCTGCTGAGCAAGGCATTGTAAAATAGCCCTTCTCTAGATGGCTCCCTGGCACCCTAGTCCCTTGATGGACACTCCGCAGCTTGGCACAGTGCTGTGCTTGCCAGCTCTCCAAGTATTGGTGCGTGCATCCCCCTACTACGTCCTCATAACCACCCTATACAGTAGAGAGGGTAGGGATTGACCTCATTTAAGAGAAAAGCCCAGAGAGAAGTCAAGCAGCAGCTTTGTAGTTTTCCAACTATGACCTAGGGTATCTGAGTGATCACCTGACAGCCACTTGGGGTCCAGGGAGGCAAGCAACTAGGGCTCTGTCCCTTCTACTCTCTCATCAGAGGAGTTCCTCCTTTAACCTCATCCCACTAGCTGGCTGCCTAATGCCTAAACAGTTTCTCCCCTATAGGAGGTCTGGGCAAGCAAAGCCCAGGGGCAGGAGGCCAGAGCCTGACACAGAGTAGCCTAGGATGTCTGAGATCCCTGAAATGTCTCTGGGGCAGGGCTACAGCAGGAGAAGGAAGCATTACCCAAATGTTTGGTTGCATGTAAATGGCCAAAATTCACATATGTGATGGGGTGGTAGATATGGACGATCACTTGTCATGTATGTCACTGTATTCTGAACCTGGACCTCCAAGAAGTATCACTTGTGTAGAACTGGAGTTTTTTTCACCAGAATGGACCAAATCAACATTGTCTTGGGGTGGGGCTGCCATTGTGGTGCAGTAAGTTAAGTTACCACCTGTGACTCCAGCATCCCATTATTTAGCAGAGCACTGGCTAAAGTCCCAACTGTTCCACTTCCAAACCAGCTCCTGCTAGTGTACCTGGGAAAGCAGCAGATTATGAATCAAGTACTTGGGCCCCTGCAACCCACGAGGGAGACCCAGATAGAGTTCCTTGCTCCTGGTTTTTGCCTGGCCCAGCCCTGACCATTACAACTATTTGGGGAGTGACCCAGCAGATGGAAGATTCTCTCTCTCTCTCTCTCTCTCTCTCACTGCCTTTCAAATAAATAAAATAAAAATTTTAAATAAAATATTGCTTCGGGGAGCCTAGGGTATACAGGAGTAGAACTCCCTCGGGTTGCAGAATACAGTATTGAGCACCTTGTCAAGCCCAAAGATGATGCCAGAAAACCCATGTCAGGTGCTCCCACCTGGTTCACCATTATCCTGTGCATCCTATCACATCCTACTCAAGAATTTGCATTACAGCCTGCCTGCTTGAATTTTAAGTGGCCTTGCTTGGCTTCTGAGGACATAAGGCTCCAACGCCATTCTTCTTCAGTTTCATAGTAAGACATCTTTCACCTCTGTTATTTGACATATTTCCTTTCTGCCTCCTCCCCCTACACCCATCCCATGACCGTCCTCAGATGACACTAAGACCCTCCTCCCTGTTTTATTCCTGCAATTGCAGGCCAGCCAGTGCTCTATCGAGTGTGTGAGGCACCCTGTAGCACTCAAGGAATCATACGAACTAATGATGAGTTCTGAGGGAACTCCCTCTTCCCACCTACCAAGCCAGCTGAGTCGTGCCTCTACCAAAAAGTCACGCGGACCATTCCCATGTGCATTGCAGCTGAGAGCTTACGCGTTCCTTGGCATGTGAAACGACGGGCTTCCTGAGGGTGGAGATCCGTCTTACATGCTCCTTCGTCTCCTCTCGTGCAGAAACCAGGGCCAGACATGTCATAACTTCCATCACTGCCTCAGAGTCATGTGGTTTTGGAGGCCCACGCATCCAGAGCCAGATCTCAGCTACACCAAGGCTGGTCTCCCTGGGCGCGTCATCTATGGAGTCTCTGTTTCAATAACACAACAACCTTCCATCTCTTGGGTTGGACATAAGCTATGTTTCTCCAAAAGGGCACTTAGGAGATAAACTGCAATATGGGGCAACAGAGGTCCATCCGGCCCTCCCACATGTGCAGGCCGATGCAAGGGCAAGTTCAAGAAATAATTATTGGGGCCGGCGCCATGGCGCAGGTTAATCCTCCGCCTGCGGTGCTGGCATCCTATATGGGTGCTGGTTCTAGTCCTGGCTGCTCCACTTCTGATCCAGCTCTGCTATGGCCTGGGAAGAAGCTCCTGGCTCCTGGCTTCAGATCAGCACAGCTCTGGCCATTGTGGCCATCTGGGGAGTAAACCAACAGATGGAAGACCTTTCTCTCTGTCTCTCCCTCTCACTGTCTGTAACTCTACCTCTTAAATAAAAATAAATAACATCTTAAAAAAAAGAAGTAATTATTACCAATCTCCCACAACCACCTCAGCCACTGTCTCCCTCCCCTCCCCACCACTGGTTCACTTTTTCAGTCCAAAAGTGTTGTTCACATCAACTGATCACCATGCATTCCAGCTTCTTTATTACGTCACTGCTTACGGAACTCCTCTTTGTTCAAAATGGACCCTTTACTCATTCCAAGAGAGCCGTTAGCTTTCAGCTCCAGGAATTCACCCTTCCCACAGCCCTCCTCATTCTTCAGCCTTCATGGAAGTGCACATTATGAAAAAAAAATGCATGGATTTCAAAAAAATATTTTTGCACCAAAATTAACGAATCTTTCAATTCTATTTGTCTACTAAGTTGGTGATGCGCCTTCATGAAGATTTGTGATTCGTCTCCTTGAAGTTCCATTTGGCAGACTAGGGAGGCGTCACTTGCAAATCTTGTTGCTTTTCTTCTGGATGTTGTATCAAGGTGAAGGCCTAACACTACAGGCTGGGGCACCCCTGGATCAAGACTTTTCCCATTTTGTGCGGCATGCACTGCCTGGTGGGCAGGCTAGGACGTGTGTGTTCAGGAAACCATCAATAAGAGCTTGGGGTTCCTCCTCTGGGTAGGAAATGGCAAGGCAAACACCTTCTCCCTAAAGCTCCAGACTTGCCTTTAAATGACATCTTTTCTAAAGTGCACTAGGGCAAGCTCAGCAGGAGAAATCGATGGTTATACTGCTCATCTACAGCACTGCCTCAATCTCTGACCCGACTGGAGCTTTTCAGATGCAATCTTGTCAAGAGCTCTTGAAGAAGCCCGGGTTATGTTCCCTGGGCCCCGCTGATCCTCAAACAGACTTCCCTTGCCTAGGTAAACCATTTCCTCAACAGGCTGCAGTTGCTTAAGCGTTCACCAAGTCAAGTCTTCCCAGAACCCTCTCCCACAGGGTCTGTCCTTGCGAGGAGGGCAGGGTCGCTTGAGTTATTAGTGATGCTTCAAGATCTGGGACATCAGTGCCACCTAGTTCCCTTGCACTATCACCTCCACTCTATGGCAAAATTCCCGGAGCCAGGAACCAGTGGAGTGGGTTTAGAAACCTGTTTACCCTCCAACATTCTGTCATTGCAAATGTGGGTGGAACTTGAGGACATTATGTGAATTGAAATAAGGCAGAGAAAGACAAATATCACATACTCTCACTTATTTATGGAAGCTAAAATGGCTGATCTCATGAAAGAAGAGAGTGGACTAGTGGTCACTGGAGACCAAGAAGGGGTACAGAGTTCTAGATAATGGGGGCCAAAACAGCTAAGCAGAAAGAGCTAGTTCTGGTGTTGTATGGCGCCGTTGGGTAACTGTAGTCTATAGTAATTTTTATTTCAAAATAAGTACAAGAGTACAAGGGTCCCCAACACATAGGAATGATAAATGCTTGAGGCCATTGGGGCGGAGGTGGTGGTGCATCTGGGTTAAACTGCTAATTGCAATGCCTGTGTCTCATATTGGAGTGCAGGTTTGTGACCCAGCTCTTCCACTTCTGATCCAACTCCCTGCCAATGCATCCTGGGAGGCAGCAGGTGATGGCTCCAGTGCTTGGGCCCCTGCCAGTCTCCCACAGATGGAGTTCGAAGCCCCTAGGTTTGGACTTGATGCAGCAGGCATTTGGGAAGTGAACCAGCAGGTGAAATCTCTCTCTCTCTCTCTCTCCCTCTCCCTCCCTGGCACTCTGCATTTCAAGTAGATAAAATTAATTTTAAAAATAGGACATTTAAAAATATATTTGAGGAAATGAAAAATATTAACTACCCTGATTTAATCATTACACATTGTATACATGTATCAAGACACTATACCCCCAAATATGTACAAGTAACATGTGTCAATTTAAAAAAGAGGGAGAAACCACACACACACAGAATTGTATTCTTCACGCATACTAAGGTTAATCAAAGCAAATAAGGCCTTCCACGACCATTCAATTTCCATGTACTTATTTTCACTTTACTTGAAAGGCAGAGACAGATGAAGACAGATCTCTTATCTTCTGATTCACTCTGCAAACACTCAGAACACTCAAGAGTGGGCCAGGTTGAAGTCAGAAGCCTAGAACTTCATCCAAGTCTCCTGCACGGGTGGCAGGGGTGCATCTACCAGAGCTATCACCTGCTGCCTCCCAGGGTGCACATTAGCAAGAAGCTGGATTAGAAGCAGAGCTGGGACTTGAGCGAGGCACGCTGACATGGGATGTAGGCAAACCAAGTGGCATCTTAACTGCTGAGCCAAATTCTCATCCCCTTCAATTTATTGATTTTCACTTTACTTAAAAGACAAAGACTCAGATATCTTTCATGACCATTGACCTGATCTTTCTTCAGGACAAGCATCGTCCTTTCCTAAAATTCAATGTGGAATAAAGGCAAAGTGGAAGTCAAAGCAAAAGTAGCACTTGAAATGAACAAGTTCTGATGGCAGACTAATTTCTCCTTCCAATCTGGCTCCTGCACTTCTCATGCTATATGTAACCCTTGGACAAGTTCCCTAACTTCTTTGTCCTTTGACTCATCTACAAAATGGAGTGATGTCTATGTTGCAGGATTTGTGTGGGGTAATCGATGTGGCTGAGGCTTAGCGCCAGGCACATAGGTTCTCCCAAATTCACTTCTTGGTCAGGTTACTACAGGTGAATAAGCACAAAATAACTTTTTTTTTCTTTTCCCAGTAAATATGTCTAAATGACAGTTCGATGCTGCAGCCAGAGCTTGTTGCAAAGTACTCAGAAGTAAAATAGCAAAATAAAAACCATTTTTCACTACATTTAAAAAAGAGAGGTGAGAGCAAGGGCACTAAAGACCTTTAAAGATAAATGCACTGAAAAGATGGTTGGGATCCTAATACGCGTATTCAAAAATTACCCACTGAGATTATTCTTCATGTGGCCACCTTGCCACTAAAATGTCCAGTGCAGTGAGTCACTAGGAACAGCGGGTTATAGTCAGCTTTAGGTGACCTATGGTGACACAGAAAAGCAACTCGTAGGCAGTGGCAAATCTACGAAATTCTATTTGGACCCTGGAATGTATTTTCTATGTACTTTTTTTTCTTGGTAGAAGACATAGCTTTCTAATTATATTCCCCTGTAGGCTATTATTAAAATCAGTTTGCATCTCCAAATACCATGTGACATGGAGAGATCCACTAAGAATTAAGTTGAAAAAATACACAGTAAATAAACCTGTGTATATGTCTGTGTACACACACACAAACACACACACACAATCTTCTAATCCTATTATATATGAAACAAGAATTAACTGTAACACAGAGGCGCAAGGGAGCTGTTGCAAAAAGTTTGCCCAAAGACAACAGAACAGGATCATTCAAACCCTGCTTGGGCCATCACACATACCTTTGTCTTTACTCTTTAGCCACACTTGTCATCTTTCATCAACTTTTACCTGGAGGGACTTGATGCATGAAGACCTCATTCTTTCTGACAACACTCGGCTTTTTCTCAGAATCCCTAATATTTCTTAAGAAATGTCAACAGTAGAGTGAATTTAATTCTACACATGAACACTCGTGGTAACAAATGGATTAATGTAGTTAACTGGTTAATGATCCACTTAGAAGTCTATAAAACTTAAACTTCAGATGAAAAATGAACTTGGGGCAATTATTTGCATATTCTAATGACTCAAATAATGGGACATAATTCATGAAAGTAACCAGAATCAACTTACTCATTTTCCTAATAGTTTTATCTCCACCCTAAGCTTGAGAAAGCATTAAGAACACTTCATGTTAATAGAACGAGTAAATTTCAGGTCAAAGGAGCTACTCAGAACCACTCCAAAGAATTAGGAGTGGTATTAATGTGCTGTGTTCTAAGATCTTCCCAGTTGCTTTGGCCATTGTCTACACTGAAAATGATAAGAAAATATACTACCAAACATGAAGCTTAACACAGAGCATCCTAATGGCATACTCTGGGACTACAAGAGTATAATGCCGAACTGCTGCTCACTCTACTCAACGTTTCTTGGAAAACTACCTCATCTAGATCTGTTTAAAATTATGTAACTTATTTGAAAGCCAGAGTGAGAGAGAGAGAGAGAGAGAGAGAGAGAGAGAGAGAGAGAGATGGGCTTACTCCCCAAATACCTGCAATGGTCAGAAACAGGCCAAGGGCTGGTGCTGTGGTGCAATGGGTTAATGCCCTGGCCTGAAGTGCCGGCATCCCATATGGGCACCAGTTTGAGACCCGGCTGATCCACTTCCCATCCAGCTCTCTGCTGTGGCCTGGGATAGCGGTGGAAGGTGTCCCAGGTCCTTGGGCCCCTGCACCTGCATGGGGGACTCAGAAGAAAGCTTTGGATCGGTGCAGCTCCGGCCGTTGAAGCCAATTGGGGAGTGAACCATCGGATGGAAGACACCTCTCTCTCTCTCTCTCTGCTTCTCCTCTCTCTGTGTAACTCTTAAGCTGGAATTGGCAGTGGAGCTGGGTCTCATCCCTGCACCTTTTTGCTCTTATCAAAATGGTAGGTGTCTGGGGTAGGCCTTCGGACTTCCATGGTTATTAGGACATCTTCATTCCACATAAAAGTACCTGGGTTCGATTCTCTCATCTAGCTCCTGACTGCCGCTTCTTGCTCATGTGGATCCTGGGGGCAGTAGTGATGAGCCAAGGATCTGGGTTCCTGCCACCTATGGGGGAGATCTCGATTGAGTTCCTGGCTCTTGGGTTTGGCCCTGGCCCAGCCCTGGCTATTGTGGCCATTTAAGGACTGAAGCAGTAGATGGGCACACGCGCACACACACGCACACACACACTCCCTAACTAATAATCACTAGTTTTGAAATAAAATATAACCCAAGTGATGTAAAAATTTTTGCTTAAGGTACAGAGTGGGTTGAGGGCTTGAAACAAACATAATTTACAAATGACTGTAAAACACAACTCCTTCACATGTTAATCAGTTTGGAAAAGTCATGTCTTCTCCTAACAAGGCTTTTCTTCTACCTCATACTCCAAACTCTCAAGGTTTGCAAATACTCAATTTGCCTTTTCTCCTTTTTGGGGGGATGGGAGTAAGCCTGCCAGCTGGTTAGAGGCCAAGAGTTACCCAGTCAGACCTGAATGGAAAAATCTATGATTTGTTTATTTCAGAGTTCAAGTTCAAAAGCGAGAGACAATTTAAATAATAAACGGTAACAGAAAAAATGCAAAGAGAGAAAATAACTCAGTAAGAGTCCAGGAGAACCTTCAAGACTATTTAATTCAGAAAATGTTATTGGTTTAGGGAACTTGACTGAGAGAAAACAGCTGGGCGGAGTTCAAGGTTTTAAATTAAAAACAATCTAACAAGGTCTATGGGGATAACTCTTGGAGCCATATTTTGGAGACCAGAATCCTTTCTACCAAGTAAAAGTAATAGCAGTCTACGCTAAAAAGGAAATTCCTCACAACTGAGGTAGTTACTAAGTATCAGCACATTTTCCAAGTTCTCACAAGGCAGCCTAGCTATTTACAATCTATTTTTTCCTCATACATAAAATGGAGTTCCTTTTCAATTTGATGTCTTCTGTGATTTGTTTAAAAAAAAAACACACATCAGCCAGAATATGCCTATTTTATTAACATCATGCTTTAATAAATAACTGGCTACTTCTAATAAAATTCAGCCTCTGTTTACAACAGCCCCAGATAAGCCATTTTGACCATTCTGCAGAATTTGGTGTAAAAAGTTGAATGAAATGTAGACCCTGAGCTATCAAGTAATTATGTTTCAATATAAAAATAGAGAATTACTCTTACAACTGAGGATTGAACAATAACACAAACAACCTCTCTGTGGGTTTCTGGTTCTCTAGAACTCAATGGGATCTCAATGACTGTCCAAAGCAGGAAGAGACTTGCAGAACTGCAGTCTTTCTGAAGACGTGTGGGAACCTCCTTTAAAGTGATCTGTTACATTCTCATGCTTCTGTGAGCTGTCATTTGGTAAGAACACAAGGAAAGGGTCCCCAAGGGGCCAAGGCAGTTGTCAATCTTTGGCCTGAAACAACAGATACGGCCTTTGCCAGTTCACCCATGTGGCTAAGGATCACCACTATGATGTGCTCTTCTTGGTTCTACCTACTCCCCTAACTCCCGCCCCCACCCTCAACAACATAACACATGAAAACTCTGGACAACTAGTTCTCCCCCAAATGGGCTCCTTCGCTGCAATGGGTAGCACACAGCTGCGAACCACTGCAAGTCCTTTGCTTTCTCAGAGGGGGTTGGGCAAGAAAGGACTCAGATAAGACACCTTACACTCTCTTAAGACAAAAAAACTGGGATCCAAAAAGAAATGCAAATACACATGCACAGACAGAAACTTCACTGGAGTATTGACAGCTATTCCCTGAGCCCAGGCTGTACCCCGGTTCTGGCTAGCTCCCAGATGGCTCCCTGGATCTGGCTGGGCCTGACATCTGGACCACTGGAACAAGGGGGACCAAATGAAATGGTTGGCCGCTTGCTGCCGCCACTGGGATAGAAATTCAAAGAGGGGCAGTGTGGCTGTGCAAACTGGCACACTCAGTTAGTGGCGTGCTAATTTGCCTGGTTAAAATTGGAAAAAAAAAAAAAAAAACCACCTCCACACCCAACTGTGAACAGGTGATAAGTGGGATCTCTTGAATACTTTAAGCATCTTTCAAGTGACACTATATCAAGAATCTTCTTGGAAATGGGTTACACTTTAAGGACAAGTGGGCTTTAAGAAACAGATCCATATGTGCTCTTAGCTTATATAATATTAACAAAAATGGGGAGTCTGCAGTCTCTTCCAATCACCAACTGTACACGAAGTATACCCTCCTTCTTGTGCTGATGCTCGCATACAATCTGACAGGTGGCTCCGAAGCCTACTTGTACCTTCACGTTCTCTCCTAACAATAATAGAAAAATCCCAAATCACCTCCACTTGTGTCCACATAAGGCAACTAAAATAACAGGGATAAATGGAAATTTTACTGCTTGTTGGGCTTTTTCTTTTAATAAGATAACATGATAAATAAAACCTGCTTCTGTACAGCTATTTAATATTTCAGAAATACGTACATGTTACATGCCAAGAAAGGACCCTGGTTTTCTTGTAAGAAACAAGGTGAGATCGTAATTGGAATTAAAAAAAAAACCCACAAACAAAATGAGAAAAGAACAAACAAACAATAGTGATAAAATCACAAATGCACAACTAACTACAGTTCTGTACCTACACTGTTAGCCACGTTTAACATGATTCTGGGGTAGCAGGAACCAACAGAACGTACAAATCCCCTTTGCCCCAAAAACTGAATGAAAATACAGTCAGCATTTTTTAAACCAGTGGCCACATAGTAAAAACTGTACATCGTTGTCCATTCATGTAAAAAGCAAAGTCACTAGGATGGTAGAAAAGTGATAACCGGTGCCTTTTGAAATTTCTGATGATGAACGCTTTTGCTCAAAGTTTGCAAAATTATCTCCACTCTCTCTGCACAACCAGGAACACGATGCAGAAGACCGCGAGGAGGTAGGGCTGCACCCCGGGACGGGCACCAGCACTGTCGGCTTTGTCGTGGGCACTCTTCCCAGCGTGGTCAGTGGCATTGTACTCAAACTCCGAAAGGCACTGCTGGTACTCACATCCACTTCCACTGCCTTCTCCACTGCTCTCATCGCCTATTAAAAAACAAAACAAAACACGGAACAGAGGTTTCATTCCATTTGTTCTCATCATGAGGCATAAAAGAAAAAAATGGACTTTAAAATCACAAACACGTACTTATATCAAAGAAGTCCACATCATTCCCATTGTAAGCATTCTTCATTTTACTGGTCATGACCCGAAGAGCCATGATCTGGCGGAGGATCAGTATGTCTGGTTTGCTTGTGTCGACCTGGACTTCTGGGTTATTGCCCTGGTTGGCTAATCCATTTCCTGTCACTGCAAACAGGTACCTGAAATGAGAAATGACCCCATGAAAATGTTCTGTAAAGCACAAAGTAAGAGACCATCACCAGAGATTTCTGCTAGATTCTAGTCTTTCCACTGAGCACAATTAAATGACACTTTTTAAAGATGTATTTATTGATTTGAAAGGCGGAGTTACAGAGGCAGAGAGAGAGAGAGAGAGAGAGAGAGAGAGATCTTCCATCCACTGGTTCACTCCCTAAATGGTCACAATGGTTGGAGCTGCAATGATCCGATGCCAGAAGCCAGGAGCTTCTTCCAGGTCTTCCACGCGGGTGCAAGGAGACAAGCACTTAGGTCATCTTCCTCTGTTTTCCCAGGCCATAGCAGGCAGCTGGATCAGAAGTGGAGCAGCCAGGACTTGAACTGGCACCCACAGGGAATGCTGACACTGCAGGTGGTGGCTTTACTTGCAATACCACAGTGCTGGCCCCTAACTGGCAGGTTTTTTTTAAATTACGTATTTATTCAGAAGGCAGAGTTATAGAGAACAAGGGAGACAGAGGGAGAGAAGGAGAGAGAATCTTCAACTGCTTGTTCACTCTCACAAATGGCTGGGGCTGGACCAGGCTGAAGCTGGGAGTTAGATGCTTCATCTGGGTCTCCCACGTGGGTGGTGGGGGCCCAAGCACTTGGCCATCCTCTACTGCCTTCCCAGGCCATTAGCAGAGAGCTGGATTGGAAGTGGAATAGCCAAGACTACCTGGTGCTCCTATAGGATGGTGGCACTGCAGGTAGCCGCTTAACCTGCCATTCCACCATGCTGGCCCCAGAGAGAAGTTCTTTAATTCCTGATAAATGCTAACCTTTTCTTCTGGCTATATGTCCTATTTCTCCAATCTGATCATGATCTTTTGTAAAACTGTCCCTTTTGTGGAAGCTGGGGGTCAAAGTCAAGTACTCCCACTCCGAACGGGCACTTATTTAAGTTCCTGAGTAGGGAAGGGAGGGACACAGGACAGCATCAAGTCAGAGAATGGTGACTTCTGATGACTAGTACTTTATGGGGCCTGCTCACTGGGCAAAGGGCCACAGGCATTAAATATTTTGAAAATAATGACACTCCTGGCACATCCCAACTACTGTCAAACCAGGTGGCTGCTCCAACTGCTGCACAGCCCATACCTAAGAACGTCTAGAGGCCTTCCGTTTGTCGCGTCGGGTCCAGAAGGGTTGCCAGTGCTTGCCCTGCCAACGGAGAACAGCCTTGCTGAAGGCCTGCTGGGAAGCCAGGGTGGGAGAGAGAGGGCACATGGGCTCAGCCACAGCTCACCTGCTTTTGCCTTTTCCGTTCCAGCAGTCCTCTTCGTTGCCATTTCCCGCAGCCATCCTTTCATCGTTGCAAACGTTGCTAGGGAGAGACGACCAGAACTTCTTGGCCTGTTTCAGCTTCTCCTTGACATCGGTAACCTAATGAAGAAAACGTTTTCAACGACCTCTGCAAAACAACACCGAACGGCCTACAGATGTGCCTCTTGGACATCTGTGCATCAGTCTCTCCAGGGTGACAGGCAACTCATTGTAGTCAGAAGAGACAAGGATGGCAATCCCATGGAGACCTAGGCCAGAAATGCAAGCTCTGTCTCTGCACTGCCATGACCATCTGGGCCCAGCAGGTTCCGTGCCCCGTACACACAGCGACAAGACACAGCGGCTTCTCCCAAGGCTGTCACAGTGGGGGCTGTGCTCACACAGTATCCGCGCTGAGCAGCCTGCCCGTGCCTGCTCGTCCACCCCAGCCAGCCCCGCCTCCCCAGGCTCCCTGCTCTGCACATGACATTTGTGTAGCACGCCGCCCTTTGCCCGTGTTCCCCTACTCCTCTCCCACCCGAGCGTCCATCACTTTGTGCTGGTGAGCTTCAAATGTCTGCTGCTCTCCCTCTGTGGGGGGCCTCTGGAGAACCAGGATCTGCCTGATTCCTGAGCCTCCTCTTGTTCCTAGCATAGGCACATAGTAGATGCTCAATACAGAGCTAAAGGGACATTTTCAGGCCACAGCTTGTGCATTGCATGTCCTTGCCTGTGTAAGAACTTTCTGAGCTACAAAATGAGCATGGTGGATTTACTGCCATCCATGTACAATTTACTCAAAAAGTTACACCTGAAAGACCCAGGCTTGCAAGCCTTCCAACTAACAGTTCATTTTCAGTTCTGCTTCATTAAACACAGCCGTTCCTGCCAATGTGCTTACCAGGCGGTCCAAACTAGTGCCAGCTGCTGTGGTGGGGCGTTCCTCGGGGTGATAGGGCCGGAAACGAGCACTGAAGGTACTTTCAGAGATGGACCGAGAGATTCGTCCGGCTGGGAGGGGCTTGGGCGGTCCACATCCCTGGAACACCTGCCATCAGAGTAAGCGCGGTCAGGAGGGGAAGTGACGTCACGGGGCAGAGGACGCTTCCAGCTCGCCTTCCCGGAGTCGGCCTCTGTTACCTTTTGTGACACTTGCACGCTGTTCTCCTGCATGTTCATAATAGCATCGGAGATCTTCACGTCGATGGGATCCATGACGGATTCAATGTTGAAAGGACCCTCCAGCCTTTCCGCCACCATGAGCATCGCGTCTAACAGGAGGTTTGCACAAGGGCAACACAGCAGAAAAAGGAAACCATTAGTTCGGCCTGGGGTAAGCAGTGTGGCACTTTGATTCTCTTGGCGTCCTGCGTGGGGCGAGGGGAGGCAAGCATCCTAATGCAGTCATGCTTTCCTGGCTAGCTACACTGCCCAGGCTGCATTTAGTCACCAGGTACCACTGGCCCTCTGATGTGTCAAACTGCCAGACGAGGGCTTTGTTCTACAGCAAGGAACCCCAACCAGGAATCTTCCATTGTGCTTCCATCCTGTGCCAGCGGCTGTCAACGTAGGAGGCTGGAGGCAGAATAACACGCCGCTTCTCCCAGAGACTTCCCTAGAATCTTTTCGTCTCAGGTTCCACTTAGCAGAGTCAAAAACACAAAGCTGTGAAAATCCTGGCCTACCAACTGTTTTCTTTCTTGGAAAATACAAATGAAAGTGTCCCTAGGAATTCTAATGACTTTGCAAATCATGCAACTTTGCACAGACTATGCTGTACGTGTTTTCTTGCCATACGTGTGTGTTGGGATTATGAAGATTAGTATTTATGCCTGATGCCTATTGTGCAAAATTAGAAGAACCTGAAAACGAAATCCCCCAATGAGAAAAAGAGTGATCCGTTAATGACAAGCAGCAACGTTTTCAAGCTGTTTTCTCCCCTTTACACACTAGTGACTTAAGGTATACTGGGGGAACAAACCAGATATACATTATCTGCCACCTTCAGCTAGGCCACGGTCAGCCACTAGAAAGGAGGGCTGCTTCATCTAAGACTGTGTTCTCCTCAAAGAACACAGCCGACTGCTAGCTCCCAGCTGAGCGTCCACCTAAGCTCCCCAGTGGAAAGGACACTGGACATCAGCATATCAATGCAACCCAATTTGGTCATCAACCTTTCACCTTCAACCTAGAACAAATGCTACACAACATTTTCAGGCCTGGGGTCATTTCTCTAAACCACAATCCCGATGTCACAAAACCCCAACTAGATTTCCGTGAAATGCAATTTTTTTTGAAAGTAATAACAAATGAAGTTTCAGATTGCATTGTGGTAAGCGCCAATAAAGTGACGCTCCTAACTTCTAAGTAAAGGCTGACAGCATGAATATACCATTGTACTAGAGGAGAGAAAAAAATGCTTTTGATGTGCTAGCGAAAGGAGACTTTTGTAAACAAGTGGAGCACAACTTCAATGTGTTCATCATTGTCAAAGCATCAGGCGGCCACGTACGGAAAACACATTCCTCCGTAAGCCGAGAAGAAATTGCTCACTCCAAATAAAAATATTATGAATAGACAGATAATAAACATCTAAAATGCAGAGGTTTAAACAAGAAAAAAAAAAAAACCACTCCATTTTCTAACTACTTATTCCCCTAGCGGCCAGGAAAGGCCAGATCACTAATGTGTTTGTGAAAGACTGAAAGGAAACATAAACCCCAATTCTTCTGGCTGTTTGGCGTCTTTGTAAACTGTGAGCTGGCCCGCCATCCACAAGGGCCTGGGAATGGAGAGCGAGGCTGGGCCTTTGTTGGGGCCGGTGCCATGGCGTTGCGTGTTGCACGGCTCAAGAATGCGACCAAGGATGCATGCTGCCTGCAGCCCAGGGCCCCGGGAGCCCAGGCTGCCTCTAACCCCAGCAGAAGTCTAGGATTGGCTATCAGTCGTTCCTCCTCTTCCATCCAAGCCGAAGGCAAGGATGCTGGCTTTGCTGTTTTGGTTTTCAGGTCCTCGACTAAAAGCCCACTGGCAGCAACACGTGGCACGAATAGGGTCGGTGATGAGGCAGATGAACGTTAACGCAGCCACAGCATGTGATGGAGAAGAAGCTGCACCTGAGAGTAACGTGGATTCTCCAGATACTTTTTTGGGAGGGGTTAGGAGGTGGGGAGGTTGGTTTATGAGGAAACTGCAGTAACTCTGTGGAAAATAGGATTAAAAGGTAAGTTTATTTGGTGCAACAAACTGGAAATCCATGCATAATAGGAACTTCCAAAAAACGCATGGAAAAAAATGGATTATGGTAAAACTATGCATGGGTTTCAGACATTTTTGCGCCCAAATAAACTTACCTTTTAATTCTCTTTTCTAATACACTTTTTGAAGTAGCCTCGTGTTTTTGAACGGAAGGTTTCATAGGACCAGCCTCTTCTAGAGCTGAGTTCCGAGGTGTTTTAACTTTCTGGGGTCCTTCCAGATGAAGAGCAAACAGGTTTCCACGTTTGCCAAAAGGGGAGGATTCGTGGCGATCCGCGGATACAGTGAAGAGAGGCCCCGGGCGGGCGCAGCAGCAAGGAGGCGGACTTGGAAAAGCCATCTCGGTCTCTAAGGCCCAGTCCTCCAGCAGGGTTTCAGCACTGGCATTGAGTGGCTCCCCACTGCCCTCAGCAACAAAGCCTTCCCTTCTCACTAGGGAAAGCGACTCCTTCTGCTTTGTGCCGCCAATAATCAGAAACCCACATCTTCAGCCTCGCGACCTGACTGGAAGAACAAAAGGCAGTTTCCCGACTTAACCCCAAGATCTGATTTAAAGAAGGGGGGAAAGAAAGCCCTTGACCATTCATTAACTGCAGTCATTTAAAGGGAAAGAAAAACTCCTTGCAAAGAAACTAAAAAAAGGACAAGGAAAAAAAAAAGAATTTACAGCAGAGGCATGTAAATTGGGACTGAATTCTACAACCACAGAGCAGATTAATTAAACCCTTGTGAAAAATTCATGAAAAAGCACTGGAGATTAACAATGTCTATTACAGCTAGCCTTTTATATCAGCTTATCAGAAATAAAGACTAGCATACCCATTAAAAAAGAAGTTTAGATACAATTATATAACCTCATCCCTCCAAAAAGTATCATTTAAAATAACTGGGGAAAATCGATTCAGAAATCCTATCAATTTCCACTTGGTTTTAATTTTGTTTCTGCAGAACAACAAATGTAATTTTAAAAGCACACAATGCAAACGATAACCGCAACCAAAGTCCTTGTTTTTGAGTAAATGGCTGCAAACATTAATGAAGCAAGCCAGAGTATGGATCTGGTTTACATGGAGCTGTAAACTCCTGAGAAAATAGGTAGAAGAATTAGTATTTTAATACAAGAACCAAGGACCTCAGTGATAGTTTCTGCTGGAAACATTAGAATAACAAAGAGTTCAAGGGGTACATGTTCCTCTGTATTTTATTTCGGAGGTCTTCACAGGAAAGCTGGCAAAATGACATCACTGGCACATTTCGGGTACTGTATGGCAAATGCTACTCCTTTGCCTGGAGACAGTGTATATCACAGGGAAAAGTGAAAAAAGGCTGTCACCAACTCTATGAAACCTCTCTTTAGCAGAAGTGAATTGCAAACTTGACATTTGGGTGTGGAGATGAGGGGAGGATTAGAAAGAGAGAGAGAAAGGGGAAAAAAAAAAAACCCATCAAGTTTTGATCTGGAAATGTCACGGACTTTTACTTCCATGAGAAATAAATTGTGAACAACAGTTCCTCCCCTGGCTTCATTCGGAGCATGATGTGCCATTTGTGCCTGTGTGTCTTTGCTGGTCTTATGCTTTCTCTTTCATGGGATTCTGCTTTGCTGTGTGCAAAAGATTTTTTTTTTTCAGGTCTTCTAGCTTTGAGCTATTTAGGCTACAATTGTGCTGAAGTGCTTAATATTCACATCTTTTTTTCCCCCCTGTGTCAGTGTTCTCAAGAATCTGTTGGAGCCAATTTATTGATGCACTTTCAAACAGAGTTAATATGGTAATTAGCTCTCATGCAGACTAAAAAGCATTCCCCAACAACCCCCCCAACACGTTAAAAAAAAAAAAAACAGGCCAGCAAATTGCATGCATGTTCCCATGATGTGGACAAATAAGTGAAAAATAGGTGCTTATAAAGACACTCAAATTCTGCAATTATGCAAATGTGACTGGGGCAGGGGGACACGGGAATTTGTGTGAGCTGTTAGTATGTGTGCACAGTTCTGTGGACACCCAGCACTAGGAGCTTCAACAGTGCTCACTGACATTTCAGGAGCAATTAGATGCACTAAGACGGCATCAAGGAAGCTGATGGCTGGACATTTACATTAGCCCTAATTTGTCCTGTCCCCCAAGTCACAATCCAGTGTCTCTGAAACTGGCCACTCCACTTAACATTGCTGTCTCAGTTGCAGTCATGTTCTTCTAGGTGGAGGGTACATGCAGGATTTTCAGGGCCACATTCCTGCCATTCTTCCTGGGGCAGCCAACTTGGGCTAAATCCTCTAGAGAAACAGAACTCCTGAACTGCCACAATCGGCTTGCACCTGATCCAAATAACAGATGGGTATCTGGCCAGTCTGCCGAAGATTTGGTTGCAAAGTAACAGATATAACGTTTTCAAAGCCACTTTCACAGCTCCCTGAGGGCTGTGTTCCTGCATTTATGCGGAAACAAGTCTATGACACATAACTAAAACTGACCTTTGGGGAAAAATATCCAAAAGGCACTTTCTTGCTATTGAAATTTGTTAGTCACTGTATGTAGTATCTTCAGAAATGCCACCAATTGCTGGCAAACACTAAACTACTAACATTGAAATGAACCGAAAGCTCATAGTTAGCAATTATAACGTTCCTTGTGGCCGGAAGTGGAGCAATCTCCAGCGATACCAATACGTCAGTCACTAGAGCTCACCTATGAAATTGTTCCACTCAAGTTCGAGATCCCCTTGGTTGGCCAAACAGCCTCTCATGATGTTCGAGCAGTAGTTGTAACAGGGCTTCACGGTCACCAACCCCCGGCAGTGGGAGCAATAGCTCATCTTCAACAGGGCCTGGGTACACTGTGCTGTGGGATTTACCTAATGTGCAAGAAGAAGAAGAAGAAAAATAAGACAGTAGTAGTGGGGTTAAAACAGACACAGAAATTCAAGTCCATCAGGTTGACATTGAAGGCTTGACCATGAACTGAACGTAAAAATGAGTCATCACTGACCACTGATCAGCCGGCATCCTGGAGAAGTGAACTAGATCAAAATCAAGAGACGGGAAGGTGCGCACTGGGGAGACGAAGGAGGTGATGAACACTGCAGGACCTTAGGACAGTCAGTATCTCCCAGCCTGCAAACTCTCGTACCTCTTCCACGTCACTCCTTCTCAGGGTGTGACTGTCTGTCTCTCATACACACTCAGTCATTTCGAAGTCCTTTCACAAACGGATCAGCTATGAGATACAGTAGTGAAGGCTACCCTTACCTGCCAACCATGGGGGACCACACTGACTGTAGGCCTGCCCTTGGAACCTTAGCGCCCCAATCAAGAGGTAGAAGGGCACCTACTGGGCACTCTGTTCTATGCCAAGAGCTATGCATAAGACAACACTAATGGGTGGATTCTACAAGGCAGAGTATGAGTCATATTGAACTTGGGAGTATGTGAAGGACTTTCAGGGACTGAAGCAGTTAAAGCATGGAGTACCTAGGGAACACTGGATGGAAGAGGTGGTGCTTCAGTTACATTTTGGAAGATGAGGTTGGATTTAACTGGAGAAGTAAAGGGAGAAGATCCCAGGTAGGGAGGGATGTAACGAATAAAATCTATCAGAGTAGCATCTCAGAAGAGGGTTCAGGAATTGTGGGAAACCATGCTGGATGCATAGGCATGTGTGTGTGGCCAGAATTTAGAGTGGTTTGAACACCAGGCAGAAACTGAGACACTGTACGGCAGGTCACACGGGGGTTATTACTAAAAGCTCATGAAGTGGGTAGGAGTTTGGTGCAGCAATTAGGATGCCACTTCAGACACCTACATCTGACATCAGTGTGCCTGGTTGGAGTCCAATTTCAATCCCAGCTTCCTACTAACGTGTACCCTGAGAGGCAGCAGGAGATGGCCTAAGTACTTAAGTTCCTGCCACCTATGCGGGAGACGCAGATTAAGTTCGGAGCTTCTGGCTTCAGCCTACCCCAACCCTGGCTGTTGCAGGCATTTGGGGAGTAAACCAGCAGATGGAAGCTCTCCCTGTCTCTCTGCTATTCCAATAAAATGAAAATAAACTTAGAACTTTAAAAAATAAAAGCCCATGAGGAAGGGAGGTACCAAGGATGAAAACAGTGCCAGAGTCAGATTGGGTTGGGCGTCCTCTGCAGTGAAGTAGAACTTAGTTTCATCTTTGTAGTTCATTCAGGTGAACTTGTTTGGGTGCAGAAGTGCTGATTTACATCTTGTCGCTCATTTCCATCAATGCTTAGAAAGAACAGCTAACTAAAAGTTTTTGACTCCTCATTCTGTCTGGCCCTACCCTCCTCCTTCAAAATCAGTATCAGAGGATTAGTGTGTTCGTCTCTACCAGTACCAACCAGTTCTGCAAACTGAAATTTTGAAAGCAAATACCACCGCAGGGAACAAATTCTGGGATGTGGGACAGCCTAGCAATGAACTTCACCTGCTTCGGAGTGTTACTTTGGGTACCATTTATCAACAGTTCCCTTAGGACCAGAAACAGATTAGTACTGTCAGGAGAAGAACTTAACACTGCCAGACTCCTATCCCTTGCATGTGTTTCTCTCCCCCCCCCCCAATCTCAAACAGACCTGTAGCCTAAACATGCAACAACAAGATGGTACTTGTATACACTCAAGTCAATGTTCCCTACAAAGAATTCGGATTTTTCCACAGTTTTAACCAGTCCCAAATGTTTTCCTAGGCATTCAATTAGTCCTTTTAACTATGTATTAATGTACAGTAAAATCTTGGCTAACAAATACCCTGGAGGAATGGCCCTTCAGGATAGCTAAAAATTCATTCCTTTAAAGTCACAGATTGTCCACCTCTCATTTTACAGATGAGCAAACGGGCCTGGAGAGGGGAGGTAGCTCAAGATTCCCAGCATCATGGAAATCTTCGAACTAGAAGGGACCTTAGAGATCATGGAGTTCCACTCTCAGTTAAGAGATAAGAATGCTGGGGTGGGGCTAGCTTCGTGGCACAGTGGGTTAAGCTACTACTTGCAGTACTGGCATCCCACATGGGTGCCGGTTTGAGTCCTGGCTGCTCCACTTCCAATCCAGCTCCCTGCTCATCTGTCTGTGAAAGCGGCAGAGGACGACCCAAGTGCTGCCAATGTGGGAGACCTGGAAGAAGCTCCTGGCTTTTGACTTTGACCTGTCCTGGCCCCAGCTGTTGCAGCCATTTGGGGAGTGAAAGAGTGGATGGAAGATTCTCTCTCTCTCTCTCTCTCTCTCTCTCTCTCTCTCTCTCCCCCTCCCTCCCTCCCTCTCCCTCTCCCATCCCCTCTTTCCCCTCTCCCCTCTTCCCTCTCCCCTCCCATTTCTCTGCCTTTCAAGTAAGTCTTTATAAAGAAAAAAAGGGGCCGACACTGTGGCATAGTAGGCTAAGCCTCTGCCTGTGGCACTGGCATCCCATATGGGCGCCCATTTGAGTCCCCACTACTCCTCTTCTGATCCAGCTCTCTGCTATGGCCTGGGAAAGCAGTAGAAGGTGGCCCAAGTGCTTGGGCCCCTGCACCCACGTGGGAGACAGGGAAGAAGCTCCTGGCTTCGGATCGGTGCAGCTCTGGCTATTGCGGCCATCTGGGCAGTGAACCAGCGGGTGGAAGACCTTTCTCTCTAACTCTACCTCTCAAATAAATACAATTTAAAAAAATGCCTTTTTTTTCAAATAAGTCCTTTTTCGTGGTTTAATAACTCTAGAAAGCAGTTCATTGTATTTTTAATTCAATTGCAAGTCCAAATGATGTGTACAGCAGACCTTGTAGTACCCTCCCCTATAACATGCTGATGATGGAGGCTCAAGCTTTACAGAGACCGAACTAAATGACACAGTAGAGTTTTGTTCAGGAAGATTATGCAGCTTGGTTTGGCAGAGTTTTTCCATTTCATTCTTTGGCTAAGTACTGGCTCAGGCTCTGCACATGATTTGTTGTGTAACTGCTAAAATGATCACAAGGAACGCAGCTCGAACATGCTACGGAGACACTAAATAATACCAGAAGTGAAAAAGAGATGCAGAAATTATAAGAAAAGTGCGATGAGAAAAGGCACATGAAATACCAAAGTTGGACAAAATCTGTCTTTCATCTCACAGCCACTCATCAGACCACCATGCATCATTTCACATGAAGGGAACGCAGAACCTAGGAAGCAAATCCCTTGTGTGGAATGAGACCATGGTAGAAAGGCAAGGATTTTAACAGTCATGTGACCTGTAAAGACGGGAATCCCCTCCATGCCTCATACTCCAGAGGAAAGGGTCAATAATGCGAGCACATCACAAGCTTTGGGGCCCCACCCCCACTGCCCTGACCAAGCTCTGGACGGGAGACCCAGAACGCCAAGAACTAGCTCTACCTTCTGATCTCTGACCCAAGGCTAGCTCTTGTTCCCCATGGCAAAATACCAGGCAGTGCTAGGTCTCCTTCACAAGCTCCCAATGATCTCTCCACCTGACCAAGGATCAACCTTTCACTCATAAGCAAATGTGACAGTTGACTAAGTCATACCTTGTTCTCGGCCTTTATTCATTTTGAACAGAAATGTTTAACTTCACTCACATTCTACCCCTTGGTAGCCATAAAATCAATTTCTTCTGGGTCTGGCATTGTGATGTAGTGGGTAAAGCTGCTGCCTACAGTGCCAGCATCCCATATGGGTGCTTGTTCGAGTCCTGGCTGCTCCACTTCTGATCCATCTCCCTGCTAATGTGCCTGGGAAAGGAGTGGAGAATGGCCCAAGCGCTTGGGCCCTGGCACCCATATGGCAGACCCGGAAGAAATTCCTGGCTCCTGTCTTTGGAATGGCACAGCCCCGGCCATTGTGGCCACTTGGGGAGTGAACCAGCAAATGGAAGATCTCTCTCTCTGTAATTCTGTCTTTCAAATAAATAAATAAACCTTTACAAAAAGCAATTACTTCTTTTGAGTCCCCCAAAAGTTACAGAATTAGATTTACTCTGGAAGGCCAAAGCCCAAGTGGTAAATCATGCCACACTGCAAATCATTAAAAAAGGGTAACTATGGCCGGTGCCGTGGCTCAACAGGCTAATCCTCCATCTAGTGGCGCCGGCACACCGGGTTCTGGTCCCGGTTGGGGCGCCGGATTCTGTCCCGGTTGCCACTCTTCCAGGCCAGCTCTCTGCTGTGGCCCGGGAGTGCAGTGGAGGATGGCCCAAGTGCTTGGGTCCTGCACCCCATGGGAGACCAGGATAAGCACCTGGCTCCTGCCTTTGGAACAGCGCAGTGCGCCGGAGGCAGCGCGCCAGCCGCGGCGGCCATTGGAGGGTGAACCAATGGCAAAAGGAAGACCTTTCTCTCTGCCTCTCTCTCTCACTAGCCACTCTGCCTGTCAAAAAGTAAAAAACAAAAAAAGGGTAACTATGCATCTAGGTTTTCCTTTGATCTTTAGTTACATATTTGTTCTTTATGGCATGGCATACCGTAAGTATGAACACTTAAAGTGTTCAATTTGTTACTTTGGGTGCCAGCTGTGGGCTAATATTTGATATGTTTTTCTTCAGTTTAGAAGGATCTGATGAGCCTTGGGGCCTGGATAGGAGTAAGCGAGAGCATTATGACTGCTTGTACAAAAGTCACCTTTTCAGACCTTTTTTTTTAAAAGATTTATTTATTTATTCGAAAGTCAGAGTTACATAGAGAGAGAAGGAAAGGCAGAAAGAGAAAGAGATAGAGAGAGAGAGAGAGATCTTACATCCGCTGGTTCACTCCCCAATTGGCCACAACGGCCAGAGCTACACCGATCCGAAGCCAGGAGCCATGAGCTTCTTCCAGGTCTCCCATGTGGGTGCAGGGGCCCAAGGACTTGGGCCATCTTCTACTGCTTTCCCAGGCCATAGCAGAGAGCTGGATGGGAAGTGGAGCAGCCAGGACTAGAACAGGCGCCCATATGGGATGCCGGCACTTCAGGCCAGGGTGTTAACCCGCTGCACCACAGCGCCGGCCCCCAGACCTCTTTTCAAGATCAGCATGGCGCAAGGTGGTGCTGTTGCTTAGTGGGCTAAGCCTCCACCTGTGGTGCCAAGCATCCCATATGGGTGCTGGTTTGAATTGAGACTGCTCCTGTTCCAATCCAGCTCTCTGCTTATTGCCTGGGAAAGCAGTGGAAGATGGCCCAACTGCTTAGGTCCCCCTGCACTTGGGTCCCCCATGTGGGAGACCTGGAAGAAGCTCCTGGCTTCAGATCGGCACAGCTCCAGTTGTTGCGGCCATTTGAGGAGTGAGCCAGTAGGTGGAAGACCTCTCTCTTTCTCTCTCTCCTTCTCTTTCTCTCTCTCTACTTCTCTGTTTCTATAACTCTGCCTCTCAAATAAATAAATAAAAAATTTTAAAAGTTAAAAAAGATTTAATCATTATTTCTCAATATCACTTGAAGACAGAATCAAAAAAGGAAGACTTACATATACTTCCCTTACCTCTTTGAACACAAACGTTGGTTTAATGGTGTGTGAGAGAGAAATGCACAGTTAGTTCTTATAGTTTCACAGTAACAAGGGCCTTGGTGTCAAGATTCAAGAGAAGGGCCAGCGCTGTGGTGCGGCAGGTAAAGCCACCGCCTGAAGTGCTGGCATCCCATATGGGTGCTGGTTCGAGTCCCAGCCGTTCCACTTCCCATCCAGCTCTCTGCTGTGGCCTGGGAGAGCAGTAGAAGATGGCCCAAGTCCTTGGGCCTCTGCACCCACGTGGGAGACCTGGAAGAAGCTCCTGGCTCCTGGCTTCAATTCAGCACCACTCCAGCCATTGCAGCCATCTGAGGAGTGAATCAGTGGATGGAAGACCCCCCCCCCTCTCTGCCTCTGCCTCTCTGTAACTCTGACAAATAAATAAAGCTTTTAAAAAAATTAAAGAGAAAAATATTCTGTTCCATAACCTGAGTTACTACTGATGGCTTTTATTGGATCTTATCGATTTATAACATACATGTACAGTGTACTCAGTACATGCCCAACTCTGCTCTAATACTTCACACTTAACTTTTAAGGCTTAGATGAGGAAACAGAAGCCCAAACAGATTAAGGGATTTGCACAAATAACTGGCAAAAATTTGAACCCAGGTAGTTTGGTTCTAGAGCAGGTGTGCTTGACTTCTTCGATGTGTATCTAAGTGACTTCTTTTTTTTTTTTTTTAGTTTTTATTTATTTGACAGGTAGAGTTATAGACAGAGAGAATGAGAGAGAAAGGTCATCCCTCCGTTCGTTCATTCCCCAAATGGCTGTTACGGCTGGAACTACGCCGACCTTGCAGGGGCCCAAGCACTTGGGCCATCCTCCACTACCTTCCCGGGTCACAGCAGAGAACTGGACTGGAAGAGGAGCAACCAGGACCAGAACCCGGTGCCCATATGGGATGTCGGCACCGCAAGGCGAAGGATTAACCAAGTGAGCCATGGCGCCGGCCCCTAAGTGACTTCTTTTGAGTAACATGTTATGGGTACATTGAGGCCAGCACATGGGTCTGGTCCTTCTCCACATTTCCCAGACCTAGAATAGTCTCCCTACACACAGTGAACACTGAGCTGTGGAGCTAGATGTCTTCTAAGGACAATCTGTAGTTTTCAAAGCTTACTGACCTGGGGCCAGTGTTACGGCATAGTGGGCAAAGCCTCTGCCTGCAGTGCTGGCATCCCATATGGTCACCGGTTCAAGTCCTGGCTGTTCCACTTCTGATCCAGCTCTCTGCTATGGCCTGGGAAAGCAATAGAAGATGGCCCAAGTGCTTGGGCCCCTGCACCCACATGGGAGACCTGGAAGAAGCTCTTGGCTTCAGATCAGCTCAGCTCCGGCCATTGCAGCCAATTGGGGAATGAACCAGCGAATGGAAGACCTCTCTCTCTCTGCCTCTCCTTCTCTCTGTGTGTAACTCTGATTTTCAAATAAATAAATAAATCTTAAAAAAAAATCTTACTGACCAAATTAATTAGTTTTTTTTTTCTGGAGGGTATTTAGGATGTAAGTGTTCTTCATGGAGCAGCGTCATAATAGACACTTGCATGAGATGACATGTGGTTTAACAAAACAACAGTCACTGAGTCAGTACCATGTGCAATATGCTACAGGAGTGGTAAGAAAAATATACAGTAGATCCTCATTGTAGGTTTCCATTACCTGTGGTCAACCAACATTCAAAAATGTCAAATGGAAAATTCCAGTGCACTGCTCTGAGGAGTGTGATGAAATCTTATACTGTTTTGCTCCATCTAGCAAAGGACAGTGAATCATCCCTTTGTCCAGTATATCCATACTGTATGTACTACCATTCCATCAGCTACTCGGTAGCCACCTTGGTTACTAGAGTGAGACTGACTGTGACTGTCACGCTATTGCAGTGCAGGCGTCCCAGTAACCTTCATTTTAATTAATGATGGCACCAAAGTGCAAGAGCAGTGCTACTGGTGATTGTATTACAGTATTGTTAACCATTGCTCTTTTATTACTTGTTATTATTCACCTCTTACTATGCCTAATTTCCAAATTAAGTTTTACTTCAAAGTACTTAAAAAAGCTCATGCAAAATGGAATTTAAATGTTAAGTGAAAACTTTTTTTGAACTATAGTTTCTTCATAATATGCATCTTGCATGAACTTTTAGGATCCACTCTATGCATCATGTAAAAGTCACTAGGTGGGAGAAGAATCCTCATATCCTCTTAAACTTATTAAGACTTATTTAACTTGTTAAGGTTTTTTAAAATAGACTCATCCTACTTTTCCTAGGATGTACATTTCACAGGACATCTGCATGCTGAATCTCACACAGAAAGCCTTCACAGAGACATTTCCACCTCTGCAGACTCTTTGCATAGAGATTGGGACTTTCTACTCAATAACCTGCATTTTCCAGTCACCACATTAAAAACTACTGCAAGCAGCCTGAAAAAAAAAAGAAAAGAAAAAAAATGCTAGAGAACTCTTCATGCAGCCTGGACTTCATTTTAGTAATTTAGAATGAGCCTTAAGCCACATTACACAGTGATGGCAGTCTCCATGCTTTCAGTTGATTCCAGCTTCTAACATATTTGTTGCAGCAATCTTTTTTTTTTTTAACGAAGCCAATAGTACCAAACAGAAAAGGCCTAGATCTTATCTGTTCCTTGGTAACATATGCACTCAATAAAAGTAACAAAATATTTCCCAAAATTATAGCAAGGGAAAGAGATCGGGAACCCACACTTGCCAGGGTATGTGATAAGTTTATGCAACAATTTCCTAACTAGTTTTGAATTGAACACTAGCACACAAAGCACGGAGGATGAGAAGGTTCCTAACTTTTCTTCTACTAAAAAGAGTATCAAAAGCATGGCAAGATACAAGAAGCAAGCTAGCATTCATTCAGAAATACCTGTAGACATGTTGTAGAATGAAACTGAAATTACATAAATACTTGAAAGTATGCCTTGTGTTTTAAATTATTAGGCTCAGCTATGATCTGTAAGCTAAAGCATCACTGGACGAGAGTACTTCGTAAAGTTCATAGAGAAAATGAATTAAAAGTTAAGTTTACTTAGGTGAATGTTTCTGAATTCATGCAGTTTTTTGATAATACATGTTTCCTATGAACTTTGTGAAGACTCCTCATATTAACCCCCTTGAATGTGGCTGTATTTTTCTTTGGAATATGTCATCTCAAATCATTCAAACTTTGACACTTCCCACACACCTATCGTCCCCATCCCCTCCATAGGTTGAATCCCACCTTCCCCTTTGTGAATCGAGTCTTGAAGGTTGTGAGAGGAGAATAACATTAACATTTAGACTTTGCTTCTTAAAAGCTTTTTGTATTGACTACTTTGAAACATTACACGTACAATCATTTGGAGAACTGGCAAAATAATTTTTAGTAGCCTTGCAAGTGTCACAGCATTACACACAGACAAAAATGAAGGGGAAGCGATAGAAATTGTTTTCAAGGCAGGACAGTCATTTAGACATCGCAATGTTAAGGCAATGATTTCTAATTATAGCCTGTGCAGTTTGGGGTGGGGGTGTAGACATAGTCCCATTATGTCAGTGTTAATTGAAACCATGAGAATGCAACTCTCTTTGGCATAGGAGCTATTAATTTTCATGGTGCATGTAACCACTTGTGCATTTCTGAAAGACCACAACAGATTTGCCCTTCCAGGCAAAAGTGCTGCTACAAGCAGGTAAATAAGAAATGTATCATGAACCATGACAAATAAAGATGGAATAAGTAATACAAAGATGTGCAGCACCAGGGTATTCTTGCACCATCTGTTACTAATTACGAGGACTTTTATGAAGTTTGGATTGTAAAGCTCAACAGAGTAAGTTCAAATCACTGGCTGTTTGGACTCAGTGAAACTGAAGCAAGGCAAGTCTATTTCAAGTAAGAAGTGCCTTTCTCTTGAAGTCAGTTATGCTTGCTGGTGCTAATAGCTTTTCAAAGGCTTAGCGATAATCAGACCACTGCTCAACTTCTAACTGCATCTCCTCTGTTGCAAAAGGAAACTGGAGAGGCTGGGCAGCCACTCATAAAGAGAAAGTGGGAACATCTCTGAGTGAATCATGCAATCAGCCCTGACACAGCGATGCTCTTCACATTTGACTTTAAAGGCCTCTTTGTAGACGAAGTGAGCGAGCTGGCTCTCTTCAATTAGGAAACACGTTCCCTACTCTGAAAGGGTTTTCTGCAAGCCCAAGGCAATAAATTTTATGGAATACCAAAGGAAGGTATGTTCATTGCTTGGGGTTTTCTACGTCCACCTGCAAACGCTTGAGCAGATATTAACAGGGGTGGGAACCCATAGGTATGAAAGCAACATTGCTTGCATACCCAAATTGGTAGAGTATCTTATACAGTAACCAGATTGATTTGTCAACATGCTCAATTTGAAATACGTTTTTGATAGCCAGACCACTTATTGTCTTCTCCAAACCACTGTCATTTAAATTCTGTTGACATTAATTTTTTGGAGTATGAATACCAGTTAACCAGGATTTTCTCAAGTGTGTAAGAAATGCCTTGCATGCTTATATATAGAAATATTCATTAGATGATAGAATTTCATATAATTCTTGTTTTAATCAGCTTTAGAAACTGATTAGATGTTTGTTATGATAATGGAATTTAGATGATAAAACTCAACTTAGCTGAAGGGTTTTATTTCAAGTCAGTCCTTACATTTGGAACATCAGCCGTGAACCACATTTTAAAAAAAAAAAAAGTTTTCAATTAGGAAGGAGAGAGGGAAGGAGAAAGGGAATATCATTATGTTCTTAGACTTCTATCTAAAGATCACATTGACCATCTGCCTGCTAAGGCGCCTGGGAAAGCAGCACAGGATGGCTCAAGTCCTTGGGTCCCTATACTCATGTGGGAAACCTGAAGAAGCTCTTGGTTCCTGGTTTCTGGCTTTGGCCTGGCCATTGTGGCCATTTGTGGAGTGAACCAGTGTATGGACGATCTCTTGCCCTCTCTCTTTGTAACTCTGCCCTTCAAATAAAATAAATCTTTAAAAAAATAAAAATCATATTAAATCCATTAAAAATTAATTAAAATAAGAAGTGAAATGAAAAAAGTGTTCAATCATAAACACAGCACTTAAAGTAGCCATGAAACATTATTTTCAACTAAACAATTGGCAAATAATGTTTACTTTATATAAATTAGGTCACATGGCTTGTATTCATTGTATTACTATAAAACTACAAGTATCTGTTAGCACATACAAGCATACAAGGAATATAGGAGATCAATTATTTTTTAAATTTTGTATGTATTTGAGACAGAGAGAGAGAGAGAGGAGAGGGAGAGAAAGAGAGAGAAAGTATCTTCCACCCACTGGACCACTCCCCAAATGCCCACAACTTCTGGGCTGAGCCAGGCTGAAGTCAGGAACCAGGAACTCCATCCAGGTCTCCCACATGGGAGACAGGGATCCAAGTTCTTGAGCCATCATCTACTGCTTCCCAGGCACATTAGCAGGGAGCTGGATCAAAAGCAGATCTGGGACTCAAACCCAGGCACTCCCATATGGGATGCTGGCATCTTGACCATTGCTCAAAACGCCCATCCCAGAATAGACATCAATTCTTAAACAAACAAACAAAAAACCCTGAGGGTTATATGTGGAAAGCAACTTTCTCAAAGAATTTAACCAGTAATACATTTTTGCTCTTCAGAAAAATTCATACCAAAAGCAACATCAGAAAGTGGTGGTGATTATTTCACAGTGCGTTATATGCTCTTCATGGCACAAATGGGAGTGTCTGATTCTTAGATATCAAAGTTAGGTTTATTGATTTTCCACAGTTAGTTCTGAGAACAATGTTGAGAATGCAACACAGGGAAGCATCCTGGGAGGTAAGATGATGTAAACAAAGGCAAGCCTTCTTTCCTTCCATGGTCTAACCTCTAATCAACTGCCTGAATCACTTCCTTGTTTTAGTCACCCTCTCTGATCCTAACTTGGAGGGTTCCAGGAATCTCACTTGTCTAAAGTGGCTCCAACCTTATAAACAGACGCTAACTCCACGGTAGGCCTGTATCACCTGTTGGATAATTCTTCCAAAGAATTATTGGAACTCAGAAGAAGAGAGGGATGGTTAAAGAAACCACCTTTCAAACACGTGCCTTCTCTCTCTCTCTTTGGCACAAGTATACATACATGTGCACATGCACACGCTGTCATTCAAACCACACAGTGGCACCTTCCTGTATTTTCAATTTAGGATGAATGCAAGGAATTGCACAAGGAGGACAAATATGTTAGGTGACCTACAATGTGAATGCATTCGATCTGGATTAGTTGTGCAGTACTTCAGGGACTCCCACGTAAGTACCTCCAAGATTAATAATGGTTGCTAGGATTGGCAGAAGTTCAAGGACCAGATTATTTGTTTGATTGTAGCAAACATTTCCCCACTTAACATTCACCTACCCTGATATACTCCAACATTTTTTATTTACAATGAAATTATCAGGAGGCAAAGGAACAAATAAAACCACATCAGAAAGAATTGTGATTTTTTTTGACAGTTTATGGCCTGGAGACAGACAGAATACACAACTCTGTAGTAACAAATGCAACCAATCAACTAATCCTTAGTATCATCCAATTCTAATATGGAAAGCCTATACGCATCTCCTTTTCAAAACATACTTGTGTAGAATCTTTTTTTTTTTTAAAGGCAGAGTGGACAGTGAGAGAGAGAGAGAGAGAGACAGAGAGAAATGTCTTCCTTTTTGCCGTTGGTTCACCCTCCAATGGCCGCTGTGGCCAGCGCACCGCGCTGATCCGAAGCCAGGAGCCAGGTGCTTCTCCTGGTTTCCCATGCCGGTGCAGGGCCCAACCACTTGGGCCATCCTGCACTGCACTCCCGGGCCACAGCAGAGAGATGGCCTGGAGGAGGGGCAACCGGGACAGAATCCGGTGCCCTGACCAGAACTAGAAACTGGTGTGCCGGCGCCGCAAGGCGGAGGATTAGCCTATTGAGCCGCAGCGCTGGCCACTTGTGTAGAATCTTTATCTTCACCCCCTGTAAATAACAATTTCTACTCCAACTAGCCATACAGTCTGCCCAAAATTGTTCTGATTCCTTATCAACAATTACTGAGGCCTGTTGCCTGGGCATAATGGTAATAAGCACTGTGTAGTTTAGATGTTTACTTAATTTGGTCAACCTAGCTGTAGGTGAAACCTGACAGCCATCAAGTGCAACTTGAGTGTGGCCATGCAATGTGAGCTGCCCATTCCTCTAGTCCCCAAAGTCTCCATGTGGCCTAAGCAGAAGCTGCTATCCTTTGTGTACCCAGGCTAGTATTTTAGCAATGACCGATGATTTGCCTTGTCCTTTGAGGGTATAAAGGTAAGAGCACTAAGATGGGTCTTACAAAGGTAACTTCACTCCAGCATTTTTGTTTCTTCCCTGGTTTGGGGACATGGAAGGGTAGAGGTGGGCAGGTATTCAGGAAGTCCTGAAATACAATTAGGGTGTGGGGAAGGAGCAGTACAACCTAAGTCCTCTTGAAATCTTGCTCCACCCCCCCCCACTCCATTTACATAAAATCGAGGGCAACAAAGCCTTTCTGGCAGAAGCAGTTGGTAAAGGCACAGATGCGCAAGGTCTCACCCACTAGAAGGTGCCCCTTCCCTCTTTCCCTCCTCAAGGAGGCTCCAGAGGTGCCTCCAGAGGTGGCTCCAAGGAACACAGTGGGAAAAATACTGCTGTCTTCCATTTCACTTCATTTACAAATGAAAAATCGGAGTTCGTTCATCACCTCCTGCTCATACATTACAACTTAGTTTTCTATAAACAAAGTCACTATCAAGAGCAGTGTGGGCCACATTCATGATCACAGAAAGCACTAAGAAAAGAGCTGCAAGTACACCAAGATCATGCATGCATGTCAAAGTCTTTTCTAGACTAGAACTGGTAGGCTCACGCACAGTCGCCACCAAACAACCAAAAGCAGAGCCTGTATGTGTACAAGGAGGATTCCAAGAGCTCACAAAAACTTCAAACTGAAAGATAACGCAAACAGCAGGTGGACCAGCAGTTGGGATGTCACTTGTAGATGCTGGTGCAGCAGGTTAAGCCGCGGTCTGCAGTGCCTGCATCCCATATGGGTGCCGGTTTGAGTCCTGGCTGTTCCATTCCCAATCCAGCTTTCTGTTAATACGCCTGGGAAAGCAGTGGAGGATGGCCCAAGTATTTGGGCCCCTGCACCCATGGCAGACCCAGAAGAAGTTCCTGGTTGCTGATTTCAGATTGGCCCAGCACTGGGTGCTCCAGGCATTTGGGGAGTAAACCAGTAGATGGAAGATCTGTCTCTTTCTCTCTTCTTCTCTCGCACTGTAACTCTACTTTCAAGTAAATAAATAAATCTTAAAAAAAAAGATGTCACTTAAAAAAAATAGTGATGCCCACTTCCCATACATACAGGAATGTCTGGGTGGCAGACTTAGCTCCACTCTCAATTCCAGCTTCTTACTGATTACGGATCTTGGGAGGCAAAAATAATGGCTCAAATAGTTGGGACCCTGCAATCTACATGGGAGACCTGCACTGCATTTCTAGCTTCTGGCTTGGGCCTTGGGAGGGTGAGCCAGTGGATAGAAGTTTGCTCCATCTCTCTCCCTCTCTCTCTCCCTCTCACCCCCTTCTCTCTCTCTCACTGTCTCTCTGCCTTTCAAATAAATAAGTGAATGAATGAATAAAAGATAATGCACATTTCCATGAATTTTTTGAAGTCCCTTCATATATTTCTTTTGCTAAAGGGTAAGTGTACTCAGAGTACAAGATTCCAGAGTGATCATACATCTGACTTGTAAGAATGGCTACCACTGGAAAGCCTAACAATGATATATAAAGATGTTCATCCTAGAATTGTTTAGTAATTCTGAAATGTACATGTACGAGTGTAAGGACAAAATCTGAGCAAGAAGACACGAGAAAAAAAGGAGAGAGTACAACTGAGCCCATGGAATTCCGGTGATGCATTCTCTTCTTTTCCCGAACGTTCTCTTGAAACAGAACAGAAACAGAGAATGTAAACAGCGCTTACCACAGAGACTTTGCTCACTACATCTCTTGCAACCGCTAAGCCTTGAGCAAAAGTACGGGCTGCTACGAAGGCACGAGTGACCTGCAGCTTCAGTTTCCGCGGGACGTCTCCGAAGGGCTTCAGCTGCTCTGTATACTTGCTCACGCACTCCAGATACTCGTCGGTAAAGTGGTACTGGGAGTTCACCAGGCGGAACATGCGCTCCAGGAGCCGAGCCCAGAAGTCGTTTAGCATTTCTTCCAGGTTCACGTTCCCCACCACGTAGTAGCGCTTCAACTCCACAAAGAGATCTTTAAATAGCTCAGAGTTTTGCATGTATAAGCGGCCATATGTCTTCACAAACATATCATTCAGGGATTTCTCGGCATTTTCAAGCAGCTCTTTGAAGAATTCTAAAACAAAACAAAACAATAAAAAAGGAAAAGAAAAATGAAGGAAAAGGCTTTTTTGTAATAATACGCTTCTTTCTAGGTAAGTTGAAAAACTGAAAGGAAAAAAAAAAAACTCCAAAAAATTCAATTGGAAAACATGCCTGTATACAGGGTTATTTACTTTTCTGGAATCTGCCATCTCAGATCATTTCTCAACGAAAGGAAAGCATGTCATGGCGTCACCTACATGTATGTCTGTCTAAAAGAGGGGACAAATACAATCCTAAACAAATAGCTTCTCAGGAGTCGGTACAACACAAAATTCATTCTGCTTCTCATATTCTTATATGATCTCAAGGTGAACAAAGAATCGGACAAAAATAGGTACAAGAAGTCTCAATCTTGAGGTTTTCCAGAACGTTTTACTCCAAGAATCTAAACCCAAGTTAATCATGCTCCTTAATTGTAACCTAAGACCAAGACAGATGTTTTCAAAAGTTTTTACTTGAGCATGATTTGTTTGCCTTTTCTTCTCCTTATTTATCTACACGGCATGCCTGGAAAATGCTCGAGGCAAAGAAACATAATGAAACACCCCTAGAAGCGAGCAAGCGCGTGAGTGTTCTGAAGTAAGTTCTCAGACCTTAGTACAAATGGGGCCACCAAGCTGACCCCAGGTTCCTAGCGGATTTATACAGTGAACGCCAGGATCCTGTGTGTGTGTGTCTGTGTCTGTGGGTAGGTGGGGAGAGTGGGGGATGTGAAGTCATAAATCATAGCTTCTATACATATGACAGCACGGAAAAATCATTGAAAACTACACATGAGAAGACCACGTTATTTCAGATCTGCGTTTTGGCTCCCACGTAGCCACTACCTAAGTGTGAAAGATTTTTATCTCTTCAGTAGAAATGGTAAGGCAAATTAGCTTTCTCCTGAAGCTTTTCTCAAGAAGTTCCATGAAAAGAGAAGCCCCCAGTGTATCTGTAACATGAATCATTCTTCAAGAAGCTCTTGCCTGGTACAAAAACAAACACCTCATGATATCAAGTTTATAGGCAGGAAATATAATAAATACCAAAGCAAAATTAAAGGACCACATCAAATAAGAAACTGCCTTTAAGTGAACAGGGAGCAGAAAGAAAATACGAAGCCAGCTTCAAAGCCAGAACATTGGCGAGCTTATCACAACGCAAGAGCTACAGAACCATTCTCTTCTCACACTGGGTGGGCAAATCAGAGACTGAAAACTAATTGCAAATCGTTTTTCAAAAATCTGGTCTGAGGAGACAGACGCATCGGGGAGGGAGACACATGTGTTGGACATTCTCTACATGCCAAGAGATTCTCTATGAATCTCTGCTTCTCATGTTCCTAACTCATCACTCTGCTTCTCTGGGCTGGGGCAAAAGAATCTGGTTCTCTGTGGGTCCAGCTTGTCAAACCTTAAGTGAAATGTTTTTTGCAGCCTTGTCCTTTTATCTATTTTTTTTTTCTATGAGGGTACTTTGAGAAGCTCACAGAAAATGGAAGTAAAAGGTAAGTTTACTTTGGTGCAAAGAAATTTTGAATGCCACTCCTATAACAGGTTTTCAAACAGTTCTTGGGAATGGGTATTAAAAAAAACAACAACTATGCATGGATCTCTTTTTTGCACCAAAATAAACTTATGGTTTAATTCCATTTTTCCACGAACTTTGTGGCATGCCTTGTTCTACTGCTTGCCTTTGATTTCCTGGGCTTTTTTCAGAGAAAGGAGAATGGATTCCTTCTGCAGAGCAAACATAGGCAGGTCACTCATGCCCATCACAAGAGCAAAGCCTGGCATTTTTACCGAAGCTGTGTCCCTGAGACAGAGAGGGCTGAATGTGCATAAAGAGCAGGAGAACCCAATAAGAAGGGCTGGTTGCGAAATCAGCTACTTTGGCAGACCTTTTATTCTGCCCCATATCCCTGCTAAGTGGTTCTCAAAGCCGAGGCCAAGGACCAGCACACCCCAGCATCACCTGGGCACTTGCTGAAGTGCAAGTTCTTGGCTTCAGCTCAGACCTAGCAGACTCCAAAACTCCAGGGTGGAGGGATGGGGAGTCCAGCCATCTGTGATTCTGCGGTACCCTGAAGTTGGAGAACAATTCTGGCTGCTGAAACTATGCCAGTCTCACCTCTCACTAGCAATCGCCAGCAGCTCAGGGGCTGTGTTGGGTGTGTAGCTTTCAAGAAAAGTGGTAATGTTTTAATTAGGGGAAGATGTCTTTCCAATGAGTTGCATTTTTAGAAAAACTGTTACATTCTTAGGAGTGATTTTTAATGATCCCTTGGGGTCAAATTTTCTTGTGTGGACTTCTCTCTACTAAGTGTTAAGGTAGATGATGAGATACATGCAGCTCTTTTCCAGAACTCAGAGTTGGGGAGTCTCCCTTAAATGTCCTCTGGGCCATGTCCCACAGCATGCTTATCAATTGCTAGCATCCTCCCCTCGTGGTTCTTCTACACTGGGTTCTTCTACGCTGGTATTTTGTGCTATTACACGCCCAATGTGTTACCCAGATAGTTGTCACAACCACAGGTTGTTTCCTACAACAGGTAATAATATTTATTGCTCATAAAATTGGCACACATACGAAACTGAATGTTGAGACTTACTTCGACTTGGGCTTTCATACTCATTTAGTAAGTGATTTTCAGTACTCACTTGTCTTTTTAATGAACAGCATCTTCAGTTCTGTTGGTTTTAGGAGGGGTTATATTCAGAGTGGCATGTCAAGCTTAGCTTTAATTTAAAATTTCTGGAAATGAAAAGTTCATCCTTTAGGCTTCTAAATGCTGTCGGTCAAACAAACATTAAAAGGTTGAACATTCTCCAGAAAGAATAAAATATTCTTAGAGTTCCTCTTTTGGATCAGTAGCCCTTATGGGTTGATGTGGGTGCATGAGTACAAGAGAAATGATCTAATGAAGAAGAGACTGACTTGAAAGTGACATGCTCCCTGTCCAACACCACCATGGATCTTTTTTTTTTTTTAAAGATTTATTTATTTATTTGAAAGTCAGAGTTACACAGAGGAGAGGCAGAGAGAGAGAGGTCTTCCGTCTGATGGTTCACTCCTCAGATGGCTGCATTGGCCAGAGCTGCGCCGATCTGAAGCCAGGAGCCAGGAGCTTCTTCCGGGTCTCCCACGCGGGTGCAGGGGCCCAAGGACTTGGGCCATCTTCTACTGCTTTCCCAGGCCACAGCAGAGAGCTGGATCAGAAGAGGAGCAGCTGGGACTAGAACCGGCACCCATATGGGATGTTGGCACTTCAGGCCAGGGCGTTAACCCACTGCGACACAGCGCCAGCCCCACCACCATGGATCTTACTTTGGTTCCCATGACTTCCATTCTGTCTAGGAAACTCATGTGTATGTGTGTGTATGTGTGTGTGTGTACATGTTAGTTTGTGCTTTAAGTAATCAGCTTGCTGCTATATACATATGAAATCCTAACTCATTTCATCTCTCAGAAAAATGTATTTCCTTTCCTTCATGTTTTGAAAGAGTCTTTAATGTGGCCACATAAGTGGCAAATATAAAAGACCATTTGAGTGTGCCACATGGTTAATAAATGCTTGGGAAATTCTGCAAAGGTGATATAACAAGTTGAAACCTCACAATTTAATCTCTCCAAATGGCTATGCAATTTGGCAAGTATGTACTGAGTGGCCATTATGGGCTCAAATCAAAGCACACAGTTTCCATGCCTCTTAACCTTCTTCCTGGCCAATCAGACTATAATGAAAATTTCTAGAAAGACAAATTTCCTTCATCCAGTTCACCTTTATTTTGTCACCACTCTCCACACGTGGTTTTATGAGTATACTAGAGGCTTTTACAAAATCTATAAAGCTCTTTAATCTTTCATTTTATATAGCAATTTCTGAAATATTCATCTATTTCACCTTTGGGAGCCAACAGAAAAAAAAAAAAACTCAAGAGATCTAGAAGACTTAAATTCATTTTTCATTAGACTTATTCTTCCTGGCCCTGTTAAATGGCATTATTCTACCTATGCTTTTTGCCCCAATGGGAACTAGCAAGGATGGCAGGAATGATTTAAATTCTAAAATCCATACCAATTAGGTACCTTATCAACCAAAGCCTAATAATTTGCTATTAGGAAAAATGGAAGAAAAAAACCTTTTGCATCTGTTCCTCTTGTTAAACTACCAGCTCTCATATGTTCTTGCATAATTCTTCCACCTCCCTGCTCCCCCCCTTTTTTCCCATGACATTTCCTTCTACAATGAGGAATGGAACACAAATTAGACATTCAAGTCCCAGTCCACAGCCATCAATAGCAACTTCATTAATTGCTACAATGCTCATCTCCATTTCTGCCCATTATTCTCAGAACTCAGGATCAGGGTCAGATCTTAACTGCTAAAGGAGAGCGGTCTAGGCCAAGACACCTAGCAATCATCCCTCATAATCATTATGCCTGAAACCAATTATAATACACTTGGTAGCTAAGAGAGAACCAGCCAAGAGCAGTGTAAACCAGAATTCCACAACGATCAGAAGCCAACTTAATTGGAAGTTAGATCTCTCTTGCAGCAACTGCTTGTATTCATGAAAAATGCTGTTCAAGGGAGTCTGGTTTAAGTGAAGCTATTGGTGTTTTAAAGAAATTCAGAGAGGAGGTGGTTTGTAAGCATTTTGAATGTGGTATCTCTGATCAGGGTTTACTTCTCCTTCACCTTTCAGTTTGGAGACTTAAATATGTATATTCTGAGGATCAAGAAGCTGTGACTCCTTGATCTTGTGGATGGGCACTTAACAAAACATGGAAGTAAACACTGTAGCACACCAGGAATCTAAAACAGCCGTGAAAAAGTGAGAAAAGCATGGGTTCTCTAGAGAGCTAGGTGACCTCGGTTGGGCAAAAGGCCTAGCCTCTCTGAGCCTCTGTTGTTCCACCTATAAAATGTGGCTATTACCACCCAGCTCCTAGCCGGTACAAAGTAGACACTCAATTAATCGCCACTCTGGACTATGCAAGATGATATTATTGTTGCCCTGATAGGTTTTCTTCACCAGTACAGTCGCTTTGACAATCTTTTCAGACTGGTTTTTATCTCTCCTGGTGGAGTCAAACATCATCCATCTGGGGGAACATAAATGAAGTCACAGCTGCTGGAGGTCTGCTAAGAACATCCAAGGCCTTATAAAACCAGGAGCTGTTTATCCAAAGGGAAACGCTTAATGGCTCTACCTTCCAAGGTTGCGAAATGTCCCAGACTTCCAGGAGGGTGGCAGCGGCTACTGAGGGAAAACCAGAGAATGGAGAAGCCTTAACACTGGGAAAAGAGCTTACATTGTATTAAAAGACTATCATAAGTACCAAGCACAGACGAAAATTAAGAATTAATCAACAGGCCCTTCCCCACTCCTCCCTCCACATATTTCATTTGCATACGACCTTCTGTGCCAGAAGTCGGCTCATTACGAGGACTAAGCTAGGGGATTGGGAGTACTTGCCAGCTGTAAAATGTAATTATTCTGAATGTAAAGAAAAGCAAGTTAACATGGCAAAAACCAGCGTGAAACGGCAAAACTTTTCCATATAAAAGTTTTCCATGTAAATATCCTGTCTTTAAAAAATTGAAGAAGAACATCATGAACTTCTGGAACTTCTACCCCAGCCACTTGTCTTGTGTCAAATAAACATTCAGAATTCTTGAAACAGGTCAAAGGACCTCCAGTCCTGCTATTAAATGCCATTAGTTACTCCTTTATAAACAATTGACTGGCTATTGATTAATGAGCTAGAATGCATTCTAGAATTAACCCATGACCTTAAGAGATTGGAAGCCCTTTCCATTCAATCCATTTGCTTGCTGCTATAAATTACCACCTTGTGTTTACGTTATTAGGAAGCTGCCTTTTACATATAAGGATTAATTTCCTCTTTACTATAAATGCTGCATTTCACAGCTCTGGTGTGGCATGCAAACATTAAGTTACCACATCAACAAAATTCCCGAGAAAGGAAGCCTCTTTGGAAATGCTACAAATCATACTGTTCAAACAGTTAGGAACACTGGAGGAGTTACACCCATCCATCCATTCTTTCACCAAGATGAATATTTCATGAAGGACAGCAAATACAAGCAGCTATAAATGTAAGGGAAAAGAGGAGAATCAAGCAAGCATTTTACTGGCAAACTGGAACTTTGGTTTACGACTATGTCCTCCCCTGTCCTGCTTGCAGGCACTTTCCTCTATCATGGCACAACTTCACCCCTCCAGAGTGCCTGCTAGGGCACAGTATGCCAAAAGGTCATATGCTCAACTCACGTTTGTCAGTGGAGAGCAAATTGATAGGGCTACTTGTAAGCAGACAGGCCAAAGGCCAGCAGCAACCCTTATTAGGGGTGTTAGTGTATCAAAGAGTGCCACGGGATCCTGCCAAACCAGGATCAGCCATTTCTTTCCCAAGATTAATTTTATAAGTGGGTGCATTTGCAGGCTAAGGATCCTAGGGAGTAAATACGATGTTCATCTCTCAAAGCTACTGGCTTTGGCTGAGGTGGCCAGGGACGCCAGCTTAGTACTGCTATGGTCCCTCTGGCTGGGCCTCATTCCATTTCTACTAAGGGCATGCTCAGCACTAGCTAGCCAACTGACTTGGGCACTCCTCCCATGTCTTTGCATTCATCAGTGTGCAGAGAACATCAGGGGCATGTGTAAATAAGCTAGGAAGCTGGAGCAGCCATCTCAAGTGTTGCACATACTAACCTCTATGGGGACCAGTCAGAGAGGTACCATATGGCTGTCAATGCAACCTCAAAATAGTCTCCCAAGAGCCTTTTAAAGGGTCACAGGAAATATGAATTATGAAAAAAAAGCTATGCATGAAGTCCAAACATTTTTGCAACTAAGTAAACTTATCTTTTAATTCCATTTCAACAAACGTTTTTGAAGGATCTTCCTAGCTGTTCATGATCTAATGTCAAGAGAAAAATCAGGACACAAAATAACACGATCAGTCTGTTTCCAATTTGCATGTATGCATATAAGTTATCTGTGCACTCCAAGAAAAAGAGGAGGTACATACAATGGTGATGATTGGGTGATGAGAATCAAGGATGTTTAAAAAAATATTCTGTTTTGTTCCCCCCAATTTGTAGTGACTCAAAAAATAATATTTCTTCATGCTTTCAAGGTAACTTTATTTCCCTTTATTCCTTCCATTCAGTTTAACTGCTAGTTGCCTCAGTGTACTTTTCAACTTGTCTCAAATTATTTACAGTGAGCACTGGGGTATTTAATAATAACATAAGAGGAAAAAAACCACCAAGGTGTTCCGGCAGTGTTCATCAACAAAACTGACTCAGCAGTTAAAGTCCCTTGGAATATCCACATCCTGTATGTGGGGCTGGTTCGGGTAGCAGCCACTCCACTTCTGATCCCGCTGCCTGCTAATTAACACCCTGGGAGGCAGCAGGTGATAGCTCAAGTACTTGGGGCACTACCGCCCATGTAGGAAACTTACACTGAGTTCTAGGGTCCTAGCTTCATCCTGGCACTGTCTTGGCTATTGGGGGGCACAAGGGGAGTGAGCCAGAAAATGGAGGATTTCTGTTACTCTGTCTTTCAAACAAAATGAAAATAAATACATTTTTAAAAAAGATAAACACTCTTTTTTTATAAAGTATTCCTCATTTTAGCAATTTGAAAAATACAAAGTGATGAAGAAAGCATAAACTACTCATAATCCCACTACAAAAAGAAAGCGACAATGGATTATCTATTGAAATTCTTTTCTTTTTCTTATGAAAATATGTATTATCACATTGCTGACATCATACTATATTTACACCCTGTTCACATGTAACATTATATAGTTAGCATTTCCTATGTGATTAAAATTTGTTCAGAAACATTTAATTTTTACAAATTGTCTCAATTTATTCAACAGGCAGAGAGGCAGACAGATAAAGCTCTGATCTGCTGGTTCACTCCCCATATTGCTGCAATGGCCAGGGCCAGGGCCAAGAGCCCAGAACTCAATCCAGGTGTCCCATGGGGTGGCAGGGACACAACTACTTGAATCATTACTTGCTTCCTCCCGGGGTGCACATTAGCAGGAAGCTAACATCAGAAGCAGAGCTGGGCCTCAAATCCAGGCACCCTGATATGGAGTGTGAGCATTGCAACCAGCATCTTAACTGCTAGGCCAAACACTCACCCCAGAAACATCTTAAAACAAACGATTTATTTGAAAAGCAGAGTTACAGACAGAATGAGAGCGAGAAAGCGTGAGAGGTCATCCACCTGCTGGTTACTCCCCAAATGGCCACAACAGCCAGGATTATGTCAGGGCAAAACCAGCAGCCAGGAACTCTATACTGATCTCCCATGTGTATGGCAGAGGCCCAAGCAGTTGGGCCATCTTCTTCTGTTTCCCTAAGTACACTCACAGGGAGCTGGATTGGAAGCAGAGCAGCCAGGATGCAAATCTATGGTCATATGGGATGCAAGTATTGTTGCACTACAATGCCAGCCCCAGAAACGTCATATTAATGACTATATACCATGACACAATATGGACAGACCATAATGTAATCACTGTGGGGCATTTAGGCTTATTTCCAATTTTTCATTACTATAAAAAATCCTGTGATGATCATCCTATTAATATCCAACATGAATTTTTATGTAGATCTTTTTTTTTCCCCCTTGGGATACATGCTAGAAATGGGATTACTGAGTCAAAGAGTAAGAGCTTATTCAAAACTTCTGACACATCGCTCAAGTGACTTCCAGAAACTGTGTTCCCACGGAGCACTCTTGCTGTTTGAGTCGTATTTATGACAAGAGTTCCCATGGCTCTGTCATTGTTGTCCAGAGAGGGGGTTAGGGAGA
Organism: Lepus europaeus; assembly: GCF_033115175.1. Taxonomy (NCBI): domain Eukaryota; kingdom Metazoa; phylum Chordata; class Mammalia; order Lagomorpha; family Leporidae; genus Lepus; species Lepus europaeus. The sequence goes on along the minus strand of NC_084850.1, from coordinate 22,936,412 downwards.
CGGGCATGGACAATGAATAAGAAAGGGCTGAAAAGTGACCAGCTCAGCAAATCTGCCAATCAGCTGGAGTTGATGATGGACCCAACGGGCCCTTTTCTCTGCCTGGACAGACAGACGCATAGGAGGAAGGGGTGCTCACTGACAAATACCACCATTGCAAACCTGCAAGCCCAAAATGCAAGGAACCAACAGAGTAGATACAAAGCAGTTCAGCTGAAACTCTTCTTTACTTGCCAGCAAACAGATAAGCCACTTCTTGCTGATGTCATGCCTTCAGCAAAAGTCAAAGCAGAGGCCCCAAAGTCTAAGTGACCTGGGCCGGGTGGAAGCTGCACAAGCACTTCCAACCCTGGGAGACAGCCGGTATTGACCAAAATCGGTCACACTTCATATAACAACTCAAAAGGCAGAAAACTTGTCAACAGAGAAATGTGTGTGTTTCGTCTGAGCTCTTGATTTGATCACAGTGAGCTTGCAGTGACTCAGTCTCATCAGGTTGCACAGAGAGATTAGAAAAGAAGTAGCAAAACCATCTGGCCTCTTAGTATCTTTCACGTGGAAGGAAGGGGAAATAGAATTGGAAAGGAAAGAGTAGCAAATGCTTTCCAACTGAATCAAAGACTATTAGCACATGATCTGATGGGGACATTTGCAGGAAGGCCAGGTCTCAGGTCATTTTCTGTATTTTTGTGGCTACCCAGCCTGTGAAACGTTGCCCTCTGCACTGTTATAAAGGCTTATAAAGCAACATTTTTTTTTTTTTAGAATGTTGTAATGAATAAAATTTGAGATAGGTGCCAGTACTGGGCACAGTCGTTAAGATGCTGCTTGGGATATCCGCATCCCATATATGAGTGCCTGGGTTCAAGTCCCGCCTCAGCTTCTGTCCCAGCCTCCTGTTTAATGTGCACCCTGGGAGACACCAAGTGCTTGGGTCCCTGCCACCCACATAGGACACCCGGATTGACTTCCCAGCTCCTGGCTGCAAACTGGCACAGCCACAGCTATTGTGAGCACTGGAGGAGTGAGCCAGTAGACAGAGGATCAGTCTCTCTGCCCTTCAAATAAGTGAAAAATAAATCAAATCAAATAAATATATTCATATAGTCAAAAATAGTTAAGGTCAGATAGGGCAATCCAGCGAAGGGCCATGAAGCTGAGCTGGACATGCTTGTCTTCTAATGCCTTCAACTCGGCCTCCAATCTCCTTTTCCTACTGCCTCGAGGAAGCAATGGGCACTATGAACTAGTCCATTTTCAGTCTGTGCTAAAGCATTGATTCAGCTAAGAATGAAGGGCACTTCATGCCCTGCCTCAGAGAAATGACAGCAAACAAGGGGGAGGGGGGCTGAGGGCTCCAGGGAGGGGAGCCGCTCTAGTTTACTGGCCCATGCTCATAGATGGGATGCACAATTATTTCTTTTATGTGCATTTTAAGCTAATTCAGAAAATTTCTACTATTATTCTGGATAACAAGCTGCGGGCTCCTGGGAGGATTTTCAAAGACCTGGTGAAAGTAGCTGAGAGTCGAGAAATGATAGGAGGAAAATAGAGCGTACCATACAGACGGCTAATTAACATCTTCTAAGACCATTCACTCAAGCAGCTGGTCTTGTCACATGTTTAAAAGAGTCACAGAGTTTCCAGAATTGAAAGGGTTTTCAGAGAGCATCGAACGCAAACCCCCTCATTTTCTGGATGGGATAACTGGGACCCAGCTCATTGCCCCAGGTCCCAGTGGGTTCACTGCAGAACTGGGCCGACAACTCAGTGGGTTTTACCTTCCCTCCAAAGTTGTTAAATCTGCTCCTAAAACGAGAAGGAGTTTTCCCAACAGACTAGCCTCATACAACCTCTCTATGTCCTTAAGGTTTCTTTTAACATGCAAATAATGATTCAAGGGGTTGTATAACAATACTATTTCTTCATGGCTCCAACATCGTGTTTACTTACATTTAACATGGCAGCTCTGATCATCCGAATGTACCGGGCCTTTTTATTCTGCTATGCTTCTTTTAAAAACAAGTAGTATCTCATAAAACGCCAGGCGTTTGGGGGTGGGTCTCTATGCTGTGGTCCCCAAACACAAATTATGCCCCAGTTCTACTATTCCCTTTGCCAAGCAATTCTTCACAATCCCCTCTAAACTATCTTATTAGCATATTCATGAGACAACTGATTCTGCTATGTTAATTAACAATTCTACTACCCAAAAAAATTCCCAGAACTCGCCAAGAGGGGGAGCAGCTAGCTCTGTCACTACCACACTCAAGCTCTCTACCTCCAGCATGGGAACAGCCTAAGTTAAACAGTGGATAAAAAAAGATTACAGTGTAGAAAAGTACAGAAGCGAGTTCCTAAACTCAGCGTCACACATTTTTCCAACATGGGAAACCCGTGGATTCTTTTGAAGGGGATGCTGCCAAAGGAAGTGGTCTCTTATACTCCACCCAGATCTACACACACGTATGCACCTACCACACACACACAGTTTAGAAGGTAAAAACTGGACTACAGACTGTGCCATCTCTTGAGATGTACACACCAATAAAATCACAGTGTGAAACAAACAAAAAATTCTTACAGATAAAGAAATGCAGAGGAGATTCACCCCTCAAACCCAACGACTCCGAAAATGCCTAAGCTGGCACTAGAACCCTGCCTGTCACTCAATCGAGGAAGAATGCTGGGAAACTGAGCCAATGCGATGACTTCTGTAACAGATGTTACTAACTGTGCACAAGCCCTTAAGCCCTATTTTTATTTAAAGCGTTACACAAAAGTAAAGCTCACAGATAAGTTTTGACAATCCAAGAAAGTACCTGGGTTCAGGGTCACCACTTTGGGTTTGCCCAGTAAATGGCAAAAGATAATCTGCTGAAGTTGCCCGACCCACTGTGTTTTCCTGTGTCCTTCTGCTGTTTCCTCACTATATGTCTCCAGCTTTTATTGTGCAACCTTGCTACCCCGTCTTGGTTTCCCAGCTGCCATCTTGTTCTGTCCAATGTCCTCTCATTCACATCAAAGAGGCAGAGTTCAGGGTCTCACTTTTCCAACAGCCCAGACAATTTTTTGGTGAAAGCAACCCACCCTTGGATACTGAGAGTCAAGATCCCTTTATAACACTTTACTTAACATCCCAGGATCCTTAGGTCCTGAGAATGGTTGGTAGATTCTAGTTGCCAGCCTTAAAAATCAATCAGTGGGGTCGGTACGATGGCATAGCAGGTGAAATTGCCGCCTGCAGTGCCGGCATCCCATATGAGGGCCGGTTTGAGACCCAGCTGCTCCACTTCTGATCCAGCTCTCTGCTATGGCCTGGGAAAGCAGTAGAAGATAGCCCAAGTCCTTAGGCCCCTGCACCCACGTGGGAGACCCAGAAGAGTCTCCTGGCTCCTGGCTTCAGATTGGCAAAGCTCCGGCCCTTGTGGCCAATTGGGGAGTGAACCAGTGGATGGAAGACTTCTCTCTCCCCCTCTGCCTCTCCTTCTCTTTCTGTGTAACTCTGACTTTCAAGTAAATAAGTCTTAATAAAAATCAATCAGTGTTTGGTGCAGCATGGAAGACACCACTTAGGACCCTGGAATCACCTAACTGAGTGCCCGGATCTCAATTCTAGCTCTCTTCTAATGTACACCCCAGGAAGCAGGTGATGGCCAAAGTAGTTGGGTTCATGCCATCCACATGGGAGAACCAAGTTGAGTTCATGGCTCCTGATGCTGATGTCTTCCTGGTCTTACCCCGGCTGTTGTGGGCATTTCGCGAATGAACCGATGAGAGATCTCTGTTTATCTATATGTCTTTCAAAATAAATAAATTCAAATTTAATCACGGACAAGCACACCATGGCTTAAGCCGCCACTTAGACAGATGCTGTCGCATCCTAGACAGAGTGCCAGCTCTGGCTACTACTCTTCCAATCCATCTTCCTGCTAATGTGCTTGGGAAGCAGCAGCTGGTGCCTGAAGTACTGAGTTTCCTGCCACCTATGTGGGAGACTCTGGTGGAGTTCCTGGCTACTAGCTTCATCCTGGCTCAGTTCTGGCTGTTGTGGCCTTTTGGGGGAGTAAACAACTGGATGAAAGATCTGTCTCCCTCTCTTTCTGTCACCGTAACTTGCAAATAAATCTTTTATTAAATACCTAAAAATCAATCAAGTAACGCAGTACACATTAGAGGATTATGGTTTGCTAGATACCAGTCAACTGAGGTTTTACTATTATGTTTTTTTTTTTTTAATTTTTATTTGAGAGGTAGAGTTACAGACAGTGAGAAGGACAGACAAAGGTCCTCCCTCCGTTGGTTCACTCCCCAAATGGCCACAAGGGCCGGAGCTGCACTGATCCAAAGCCAGGAGTGTCTTCCAGGTCTCCCACGTGGGTGCAGGGGCCCAAGGACTTGAGCCATCCTCTACTGCCTTCCCAGGCCATAGCAGAGAGCTGGATCGGAAGAGGAGCAGCCAGGACTCGAACTGGCACCCACATGAGATGCCAGCACGGCAGGCGAGGATTAACCTACTGTGCCATGGCACTGGCCCCAAGGTTTTACTATTATAATATTATTTCATCATTTCAGAAAACCTAACTTGGAGAAAATGTACAAGGTATCTGATCTCTGGAAAAAACTACTACCCTTACAAAAAAAAATGTAATCTATGCTCATTAACTTTATTGCCTATGTCATATTTTAATTTGAAACCAGAACAAATAAACTGCAGTTTCATAATCACTTTTCCTGAAAAGAGTTGAAAATAATAAAGGCATAGCATTATCATACTGTTTGCATGGGAAGCCTAGTAAGGAAATACAGGACAAACAGGTTTTCTGTCCCTTTCTTTTTTAAAAAGAACAAACATATGTTAATACTTACTAATAAAGTTTTCTCTGTGGCTTAAAAATTAAAAAAACACACACACACACACACACACTGGAATCATAGGAGTTGTACTATAAAACCAAGAGGAGTGAGGATGGAAAGATTAGCTTAACCAATAGGCCCGAGGCAATGATTGTGGCTGTACTCTAGGAAAAGACACTTCCACCCAGAAATGGGGTGAGTGGGAAAATGTGGCCTTGGAGCTAGGGAAAAGCTTTATCTCCACCGCATCACACTGCCAACAGGAGAGTCACTTCTAAAGAACAGATTTTTTTTCCCCCTTCCACTACATTCCAATACAAAGCCCTCAAGTGGTAATTTTTAAATATCAGCATCTCTAAGTTCCCTGCTCAAAGTAAAAGAAAATGCTTAGGTTATTATCTTGAATGAGAAATGCTGCAGTCAAGAGAATTATCATTTTTCTCAAGTAACAATAATTTAGCGATCAAGAGGCAGAGGTGTTCAAATGATGTATTTTGTCAATAACACTCATTTCCACATGGTGTTCATATATTGCTAAACCCTATAAAAAGTTACAGCATACGTGTAGGAGCTAATGGGCAATGAAGAGGACATAGAGGATAGAGAAATTATTCTAATCCCCCCTCTGCGAAAGGAGATACAATTAAGACTAAACACAATTTTTCACACAAAGTGTATGGAAAAAACAGGCAAGATCGATGTTATACCACATCAACGGTATTTTAGCGCAAGTGCAATATAGATTAAATCTGCTTTTGTGGTCTAGCCTGGAAACCGAACTAACACTTATTAAATTGGTGTGTCAAATAACAAATCTCCAAGCCAACATTTGAAATACAACCTGTTCTATAGTTGGGGACTGCCTTATCAGCTATATCAAATCTAATTTAGGCTAACTTCTCACCATGGTAACGAGCCCTTTGCAGAAATACTCAAAGACATTTCACATCTAGAAAATTTGCCTTGTACTTCTTCACCACACATAATGTCAAGAAAAGCATGCTTCAAAGGTACTATGTAATTAGAATGGCCTTTAAAACAGGCACAAAGAAAATCATTCTTATTAAAATTAAACCTGCTTCACAACAATCTTCAAACTGAGTGAATAGCACCCAGAGAAGAGAATCCTGAGCTATAACTAGACCCCACGTTCAATTTTTCAAAGTCTGTTATCTGTAACATTGCCCCAGGTGGGATCGAAGGGCCTTTTATTGAGCTCATTTGGGTTATTTCTTCACTCTTAAAAGAAAGTGAGCATGTGAGAAGCAGAATGGGTTCTGTTATGGCTGTGTGCGCAAAGACGACACCAGAGCCCTGGCTGAAATGAGGCTGGGGCCGGAGCTCAGCTTCACGCAGGCCATGGCTGTGCAGCTGCTGCGTGGGCACTCCAGGGCAGCGCTTTCCTCTTCTCTGCGTTCCGCAGGGCTTGTAGAAATCGTAGCTGTCTTCGAAGAACCACTTGGAAATTTAATTTGAACTCCAGCATCTGCAGGATCTCTATGGTTATTTTACCGAAGACCATTTTTAGATGCCTACTTTTTCTTAGAAAGTCTTTTTTTTTTTAAGTGAAATTGTATCAACAACACTATTCTGTGTTCACCCAAGAAAATAAATGAAAGTATTTAAATTAAACTGCTCTATGTTTTGGTTCCTTGTGGCCGTGTTTCCATAAAGTTACCATACAGATCACAGTGACTCTGGAAGGAGTCTTGCAATAAAGCTGGAGGGCTACCTTGGCCCTGGTAGCCTATAAAAAGAACATTTGGGAGAACAGCTTGGAGGGAACCGAGGAGCTCTGAGACAACAAACATATAAACTGAACTACCAGCCCTGAACCATCACTGGAAGAACATACCATCAAACTTCTTGTAACGGGAAGCAAAGACGGCCTGCAAGTGATTGCACTGTTCGTTCACCACATTTTTGAAATCATCTTTACTTTGCAGGCTGTACTTCTCCTCCATCTCTTGAGAGCAGCACGTGTAACCCTGGGGACAGATCTTCAGATGATCACCTGGAAGATGAAAAGTAGGACAGTCAACCTCTATCAGCATTCATCACTTCCAAGAGGGAAGAGTTTGATTTAGGTATAACACACACCCTGCTGCATCTCAGACTATGAGAGCCCTCAGCCAAGGTCTCTCTTAAAAAGTTTCAGGAAGCCTAAATACATGTATTTTCTTCTTGGAAAAAAAATGCAATGAGGGCCCCCCTCCAAAAGCTGAAAGAACTTGCCCATCACAGGGCTGGGTGAACCGCAGGAAAAATGGTATGGTCAATAAAAGAGCAGCATTCCGTATCAACCAGTTTTTCTTAAAAATTCCATGAGATTCTGTTATGTACTATATACACCATGCAAGTGAGACAGATTTTCTGGATCTAGGAGTTTACACACCGAGAGAGCCTATACTGGACGTAGGATGTTTTATAAAAAACAAGCCTGTATGGAGTTTTTTAAAGATTTATTTATTATTTATTTGAAAGGCAGAATTTCAGAGAGAGAGAGAGAGAGAGAGAGAGAGAGAGAGCGCGCGCGTCTTCTATCCACTGGCTCACTCCCCAAATGGCTGCAACAGCCGAACTGGGCCAAGCTGAAACCAGGAACCAGTAGCTTCTTCTGGGTCTCTCACGTGGGTGCAGGGGCCCAAGGACTTGGGCCATCTTCTGCTTTCCCAGGCCATAACAGAGGGCTGGATTGGAAGTGGAGCAGCCAGGACTAGAACTAGCGCCCAAATGGGATGCCAGCGCTGCAGATGGCAGCTTTTACCCACTAAGCCACAGTGCCGGCTGCGCCTGTATGGATTTTAAAACTGTTTTGCACTAAAATAAGATTATCTTTTAATTCCATTTTCCACAAGACTTTTTAAAATGCCCTTATACATAACATCCCCAAACTAGGCAAATACACGGGAAACTGCTAGATTGGTGAAGCAAAGAGATTTTTTTTTTGTAACGATTCATTTATTTATTTGTAAGGCAGAGTTACAGGGAGAGAGAAGGAGAGAGGGAGAGAGGGAGAGAGGGAGCGAGGGAGAAGGAGGGAGAGAAGGGGGGAGGGAGGGAAGAAGAGAGAGAAAGAGAATGAATCTTCTACCTGTTGGTTCACTCCCCAAGTGGCTGCAAAGGCTGGAGCTGGGCCAGGCCGAAGCCAGGAGTTTCTTCTGGGTCTCCCACATGGGTGGCAGTGCCCAAGTACACAAGCCATCTGCCTCTGCCTTCTCAGGCACATTAGCAGGGAGCTGGATTGGAAGTGTTGCAGCCAGGACTCAAACTGGTAGCCATATGGGATGCAAATGCTGCAAGCCACTATATTGGCCCCAGCAAAGAGATTTGTGCATTTCTTTTTTATTTATTTTATTTGAAAGTTGGAGAGAAATGGAGACAGAGATACCTTCCATCCATTAGTTTATTCCGCAAATGTACATAAAAGCCAGCACTGGGCCAGGCTGAAGCCAGAAGCCAGGAACTGAAGCACTTGAATAGTTGCACTATCAGCTACTGCATCCCAGGGTGTACATTAGCTCCCAAGTGGAGCCAGGACTCGAACCCAGGCACTCTAAGATGTGATGTGGGCATCCCATGTCATTATGTCCAATGCTCAGCCTAGATTTGTACATTTCAAATGTCTGGCCCAGATTTGTCCGCAAAGAGCAAACCATGGGAGTGTGTGCTAGATAATCTGAATCTACGCTAAATCACAGAGAGGGTAATGATAAACAATCCTCAGTTTTGACTCTTTGTGTCCAGTGTCTTTTGTGCAGATGTCAGAGACTACATCTACCATGACTCTGCAGTGTAGCTGCCCATTCCAATATAGACTAAATGGCTTCCAAATACACCGTTCCCACCCAGCAGCCCAACCCACAAACCATCCCCTTCCCTTCCACCAGCTGCAATCTGCCTGCAGTTTGGAGGTTAAGCGTTGGGAAGGGTTACTTCTGTAAGCCCTAGAGAACTCGCCCCCGCCACCTTGCTCCTTCTCTGTCAAATGGTACTCTGTCAAAAATGGTACTTTGAAAACACAATGCTTCCCCTCTCAAACTGATCTTTGGTTACTCCCACAGCGATCGGTGAGGTGTCGTTCTGTTTCACTTTCTGGTCCCGCTGTCCATGCTCCATGTAAGACAAAGTCTGATGGGGCCAGCGCTGTGGGGTAGCAGGTAAAGCCGCTGCCTGCAGTGCCAGCATCCCACATGGGCGCCGGTTCTAGTCCCAGCTGCTCCACTTCTGATCCAGCTCTCTGCTGTGGCCTGGGAAAGCAGCAGCAGATGGCCCAAGTCCTTGGGCCCCTGCACTCACATGGGAGACCCAGAAGAAGCTCCTGGTTCCTGGCTTCAGCTTGGCCCAGTTCCAGCTGTTGCAGCCATTTGGGGAGTGAGCCAGTGGATGGAAGACCTCTCTCTCTCTCTCTCTCTCTCCCTCTCTCCCTCTCTCCCTCTCTCCCTCTCCCTCTCTCTCTCTGCCTCTCCTTCTCTCTGTGTGTAACTGACTTTCAAATAAATAAATAAATCTTTAAAAAAAAGCAACATCTCAGCAATGAGTAGATTCCCGAAAACATGAGGACTTGTCAATGGGAAGTGTGTTCAATAAACCAAGTGCTGGCGAATGAAGAGCAAATCTTTGAACCAACACTTGTGATTGGAAATGAAATGGACCAGGAGCAAGCCACTGCTGTTTCTGAGCTGTGTGCACATGCTGGAATCTGCCTTTTAAGAGATACTAAAGGAACTTTGGGGCAGGGGCAAACTTCAGATAACATTTATTGACCAACATTTGATTGACAACTGCACAGAGGCAAATAATCATGTGTTCCCAATTATTCTTCTTTCCTGCCAATTACAAAGTAGGGAGAGTGCTAACTGGCAGGGGGAAAGAAAAAGGAGGCGGGGTGGATATAGCATTCAACAGCAGTCTTCAAGTTACTTCCCCGTCCAGAAAAAAAGCTTCTTCTAGCATTTTTGAAAACCTTGGCCAACAAATTCTACTAGCAGGAAAACAAAAAGAATAAAAGTTTTTTGAAAAGATGATGATCATGTAGTACAGCATTGAGCTGTGAAGCTGCAGAGTATCTCAGATCTCATTAGTGCAAGAAAAAAAGGTTGCTAAGGCTCAGCTTTATGGAAACACCTTTGTTACAACCCAAAACAAAGCTCCCTCCTCGCTGGCTTAGCAAGTTCGCAGCAGGCCTTTAGTATTGGGATGTATAATTACCAGAGAGATAGCACTCATCTCCTGATTTCAGGATTGATGGCTTCCCCCATTACAGTTTTAACACATAAAACAGTATGAGGGACCCCAAACAGTACAGTGCTATAGTTGTGTTAATAATCCACATCATATTCATATCTCATATACAAAATTAATTGCAATGCTCACAATGACAACTTATACATAGGGTTATTTATGTCAATTACTCCACAGTAAGAGAGTAGATACATTTTAAGGATCATCAGACGTTAAAATTCATCCTAGCATAGGCTGGTTTCCAAGATTCCACTGTGATATGCATTGAGGTTCCAAGACAAGATAATTCATGAGTTTGGAAAATAATGTATGCTCATCCAGTCGTTACAGGATCCACACATGACAAACAGTCACTCACTGGATGCTAGCAAAATAGACTTCAAAATTCAAAAAAAAGGCCCCCTTTCCCTCCATTCTCAATGCACATGGACAAGTGAACATGCAACTTGTGCATGTACATTCTGAATCCAGAAAAATATGAGAAACAGCAGGGAGAAATAATTTTTTCCATTGAGGAAGGTGCTGGAGCATGAGAGGTTTAAACTTACCTACAGGAATCTGACACAAGAAGATACATCCTTCCAAAACTGACACCAGCAAAAAAAGTTCTACTGGTACCCTGCTGAAAGGAGACAGCCCTGTTGACACTGGCACACATACAAGGCCCAGCATGGCCCCCACACAACACCCGTCTCACACCACTGGGGAGCCTCGGCAGGACCTTATGAAGATCTGCTTATACTTGCACACAGGAGTACATCTGTGTTTTGGCAACACCTAAGAGCAAAGAAAAAACAGAGGACTTTCATCTTCCATCTTTCCAGGAAGACTTTGTCTGATGGTGAAAGATCTGTGTTGGATGAAACATGACAACATGGTAGATATTTGCTGATATGCTGATATTGCGGATATATGCCAGCCAAGCCATCTTCCTCTCAGTGCAAAGTTCCCACTGCAACATGCAACTCTGGGCCAAAGAGCCTTGAACATACCACTCATTCCATGTGCATTTCTAAAAAGCATTACTTGAAAATGTATTTTGACATGCTTGCCGAAAGCCCTGAGACACATGCCATCCAAAGACACACTTGGGAATGAAATCCCAAGATACACATAGGCTAGAGAGATTCAGTGCCATAACCAGTTAGTTCTGATGAAAAGTACAGGGCAGAAAAGGGAGACAGTGTGGGTGCAATTGAAAATGGAATGCCACTTCTGACTTCAAGTAAGAATCGCTGAGAAATCAAGAAATTTGAAACGACTATCTACTTAAAGCTCAAAAAATGGTTTATTTTGAAAGCCAGGACATATCTATTATTTGTGGCTACATGTTTATTGCAGCTCAATTCACAATAGCTAAGATATGGAACCAACCCAGATGTCCATCAACTGATGACTGGGTAAAGAAAATGTATATACACACTGTGGAACACTACTTAGTCAGCCATAAAAAAGAATGAAATCCTACCTTTTGCAACAAAATGAATGCAACTGGAGACCATTATGCTTAGTGAAATAAGTTAGTCCTCAAAAGACAAATATTGTATGTTTTCTCTGATACGTGGTAGTTAATATAGAACACCAAAAAAATGTATAGGAATGAAATGGACATCTTATGATTTGATTGTTATTTTTAGCCCTTGTTTATACTTCTGAGGAACTGTGGTCTTCCTACTTTTTTTTTTTTTTTTTGACAGGCAGAGTGGACAGTGAGAGAGAGAGAGAGAGACAGAGAGAAAGGTCTTCCTTTGCCGTTGGTTCACCCTCTAATGGCCGCCGCGGTAGCGCGCTGCGGCCGGCGCACCGCGCTGTTCCGATGGCAGGAGCCAGGTGCTTCTCCTGGTCTCCCATGGGGTGCAGGGCCCAAGCACTTGGGCCATCCTCCACTGCACTCCCTGGCCACAGCAGAGAGCTGGCCTGGAAGAGGGGCAACCGGGACAGGATCGGTGCCCCGACCGGGACTAGAACCCGGTGTGCCGGCGCCGCAAGGCAGAGGATTAGCCTGTTGAGCCACGGCGCCGGCCGTCTTCCTACTTTTTACTTGTTGAATACTATGGTTGGGGGGGCATTAAGCCTATGATTATAGAGTAGATTAAAATTATGTCCTTGCAAAGATTAATGAAAAGCAAAGTAGGGATGAAAGGAGGGGGATTGGGGTGGGAGGGAACTACAGTTACCGTCTTAGAACTGTACCCATGAAACACACGAAATCTGTTCTCTTTATATTAATAAAAATGAAAAAGAAAGCTATTCTGTATTCTGTGTTTGAGACTGCTTCTAAAATGCCATGTCTGAATGAGAAGTTTATTTTTGTACATCTCTTTTCTAAATCTGGTGATCCTAGACACTTCTCATTCAAGAAAAAGATACCATAATTTTTCCTTTAGGCTGAAATAGCTGAACACAGGGAGAACTGAATCAACATGAGACAGGTGAGACAACCACTGTGGGGTAGCAGTGGACATGTGTATTTTTTTTTTAACAGGCAGAGTGGACAGTGAGAGAGAGAGATAGAGAGAAAGGTCTTCCTTTTTCGTTGTTTCACCCCGCAATGGCCGCTCCAGCTGGCGTGCTGCGGCCGGCACACCGTGCTGATCTGAAGGCAGGAGCCAGGTGCTTCTCCTGGTCTCCCATGGGGTGCAGGGCCCAAGGACTTGGGCCATCCTCCACTACACTCCCAGGCCACAGCAGAGAGCTGGCATGTGTATTTTTTTAAAAGGTGCCCTAAATGAGTCTGATTTGTATCCATAGTGAAGAATTATTGGGGCTGGCACTGTGGCGTAGCAGGAAAACCTGTCGCCTGCAGCACTGGCATCCCATATGGGTGCCAGTTCAAGTCCCGGCTGTTCCACTTCCTGTCCAGCTCCCCACTAATGTTCCTGGGAAAGCAGCAGAAGGTGGCCCAAGTGCTTGAGTCCCTGCACTCACGTGGGCGATCTAGATGAAGCTCCTGGTTCCTGGCTCTAGCCCAGTCCAGCCACAGCCATTTGCAGCCATTTGGGGAGTGAACCAACAGATGGAAGATTCTCTCTCTCTCTCTCTCTCTCTCTCTCAAATAAATAATTTTTAAAAATTGAAAAATAGTTATTGCTAGAAAGACTTCAGGATTCAAGTAAGTCTCTAAAGAGCCCTGAACAGCAGTTAACAAGTTAACCTGCTAGCTCGGGGAATAATAAGTTATGCTCTACCAAGGTCCTTTGCCTCCCCTGCTTCCATGGCTGCTTCCATAGCCCCTGGCACCTACAGTTTCTTCTCCATGTATCTCTTCTAGTCCCTTAACAACTCTTCTGTCTGCTTCCCATTTTTCCTTTTGCCTATTACTGTGCTTTCTTAGCCCACCCCATGTCTTTAACTGGGCATGCTATGAAACTGAAGGGGTTTTTCTTTTTTGTTGCACTTGTGGAATTCCTTATTCTTCATTTTAGAAGCAGGTGAACTGAATGCTTTATGGTTTTCTAAGGAAGCACCTAAATTAAGTTGCTTTTTGTACATGGCCCTTGATTACTTTTTTTCTTTGTGGGTCAGTGGCCCTCAATAGCAAAGAGGTCCTCCAGCCCTGTCCTAGGGGCCTTGCACGGGATTCAACGAAGCATGCTTTTAAAGTTAACTCCACGGCATTAAAAACCAAACCAAACCAAAAAATCACTCGAAAAAACCAAACTTTTTTCAATCACACCAGCTCTATGTAATTTCTCTTTAGTCCTAATATCAATGCCTTCGTTTTCAAAGCTCGACAAAGATAATCACAGTAAGTTACTCCTCAACCCTGCCTGAGTGTGTGCTGGTTTTCTTTTTGTTGTTGTTGAAGCACTTCAAATCGATGGATAAAGAAGCAGGCGGTGACTATGAGGAACCCATTCCATCCTTTAACAAGGCTCTGGGGTGAACATCTCATTTGCTCCTCTCTCCAAGGCTGGCTGGGTTCATACAAATGGGGTTCATTTCTTTTCAGCTGCTCATAACTCAGCTTCTCATAGAAAATGTTATAAATGGAGGCTGGCTTCCTAGGCCAGCCCTCGGCATAGTGACCAGTAGACTGTGTTCACCTTGTATATCTCCCAATGTTTTTCTATATCTCTGTCTGGAAACTCACTGTGAAATCCAACTGGATGCCAATAAAATTTCTCTCCAGTTATGTTTTTTTTTCCAGGTGGTGCAAGGCATATGTGCAATCCCCTCCAAGGTGTTAGCTTTCTCTACCTGCAGGAGACATTATCTGTAGGAATGACTCCTCTGGGGTCCCAAAGGGACCTGGCAGCCGGCAAGCATGCCAAGACACTAGCAGGGAAGGCACACATTCTTCGTACCCAGGTTGATTTTACCAATAAACAACCAAATGCCTTTGGATAACAGAAGGGACACAACTGCACCCTAAGGGTAGGGGCTGCAGTGAGACACACCTGAGAAGATTGCAATTGTCAGAGAATGTGACTGTACATGGGCTTTCCTTCAAGAAACTCAGGAGTGCCTCAATTCAATCAAGAAGAAATCCTAGCTATTTACAAGGGGTTCCTAAGAAGTGAATATGCAAGGTTCCAAATCCTTAACATTACCTGGTTCTTTGGTTTGCCTGTGCTAAGGATAGTCGAGGGACAGGAAGACTGGTGTGGGAGTCAGGAATATGTGTTTGACTAACAGTTCTACGTGAATCACTGGAGGCTCTTGGGTAAGTCACCCAATGGAGCCTAGAAAATAAAAAGCCCTTTGTCAGTGCCAGCATTATGGTGCAGAGGGTTAGGCTGACACCTGTAGTGCTGGCATCCCACATGAATGCCAGGGTCCAATCCTGGCCACTCCACTTCCGATCCAGCTCCCTGCTAATGTGCTTGGAAAATCAGAGGAAGATGGCCCAAGTGCTTGGGCCCCTACACCCATGTGGGAAACCCAGATTGAGTTCCAGGCTTCTGGGTTCAGCATGGCCTAGACCCAGCTTTGCAGCTACTTGGGAAGTGAACCAGGAATGGAAGATCTGTGTGGGTGTGTGGGTGCCTCTCCTTCTCTCTCTGTAACTGAGCCTTTCAAATAGATTAAAAAAAATACCCTGTTTTGAAAAATGCCCTTTGTAAATAGAGAAGCATTATGTAAAAGCCAAACAGTGCCATTACAAACCAAAGCAAGGGAAGAACATCCATAACACTCTGATAAATTACTAAAGGTGTTGCACGAAGAGATATTTCTGCCAACTTCTCCTAGGCCCAGGAACTGAGCCAGGGGAGTAGTGCTTTCTCTCTTCCAGCTGGTTCAAGAAGAGTTTTCATAGGAAGTGAGAATTTAGAGAAAAGACATCACACCAACTAAGAATTGAGTGGCATGCATGTGTGTTGGCAAACGACGGCAACCAAACACAGACAGCTCCAGGGCCATCAAAAGCAAAGCCTCAGATCTCTAAGGACACATGACAATAAAATACAATCTGGGATCCTATACCGCATTCTGGAACAGAACAAGGACATCAAGAAAAACTAAATAATTTCACCGAAACATGCATATGTTTATAGCAACATTAGTCATAATAGCCAAATTCCCATCAACAAATGAGTGGGGGCTGGCATTATAACACAGTGGGCCAAGCTGCTGCTTGTGACACCAGCATCCCATATTGGAGAACTGGTTCCATTCCCAGCTGCCCCACTTCCCATCCAGCTCCCTGCTAATGAGCCTAGGAAAGCAGCAAAGATGACCAAAGTACTTGGGTCCCTGCCACCCAGTGACAGACCCAGATAAAGTTCCTGGCTCCTAACTTCAGCCTGGCCTATCCCCAAGTCACTGCAAGCCATTTGGGAAGTGAGCCAGCATATGGAAAATCAATCAATCAATCAGTGTGTGTGTGTGTGTGTGTAACTCTGACTTTCAAATAAATAAATCTTATAGAAATAAATGAATTTTATATAGAGAGAGATACAGACATATAGATAGATAGATATAAAACATGATATTATTTAGCCAGAAGGGCTAAAGTTCTGTTACATGCTACAAAATGGATGAATCTTAAAAACACTGCTATTGGGGCCAGCACTGTGGCACAGCAGGTTGGGCTACCACCTGCAAGGCTGGAATCCCACAAGCTGCAGTTTGAGTCCAGGATGCTCAGCTTCTGATCAAGATCCCTACTGATGTGCCTGGGAAAGCAGCAGAAGATGGCCCAAGTGCTTGGGCCCCTGCCCCCACATGGGAGACCTGGAAAAAGCTCCTGGCTCCTGGCTTTGGATGGGCCCAGCTCTGGTTGTTGCGGCCATCTGGGGAGTGAACCAGCAGGTGAAAGATATCTCTCTCTTCCTCTCTCTCTCTCTCTCTCTCTGCCTCTGCCTCTGCCTCTGCTTCTCTGTAACTCTTTCAAATAAATAAATAAATCTTAAAAAAAAAACTAAGGACATCAGAATAAAGTAGGAACTTATGTAATTAAAATGAAATGCATCAGTACTGCTTTGTCAATTGTGACAAATGTACCACACAAATATAAGATGTTAGTAATAGGGAATTCAGGGGGTGGAATATAAAAAACTCTGATAGCCTCTCAACTCCTGCAAATCTGCAACTCTTTTATTAATACATTTATTAATACTATATTATAAATAATACATTTTATTAATACATTTATTTTAAAAAATAAAGCAAGGAGCAGACTTGGAATGTCCACATCCCATACTGGAGTGCCTGGTTTTATGAGTCCTGGCTCTGCTTCCAATCCCACTTCCTAGTGATGTACACCTCGGGGGAGGGAGGGGCTACAAGTGATGCCTCAGGTACTTGGGTCGCTGCCACCCATGCAGGAGATCTGGTTTGGGTTCTAGGCTCCTGGCTTTGGCCTGCAGGGTGAATCAGCAGGTGGGAGATCTCTATCCATCTATTTGTTTTTCAAATAAAGTAAAAATAAATGGGAAAAAAGCGTTTTAAAGACATACTGGAGCGGGTATTGTGGTGCAGCAGGTTAAGCCACCACTTGGGATGCCCACATCCCAAACCAGAGTGCCAGTTCAATTCCTGGCTGCTCTGCCTCTGATCCAGCTCCCTGCTAATGCACCTGGGGAAGCAGTAGAAGATGGCCCAAGTGCTTGGACCCCTGCACCCACATGGAAGACCCGGATGGAGTTTCTGGCTCTTGGCCTTTGCCTATCCAGTCCTGGCTGTTATAGTCATTTGGGTAGTAAACCAGCAGATAGATCTCTCTGTCTCTCTCTCCATCTCCCTAACCCTCTGCCTCTATCTCTCTGCCTTTTAGATATATAAATCGTTGAAAAATAAGACACATCAACTACTAGAAATATATAAATAAACAAATCTTGGCTGTCAAAGCAGAAAGAATACATGTGGGGGGGAGCATTTTCACCATGCTTTCAAAAACTATAAATAGTTGATGTAACTCTAATATTGGGGAGCTACATTAAGCTATTATTTGCTGGGGCAATTTTCCTAATCCCTCAATTGCTACTTTACCCTTTTTCTAATTTTTATTTGTTCTGAAGGTAAAAGAATTCCTTGCTGTTGGTCAAAAACATTACCAGAATCATTTCTGTTCACTTCTCAGACCTAAATTCACATAGCCACAAAGTGAGCTAAAAGGCAGGCTGCTATATAACTCCAGCCCCTCCAAGCTACCTAAGAACCCCGTGAGGAACACACAATGCTCTGCTTCATGGAACAAAGAAAGAAAATCTCGAAAGGTTTTTAATAATCCCAGGGGGGGTAAGGGAATGTATACATTAATCCATCCTCCCTCCCCCCGTTCCCAAAAGGAGTGAAATTACTGCATATAATGCGCTACGCACATGGAAAGCCTGAAGTCATTTGACCTAAACCTTAATAATAAAGCACATAAATTACAGTCATTATGCAGATGTATGATTTGAGATCACCTACCAATCAGTAGGAGAAATGCAGCTAGTTAGCATTTTGCAAAAACCTTGCCAAAATATAGCTCTGGAGGGCTTAAGACTGCCAATTATTTTTAGGCCCACTAATCCTGCAAGGTAGGATAGAGAAGGCCAATCAGAAACATATACAATTCAAAAATCAGTTTTATTATATTTTTCTAAGAATAACTGGGCATAAGTATAGTTGGAAGAGTAAGGGTGGCTACTTTCAAACTCCCCACTTCATTTCAGTGAACCTGCAGCAGCTTGAAACTGCACTCCGGGTAGGCATCCAGCTGGGCTTCTTGCTGCTTTTTAAATGGTAAGCAAATTAAGAATTGAAGTTAATACCTGACTACCTTAGCCCCATTTTAAGTACACCAAAGGTTTACTAAATAAGGCACAGCAAACCATACTGAACAGCCTCCAAGGCATACCCTGACCCTTTGGACTTACCATCACTCCTGGGCAGCTAGGGCGAGGGCATCTATTTTGTACATGTACAATCATTACCTTCAGGATTCAACAGGTGCAGGAATACTAACGATTACCCCAAAACTGCTTAGCAGTTCTCAGGTTCTGGGAAGTACTTCCTAGGTAGTCAGTGCTAATAAAAGGCTCAGGGCCATGTGTTGGGGGCCTTTGAGAGACATCTAAGAGGCAGGGAGGGGCAGGCAGGAAAAAAAATCTTTGCTGTCAATGATTCAGGTACACAGATCTTGATAGATAGCATCATTTGAGAATTTCTCTTAAACATGAATTTAGGGTTTTCATTGAGGTCATAATTTAACACAATGCTTGGGGTTGAAGGAATGATTCTGAAAGCCTCTATGGACTTACAAGTGATTTGAAGGATGCACATGTGAATTTTAAGCATTTTATAGGAAAAAAAAAATCGGAGGATGTTTGTTACATAGTGCCTATGGAATGAAGATTTCCACACCTCTCCTTAGTCACCGTTGTTTTCCCCATGAATTCTTTCATATCCCCCCTCCTTTGACTCTGAGGTTTGCTCGGAGCCAGAGAAATGGGAGACCATATAGAGAGTAAGACTCCCAGGGTGCTTTGTGTCTGCTACAGCCTCAGCTATATATTTAGCTATCAATAAAAAGCAATCTGGAGAGAAAGCATCATTTCCAAATGACATTTTATTTCCTTGGGTGCATCAAAATCCCTGGCAGAGCAAGACATCTTGTCTCCAAGACAGCCCATCAGATCCTGCTCTCAGAGTGTCATGGGGGTTCCCCGGGGTGAGGGAGGGTTGGCCTCCAGCAGCCTTGGTGACGGTCCCCTGTAGGGGTTTTTCCTGTGCCAACATGGAAGACTTCAGAGAAAGATGGAGGGAGGGATCTCCAGGAAACACACAACTTTCTTCCTCCCCCAGGGGAGGGGGGAGCTTCCTTATTACTTCCAAATAGTCTCTAAAGCAGTCCCCAGGGACCTGGTTCTCTGCGCTTCGCTGCAAATGGAAAAGAAAATGCAGTCAGGGGAGGGGCGGGGGAGGCTCCTATCAGATACTTGCTCTAATAGGACGATGAATGCCTTTCTTTCGATACACATTTCATGGCTCCAGTGGTCATGAAGACTTTTACCCAGTAGCTTCTCTTCTCTTTTTTAGTAATTGCTTTCAGCTTGGGTAGCAGAGAAGATAAAAATCCCTCTTTACCTTCTCTTAACCCTCCCTTTCCTGATATATTCGAAGATACAGTGTGAGAGAGGTTTTTGAGTAAATCTGTTGTCTGCAAAAATACATATATACCAGAAGAATAACCTATGGATTCATTATGAATTCCCCAATGGCTCTCTCTCCAAATCGCTATGTAGAAAGCTTTTACACCAAATGATAGCAAAGTCCGGTTCCTCACATCAAGAAAAATGATTCTAGAACATCCGATTTCAAACCACACAAACTGCTCTTTAAAATTCTAGCCAGGCAATCAGTGAAATGTGGAAGGGAAAGAAACATTTACATTTTCTAAGTTTATGCTAAATTACATCCCTTACAATCCACGTTCACAAAATTCTTGTTAAAGGTAACAGTAACTTACAGCTTATTCTAAAACAGATCTGCATTGAAGGGCTCTCAATTCATCTCAGTTCCCACAGACATGGAGATGAGCCTCAGCTGAACAGGGGTTGATTTTATGACACAAGAGAAAAATTCTTATGAACCTGACCATGGGTGGATGGGAAAGGGGCCAAACCTGCCTCTTACTCCCTCTCATTTTCCAAGACTGAGTTCCCCAGCCCTCCTGATTAGCCAGGAAACATCGTTAAACAGCATGCTCTGTGTTATGAATCATGCCATTTACAGACTTTGTCATTCTTTATGTACGTGAAAGGCAGAGAAACAGAGATGAACAGAGTCCCCATCAGCTGGTTCACTCCCGCGATGCTCACAATAGCCTGGGCTGGGCCAGGCTGAAGCCAGGAGCCTGGAACTCCATCCAGGTCTCCCACTTTGGTTGCAGGAACCCCAAGCACTTTAGTCATCACCTCCTGCCTCTCAGGATGCATACTAGCAGTAAGCTAAGAGTCAGGAGCAAAGCCAGGCCTCAAGCCTAGGAATGCAGGCAGCCCACAGCCCACAACCTGATGGGCTGTGCCAAATGCTGACCGTCCATTTTATTCTTGAGAGAGATTTAAAAAAAAAAAAAACAAGCTTCTCCTTATCATTACCTGATACCCCAGCACCTGGGTCTTCTACTCTTATAATATACAACTTGGAATTCATTCCTGTTGAATGAGCTCTTCACTACTGGGATTTCATTGTAAGAGGTGACTTCAAAAAGTTCACTGAACATGGAGTTAGAAGATGTTTGTTCTGGCACAAAATTGATGAAGCAGGTTAGGGTGCCACTTGCAACACCAGCATCCCATATAGGCACTGGTTCGATTCCTGGCATTCTTCTTCCTATCCAGCTCCCTGCTAACACACCTGAGAAAGCAGCAGAGCCCCTGCTACTCATGTGGGAGACCCAGATGCAGACCCTGGCTCCTGGCCTTGGCCTTATCCAGCACCAGCCATTACAGCTATTTCGGGAGTCAACCAGCAGATGGAAGGCCTGAGTATGTGTGTGTGTGTGTCTGTCTGTCTGTCTGTATCTCTCCTTCTAACACTGCCTTTCAAATAAATAAATATATCTCTAAAAACTGAAATGCATAGTTTTTTTCATGCACTTCATACTCCATGACATTTGCCTGGATTTCAAAATTATTTGCACCAAAATAAACTTATCTTAATTCTATTTTTCCATGACCTCTCTGAAGTATCTTGCAGGTCTTTGTCTGGAGCCTCAAGTAAAACTTGTTTCCAGCCTCACTTTGGACAGAATGTAGCTAATGATGCTGCCATCCAGAGAACTGCCTATTTAACCCTCACCCTTTGCTTCTCCTCTGAAGAAGTCCCACAACTCAGTTATTTTGAGTTTCCTTGGCTTGCTGTGAAATCCCATGAGAAGCATTGTGAAAGCCTAAACAGATCACATGCATTGGTTTCTTTTTGTCCACATACACATTTGGCCCCCTGGAAAACACAAGGTCATTAGCAAAGCACAGATTTACCTTAAAGAAATGAGACTGGGGGCCAGCACTGTGGCATAGCGGGTAAAGCTGCTGCCCGCAGTACCTGTATCCCATATGGGCGCCAGTTCAAGTCCCAGCTGCCCACTTCCAATCCAGCTATCTGCTATAGCCTGGGAAAGCAGTGGAGGATGGCCCCTGAACCTGCGTGGGAGACCCAGAGGAAGCTCCTGGCTCCTGGCTTCAGATCGGCACAGTCAATTGGTTGTTGCGGCCATCTGGGGAGTGAACCAGTGGATGAAGGATCCCTCTCTCTGCTTTTCAAATAAATAAATATATAAAATCGTTTTTAAAAATTAGGCTGCCTTTCCAAGATGACTGAGTTACTTGTATATTCTGTGCTGAAACTTTTTATTATACATTCTACCAGCTTGCTTTCATTAGTGAGACACCCTAGGTCTGATTGGGATTTATCTATGAGCTCCTTGACAACATTCAATTCCCCATTCTCATGTATCAGAACCTTTCCTTTAGCATCGGGCCTGTTGATTAATTACATTTGTTGTACCCACTGGCATTCAAAACTTCAGTCTATTCACCTTCACCACTTCTTAACCTAGTTACTTCATCTAGTCCACCTTGAGAAATTATCTGGGAATGGAAAATGGAACTCTCCCCTAACATTTTCCCCATGTCTAAGTCAAAGAACTGATTCATTTTTTCCAAAATAGCCTTTGACCTGATTGGGCAACACACAAAAAAAGTTGTTGCTATTTAATGTATCTTGCCTCTCATGGGCAAGATGCCATCCATCAATGCAGAAAATACAGAAGTCTTGGTCCCTGCCTTCTTGAAAATTATAAGATGAACAGACGTGCGTTTCCGTTGTTTTGCAGGGGTTTTCTCTTTCCTTCTCCATTTTATAATTTGAATTCCTCTACCTACCATCTGAATCTCTGAGATCCTCGTGTTTTATCTTGGAACCACACAAGACAAAAGACAGAGAGATTATGCTATATCAGTCATATTCACCCAACCCATGCTTTTCTCACTTTGGGACTTTAAGAGATGCACCATAAGGCGGTACCTTTGGACAAAGTGAGAGTGACTCACACACTGAAACATAATCTATACATTGCCAGATATGTTGTGTCCATCTGGGGTGAAGTGCTGTCCAAAACGACAAAAGCTGTTAGTTTGGACTCAAGGTAGAATCTCCCAAACACAGGTAATAACAGGCCGGGGGGGGGGGGGGGGGGCGGTAATCAGCAAACTCCCTTGGGATCTTTTTTGGTCACCAAATCAAAATCCACAAGACAAAGACTTCACAGGCAAATGCTATTTGATTTATTTGGTTTGAAAAATCAGAAGTCACTAAACATTGCAATGAATTTGAAGGACTATTTGAGATAGTGTTTATCTTTGAAGGCCCTGAATCTATTAGACTTGATGGTGAACTTTCCTAAACTTAGAATCGGGTGGTCAATACATCATTGGCTGGCGCCATTCGATGTTTGTAGCTGGAGTCCCCAGCAGAGGAGCCTCAGTGACTGACACACCAAACAGCAAAGCAACTGTAATACCATGTGGTCACTCTCCACTGCACGAAGAATAATCCCTCTTTGTTCTGAGCTCTGTAAAACTCCAATGAAAAGGTGCCTGAAGTCAAATGCAAGGTATTGATTAGTCAATGCTTCTGCTGGACTGCCATGCCAGCCACCTACCATTCTCCTCCAGTTTCCTAAGTATCACACACAGGGGAAAACATAGGGCAGATTGTGGACTAATATTAGGGTATTAGCATGCTTACTTTTCCATGAAATGAAAAAAAAAAATTTCTTCCCTAGAAAAGAACATGGAAAAGAGATGGCCTGTTTGCCACAGTGATAAGGCTAAGAGAGAAACCAGTCACTTGTTAGACATTCAAGTCCCTACAGGCCTGTTCACTTCCAGGCCTTCTAGAACAGAGACCTCTTTCACAGTCACCAGAGGGCCACAGATACGGACGATCCAGAACGTGTACTGAAGGTAGCCTTGCCCTCTACTGCAGAACTGTCAGATAACCAAGAATGAAGGGGTTACCTGCTACCATTTTTCGCTTTGGGCAGTGATAAAAAGAGAGGGGCCACTCACCTGAGCCTCTAAGAAGAATTAAAAGTTGCTTCCATGGGGTAACACTGGAGTCATTACAGAATGCTATTGTCCTTTTGGGGCCTAAGAGCGGCACCTACACTTCTTAAAATCTGATCATAGACAAGTTTCTGAGACCTGATACTCACAAATTAGAGGTATCAGACAGCTTTCTACGGCCCCAAGCAATCCGGTCATGGGCCAACTGCTCATTCAGGAAGCAATTAATTTGGTCAAACGTCTGGTCCCCAAAGTGCCAATTACTTCTCCACTCCCACAATGTGGCCTACCATCAAGGCTCATCAGCTAGCTATTTTAAAATGAGCAACAGTCCAGGAGCCGGGGTGGGGCTCTTCACACCTATAGCCACTAAAAGGGCAGGAGTGAAAAGGACAGAATGGAAAGAAATGGGCCAAGGTAGAGAAATGGAGAAGAAGGTAAGTGTATGACCCAGGATTTGGTAGCCGTTTTAAGAGGCTCACCTAAAACAGATGCCAGTGGCAATGTGGTACCATGGCCTCAGGTTACACAGTACCCACCAGGAAGGAGACAGGCATGTTTTTCTCCCTGGTTTCCATTACACAGAGCCTGCAGATGGCACACAGCATTACCACTGCAATTATTGACTGTAATTATCATGAAAAGTCTTTGATGTGATAGCAAAAATTATTAAAATGGCCCTTCTTAGAGAAGAAGGGCAATAAATACAGCCTCATTTGGAAAATTCAAGGATTCAATTTTGTACCAGGACCTTCTGTCATAAAAGAATAAGTCAGTTTAATACACTTGCTTTCGGCTCCTCTCCTTGAAGATGTTTTATCCTATGTGGAAAACGAACAATGGTATGTGGCTCAGGATATATTTTAAGAGTATACTAAAGACACTTCAAAGGGAAATAAAAAAATAAAGTAACCTTCTTGTAGATGAACGCATATCTATACAAGCTTCTAGTTTTTCTGATCCCAGAGGACGCAACCAAAAGGCCATTTTTAAAAACTGCCTTCAAGGATGAGAACAAATGACAACTGAATTAAATGTTGGTCTTGTTTTAAATACTTGGTAGTTGTTGTGCTTATCTGAATTAGTAAACATTGTAGTGTACTTAAAAGATATAAGTAACTAGAAGTATGAAAGAACAGAGAATAGTCTACTTTGTTCTCTTTATCTTTTACAGGATCATAAACTGTGAGAGGTCACATTAAAAAAAATGTACCTATCCTTATGTTTTAACTGAGTCAAAACAGTATTAATTCCAAATTGTATTCAGTGTTATACCGGCACATACAATAAATCACATTATAGAATCAGATTCAATGTGGGGAGAAAAGGCCATTTCAAAAGCTGAAATAAAAGTCAATGTCCAGCATTATTAAGCCTTCATTTCTGTAAATGGATGGTTGAAATTGCAATGAATTCAACAAAACATGCTTTTTTTTTGCCCGTGAGCCTTTCTAGATACAAGGTAACAAATACTGTCCAATATGAAGACCAACTACCCTAACCCATACTTATTAAGTTCAATCACGCAAGTATAGAGCAACTATACTAGAATTAAATGAACTTGAGAAAGAACCATAGTTCAGTCTCAAGCTTCACACACACACATGCACACACTGGAAGAGGTGCCCAGTGTCACTAAGTCTGAGTTTCCATTCGGTCTAATGACTTGGTAGGTATGGGTAAGTGGGAGGTGACTCTGATTTTTTTTTAAAAAAGGCATTATTTTATTATTGTGAGATGAACCATCATAATTCCATAACTTGTGGCTGCAAACTGGAGAGAAATTGTGTCATTGACTATTATGAAATGAGTCTATGCTCAGAAATTATCATGATGCACTATTTACAGTAGCCAGATATGGAATCAATCAAGGTATCCAATGACAGATGAACAGATATAGAAAGTGTGGTATATATAATATATTCTATATAGATATATTCTCTCTCTCTCTCTCTCTCTCTATATATATATATATATATATATATATAAATGGGACATTATTCTTCCACTAAAGAGAACAAAATCCTATCATTGGCGGCAATGCGGATGGAACTGAAGGACATTACATTAAGCCAACAAAGTCAGGTACACGAAGACAAATACTCTATGTTCTCATTTACAAGCAGAAGCTTAAAAAAAAGTTGAATTTATAGAACAGGATAGGGTTCACTAGAGGCTAGGAGAGTGGGAAGAAAGAGTCTAGAAGTAGGCCGGATGATGGGTACTAAAAAACAGGTAGGAGGATTAAGTTCTTTCTTAAAAGATTTAATTATTTATTTGAAAGGCACTGTAACAGAGACATCTTGCATCCGCTGCTCCACTTTCCAAATGGCCGCAATGGCCAGAGCTGGGCCAGCCTGAAGCCAGGAGCCAGAAGCTTCTTCCAGGTTTCCCATATGGCTAGCAGGAACCAAAGCACTTGGGCCATCTTCTGTTTCTTTTCTCATGCCATTAGCAGGGAGCTGGATTAGAATCAGGACAGCCGAGACTCGAACCGGCATTCATATTGGAAGCAGGGGTTGCAGAAGGCAACTTAACATACTGCTCCACAGTGCCAGCTCCAGGATTAAGTTGCAAAGTAACTTAGTTATAAACTATAAGAGTTTATTATATATTTTAATATATAATATTATATTTAATATATTTATATTATTATTAAATATTATATATTTAATATATAATATTTAATATAATATAATAGAAGCGAAGATGCCAAAGGCTTTCAAGACAGAAATGATAAATGTTTTGGGGCAGGTGCTGTGGTGCAGTGGGTTAATGCCCTGGCCTGAAGCACTGGCATCCCATATGGGTGCCAGTTCAAGACCTGGCTGCTCCATTTCCTATCCAGCTCTCTGCTATGGCCTGGGAAAGCAGTAAAAGTGGCCCAAGTCCTTGGGCCCCTGCATGCACATGAGAGACCTGGAAGAAGCTCCTGGCTCCTAACTTTGGATCGGCACAGCTCTGGCCATTGTGGCCAATTGGGGAGTGAACCAGTGGATGGAAGATCTCTCTCTCTCTCTCTCTCTCTCTCTCTCTCTCTCTCGGCCTCTCCTCTCTCTGTGTAACTCTGACTTTCAAATAAATAAATAAATCTTAAAAAAAAAGAAATGATAAATGTTTTAGGAGATGGAAATGGTAATCACCCTGATTTGATCATTATACCTTGTGTACACATATCAATTTATCACTGTACCTCATAAGTATGACTAATTACTATGTCAATAAAAATACTTCTTAGCAAGAAATAATCATGACATATTTTACTCTGAGGGGCCGGCATAGTGGTGCAGCGGGTAAAACAAGCACTTGGGATGCTGGCATGCTCCACTGATCCAACTCTCTGCTAATGCACCTGGCAAAGCAGCAGAGGATGGCCCAAGGACTTGGGCACCTGCCACCCATGTGGGAGAACAGAATGAAGTTCCAGGCTCCTGGCTTTGGCCTGGCCCAGCCTGGGCCATTGCAGTCATCTGGGGAGCAAACCAGCAGATGAAGACCTCTCTGTCTGTCTGTCTGCCCGCCTCTCTCTCTCCCTCCCACCTTCCCTCCATCCCTCTGTCTCTTGGCCTTTCAAATAAAATAAATCTATTCAAAAAGAAACCTTTTAAATTCGGTAGCCCTAGGAGAGCATGCAGAACGCGAACTTCTAGTGAGCAGCAACTCAAAACAGGAAGGCTCAGGCTCAGGCTCTTAAGAGAAGCCAAAGCTTCACCTTACTCCGCATCACCAAGGATCCTCAATCAGCAGCTCGGTTCAACACAAATGAATAAGGACACAATAAGCAAGAGGCTCAAGAAAAAGAACAGAAGATCTTGTCTGGAACATTGTGCTATCTAACTACATACAGTATCCACAGTAGAACAATGCAAGCAACGAGCTATAAATGTTCTGAGTGGGCTTTTTCTGTTCTGAGTCTGCGGCTGCCTTCCTTCCTAATGGCTTCAGAGTTTAATAGGCAGGAGTTTGCACTGAGCTCTGCTGCTTACCAGCTGTGTGACTTCGGGTCAGCCTTTTAACTTTGTTGGGGCCACTTTATATCCTATAAAATGGGGACAGAGAACAGAACCAACCTCCAAGAGTGCTTCCATCAATCGTGGCTATTATTATGGATACTGACATCAGAAGATGCTATATGAGTAGGGGAGGGACTTCAAAAAGTTCGTGGAAAATGGAATTAAAGGGGCAGCATGTGATGTAGTGGTTAAGAGGCCATGTGGGACTCCTACATCTCGTGTTGCAGTGCCTGGATTTGTGTCCCAGCCCCCACTCCTGATTACAACTTCCTGATAATGTGCCCTGTGGGAGACAGTAAGTAGTGGCTCAAGTTCCTGGATCCCTGCCACCCCAGTGGGAGACCCAGTTTCGGTTTGGGTTCCTGGTCTGGTCTGGCCTGAACCAATCCAGGTTTTTGGGGAGTGAAACATAAGATGGGAGCACTCTCTCTGCGTCTCTCTGTGTGTCTCTCTGCCTTTCAAATAAAGAAAAAACATCTCTTAAAAGTTTAAAAGAAGGGACCTATGCTGTGGCACAGCAGGTTAAAGCCCTGGCCTACAGTGCTGGCATCCTATATGGGCACCGGTTCGAGTCCCAGCTGCTCCACTTCCAATCTAGCTCCCTGTTAATGCACCTGGGAAAGCAGCAGAGCATGGCCCAATTCCTTTACCCGCAACGCACCCATGTGAGATACCCAGAAGCCCCTGGCTCCTGGCTCCTGGCTTCAGATTGGCTCAGCTCTGGCCGTTGAGGCCATTTGGAGAGTGAACAAGCAGATGGAAGACTCTCTCTGTCTGTGTGTGTGTGTGTGTGTTTCTACCTCTCTGTAACTCCATCTTTCAAATAAATAAAAAATAAATCTTTAGGACAATTTCAAAAGAAGAACAGAATTTTAAAAAAATAGAACTACAAAGTTTACTTTGGAAAAAACTCCTAACATACATATAAGGGATCTTCAAAAAGTTCATAGAAATGCATATTATACAAAAATTGTACATGGACCTCAGCGTATTTTTGCACCAAAATAAACTTACCTAGTAATTGTACTTTGCACAAACCTTTCAAAGTGCCCTCATATATCTCAGAAGGGAGATCTTTTCTATGCTTCAAGGTCCAGCTATATTCAACTATGTTAAGAGTGATTGCTTTCTTGTTAGTAGGAGTAGTTGTAGTAGTAGTAGCAGCAGTTATCTTAGGAAGTGTTTATTTCTAAAAATCCCAGACCACTGGTAACCTAGTTTTATTTAGCTGAAACACAAAACTGTCTTTGATGGATAGGGGGGGAAAAAGGCTACACCTGTAAATCCCACTGTGGGATTATAGGTTACAGAATCTATTCTTTTGTTTTCAAACAGTTCTGTTATGAGCTCTGAGAATCAGGCGAAACAAAATATTAAAGGTTGATTCTTATGAAATTGCTATTGTTTTGAGTCAAGAAGGTCAAATATCAGCAATTTTACCTAATTTTTTGAGAAATCAACTTTCATCAGTATCAAAATATTTCTACATGTAAAATATGCTTCATTTATGTCCCAGAAATCCTGCACTCATGAACAATATTCCAAAGATTGAAATAAGTTATTTTTATTTGCTTAAATATATGCATCTGACCTTGTTTCCAATGTGTGTGCCCAAAATACATACAGTCTCCTGCACAGTGATCTGACACACGATCACTTTCCTCCTAATGGCCAATCGTCTTATTGAAAGACCGCTGTGCCGCTGTGCTCTATGAAATAAAGGCAGATGATTCTGAAATTTATACTGTCTAAGGATAAATGTATGTCAAA
Source organism: Lepus europaeus (assembly GCF_033115175.1). Lineage (NCBI taxonomy): Eukaryota > Metazoa > Chordata > Mammalia > Lagomorpha > Leporidae > Lepus > Lepus europaeus. The sequence continues at coordinate 22,907,026 of NC_084850.1, read as the reverse complement.
TAAAAAAAAACCCTCACCCTGAGATGAAGGGAGTTTATTCCCTATCACATCAAAGGAAAGAAGAACAAAGATGGAGATGACAGCTCCCTGCACAATTGTGATGCATTTAACTGCTGATTTTTTGATGTTGCTGATGAGAGTATATCGACCTCAGAGCGTCTGTCAGTTTATCACCTGATCACCTCCTTATACTCGCTTTATGTCTTAAATATTTCTGTCAAATAGGTCTTCCTCTACTCAGTTTTAGACTGGTCCCAAAGATTTCTATCCATTACATTTGTGCCAGAGATTCAAAGATAAGAAAAGAGGGGGGAAAATCATTAGCATAACACTTACCTGCCAAGATGTGCAGGCAAGGTTTAGAAAAATGAAAACCGATTGCTTCTAGAAAGCTGGGGGGGGGGGGGGGAGGGTTGGATGAAGGAAGAATAGGTGCTCCAGGAGACACCCCAACCTTGATCCTGAGTGGTATGGTGTAAGATTTAGGGCACCAAGTAATGATAAACGAGTGCATAACGCCTATCAGAGCACTACTGAATTCAACAACATGATGGGAGAGGTGGGGGAAAGAAGCACGAAACTTCTTACACGGATTTTCCTATATTAAAGTCAGAAGCTGTGACAAAACTAGGGTATGACTGAGGGAGAGAGAAAGCGTTCGAACAGGAAGTAACATTCAAGATGCTTGGTGACCATGGGGGAGGGGTGGGGTACCTATTGTTACCCTAGGATAAGTGGTCCCAAGTACTTGGCTTTGATGGAGAGGGTTGGTGAGAGAACTTCCAAGGTGGTTAAAAGGCAGAATAAAAAGAGGAAAGGTACTGTTAGTAAAATGAAAAGCTAGTGCACACTGGGAATTGGGGAAATCCCAGAAGGCATTGCAGGCTAAATACAACATAAAAACCAGGCAGCAGCAACTTGTAAGAGATTGCAAAGCCAACAGTGAGAGTCTCTCTTGCTCTATCAAAGGGAGGGAGCCATTTAGAGAGAGCACTTAATCACAGTCACAGGGCAAAAAGGAGATTGGCTGGAGACTGAATGAATTCTTTGTCTTCTAAGGAGCTTCGCATTCCCAAAGCAGAACACTGAGCTCAGCAGGTCAGAGGTACTAGATCAAATAGTGGTAAACATGATGCTCTGCATCTAATCAACAAACCAGGAGTCGATAAATCACCGGGACCAGATGGTGACCACCAGCCAGCTCTGAAGCAAGTCAAGGGTGAAACTGTTGTGGCCAACATGTGTAGGCTGTCTTGACAAACAGCCCCTGTGCCCAGGAGACTGGTGCTTGTCAGTGTGATTCCTATTCATCAGAAGGGTTCCAGAAGGGACCCTGGGAAGTATGGGAAGTAGAAACCCGCCAGGCTCATTTCCATAGCAAGCAAGCTGACCAACTTTACAAGGAAGGGGAAATGAGCACACACTGATGGAAATAAAAGCCTACGGCGGACAGGGGAAACCGAATGTTTTGCGGAAGGGGCAAAAGCACGTTCAGCTTCAGAAGCCAAAGTTCACGGGGTTAAGTGGCATGCGGAGAATACACTAATAAAGGTGGCCTTGAGGATACAATTTACGAGGGGTGCTAAAAAGACAAGAGAAAGAAGTATCCCGTACCTATGTTACTGTGCATTGCCATGGAGTCTGAAAAGATGCAAAGCACATGAAGAATGTTCAGTGGTGAGATACAAACATCAGGGAGATTCTTTACTTTGAGGAAGGTAGGGACGACAATTAAAACACATTAAGCTTCAAGGTGGGAAGATCCAAATATTATTTCTAAGTCAAGTCATATGGGGAAGCGTTAATACTGTCCTTGTTATCACCACTTGCTATGCATACATGTGTTCAATAAACAGTCCTAGAAAGATAACAATGGCTCACTTATATGCTGCTTCAAATTTTGGGGACAACCCAATAAGCAAGGGAAGCCTTAGTCTCCCCCACCCCCCCCCCCAAAAAAAAAATGAAGAGAAAAGAAACACGCAGTCTGTGAGATGTACTGTGGAAGACTAAAGCCACCTTCTGGGACATGGCCTTTATTTTGCACACAAAGATTCTAGTCGCATAGCTAACCAACTCTGCTGTCTGATTTCTAGACGTTCAGCTCTGCCCTGGGTAAAAGGGGACAAAGAGTGAACCCAAATCAATGACAGCAGAAGTGACAGCTGAAAAGCAAGGCAGAAGCAACAGCGGCCTGAACAGTCTGGGGCCATTTAGCTTAGGGGCAAATAGTTCTTCAGACTTCAAAGAGCCCTGAGGACATTGCTGCATTACAGCACCATATACTGAATAGAGTTTCATAACGATGACCTCGGGTCCTCTTTAACCAATTGCGGTTTTTAGTCCTCTGTTCAAAAAGGCAAGGGAATAAATATTTTAGAAATCGTCCCACTGACATGTTTAACGCATTTTTAAAAGATAAAGGGTAATTATCTGGGGGAAAAAACGCTCTCACTCAAAAATATTTCCTATTCAGATGGAGCAAGACAACAAAGACTATATCTTAAAGCCACAAGCAGAGGGTCAACTGTTGCTACAGGATGCAACCCTAAGAGTTTCACGGAAGTTCTAGAATTCTTCGGAGAGAACAGATCTATGGGACAATGTATTAAGGGAAACTGGTCTGTTTGGTGTGCATTTACAACCTTTGAAGTGTTCCACCAGGGAATCACCACGTTCTCCCCACCTGAGTGTGGCCTCCTTGCCAGAGACGTGATGCCAGAACGCTGACCCACGTGGCCAGGCCGTTATCGTTTTAAAGGGCATCAAACAGCTGGTTCCTATTGCCTGAAAATATTAATCCCAGAAGATTTAGAAGAAAAGAGTTAAGTAAACATGGAAAAAAGACAGTTTATTTCTTGGAATGGGCTTACTCATTTCTTCAAACACATAGTTCCCCATTTGGGAAGAGAGACTTGCTAAATACACTTCGCACCATTCTTCATTTCTCTCAAGACAACTTGGACTCAACGAAGGAAACAGATCTGGAGCACCCAAGAAGAAAACAAAAATAAGATGCTTGAGCAGTGCCAACTCCCAAACCACATGCCTTGGGACAAACCGCTGCACACACCAGAAAAGCTCCATTAGCTGGTCTTGGTTGTAAAATGTATTCAGTGCTCCAGGGAAATGAAATGGAACAAAACCTGGGTAACACTGAAGGCCAAAATAACAAGTTTTCTGGAAAACAGAACTGCATAAATTACATCCTTCGTTTTCCTGTAAGGCAGAGGACCCAAAAGCAGAAGCTGTGCTCTTTCCACAAAAGAGAGAAAGTGATAAGGCAGGATTCTGAGTAAGGAAAAGATCCCCCAAACTAAGTACATTAATGGAGACAAAGACCTTGAAGAATACAGGTCGAGATAGGGAAAAAGAGGCAGGAAAAAGCAGTGGGTCACTCTCACTCTAAAAATGCCAGTGCACTAAATGTCACACGCCATCTCTCTATCCCATTTAACACAAACATAATACAAATGGGCCATATGTGAAAGAACCCTGAAAGCAGCAGAGCAAGGCCTTGCTAAAGCATTTCGGGAAGGAACAAACATCCTCTGTGAGAGCTGTCTTGAAGACAAGCCTCTGTGATAGCACACAATCATTGTTCCACGAAAACCTACACAATGATGACTTTTCAGCGAAAGCTTGTAAACTCCCTGTTTCCTCTCGGAATGATGAATGGGTGCTGCTTTGGTACTAGAAAGGGTTTTCCAGCCCCTCTCCAGAGCTTGGCCATCTGTCCACTGCACAGCTGTCTCTCACTGCACAGAACAGGTAAGGCAGGCCAGGAAAGCCAGGCTAGCAGGATGGGGCGGGCGGGAGGCAGAGTGTCCCTTCTGGGAAAATGAATAATGACAGTGGTTCACTATTCTGACAGGGAGCTGGGAACGCCATGGCCAAGAGGCCTGGCTTAGTCGTTGTCAATATCAAGTACCGGACCTGGTTCAGTCACGGGAATTAACCTCACCGAGTGGTCTGAGGAATAAATAATGTTCATCTCTGTCTTTAAGTAGATTGCTCCTTTCGCTCTCATCCTTCTCCATGCAGCCTCAAGTCATTTTACCATGACTCCTCACCTTCCAACACCATCTTCGTTATCCTGGACCAGAAAACAGGGAACCAAGGCTGCATCAATGTCAACGAGTGCTTCGCTTTTCAGCCCTTCTTTAGCAAGGCCCTACACTCTGCTGCTTTCGGGGTCTGATCCTGCTAAGAAGAAGGAAATGTTAAGAAGGCATTGTTCGAAAGGGAAGATCCCCAAGTATCACTCCTCAGTGCCATCCATGGCCACACACATGTCCGGCCACTAAGAATGCAGAAGAACTGGAAGTCTCGGTTTACAGGAGAGGATATGAAGGTCCTGTAAACGTAAGTGAACTTAGCCAAGGTTGTACGACAAAACACAGTCAGGAGGAGAACCCTGGTCTCCTGTGGTCCTGCTTGTGATGTTTTCCATCCCTCATCAACCAGGCAAACCCTGATGTTAGCCATTAAAGTACTGCAGATCCAAAATTCAAGAGTGCGATGTGCGACCAGAAATACATTGCTCGTTACGCCTATCCCAGACCTTTTCCCTCCAAGTTAACATGCGACTCACATACCATACAAGTCACTCATTTGCACTACACAATTAAGTGGGTTTTAGTACACTGACAGAGCTGGGGAACTGTCACTACTATCTAATCCCAGAACATTTTAATCAGCCCAAAAACCAGCCTCATACCTATTAGCCATCACTCATCCTCCCTAGCACACATACATACACCAGCCCTGGGCAAGATTTCTCTATGGATCTGACTATTCTGGACATGTCTTACAAATGGGTAGTATTCTGACCCTTGCTTCTCTCATTTAGCAGTATGTTTTGAAGGTCCATCCATATTGCACCACATATCAGTACTTTGTTCCTTTTCGTGGCTGTGTAACATTCCATTGCACCCATATACCATGTTCTATTTATCCACTCATCAACTGATTAGTAGACAGGTTGTTTCCACAACTGTGAACAATGTTGCTACGAACATGCTTATAGGTAATATATTATTTGAATTTTATTGTGATGCTGGATATAAACACTTTCAGAGGAATCTCCTTAAAATGCTAAATTCTTTTTTTTTTTTTTGGAGACTGAAATTTTTTGATATTTTGTTTTCAATAGCACTGTTACTCATTACCTAAAGAATTAAGATTTCAGTACATGAATGAGAGTAAAATTGGCATTTTCTTTCACTATAATTCAAACATGAATGAGCATTAAGCATTTTTATTTTTTATTTTATTTTTTATTAAACTTTTATTTAATGAATATAAATTTCCAAAGTATAGGAAGCCATTGTAAAATGCTAAATTCTTAAGAATCTCCAAAGTTAAGACTGAGTTCCCCACCACCACCAGCACCACCAGCACCACCACCAAACTGTTTCAGTCCTCTTAGGAATACAACCAAGCATTTAATTGCTGAATCACAGAGCCCCAAAAGTTCCATGTTGAGCTTTTTGAAGGAATGTTATCCAGACCTATTTATTTTGGAGTACAGAATTCCATGTGGAATAACACAAGTTATTCGGTCTTGCAAGCCGACAGTTCATACTATTCAAGCCACCAGAAACAATAGTACATTTAAATTGGGAGTGATGACCAAAACAAAACAAAATAAACTCCAAAACAAGGGTTTTAATCCCTCAAATAAGAAAACACACTTAAATTTAGTCACTACTTCCTGTTTTTGACCGAAAATTCAGACAGAGCATCCTGAACTTCAATACACACGTAATTGTAAAAGTGGAATGAAACAGTAAATAAGAAGTGTGTAACTCCCTTCTTTAATGACCTTCATGTGAATTACATCTTTCAGCAATGGTAAAGAGAACACATAATCAACTCTCAGGATCAGAACACAACAAATTATTCCAAAGATAATCTAGACACGAATGCTGCGGAAAATCTAAGAATATCCAATGTTCTGAACGCTGCTAAAAAATGTGCCTCCTAGTCACTAAGACATTTAAAACAGTCTCATTCTATATCAGGACACTCTACTAATACAGGGAGTGCAAACATTATCAACTTATTTTGGGAGCACTGGGAGGCAGCAATTGGCCTTCCTTGGGGAGAGTCACTGAGCCTGTTGATTTCTTTTCACTCTGAAAATTCTTTTTATTCATTACTCGGGCTGCTGGGCATAGTATTTTCCCTGATTACAGCTGTGGAATTTTAGCCCCGATGCCAAGTAAGTACTTTTTCTTTTTTCAACAACTTCCCAAATTTCCTCTTTTTTTTTTCCTTCTTAATGTCTTATTTTATTTCAACAGCCGTTTTGGTGGCTGCCTATACACACACCCTGTGATTTCCATCTACTTTCTAAAACATCATCTTTTTATTGTGATTTCAACCAACTTTTCACTACTACCATGCTTGCTCTACCTCCGTCTCCACCAGCTTTCTTTTCTTCCTTTAGTCACTGCACACTGACTGGGTAAAGCAGACTCTGCCGGGCTTGGTGCCAAATGAGGAGGACAAAATGAGCACATTCTCAGCATCTCCTGTAGGTCACTCCACCAACCCACCCCTACCCCGCCTGCATCAGCATCCCAATGAAGACTATTAGCTTACTAAGCTTCCCAGTCAATAATAATACTGGAGAGCCTGTTGAATTTGAGACCTGGCTGCTTGGACTTCCCTGTCCTCAGCAGTTCCTCTGACTACCAGCGCTACCACACTCAAATTATGTGATTTTTGTATTTTTGTTGCTGGATACAACCATGGATAGGGAAGTTTCTTCAGAACGCTAACATCTTGGGAATCCCCACTCCCACGAAATAGTGAAAGTTAGAATGAGTTTATTTTCAAAGATCTTCCAAACCTACAGATTCCTCTCTCTCTTTTTTTTTAATCTTTTTCTTTCTTCTTCTTTTTTTTTTTGGTAGAAAAGGAAGCAAGCTTGTTCAAAACCTGCAAATATGCACTATTTTCTGCGTTGCTCATCTTTCCTAACTAGTTGCAGCTGTTCACATGCTTGTCTCTGCAAAAAGATGGAGCAACATCCTATGCTGGGTGTACGGTTAGAGGGCATACTTTTTAGTATGATCAGAAATGGCAAATGACTTGATAATGAAATGTTAATAAGCAACCCCTCTAACGATGGAAAGAAAGGGTAGACTACTACAAGCGGCACATTTGCAAACCCTCCAAATGGTTTACATGCTATCAGCACAGCTTTCTCAAGTCCTTACCAGCTGCACGGGTTGCAGAGGTCAAAAGTATGCAATGAAGGCCTGAATCAGGTACACAGTGAGGTGATTCAAATATAAAAGCACCTCAGATCATAATATCAAGTTCCAAGACCAAAGCTCCAAATGTTATCATGACACAAAAGTACACACGTGTTTTCAATGGTTCAGTTCAGTGATTTCCAGCCTGTGGATCTTAGAGATATTTCCTAAACGTCTATGGATTTATAGGCCTGCCGAGTATTTTCTGCACACTGATTAGCATCTCACTTACAGGGCACACCACGGTTTGCTCACACGGCAAAAGGCTAGGATCCACCACAATCAGCAGTAAGCGCTTCTGTACATGGGGATCTTTAGGGAGTAGAACCCAGGTCAATTCATGAGACAGTGTGAGTAGAAAGAATGGCACTCAAGAAAAATGATCAGAAAGACGTATTTAGAACAGTGCAATGAACCCTCAAAAATGGTCACGGTGGGTGACTGCAAATCAGATATACCACTGATGCCCAAAAGAAGGAGTGCAATGTTACATGGTATCATTTAAAGAACATTGATAAAGGGCCAGCGCCGTGGCTTAACAGGCTAATCCTCAGCCTTGTGGTGCCGACACACCAGGTTCTAGTCCCGGTTGGGGAGCCGGATTCTATCCCGGTTGCCCCTCTTCCAGGCCAGCTCTCTGCTATGGCCCGGGAAGGCAGTGGAGGATGGCCCAAGTCCTTGGGCCCTGCACCGGCATGGGAGACCAGGAGAAGCACCTGGCTCCTGGCTTCGGATCAGCGCGATGAGCCAGCCGCAGTGGCCATTGGAGGGTGAACCAACGGCAAAAAGGAAGACCTTTCTCTCTGTCTCTCTCTCACTATCCACTCTGCCTGTCAAAAAAAAAAAAAAGAAAAGAAAAGAAAGAAAGAACATTGATAAAGAACTTGAGAAACACTGGTCCTCAAACAGACTCTTGCCAGAGAGTGGCTGGGCAGCTCTGGGACATGTCCAGTTTCCCTCTTTGGGTCTCAATGAGCTCACTTATCAAATGAGTTGTGAGTTCTCCTCTGGCTCCAACATTCATAAGAGCTCCACTGTTCCATGCACCCGTGAGGTTGGATTTTCAGGGACACTCAGAAGTCTTCTGGTGGGTGGGCAGAACTAAGGCACCATCAGCCCCCATATGAGCTTCCAGACTGGGTGCTCTATAGTATTTCTTCACCTGAGCATCTTCAGAGCCAACGGCACCTGGTTGCTTTGTTCTCAAAAAGTACTTGTTAAATGAACGTGAGGGCTGGGGAGAACCTCCAGACCAACAGCTGACCCATCTTGTAATCAGCTCTAAGTCCTCAGAGCTTCTCTGGAAGATCTTCTGCTCATTTGACTCCTTCCCCCACTGTACTTTTTCCTTCCTGGATTCTGCCTCTCCAGGTTCACACTCTGCATTCACTGGCAGGCCAAAAAGGTTCACTCTATCTTTGTCACTTTGGAGACTAAGGCTATGTCCATCTCTGCAGGCTGGGTCAGTATGTACATTACAGTCTATGAATGCTGAAAGATGGCAACCAGCAGAGCCTTTTGTGCCATAATGTCTACAAGGTTGCAAGGCCTGCTGAGCCTAACGCAAGGGGAGGGCATTTCTACTGTGAATAAATGGGGTTCCCTTTGCTAACCACTTTTGCTTTGGAAGCCAATGTAACCTTATTCCATTCTATCAAAGGGTAAAGGGCTGACAAACAGTAGTGAATTAAAGCAAAACACATTTCCAATGGCCACTGTCAGACTACTCCATCCTCAGAACAGGCCTGGCAGGATGCAAGTAGGGCCACAGGACCAACTGCATAAATTGTATGCCAGCAAAGCACTTACCTCCTTGGGTCTCAGTTTCCCCATCGAACTGCCTATCTTGTAGGAGGCCCCCAGCTCTAATGCACTGTGGTCTTTCTCTATTTAACTTTTTATTGTGAAAAATAGTGTTCTGGAGGAAATCACTTGCAACTGATTATGGAAATGAGTTCCCAACAAATACATGTTCCAATAACCACTGAAAGGGAAAGTCAGCAACACTAATATAACCTGTTCACATTGCTGTAAATATGCACACCTGAAGCCCTTGGCCCACGAACTGCAGGGGCACAGGGTTCCATGCTTAGACGGTCCAGAAATTTCTACATACCAAGTGCAGCCTTTATAAGAAAGGTAATTTCTACTCTGGAGAGCTATGGTTCTGTCCTTGCTCCTTGCTCTGTACTCTTCTCTCTTACTGACTCTCTGAGCCAGACCGCCTTAAGAAGCATTTGGCCGGCGCTGCGGCTCACTAGGCTAATCCTCCGCCTTGCGGCGCCGGCACACCAGGTTCTAGTCCCGGTCGGGGCACTGGAATCTGTCCTGGTTGCCCCTCTTCCAGGCCAGCTCTCTGCTGTGGCCAGGGAGTGCAGTGGAGAATGGCCCAAGTGCTTGGGCCCTGCACCCCATGGGAGACCAGGAGAAGCACCTGGCTCCTGCCATCGGATCAGCGCGGTGCGCTGGCCACAGCACGCCAACCGCGGCGGCCATTGGAGGGTGAACCAACGGCAAAGGAAGACCTTTCTCTCTGTCCACTCTGCCTGTCCAAAAAAAAAAAGAAGCATTTACCAGGGACCAGCATTGTGGCAGAGCAGGTGAAGCTGCTGCCTACAAGGCCAGCATCGCATAGGGGTGCCGGTTCCAGTCCCAGCTGCTCCTCTTCTGATCCAGTCCCCTGCTAAGGCACCTGGGAAAGTAGTGGAAGATGGCCCAAGTTCTTGGGCCCCTGCACCCACATGGGAGACCCAGAAGAGGCTCCTGGCTCCTGGCTTTGGCCTAGCCTAGCCCCAGCTGTTGTAGCCGATTGGGGAGTGAACCAGTGGATGGAAAAGCTCTCTGTTTATCCCTCCTGCTCTGTAACTATGCTTTGCAAACGAATAAAAATCTTTAAAATAAAAAAGCAGCAACATTTACCAACCACTCCAATGCAATCTAGTTATCTGGACTGGCATAACGTAGTGGCAAGTAGGCAACATAACTGTCCTCACCACTAGTGCCCAAATAATGAAATTTTACTACACCCAGCCAAGGCTGGACTGGGATTCCATCTGGACCTGACTTAAGCTTTCCCCAGAGGGCCCTGCCACTCAAGGCTCCGGTTTAAAACACTGCCCTGGAAAGGGAGCTGACCCACCCTAGTGCCCCTGAAACTAAAAATAGCCCTGCTGGCCTGTGGGCTGGCCAGCTCCAGTCAGGAGGAGGCCTTCTTCCGTCCCACTGGACTTAGGTTGCATTTTCTTGCCAAAGAACACTCCGCACACTCTGCGGCTCATTATGCTGGGAGCAAGGGTTGAAGCTGAAGGCGGTTTTAAAGCCCTCCGTGACCTCTCCAATTTTGTCAAGTGAGACAGATACAAGGGTGACTGAGTCCACACATCTCCGGGAAGCAAGTAATTCACTTCTTTAACCCCAGGAGAGGGTTTCTGTGGCCATGTTAAGCCTCAGAAAGTCGAAAAGGGACCTAAGGCACAGAGGGATTAAGCGACTTATCCAAGGTCATCCAATACAGCCCAGGAATCAGTCTCACAGCTCCAAGTCCACTAAACCACACGCCATCAGAATAAACACATAAATCTGAGTCCAGAACACCTATTCTGCACTATTAGGGCAGTTCTCTCCAAACTGGGTATTATGGTGCTCCCTAGACGGATGGCCTTTGATTACTGGACACCAAACCATAATTCATACTTTAGCCGATAGCGCTGTAACCAGTTCAAAAAAACAAAACGCACTGAGAAAGTAGAAAGCAGTGCTTCTTTGCTGCTTTTGTAGCTCCCTGGGAAGAGATTCACAGAGAATAAAAGATTTGCTTTCTCGGTTATATCAAAACCAAAAACATCGAATCGAATCGGCAGGCCCTAGAGGGATGCACTTACGCATTCTGCATTCAACTTTCACACCGGAGCAGTCCACAGAGGGAGGCAGATATTTGGGAGTTCGGGCACAAAATTCCTTCTAGGGCGCAGACCCTCTTACTGTGTCTACATGTGTAGCCAGGAGGATGACAGATGATGTTACTAAAGATGGCCCTGACACGCCAGCAGCGTGGAACTCCATTCTATTCTGTAGGATTCTTTTTAGATATCAGGATACAGGTGGAGCATCCCTCATCCAAAACGCTTGGGACTAGAGGTGTTTCATATTTCGGATTTCTGGATATCTGCATGGAATCATGAGCTATCATGGGGATGAGATCCAAGTCTAAACACAAAAGTCATGCATGGTTCTGGTGCGTATAACCTGAAGGCAATTTTATGTAATAATTTTTGGGCATCTGAGCTTTCACTGTGATCTAACACATGACGTCAGGTATGGAATTTTCTACATCACGTCAACACTCAAAAACTTTCAGACTTGGGAACATTTCAGATTTCGGATGTGGGATGCTCAACCTGAGCAAGAGGATCTTTAAACAATTCATGGAAAATATGTATTGTGTTTAAAAAAAAACTATGCATGATTTTAAACTTTTGTGAAGCAAAATAAACTGTTTAATCCCATTGTTTCCATGAACTTTGGAAAATGATCGATTTATTTATTTATTTATTTATTTGAGAGGCAGAGTGACAAAGACAGAGATCTTCCATCCACTGGTTCACTGCTCAAATGGCTGCAACGCCCTGGGTTTGGCTAGGCTGAAGCCATGAACTTGGAACTCCATCCTGATCTCGTGGATGGCAGGGGCCAAAACACTAAGGCCACCTTTCTGCTGCTTTTCCAGGTGCATTAAGAGGGAGCTGGATTGGAAGCAGAGCAGTCAGGACTCAACCAGAACTAACAAATACAAGATGCCCACCTTATAAGCGGTGGCTTAACCCCATGTGCCACAACGCCTGCCCCTCACAAACATTTTGTATGTGGCTTCCTTGCCTGTTTGCCAAGTGCTCTTCAGGCATACGTGTAACCTGCTTAGCCAGGAGACCAACCTGATGGTGCCCCATTCATCTACTTAGGCTGTTATAGCTAGTAAAGAATGCAAAGTTCTCTTAATCCTCTTTTTTCTAACTAGAACTATTTTAAGTCATTTTTAATTATCAGATGTTTTGTGAGTATACTGTTTCCCGTTCTTAGAGTGACTAGAAATTATAGTCCAAACTAGGACACACTGGAGAGTGAAAGGAGGTGCCATCAGCAATTATGCTGGGACAGCAGGTGAGAACCTAGAGTGTGGTGGGCAAACTGGAGCAGTAAGCCCCTCCCTTAATGCATAATCTTGGTAAGAAAAGTATCTACAAGGCATCTGCAAAAAGTTTAGGGAGAATGCATATTACAGAAACAATGTACATGGATTTCAGAACGTTTGCACCAAAATAAACTTATCCTTTAATTCCATTTCCATGAATCTTTTGAAGTCCCCTTGTATTTCCGGAGATTCTTCCCAATAAAAAAAAAAAAAAAAGCCCACTCTTCCAACTGTGAATCACTTTGCAGCAGTAGCAGACATGTATTCGATGTGTTATTTTCTTTTCCTGGCAGGGTACGAAGTTCCAGCCTCATCTCAATTAGCTGAAGAGCTGATGTAGACCCTCCAGTCAAGGTGCAGGACTCCCAGAACCAGACGTGCTGGAGGCCTCAACGCACTTCATTCTCCAGGCCACGCAGCGGATTGCCCACTACTCCAGCCGTCCGCGCTGACTGGGCAACTCTTTCTGCCTCCACACCCACGTCTAAGGGAACAGTTTCAAACGATCAAGGTTCTGTACTCTGACAACGTACCATCGAAACAATTCTGTTGACTCGTTTAAACTTCAGCTTCTTAAGATTTTTAACCCTAACCCTAACCCTAACTTTTATCATCAAAGAAAATACGGGGAAAATACTTCAATATAATATTGGGGGCATTCTCTTTTCACTGAAGATATTCTCTTTATACATGGCTGCCTGATAGTGTTTGCATATCTTAGTGTAGTGCCTACCTTCAACAGTAATCACAGTAGATGTCCTCAATTATCCTACCTTGATATGCAAAATGAGGAAATTAACTTTATCATGATTACAATGAAAATTTTTTAAAAATCACTTCCTCAATTCCTCCCACACACACACACACACACACACAATTAATTTAATCCTTGTTATACTGTGTTTGCTTTAAATCCTGTAGCTGCATTCCTTCTGGCAAACAAGAGTCCCTTAAAAACTAATATATCAGTTACATTTGCCCTTTCTGATAGAGATTTAGACCCTTTTAAATCCTGGGGGGAGCTTTTGACCCCAGTTCCTGTTTTTCTTACATTTCTGTTAAGTTATAGCTCTCACAGAGCCATTGTCGCTTATAGGAGATAACTAGACTCTGTCTTCAATGACACTGAACTTTTTCCCATTAGACAATGTGAACTAAGCAAAGAAAATTAATATTGTATTATGCTATATTTGATATTTGATATAAAGAGTGACATAAAAACCTAGTCAATAATGTCAAAATCTTTTAAAAATACTTCACTTGCACGGTGAATTATAATGCAGCCATTCAACCCACGGTGCTATTCTCTTCAAGGGGAATTTAAATTGAATTAAGGCTTGCAATATTTAGAACGCTCTCTTTCCAGGACAGATAATTCTTCCCACATAGGACAGAACCATTTAAATGAACAGTCTTGAACAGCAAGTAACTAGTTAAGGCAGTACTGGACATTTAATTATCCTAAGGGATTGGAGGAAGGAAAGAGGTCGAGAATTAGGGTTTAAATAAATCATTTTCATCAGAAAATTGTTTAGTGACCTATGAAACATGGAAGCAAGGAATCTGGAGTTGAAAACTCACAGGCCAGCTGTGACTAATATTACTATTAACAACCCACCATTCAAGAGGCAGATCAAAATAATTAACACTCAACTTGATAAAAAAAAAAAAAGGCGGTGGCTAAATCATTCCCATATGATTGCCTTTAAAATAAGCAAGTTGTGTCAACTCGTTGATGACTTAGTTAAAAATGAAAGTTGACAAGGTAGATTGAGGGGAGGCGGGAGGTCAGTTCTCTCAACCTAGTACATATGAAAATAAAATTTCAAAGTCAAGTGTCTTCTTACCAAATGCCTCAAAATAAAAACCAAGGAGTTCCTCAAAACCCACCCACATGGCTCCAAAAATAAGTTTTGCCCTGAGAATAAAAGATATGCAATCTGAGGTTTCTGTTCACGTCAGAAGCAATAGCAGCCAAATCTGTCGCTAAAATCTTCTGGTAAAGGCAACAATCTGTTTTGTCTTTTACTGCGAACCCAAAACAGAACCCAAAACAAAACATGGCTGCTGGAGGGGAGGGAGAGAAGAGCTATTTTGCAAGAGTTGCTGAAGAGTTCCAGGGTTGTTTCATTCGACCAGCAAAAGCCATTTTTTCGGGAGAACTACTCAAACTAAAGAAGCAAACAACCAGCATGGTGCACTGGAAAATGTCACCATTTCGGATAACCTGCTGCCACCGATGCTGGTCTAAACCTACAAAGCTCTTCACGGTATTTGCTTCTGAAGTCGGAGCTCGGTTTTTCCTATCCTTACTGCCCCAGCGTGACAGCTCCATCAGCTCGACATTTCAAACTGGCTCGCGTTGCCAGGCTTCCACAAGAGATGCTCGAAACGCTCCAGGCCTATGGATCCTTTCTGCTCTGTGACTGCTCTTCAGCCTCTAGAAGCCACGTACAGACCTACACCAATTTCCCTTCCAAGGATCGAATGACCACTACTAGTTCAATAACTACTTGAAGACCTAGTTTTTCGCTCAGAAAAAAAAAAAATCCACCAAATTGCTAATCCAAAGGCATGTTCTTTTAAAACTGTAACTTGGGAGGAGGAAGGGGAGCTCAAAGCCAAAAGGAAGTTTCAATTACTTTGTGAAGTGAAGCAGAAAAATTAAGTGAGATCCAAGTGAACTTTATTAGCTATGACAAGCAATCCTTAATGCTTTTGTTTCATGAGTGCTCTGAAACCTTTACTAAAATATGAAATATTCATCAAACTATGGCATCCCAATTTAGTTGCTGTGTGTAGACACACACGCACACAAACACTAAATTAGTCTTTACTTCAAGCAAATTCTTATTCAGCATGTTCTATGAGCACCAGCAGGAAATTAAGAAAAGTTTTAAGCCTTCTTCCTCTGCAAATATAAACATAATTGAAAACCATGGCCAAGTTACAAACTGTTAACTCAAAGCCTACTTTGGTTGTTGTCTTCCAGCCTAGCAGAGTTTGTCATGGAACAAACAACGCAGTGTGTAACTGCAAATTGCTAAGAAGCAACTTGTTCTCCACGATACTAAGTAAGGCAAATGAACAGGCCTTCGAAGCCTGCTGGTCATTATTTTAAATTGCTTTCTGTTTCAGGACTAAAAACTCACCTACACATATACCGTAAGATCTTTTGCTTTATACTCCAAGCACTGGTGTCTTTTGGGAAAATCAGTAGCACCTTCTCCCAATGCCGAACTGTATGCTCGGGGTTTGTAATCCAAACAAAATCATCAAATAAAAGCCTAAGCCATCATTTCCAAACATAAATAAGGCCATCTTTATACACGGAATTTGCCCTTAATGGGTATGCCATCCCTTTGACAGAAACAAAATATTCTTGAGTTGAACTCTTTTCCCAAATTGGTTCACGTAAATATAACAAACTTTAGGCCATTATACCAGCTACAATGCTTCTCATAGGGAGAGGCAATTAGCTCACCAAACAGAAACCAAAGCCCCAAGATCAGCGATTTACTTCCCAGGACATTTGACAATGGCTGTAAAATCCAGCCAGGGACTGCAAGTGAGTTCATAGAAACGAGTGCAGCTCCTGTCTAAAGAAGTACATTCATTCCTTCAAGGTGCAGCCCAAACACCAACTCACTCCACCCAGACCTGGATCAACAGCTTGAAAGAGATTATAGGAAACCCCAATTTTGCTTGGAAATTTCAGAAAGTCTTTGTGCTCCCTGAGGAGTCCCCAAGAACACAAATTAAGGATACTTAGAACTCAATGGTTTATGTTTTTCTAGAACAAGAAATCTCCTGTCCCATCCTAAAGCTTAACACTTTCAGCCCTCTCTCAAGAGTCATCTACTCCTATTCAATGCCAAGGACAACTGCCACCAACCCCCCCAGTATCAACCACCTTCAAGGTTATCCCTGACAACCACAACTGTGAGACATTCAGACAAATCATTAGAAACACAGTTGTGGTTCAACAAGTACATATACTTGCTCCTTCATAATTCTTCCAGTGTCTTACATTTTCTGGGATTGATTAAAAATCGATCAAGGGGCCAGCACTGTGGCAGAGTGGGTAAAGCCGCCACCTGCAGTGCCTGCATCCCATGTGGGCACCGGTTCAAGTCCCGGCTGCTCCACTTCCAATCCAGCTCTCTGCTATGGCCTGGGAAAGTAGTAGAAGATGGCCCAAGTCCTTGGGCTGCTGCACCCAGGTGGGAGACCCAGAAAAAGCTCCTGGCTCCTGGCTCCGGATCAGCATAGCTCTGGCCGTTGTGGCCAGTTGGGGAGTGAACCAGCGGGTGGAAGACCTCTCTCTCTGCCTCTCCCTCTCTCTCTGTGTAACTCTGACTTTCAAGTAAATAAATAAATCGTTTAAAATTGATTGGGGCCAGTTCTGTGGCGTAGTGGGTAAAGCCACCGCCTGCAGTGCCAGCATCCCATATGGACACTGGTTCAAGTCCCAGCTGTTCCACTTCTGATCCAGCTCCCTGCTAACGCACCTGGGAAGGCAGTAGAGGATGGCCCAAGTGCTTAGGTCCCTGAACCCATGTTGGAGACCCGGAGGAAGCTCCTGGCTTCTGGCTTCAGCCTGGCCCAGCCCCGACCATAGCAGCCATCTGGGGAGTGAACCAGTGGATGGATGATCTCTCTCTCTCTCTCTCTCTCTCTCTCTCTCTCTCTGCAACTCTCCCTTTCAAATAAACAAACAAATCTTTTTTAAAAAATCAGTGAAGATACATACCTAAAGGGTAATATGTGTTCTCTCTGTCTCCCCCACCCTCAATACACAGAAAAAATTGTAAATTCTATCAATCTTCATGAAGGCCAAAATCTAGTAAGTGATGTTTACTCCACTACCACATTTTAGAGGAAAACAGCTGTGTTCTCCAGCTACTGATAAAGAAGCTATTAGCCTTCCATCTCTCTCAGGGAAGACTGCACCATTTAAATAAAGTCCAATTGTGTTGACAAAGAAAGAAACCTGGCATCTCCAGAACTATTCCTCTGACCCTGCCTCGACTTAAACGTGTTCCCTCAAGAAACATAGATTCTACTTCTCCGAAAACAGGTTTTTACTTAAAGGTTACAGACATGCAGGTATGTGTCATTTATTTCACGAAAAAGGAGTCTGCCTTTTATACCATTACAAATCCTTATTAAGAATTAACGGTGAAAGACAATTTTTAAAGGTTTGATTCCGAATGGTTTCATGGCTACATGGCGCAGAACGTGGGAGGAGCCAAAATCCAGGGACTGCCTTGCGGTTGGAAGCTCGGCTGCTCCCTGCTAAAGTGCCTGGGAAAGCAGAGGAAAGTGGCTCTTGTATTTCGGCTCTTGCCACCCATGTGGGAGACCCGGATGAAGCCCAGGGGCAGTGCCAGGGCCACTGCAGCCATTTGGGGAGGGAACCAGCTGATGGGCACTCTCTGTCTCTCGTCCTCTCTGTAACTCTGCCTTTAAACAGAGCAAATAAATAAATCTAATAAAAAAAACTAGAGCCTCTGCCTGCAGCCCGTTAAGCTGATGAGGTTTACCAATTATATCCTACCGAGCTCTCCTATCTATACTGCACAGTACTGACAGCATGCTTGGAAAGACATTCGTGCCAGTCCAGAAAAGAGAAGCCCCTTCAAACTCCTTCCCTTTTCTTACCAACTTCTTTCCCATTCACCCACTGTCTGCTCTTTGAAAGGTCCACCTGCCTTGGTGGCTGAAAGTCAAATGAAATGATAATTCTGCACTCCCCACCCTATGACTCAGAGGTTAAGCTCAACTAATACTCATAATTGCCCAACTGGAAGTTTTGCAAAGCCCTTTGATAAGGTCTCTGGTACAAATTAGGAGCATTTGGGGCGTTTGCTTAAGAGCAAGCACATGTCATAGGAACTGCTGCACTTCCTGCTTATCACTTTTTGAAAGCTGCCAGGATATTTTAGATAGCAAATTCTGAAAGTTCAAAGCAACTTTCGATATCCTATTCCCTTGGTGTGTGGCTTTTAGTGTCCTGTTGTTGGGGGTAACATGAAAGCCACATGACCCTATGGATTTCACTTTTGAATTCTTGCTGATACCAGGCTGCTGGGAACATGTGTTGAGCCTCAAAATGCCCTAGACTCCTTGAGTATCTGTTACTACTTTGCTGATGCTTCAATTTCTACGCCCAACCCTGCTTTTAATGGTAATCTGGAGGGTACAAAATATTGCCACGTATTTTCTGGCTGCACAACAGGTGTGCACTCCTTACCATATGCTTCACCTCAGAGAAAGAAAGACTAAAAAGCATAAAAGAAGCAAATAAGAGTAATTTTTTTCTATAGCACTAATAGGAAAAAATAATAGACACACACACACACACACACTCATTAAACCTTGTATATTTGCCCTTAAAAGTTAAACAAAGCAGGGCTGGCGCTGTGGCATAGCAAGTAAAGCTGCGACCTGCTGGCATCCCATATGGGCACCAGTTCAGGACCCGGCTGCTCCACTTCCAATCCAGTTCTCTGCTATGGCCTGGGGAAGCAGTGGAAGAAGGCCCAAGTCCTTGGGCCCCTGCACCCATGTGGGCGACCCGGAAGAAGCTCCTGGCTTCAGATCAGTGCAGTCCCAGCCATTGCAGCCACCTGGGGAGCGAACCAGCAAATGGAAGACCTCTCTCTCCCTCCCCCCCCCCCACCTCCCTCCCTCTCTCTCTCTCTCTGTCTCTGCCTTTCAAAAAAAAAGTTAAACAAAGCATTGTGCTGTTTTCCCCAGGACAGGAATTAAGATTTATAAAGTAAGAAACAACAGGTCGAGGAGAGTGTCCATTTGTGCTAAATGCATGAAGTGGGGCATGTTCAGAATTGCTATGAAGATCAACTTGACTTGCTATTTTTTAGACAATTCTCTTGAGGAGCTATTAAAACACAAACATACGCACATACACACAAACATAGAGGAGCCTAAACAAGCTTTGTTAGTTAACAGTGACCAAGATGTCAAAAAAGGAGGTTAATTCAATCTTCATTAATATTAGTGCATCAGTTCACTCATTCAATGAACACCAAGTATCTGTGCGTGGCCAGCAGACATGGGGCTCCGTGCTGGAGTTATAAAAGTCCCACCTTGAGAAAGCTTCCAGTCTTGGAGTTTGTCATCTCCAGAGCTCAGAGGGCAAAGGGTAGGCGATCATCTGATCAAAATGGGATCACAAAAATTCAGACACACAAAAGGAATTCACATAGAGGTTGTGCCATCCCTGTCTGGAGTCTCTGGACTAGAAAGGAGAGAGTACAGAGTAAAGCTCACTGCAAGCTGTTTTGACTCTGAAGTAGTAGTTAGTGACATGCCAACCTCCTGGAGGAGAATGGGCAAAAATCAGGCAGTGACTGTCGAGTTGGGCAAGAGAGCAGTCGCATGATTCCTTTTATCACAGCGAAGTGACTGTACCAATCAACTGAGCTCTGCGACCACCAGTCTCTAGCCAGAAGGCACATTAGGGATGAGGGGTGACTGCTAAAGGGTACAGGGCTGCTTTGTGTAATTTTTTATTCATTTGTTCTTATTTATTTAAGAGTCAGAGAGAGACAGAGAAAGGGTGATAGAGAAAGGCAGAAGTAGATCGGGTGGGAGAGGGAGAGGGAGAGGGAAAGGGAGGGGGGCTGATCTGCTGGTTCAGTCCCCAAATGCTCACAACAACTGGGGATGGGCCAGGTCAAATCCAGGAGCCCCGAACTCCACGTGGGTCTGGAATCAGGAATGAGTCACAGCTTTAACGTAGGCACTCCAATATGGAATGTGGGTGCCCCAAGTAGCACCATAACCACTGCGCCAAATGCCAGCAGCCAGGATTCCTCTCTGAGGTGATGAAAATGTTCTCAGATGGATTGTTGTGGTGGCTGTACAACTCTGGGAATATAATGAAACCCATTCAATTGTACCCTTTAACATAAAGTGGGTTTTATAGTGTAGGAATCATATGTCAATACATCAGGGGAAAGGATACCAATCCATAGACTACAGAGGCTGCGAGTGTTTGGCCTCACCGCAATGGGTTTGAGAAACCAAGATGAAGATGCTCCACAGATGCCAAAGGAAAGGAACCAAGCCCTACTCTTGATACAAAAGGGCAAACTGTATCCTGCATGCAAAAGAACTCATGGACATCATGAAGAAAAGCTCTAGCAAAAAGGAAAGGAGTTAAGAAGGGAAGGGTGACCGGCGCTGCGGCTCAACAGGCTAATCCTCCGCCTTGTGGCGCTGGCACACCAGGTTCTAGTCCCAGTCGGGGCACCGGATTCTGTCCCTGTTGCCCCTCTTCCAGGCCAGCTCTCTGCTGTGGCCCGGGAGTGCAGTGGAGGATGGCCCAAGTGCTTGGGCCCTGCACCCGCATGGGAGACCAGGAGAAGCACCTGGCTCCTGCCATCGGATTAGCGCGGTGTGCCGGTTGCAGCGCACCAACCGTGGCGGCCATTGGAGGGTGAACCAACAGCAAAGGAAGACCTTTCTCTCTGTCTCTCTCTCTCTCACTGTCCACTCTGCCTGTCAAAAATAAAAAAAATTAAAAAAAAATAAAAAGAAGGGAAGGGTGGGAAGTAGGATTATATTCTTGGAATTGCATCTAGGAACTACACTGAATCTGTTTTTGTATTAACAGCACAGTAATACGTGAATTCTGTCGTGGTACTTGTCGTGCATCTGCTCTGACCCTGAGAACCTAATGGACTAGTAAACACCTTTAAATCAGAGCACACAAGAAGACGAGAAGCCCGGTGGCAAACAGCAGACTCGAGGTGGAAGGTTAGGTGGGGGAAGACAAGGGCCACGGTGAATCACCACCTTCTGTGCTCACGGAAACCCAGAAGAGCTGAAGCGTGTGCGAGCCGGGGAACGGGCGAAGGCAGCCTCCACTGGGTTACACACGCTGAGAGCAAACAAGGCCCAGGGTGCCAGGCTGACTCCCTGACCTCCAGAACGAGGCAAGGGACCCTTCTTGGGCTTCCACTTCCCAGTCTTCAAATGCAACGTGATTCCTAATTGCACTCAAATTCTCTCTGCTTCATCAAGTGAAGCCCTCAAAGAAGCAAGCACCCACCAGAGCGGGGCTATCGTATTCCATTCTGAGTCCATGATCCAGACATTGACTAAGAAAGGCACTGAACAGGTATTGGGGGTGGGGGAGGTGCATTTAAGCAGAATAGCATCTCAAGCGACACAGCTCCAAACCCACAGGGTTTCAAGACTGTGGCAGGGTCTCTGACAAGTCTTGTTGGTTTAGGCTGGAAAAGCTCCCCAGGAACCTTCAGGTTTGTTATGAAATTGTTGCAGTCTATTAGGAGACTGTATATTTTTTGCTGCCTGGTTGGCCAATATAGTCTAAAACAAGTAATATAAACACTTCTACTTCCACATACTGCAAAATAAAGCATCTTCAAAGTTTCTGGCCATTTCAGACCTCCATTTGTAAATATCATCTATCATACATGACAAAGTATCTCACAGGATTAATACAATCATTGAAATTCTGCCAACATGTGTGGATTGTGAGATTACAGAAACTGAACTACACACCCTCGGCATGTGTATATGCAGCGGTCTACAGCTTTTGGATTTGTTAATGTGTCCTGAGGGAAACAGTTCTAATGGAAGCAATTCACAGCAAAGTCCCCCCCCCCAGTACCAAAAGAAATACGGTCACAAGATGGATAAAGGCATTTCTGTAGATTTACACCAAAAGGATAGTTCATGGAAAATGCAAGTCTATTCATCTAGTACAATCAGATACTCAAACACAATGTATTCATAATCATGGAATAGTGTTTTCTTAAAAAGTAAAAGCCATCGATAGTATGTTAAAAAAAGAAACCTCAATAGGAAAACCACTTGACAACTGAGGCAATTTCTATTTCTTAGTGATGCCAAACTGGAAAAACTACAAGTAGTAACACATTTTTCAAAAGGGACCATGTGTGTTTGGGTAGACCAGGGCCTCTGGCTGCTTAGCAATCCAATTCTCAGGCTCTGCTCCGAAGAGCAAAACCTTTTTTCCAGTCACTGAAAGACACTTTTCTTTTTTTTTTTTTTTAAGCAGGAGGAATGCTAACCTAGGAAAGCTAGTAGTATCTCTTAACTGGTGTGATGGGATAAAGAAGTATCTCGCTGGTAACCTTCCTTCTTATCGTGCAATTTCCACAGTGCCTGAAAGACTTTATTGGTCTAGATACTGGTCTAATCCTCTGCACGGCTACTGACTCACCAAAGTACACCGGGGGATTATACCATAGGGTTTGCAACAGTAAAAACTCGTTTAGCAAGGGAGAGAAGAATGTACCTTGCAGTAAGACAGAGAAACGGGCCCTCTCCAAATTTCCCAGCGCAGCTTTGAGAGCTGCCCTATAGCCAAGTCTCCCCAGGGTTCTCCTAATCCCCAGCAGCCACTGAAGAGAGCCAGGATGAAACTTTTTACCCTGAACAAAGACAACTGAAAAGGGCCAAGTCTCAAAGTCACGGGCTCCCAGTTCATCGCTGGCTCAAAGCCAAGAAGAGCCCGCGTGCTGATGGACAGTAGTCTGAGAAGGGCTTGCGGGCAGGGGTGATCCATGCAACCCACCTCAGGCTCTCTCCTGCCACCCAGAAAATCCCCAGGGCCCCAGGGCTGCTCTCGCCACCCTCTAGTCGTCCTCGCAATGGCACACCCCACTTGCCAGGCTTCCGGAAATTGGGTCCCCCTATCAGACAGGGTTGTCCAGGCATGTGTGCTCCTAAGTGTGTACTCCGGTGTGCATGTCTGCACACGCGGCTTCAGCTGACATAAGCACTGCTATACCTCCACGACGGAATCCAACACATGTATCCTTGCAGAAGCAGGGGATCACTCAGCCACAAACGGCTAGACACGCTAGTGGCTCCGGCTCTCCCCAGCTGTAACACAGACTCTGGCCAAGCACTGCACCAGGTTACCGAAAAGAGGAGTGGACACGGCAGAGAAGTGCTCTGTGGAAATCAACCAGGAACCAGATTGCCTGAGCACTTCCCGCACTTGCTCACTTGCTTTAAGCCCCACCCACTTGGACTTGAGAGCTTGTCTTCTGCAAGTGTCCTTCAGCCCTTCGTGGGTTCGCTTCGGGTTCTATCGCCTCCAGCAGCTGGGAGGAGGGAGGCTGCCGGTCTTTCCTTTCGTCTCTTCTGCGCATGGGACACTGGGAAGGCAGCAGGCAGATATTATATTCAAGGCTTGGAGCCCGCAGATATAGACACAGACTACAGTGGGGACGCTTGCCCCAGAGGACTTTCAACCTGAGAGCAGCTGAGCAAGTAGCGTTTTGTTCTATTTCACTCAGAGATCTGTGTCTTTTAAGACTTCATCCCAGACTTTTCACGCATCTCCCTGAAAGAGCTGCTGCTGTCTGTAATAGTGCATCTAGCTCCCAGCTCCTCCAACTCTGGGGATGGCAGGCATTAGGAAGAGAGACGGAGATAGGAAAACATTTCCAAAGAAGCTAATCTATACCAGGGCTCCAACAACTGTGGGATCATGACCTCCAAAGGAACTGGAGAGAATTTCAAGGGTGTCGGAGGCCCTGGAGCCCAGAGCCCAAGACCTCCCAACATCTGTTGTCAGTGAGGGCAGAGCAGCCTTCTTAATACAATTTCCTCTCCCACATCAGCACCAAGATTCTTTTTCTAGCCCTTAGGTGTACCCAACACCCCTTGCCATACGACCTCATCTCCCATTAGTATCCAAATGATTGCCTCATTATATTGCCCTGTATTGCTCATTTCCCTTGGCAGCAGGATTGAACTAAGAATTGAAATTTTAAGAGGAATTCCATCTATTTCCTGTCTTCATGGCCTTATCAAAAACAGCAATGATCAGCTGGAACTTCAAAAAATATTTTATGATGCAAGTATTAAGAGTCAGCAACATGCGGTGCACAGTCGTTATATGCCAGGCGCCACAGCAAGCACTCTATTATCTATATTAGCTCCTTTGATCTTCACAACAACGAGGTAGGTACAGAACTATTACTCTGGCCCCCTTTTATGCATATGAACACGAGAGCCAAGTCATTAAGAAACTTGTCCAAGGTCAGAGGTAAAGTTGCAGTACTACTCTAGAGCCTACACTTTTTAAAATGCTGCAACAGGAGGGCACTGTAGTGCAGTGGTTAAGTCACCTGCATGCCATACTAGGGTGCCTGAGCCTTGTCCAGGATTCTCTGCCTTATCATTGAGCTTTCTGCTAATGCATCTGGAAAGGCAGCAGATGATGGCTCAAGTGCTTGGGCTCCTGCACCACACATGGGAGACCTGGATGGAGTTCCAGGTTCCTGTCTTGGGCCTGGCCCATCCCTGGCTGTTGTGAGCTTTTCAGGAGTGAACCAGCATGTGGAAGATATTTCTTTCTCTTCCTCTCTCTTTGTTTCTCCCTCTCTCTCTCTCTCCTCCCTTCTCCAAATGCTACCTTTCAAATAAAAATGAAATAAATTTTAAAAGTTAAAATGCTATAGTGAGATATAATTCACATACCATATTATTCATCCATGTAAGGTGTGCCATACGATGTTTTTTAGTGTATATACAGTTTTCATCACAACCAATCTTAAAACATTCTCATTATCCCAAATAAGAATCCTCACCCCTTAAGCATCCACTCTCGAAATTCTAGGCAGTCACTGATCCTACTTGCTCTTTCGATAGATTGTCCTATTCTGGACAGTTCACAGAACTGGAATCATACCAAATGTGACTTGGCTCCAGAACCCACTCTTAACTACTACCTGACACGGAGAAACAAGAGCTCTGCCGACCAATCTCTAACACCTGGTCTTTCCCCAAGCCAAAAAGTCGTATTACTAACACACTGTGACATGATTCCTGCATTGGCTGGAGGTAAGGCATGGCGGGGACTGGGGGTGGGGGTGGGGGGGTAGAGAGGCTTGGAGTCCTTGGGAAACAGTATCGTTTAAGCAAAAAAAAAAATACAGTTTTTGGATTCACCACATACACTACTGGTGGGAATTGTAAAAATGGCACAGCCACTGTGAAAAATGCTTTGGCACTTCCTCAAAAGGTTAAACACAGAATTACCATATGGCCCAACAATTCCACTCCTAGGAATATATCCAAGAAAACTGAAAACAGGTGTTCAAATAAACTTGTATACACATGTTCATAGCGATGTTACTGCTCACAATAGCCAAAAGGTAGAAACAACCCAAATGTCCACCAACAGAAAGAATAGATGGTCAAACTGTGGTATGTACTTACAATGGAACACTGCTCAGCCATGAAAAGAAAAAGTGCTAGGCCGGTGCCGCGGCTCAATAAGCTAATCCTCCACCTTGCGGCGCCGGCACACCGGGTTCTAGTCCCGGTCGGGGCACTGATCCTGTCCCGGTTGCCCCTCTTCCAGGCCAGCTCTCTGCTGTGGCCCAGGAGTGCAGTGGAGGATGGCCCAAGTGCTTGGGCCCTGCACCCGCATGGGAGACCAGGAGAAGCACCTGGCTCCTGCCATCGGATCAGCGCGGTGTGCCGGCCGCAGCGTGCCGGCCGCGGCGGCCATTGGAGGGTGAACCAACGGCAAAGGAAGACCTTTCTCTCTGTCTCTCTCTCTCTCTCTCTCTTTCTCACTGTCCACTCTGCCTGTCAAAAAAAAAAAAGAAAAGAAAAGAAAAGAAAAAGCGCTGATAGAATGCAAGAGCAGTGATAAACCTCAAAATTATGCTAAGTGAAAGCAGCCAGACACCAAAGGTCGGTCATATATTCTACAATCCATTGCTTTGAAATATCCAGAATAGGCAGATCTAGAGAGGCAGAAAGTGGATTAGTGTGTGTGATATGGGGATAATGTGAAGTTGGTATCTTCAAAGATACAACATTTTTCCTTTGAGGCAAGCATTATGGGGCATTAGATTAAGCTGCCACCTGCCATGCCAGCATCCCATATCGGAGCAAGTCCTAGCAGTTCTGTTTCTGATCCAGTTCCCTACTAATACACTTGGGAAAGCAGTGGAAGATGGCCCAAGTACTTGGGCCCACACCACCCACGTGGGAGACCCGGAAGAAGCTACTGGATCCTGGCTTCGGATTGGCCAGGCCCTGGCTGTCGTAGCCATTTGGGGAATGAACCAATATATAGAAGATATCTCTCTCTGTGTGTGTCTCTCTCTCCCTCCCTCTCTGTCATCCTGCCTTTGAAATAAACAAAAATACACTTTTAAAAAAGATTTTACTTTTGAGGTGATAAAAATGTTCGGCAACCAGAAACTCACAATGGTTACACATTATGAATGTACTAAATGCCACTGAACTGTATACCTTATGCTTGTAAAAATGGTATATTTTATCTCAGTTAAAAATATAGTGGCCGGCGCTGTGGCTCAACAGGCTAATCCTCCGCCTTGAGGCGCCGGCACGCCGGGTTCTAGTCCCGGTCAGGGCGCTGCATTCTGTCCCGGTTGCCCTTCTTCCAGGCCAGCTCTCTGCTGTGGCCAGGGAGTGCAGTGGAGGATGGCTCAAGTGCTTGGGCCCTGCACCTGCATGGGAGACCAGGAGAAGCACCTGGCTCCTGGCTTCTGATCAGCGCGGTGCGCTGGCCGCAGCGGCCATTGGAGGGTGAACCAATGGCAAAGGAAGACCTTTCTCTCTGTCTCTGTCTCTCACTGTCCACTCTGCCTGTCAAAAAAAATAGTTTTTTTTTTTTAAAAAAAAAAAGACCTGGCGAGCAGTGTTACGGAGCAAGCGGACCGAGTTGGCAACTGGGACTCCAGCACCCTATGAGCAGTAGTTTGAGTCCCAGCTGCTTCATTTCTGATGCAGCTCCCTGCTAATGCACCAAGGAAAGGCAGCGGAAGATGTTCCAACTACCCAGGGCCCTGCACCCACATAGGAGACCCAGATGGAGTTCCTGGCTCCTGGTTTAGGTCTGGCCCAGCTCAGCCCCAGCCATCGCAGCTGTTGGGGGAGTGAACTAAGGGATGGAAGTCTCTCTCTCTGTAACTCTTTCAAATAAATAAATACAATTAAAAAAAAAAACACCTGTGTTCAAATCACATGTTGACTGATCCTGTACAAGCTGATTTAGAGAAGTCTCAGCTTCCTTAATGTGAAAAAAAGGGCAGAAGGTATGTCATTTTACATGGTTTTATGAGGATAACAGGAGATAACCCATGAAAAGCACAGGGCTAGTACACAGGAAGTGCTCAAGAAAAAAACAATCAGTGACCGAGCCAAGAACGGAAAGCATTGCCTGTGCTCTCTAAGCAAACATCATCTCCTATTTTCCACCTGAAATGGGGACATTTCTATAGATTCCTGTGCTCCTGCAGTAACAGATGACTCCAGGAATTCATGAAAACTCTACTGCCTTGACCTGGAGATCACAGAGTTCTAAATTTTCTTTAGAAAAAAAATATATTTTTGAAAAGATTGATTGATTTGGAACTCAAGAGTTACCGAGAGAGAAACCGTCCATCTGCTGGTTCACTCCCGTGAAGGCCATAACAGCCAGTGCTGGGCCGGGCTGGAGTCAGGAACCAGGAGCTTCTTCCAGTTCTCCCATGTGGGTAGAAGAGGCCCAAACACTTGAACCATCTTACGCTGTTCTCGCGGGCCATTTGCAGGGAGCTGGATCAGAAGTGGAGTAGCCAGTACATGAACCGGTGGCCCCCTAGAAAAAAATCTTTTTAAAGTGTCAGATCCTAGGGGCCGGTGCTGTGATGTACCAGGTAAAGCCGCCACCTGCAGTGCCGGCATCCCATATGGGTGCCGGTTCTATTCCCGGCTGCTCCACTTCATCCGGCTCTCTGCTATGGCCTGGGAAAGCAGTGGAAGATGGCCCAAGTGCTTGAGCCCCTGCACCTGCGTGGGAGACCTGGAAGAAGCTCCTGGCACCTGGCTTCAGATCGGCCCAGCTCTGACCACTGTGGCCATTTGGGGAGTGAACCAGCGGATGGAAAACCTTTCTCTCTGTTTCTCTCTCTCTCTCTGCCTCTAATTCTACCTTTCAAATATATAAATAAATCTTTAAAAAAAGAGCCATTCTGAATCCAAAGCATCTCTAGTGAGGGGGGTTATAGGAAATGATATACATAGAGCAGAGTACTTTATTTTTTTTGACAGGCAGAGTGGACAGTGAGAGAGAGACAGAGAGAAAGGTCTTCCTTTGCCGTTGGTTCACCCTCCAATGGCCGCCGCGGATCCGAAGCCAGGAGCCAGGTGCTTCTCCTGGTCTCCCATGCGGGTGCAGGGCCCAAGCACTTGGGCCATCCTCCACTGCACTCCCTGGCCACAGCAGAGAGCTGGACTGGAAGAGGGGCAACCGGGACAGGATCAGTGCCCCGAGCAGGACTAGAACCCGGTGTGCCGGCGCTGCAAGTGGAGGATTAGCCTATTGAGCTGCGGCGCCGGCCAAGCAGAGTACTTTTATTTTGAGAAGAATCCCTGCATCCAAACTGAAAATAAGGTGTTTATTTCCTAGAACACAAGGGTAGCATTTTGTTGTTGGAGCACTTGTATATGTATTTATATGCAATATGGAAGTCTATTTTTGAAAATAAATTCCTCTCTCAGGTGTTGTTTTCCCTTTGAAAATGCATCTTTAACATGACCAAAAGCTTCCCCCGGCAAGAAATGAATGCTTTTTGTAATCCATAAGGGGTGGTGCAGGGAAAAGACATACACACAGCTGAATGTGGTCTTGCTAAGATCCATGCCCTAGATTGGAAAGAAAGACCTGCTGCCAATCTGCTCTTAATTACTTTATGAAGACAGTCTACTCCAGGGCTCAAGCACACAGCCAACTCTCGTTAGGCTGGCTCCATTGGCAGCTCAGTGCTGGCCAACGCTTCATCCACACCAGCAATTTTGAGTAAGCAATAGCTCTTAGCAATACAGCTCTCCATCCTCAATACAAAAGTCTGCTCTTTGCCTGTTAACTGGCCCTCCCAAGCAGCACCATGAGGCCCACAGTGGAGGGGGCGGGTTGATGATAAAAGAACCCTGGCATTAAAAAAAAATCCCACATCCATGCCTGCTTAAGACAAAGTCATAACAGAATTGAAAATGAAAGCAATAAAGAACTCTGGTCACTGGGCTTTCAAAGCAGCATTTGTGGGCAGTACATACAAAGGAGATCACATGTGAGCAACTACTATTAGGGGGAGAAAGGAACACAGACAGGCTCAAGAATGCAAAAAAAGGGGGGTATTAACTACACTCCATTATGCTGTAACATTTATTTTGAAAATGTGAATTTGTTTCAATGCGATTGATATATTAGGGAACCATCTGAACATAATGCAAATTTCACGTTCCCTTATGCATGAGTTTGTGTTTGAGAACCATGAGGTGAATGCAGAAAACTGCAACCAGCTGTACTGAGCCATGCAGGGATATAGCAAACACATCAAACATGCCCCAGCTCCCGGATTCCTCTGTGTGCTATGAGCCACCTCCACGTACAGAGTGGGTTCCAATTTTCCAGCTGCTCTCAGATCCCTCTCCTTCCACCATTGCTCTGCAACCCTTCCACTGTCCAGTCTCTGGCAAACTTCAGATGTCTGTGGGGTGAAGCGCAGTATAGAATTTAATATTCATGTTTCTCTTAAGCTGTTTGCACCTAGGAATCTGTACTGCTGTGTTTCATGGGTCCTTACTTTTTGTTAGGAGTTTGTGAAGTTGTCTAGTCTTATGCCCTAACCCCAATTTCCCTATGAAGCCTATGGTGTTACCACACAATTTTGCACAGCCTGGTGATTTTTCAGAATAAATACGGTGTGTTATAGCTGAATGGACTGCACTTTCCTGAAAGGTTTGTCCATTCAGTAAGCTAACTGACAACTGCACACTTAGTTGGTCCTGCTAACTCGTTACATGCCCCTTAAGCAGAATCATATTCAGAAATGTGAATCCTTCAGCAAGCCTGAGGGAACATACACCAGGAGTGATTTCACTTAAGCCTACATCCCTAAATGGAATGGGTAACCTAAATCAAAATGTTCACCTACCCGTCATTTGAGACCAAATTAATATACATCATAGGATGAATTAAAGACCAATAAGAAAATAAATGACTCTATTACAAAATGGGCAAGAGTTCTGAGCAGACATCTCACCAATGAAGATATATACAGATGGCAAAGAAGAACAGGAAAATATGCTCGACATCATGTCTTTAGGGAACTAAAAATAATGAGATACCACCTCTATCTGTTAGAACGGCCAAAATCCAAAACCTGACAAAGCCAAATGCCAACAAGGGTGCAGGCCACCAGAAACCCTCAGTGCTGACAGCTGGGCAGTTTCTTACAAAATGAAACACAGTCTTAACACAACTCAGTAATCATGCCCCTTAGTTTTTATCCAAATGAGTTGAAGACGTAACTGCTGTACATGAGTGTTTATAGCAGTTTATTCATTACTGCCAAAAATTGGAAGCAATCAAAATGTCCACCAGTGGGTAACCAGATAAACTGTGATACATCCAGACAATGGAATATTATTTAACGCTTAAAAAGTGAGATGTCAGAGCCATGAAGACATGAAGGAAATGAAATGTAAATGCATATTATTAAGTGACAGAAGCCAATATCTGAAAAGGCTGCAGACTGTAGGATTCCAATTATGTAACATTCCGAAAAAGGCAAGACTTTGGAGACAGTAAAAAGACCAGTGGTTGCCAGGGGTTAGGGGGGGATAAACTTTCAGGTCTGCATTATACTACAATAGCACTGCATATTTGTCTAAAGCTACAGGATGTATCATACAAGAGTGAGCTCACATGTAAACCATGAACTCCAGGTCACTGAGGTCAATGTTGGGATTAGAACAAATACACCACTGCAGGAGGTGGGGGAGGGATTGGTGGAGGAGACCCTTACCTGCGAGGAGAGGTCATATGGAAACTCTTTTTTAAAATTTTCCATCCAATTTTGCATGAGCTTAGAACTGCTCTAAGGAGTCAGCATTGTGGTGCAGTGGGTTTAGATGCCACCTATGAACCAGCATCCCATGTGAGCATCAGTTCGAGCCCAGGCTGGTCCACTTCAGATCCAGCTCCCTGCTAATGTACCTGGGAAAGCAGCAGTACTTGGGCCCCTGCCACCCACATGGGAGACTCAGGCTCCTTGCTTCAGCTTGGCTCAGCAGCTGTGGTCATTTGGGGACTGAACCAGCAGACAAAGATCTTTCTCTCTGTGTGTGTGTGTGTGTGTGTTACTCGGCCTTTAAAACAAAATATATCTTTTAAAAGAAACTGCTCGAAAAATAGACTACTAAAATATTAAGAAATACTCTTCAAAGTCAAAAGCCTTTGCAAAAATGATTTATGATTAACAATGCAAAATGAGAATTTTGATCAGAGAACTGAAGGCATAAAGTACTGCACTTTAATGAGTCCAAATAAACTAAATAATCCCCACTACCTAGAGCAAATGGCCATGCACAAGATCAAAATGTAAAAGGCCTAACTAATTCTGGCTCCTTTGTAAAGAGGGGCCATAAAATCTTAGACTTTTCCTTTTTCCTGGAAGGAAAGGTGCTACTGATTTTTCAAAAGTTACTAAGTCATGAAGATCTCTGTCAAACAAAGCCATACCTTTAGCCGAAGACAAGAGAGGGGCCAAACTCTGTTGTTAAAACCGCCAGTGAATTAAAGTCATTTCTTCTGCTTTCTTTCTTAAAGGTTTTTTTTCCTGAGGATCTCAAAGTTCAAACTTTGAGAGAGGAAAGAGACAGGAGATGAGAGGGACTTTAGGGTTGCTATAAATGTCCCAGTCTTCAGTTTGAAAGGTTACGTAAGGATGCACAATTACCAAAGTAGGAGGAAGAGCCCTGGCCAAAAGCAGACTCTGCTCATTGTCCTTGTTGCTTGTGAAGCATTCCCAGAAGGCTTGAGGAGGCTGTAGGCCCTGGGCTCCAGAGCAACAGGTGCAAGCAGGGACCCTGAAAAGTCCCACGTCAGGCATCACTCTCCAAGGGTGTCATCAAAGACCAAAAAACTAAATCGGGGGGGCGGGGGGGAGGGCTGGCGCTGTGGTGTAGCGTGTAAAGCCACCGCCTGCAGTGCTGGCATCCCATATGGGCGCTGGTTGTAATCCTGGCTACTCCACTTCCAATCCAGCTCTCTGCTATGGCCTGGGAAAGCAGCAGAAGATGGCCCAAGTCCTTGGGCCCCTGCACCTGCGTGGAAGACCTGGAAGGAAGAAGCTCCTGGCTTTGGATCAGCTCAGCTCCAACTGTTGTGGCCATTTGGGGAACGAACCAGTGGATGGAAGACTCTCCCTCTCTCTCTCTCTAACTCTGCCTTTCAAATAAATAAATAAATCTTAAAAAAAAAAAAAAAACTAAATTGGAACCCTAGGAAGCTACTAGCCCAGGTGCCAGGCCTCAAGCACACCCATCCCTACGCACCCTGCCCATCACTTACTGGCCAGCATTCCTCTTTCTGACTCCGCCATTGGCTCCCAACAAAACAGGAAGAATACCTGTTCTAGCTATCAGACTGGACTCTGCACAAAAACTGAGATCCTCGCTACAGAGTTTCCAACTCTGCTAGGAAGCTCAGCACTTCAAGATCCTCTCCAGCAGCACTGTGGAACTCCCATCGGTCTCAGGTCAGGGCCAGAGACTCCTAGGCTAGTACTCACAATGAACGCACATCTGTTTTGTACAACAATAATAAAATGCAATCCTAATATAAGCAATGGACGTATCCAAGAGTCCCGGATTACCTGTTTCCCACTTCCTTGTACCTTCCTAGCTTTGGGCAAATCAAGCAAATGTACTTATGTGCAACAGAAGGCTCTGTCTTGCAGGAAAGCATCCTTTGCGACTTGCAGCACAGATTAAGTTCAAGGTCTCAATATGGCTTGGGGTTGTAAACAAGGTGATCAGCAGTGACAACTGCAAGGGCAATACTCACAGGGGTCAAGTCGGGGAGGCAGCGGAAAGGAGCATAGAAGGGTTTGAAATCTACATGGTCTTAGGAGAAATGTGAGAACTAGCAAAGAATTCAGGTGTTAAACTTCAAAAGATCTGGCCGGCGCCGCGGCTCACTAGGCTAATCCTCCGCCTTGAGGCGCCGGCACACCAGGTTCTAGTCCCGGTCGGGGCACCGATCCTGTCCCGGTTGCCCCTCTTCCAGGCCAGCTCTCTGCTGTGGCCAGGGAGTGCAGTGGAGGATGGCCCAAGTGCTTGGGCCCTGCACCCCATGGGAGACCAGGAGAAGCACCTGGCTCCTGCCATTGGACCAGTGCGGTGTGCCGGCCGCAGCGCGCCAACCGCGGCGGCCATTGGAGGGTGAACCAACGGCAAAAGGAAGACCTTTCTCTCTGTCTCTCTCTCACTGTCCACTCTGCCTGTCAAAAAATTAAAAAAAAAAAAAAAACCTTTAAAAGATCTGGCAAATTTGGCTCTATTTTTACTTGAAAGTATTTATAATCAGGACAGAAGTGGCTGTCATAATAACTGGCAATTCCTCAGGCTGGTACGGCACTTAAAGTATCTATCCTCACACCTATTATCATTTTGTCTTTGCCGGAACCCTGGAAGGCATTATCTCATTTTAGTGGTACAAAAACAGAAGCTCAGATTCTGATCAAAAAGCTGAAGATAAAAATACCTTTATCTGAGATGTTTGTGGAACTGATAGGAGATTCATGGAAGTACTTAAAGTTCGTGGCCCCAAGCTTAACCCAGAACAGGCATTCCAAAGTAGTTAAAATGCAGCCCATCGAAGAATTGAGCTCCTTCTGCTGTCCCACATCACCATTTCAAACAATGAGGTCCCTAAAACTAACATTCAATTTGTAGCTTTATTATATAACATACATATAATAGGCAAAATTTTAGGCTAATGCTAAAATGAAAAGACATTCTCCAAATACCAATTTGGCAGGGGGACAGGACTGAAACTGTGGCTTCCCTAAGGGTGCTGAACCTTGCTTTCAGCGCAGCAGTTTTCCTATGCAGGGGCCTGGTGGCAGGGGGTCCTTACATAGCAGCAGTACCACTGGAGTTCATCCAACTATTAGGAAAAAAAACCCAAAAACCCTACCAAGAACTCTAAGTAGTTCTTTCAGATGATCTAGCAGAGACACAAATGGAATAGAGGAGTGGTTAAACAAAGAATACATATTTGCTTGTTTAAATTAAAATTACTCATGGCACATTATCAGGAAACTTTATCCGGACAGTAATTGGGCCAAGTACAAGGGCTCTTAATTTTAACACGGAACAGTTCAGAGAGAATGAAAGGGACATGATTTTATTCCCTTTCAAAGAACAGTAATAAAGACGCTGATGATCCTGTATTACATACGATACGCAGCTCCAAATGACATTAATGGAAATGGGAGGCAGGTGCATATTCTCGGAGACTAAAGAATAACCTGAGAGGTGGCTATTAAGTCAGAGATCTGTCTATTCAGATCCCCCTCGCCTGCCTTGATTCAAGGGCCAGCTCAATGACTAGCAGTGTTGTTAAAGCATTAATAGTCCTAATTCGCTCTGACACACTTGAAGTAAAAGTACCTATTCTCTGAGCACAAAAGACTCCCACCCCACCCCCAATCTCTAGTCCGTTTAGTTTATGTATGCAGAATTTGCTTTCAGAAAAAAAAAATAACCCACATGTTCATCTACCGGGTGCTTTTGGACCCCAAGCTAATTCTCATGGCCGTTAAGGACCAGCCCCTGTCTTTATACTTGAAGGAGGCTGTGGCCAGAAGCCCCAGGCACTCTCTGGGAGGGTTAAGTTACGGAATTCCACGCAACCCAGCAGGTTGGTATCAGCAGAAGTGGCAGTCTTTGCTCTATCAAGAAAGGATACCCGCACCGCTAGTCAGCAGGCTGTTAAAAATCTGTGCTGACTTCTGATAGGCCCTGCTAGGCTCTGTTTCCACAGATCTCCACTAAATTTTACCGGCTACAACATGTCGGCCTGGCTACACAAGAGGAAAAGTGGCTTTATGGACAAAGGCCCACAGTTATCCCTGGCATGGGCTGAGAGGTTTGGCTCTGGTCCCCAGTGTTCCTGTTACTGTTGCGATGCTGTGCAAAAGACACTAGGGTGTCCCAATTATATGCTGCCAATGGCTGTGCCAAAGCATTCGGTTGTGATATTCATTTCTTCCGATTTGCAGGTGTGTGCCAGGAATGGAAACAGAAGAGAACTGGAAGCAGTTCTAGTGAGTTCTAGTGAGTAAAGGCTAAGTTTAAAAAAAAAAAAAGTGCACAGAAGACTAAATGAGATTTCCACCTTGTCAGTGAATTACAGCTTATGGGTTTAAAACATTATTCTCAAATTCTTTCCTGAAAGGGTTAGGAATAATTATACAGCACTTAAAGGACAAGCATCTCCAGATAAACCTAATAAGTCTGTAATTTATACAAGAGGCAGGGTTTCCTGTAAATGAGAGCTGGATTTAATTTTGTAATTGTCCTTTGAAATGTTTGTTGATTATTAATCACATGGTATGTGGGACTTGTGCCACACTGATACACAAGGGCTCAACTGTTGGGCTGCACTTCCCTGGCAACTGCCTCCGTTTCCATCATTGCACACGCACTTGCAGCCAGTGTAAATCATCCCAAGTTACATTCTTTTCATGTCCAACTTAAGCTCAAGAACTCGATGGTCAGCAACTGTTTCCCCCTATATCTGTGTGGTCTAAAAAGCCGTATCTTTCCTGGGGCAACCCTTCTACTTGACTATTCTATGCGACAGATGACATCACATCTTTTCAACAGACTTGGGGGTTTGTGGCTCAAGGTACTTTCGTACTTGCAGCCATAACAAGAAAGGTGGCAGGCTGGAATGTGTACTCACTGGGCAGGAGTCCTCCTTTCGTGGGCTTCACGGGGTGGGGGGTGGGGAGCAATCCCTGCACTTGCCAGGGACAAGTCTTAACCCTCAGGTTTCAGTCTACTTGATGTCGGGGAAAGAAGATGCTTCAAAGCCTAACACCCCCACTGCAGTTAGATCAAAGCACTACACCAACAAGTATGCTTTGGGATGAACGGGCTTCAGAGAATGTGTGCTTTTTATTAATGGTTAAGACACTGGACGTTGGGGCCTGCATAGTGGTGCAGTGGGTTAAGCCTCCACCTGAAAGGCCGCCATCCATTATGAGCCCTGGTTCGAGTCCCGGCTGCTCCAGTTCTCATCCAGCTCTCTGCTACAATGTCCCTGGGAAAGCAGCAGAGGACAGCCCAAGGGCTTGGGTCTCTGCCGCCCAAATGGGAGACCTGGATGGAGTTTCACACTCCTGGCTTTAGACAGGCCCACTCACAGCCATTGCAGCCTTTGGGGGCAATGGAAAAGAAGATGGGAGATCCTCCCCTCTCTGCCTCTCCCTCTCTGTCTGTAACTTGGCCTTTCAAATGAATAAATCAACCTTTAAGGGAAAAAAAGAAACTGTATTTTTTTCAAAATGAATTAATAAACTTTTATTGAACCTCTGTACTATATGCAAAACATGCTAAGGGATTATAAAGCGAAGCAAGTCATGACACCCAACTTCAAGGAGCTTACATTCCTGTAGAGGTAATAAAACCAACATCCACTTTTAATATAAAGACGGTATTGGTCCCTTGAGGACCTGGACTGTGTCGTCTTACTCATTTGTATTCCCCTAGGAACTGACACTTAGCTGGGCACATAGAAGATGTTTAATAAATGGTTAGAGAGTAAATGAACAATTTGCTAGCAAAATGCCCAGTCCCTCAGGCATTTATTCATTCC
Source organism: Lepus europaeus (assembly GCF_033115175.1). Lineage (NCBI taxonomy): Eukaryota > Metazoa > Chordata > Mammalia > Lagomorpha > Leporidae > Lepus > Lepus europaeus. Next base: position 22,869,837 of record NC_084850.1, on the reverse strand, counting down.
CAGCAAAATGCCAACAGAAAAAGAGCTTTCCCACCACGGGTCTCTGAGAGGTGTGCAGAAGTAGAGGTGTGCAGAAGTAGGAAGGGGCAAATTTAGGCAGAAGAAAGAACACACCTGCAAAGGTACTGAGGGAAGGGGAACAGTTCCAGCTGTTTGGGGGAATGAGCAGTCTGCTCTGGCTACCTATAGACGATGGCCTGTGAGAGGAGGGGGCCGTCACACTGGAAAGGTAGGAATGCGAGAGAGAAAAAAAACTCAGGGTCTCCATCAGATGTGACTCTCTTGTGACCACATAAAAACCCGTGTGGCCAACACCACAGTTTGTGGGTGCACACTGCGATCGGCCTCATGGCCTCAAAGACTATTCTGAACATAAGGATTGTTCCTGGGAGCTATATGAAGAGTCTTCAAAAGGTTCATGGAAAATCCATGTTAGGAAAAAGTGATGCTTGAATTTTAAACTTTCTGCACCAACACATGCCTATCTTTTAATTTTTAAAGGCTTATCCCTTTGAGAGACAGAGTTTGTATCCATTGGTTCACATGTGAAATGCCTACAACAGCTGTGGTAGAGGCAGAACCTAGGAGCCAGAAACTCAATCCAGGTCTCCCACGTGGGTAGCAGACACCCAAATACTTGAGCCATCATCTGCTGCCTCCCAAGATCTGCATTAGCAGGAAGCTGGAGCCAGGTGCAATTTTCTTTTTAATTCCATTCTTCTATGAACTTCTTGAAGTACCCTTGTATTCTGTGCAGGAGCAACTTAAAGCAAGTCTGGCGTAAGAGGGCATATCTGGATGTTAATGCCTGGACATTGAACGCTACAGAGGAAGAATAACTGGCTTCAAATTTGCACTCTGCAGTTGTGCACTGGAACAAGGAGGGCAGGGTCTCCATGGCCTTTCAGAAGTTCATGTACAACATTCCAGGCACCAGCCAGACAAGCCGATCATAAACAGACACACACTGACTGAGGCATTTTGTCCTTCCAACTTCAGCTTCAAGCAGAGAGGCACACCCCAGGCAGCTTTCTCAGCTGAATGAGAAGCTACCAATCTGACTCCAGCTGCAGCAAAAAAAAGCACCATGGCCCAGCTCGCACCTCAAGTGGCTTTCCATTGATCTTTTACAAAACGAGGCCCCTTCTGACACACAGAACTGTCTCCACAGCCCCTCCCCCAGTCTAAGTCATTCCTTGCCTCTGCTCTTGCACTTACTCATCCTGCCTAATGAATTAGCATATGAACAAAGCTGACGTCTAGCCTAAGACAATGGGGATACAGCAACACATTACCTATCTGGAACCTAAAACTTTGCCCCAAAAGGCTCTGATGAGGTGAGATGCATGGGTGGAAGTCATAGGAGGCGCCCTCCCCTCACCATTTATGTATACTTACTTGGCACTGAGTTTTGATAAGCTTGAGGCTGTGGTCCCAAAGACCACTAGGAAGGATGGGAGCTGCTAAAAGCAGGCATGCTGACAGCAGTACAGAATGACAGCTGACAGCATGGAAGGAGACAAAAAGCATTCAGAAAGCTCACTTACCCAGAACTGCTCATTTCAAGGTTTTATTGTGCTCAGGAATACATATGCAATGAGGAAAAGGCTTTCCCCATCTTCCCCTTATCTTTCCAGATCATCTCAGCCGCCCTCAACGCATTTGTGGTGAAACACAGGCTATCAGAGCTGGAAAGGAGCTCAGTAATAATCGATCTCAATATCCTCATTTCACGAACAATAGCAACAAGGCCTTGATATGATTAGTTGCTAAATGCCTGTCTCCCAGCTGGTTGGTGGCCAGGCAGGGGCTAGCGCCCAGGCTTCCAGACCCTCAGCCTAAGGCTCTTTCTCTTGCATGGCAATGACATCTTAAGAGTGTATGTTATAGCTTGAGCCCACCTAGAGAACAGAAAAAGCAATCTGCCTAGAGTCCCATATAGTTCATACATACATATTGAAATGTGTAACTTCAAACTGGAAAGAAGTATCTTAAAACTTCTGGAAAACTCTGTAAAAAGCAATTCAACATTGTTTATTGTCAAGTTTCTGGAAACCTGTCTCTGATCGAATGTTTACTATAATTATTGTTATTACGGCACCTTCACTTGGGAGCTCGAGACGCGGTCCCCTCATAGGAGGGCTCTGTAAGTTACAGTGAATTCCTCAATCGCCATGGAACAAACACCCCTTCATGACAGAAAGCTTCCTCTGCCTCCAAGTTGTTCCGAAAGTTCTAGTACAAAGAGGCAACGTGGACTGCTATCTGCTGCTCCCTGTTTCTACCCTTCCTGGTCACTTCCTTTCCTCCCAGGAGGCCACTTGGAGGACAAGGACAAAGCGCGAAAAAGCGAGTCTGCCAAAGAACCGCCTGGATACCAAACCCTGTTAGTTCTGTACTGTTGTTGCTTGCATGGTTTCTGCTGCTTAATTCTCTCAATCGATTTACACCTTACATATCGTTCTTAATTATTAACAGGCTCTAATCCATTAAATATACTGTAGTCAACAACACCAACAGAAAAGGGCTTCATGAAGAGAGGGAGGGTTCCGGAATCAGAAAGCAAAGCATTCTCCCACTTCTCTGCAAGCCACCTGGAATGTTCTAACTCGAGGCGGTGCACCTCAAACAAGAGAAAAACTGAACTGAGGGCTCACAGAGGGCAGCTGAATGCATGGAGAATCAAGGGGTAGAGTGAGATGAGAGGTGAAGACAGCCACGTACAGCAGAGAAGACGTAAAAGCGTCCAGATACATACACAGCCTTTGGCCTAGCAGTCAAGTGTCCGGTTAAGGCACACCCATCCCACATCAGAGTACCTGGGTTCTATATGAGGACCTTTGCTGACATTTGGGAGTGACCCAGTGGATGTAAGCTCTGTGTGTGTGTGTGTGTGTGTGTCTGTCTGTCTGTCTCACAACCAAAGCCTAAGAGATGTGGGGAGTTACATTCACTTACAAGAAAGAGAAGCACCAACTTAACCTGTAGGTCCTCAGCAGCCAGTCTGCTCCCTAGCCCAAGAGGTGGTACAAAATAGAACAAGCATGGCTAAAGCACATCAGGGCTATTAGCAGATGTCCCTGAATACCAGGGAGCCTGGGACCATCAGAGTTGTCACCCTGGCCCGGGCTCTGTGGCTTATCCAACGGGACAGCTCCCAGAAGAAAGGACACCTAGCTCTTCAATGATTTATCACTGTTGTTCATTACAGGAACTTAATTTACACAGCTGCATCTTGTATGCCCTAATTCTGCTTCCACAGCAGGTGGGGGTGGGGTGGGGAAGAGGTACCCCAGCCCCCAAAGGAAACACTCAGAGAGGGTGCCCCAAAATATACAACTGTCTTCCAAGCAGAGGCCTACTGGCAAATTCCTCTTTCAAGATCCCACCGAGGTAAAGCAGAGAATAATAATCGCTTGCCATTTGTCAGCCCAAGAAGGGAGGAAACTCTCTCTTTTCCTTCCACTTCCGGGCCCCGCCTCCTTTACTCCACCCTTTAAGCACCTCTTTCACCAGCCACCTGTCAAAATAAAGCAGGCACGGATCTTTCAAAAACTGACACTGGAAAGAAGCCGGTGGATGATTTCTTTCCAGGACCTGTTGAAAGAAAAAAAAGATGAAGCAGACAATTGAAAAGGCGAGACTGTACCCTCCGGATCACAAAGCTGGAGGCAGACAAACCGTGGAGGCCAATGACACAGGGAACGCCCTTTGACCAGAGACAGACACTAGGCAGAGCAAAGTTATTTTTCAATAAAGAATAAGAAGCTGAATTAAGCCATTGCACAACTAATAGTCATAGAATCGTTTCATTGTAAACCAGTGGCAGAGGAGGGAGAAGGGAGGCTTATTACGAGTTCCTCCTTTTAGAAACAATGCTACTGCTTTCTAGGAAGCGCTGCTCAGATGACAAATGTTTTAGGAAAGGGTTTGTTTGGGATTTTTTTTCCTTTTGTTTTGTTTTTCAAGTGAGACAGACATGTGGGAGTCCCTCCTCCAATCAAAGGAGGGAAGAACCTCCCCCTCCCCCCCAAAAAAGGCATATTACCCTTTAAACAACTCATGTGTACTGGCCTCCAGGAGTAATCCCTCCCCCCAGCCAACATCTGAGCTCTTTCTGGGAATATTGCTGAACTAGGATTTTTAGAAAGCAAAGTAGATGCACGTTCCTGGCATGGGCTCAGAGACAGTGACTCTGGGAAGAGCTGGGGAAGAAAGGCTAACCTGAACTCTTGGAGCTGCCTAACTGCCTGGGTTCAACTTCAAGTTTCCCTCCCATCCTCTTCCCTATACACCTGCAGCACAGGGGCTTGGCATGTTCTGCCATTCGACTGGGCGCTAGGCATGAGGGGAAAATGTCCTTCTTTTATAGCCTGTGAACGTGAGCAAAAGAAAGAACTGTGTCATCAAATTGAACTTAAGGAAGTTATTTGACAGAAGACAAACACATAGGAATGAAGATGACAGTTGCTGTGTTCCAGTATAAAACCAAACACACATGCGGACTCTCACACGTTGAAAACATCAGACACAACTCAAATGTCCATACGCAGCACCCAGAATAGATTACGGCACATTAACGTGACATTTCGTGATTATTCAGACATTTGAAGTTTTTCATTGTACACAATTGCAGAAGCATTTTTAGAATTTTGTCACGTTAAAAGTAGCAGATATACCAAGCAGTATGTACCACAATGTAAAGCACAGAAAATCCTACGTGGGTATTTAAACATACTTGCACAAAATAGGACTGAAAGATACGCTTATTTTGGTACCAAAACATTTTTCTGAAATCTATGCATACGTGTATGCATGTGAATACAGACTGGGCTGTGACATGCAAAGGATATGCAACTTACTCTTTATTACTATTATATCACCTCTTCGGTTGGAAAACATTTAACCTACCATAAACCATAATCTCTGGAAGCCAAACGACACTGTGACAACTCTCAGTGCCAAGTGCAAAGTCCTGAGAGCAGAGTTATTAATCAAGGCAGGGAGGGGAAAAAAGGCTGAAGAAGAAGAGATGATGCTGTCTTGTCTCCCAAATTGTTTCAGTGTCAAGATCTCAAGAGGCTTTAGCACACAAATTCTCGATTCCCCTGGTGTACAACTCTGTGGGTTTCCAGCCAGTGCGGATGGCAATATTTGCAGTGATCATGCTGTTTGTTGGTAACGACTAAGGAGAGCTCTGACTCCAGGGATGGTGAGATGTGAACTCACACCCCAAAATGGAGCAGTTACAGCCAAAGATAGGAAGAGTTTGATTAGTCAGTCAAAAGATTGCCGCCAACACCATGAACCTGACTCAATTTCTTTTGAATGGTTTTTCTTTAGGCTGTATGGGATTTCTATAGAAGAAATGACTATATGAAATGTTTACAACACGGTTATTATGCTAATACCCTTTTACGTAAGAACCTACGTAATAAATTCCTTCTAGATGTAGCAATAACAAGAAAATACCTTGCCTGAAGACCTGTCATTCCTTTTTATCAGATAAACAAAAAATGCATAACCAGTTGGGTGTCCTGTTTAACCTCAGCTGCCTGGAAGCCCATGGCCTTGGTTTCAAAATTCTTTACTCCCCTTTAAGATGCTGTACTCTGTCCTCCTTCTGCTTACTTTCTGGTCACATTAAGTGGATTAAGCCCCATCGCACATTCAAAGTAGAGCCAGGGTGAGTGCTTAATAAATGTTATCTATTGTAATTAGAATAATTCTTATCAAAATAACATTGATTATTGTGATTATAGGAAGCCAAGTGAATACATTATTTTTTAAAATCTTGAAAGAAAATGATGTGATTTTTTTTAAAGTTTCAGGCCCTGCTGGATTTTCAAAAATTAAAGACATATGGTTCCAAGAATCAGTTACTAGTTCCTTTTAAAATTGCACCCCTGATGTTTGAAGGACCAACAGATTTCCATTAGGAAAGCAATTAGAGGGCTGATGAAATCACGTTAGTCTCTTGGTTTTTTTAATGGGAAAAAATTATCAATATTGACTGATTAAAAGAAAACAAATATTAGGAAAGGAAGGGAAGGGATAGATAGGAGATGAGAAAGGCTGGGGCAAGGTTACAGTAAATTGTTCACAAAGGAACATAAGCACAAAGTCAACTGCTTCAGCGAACAGAATTCAATACAACCAAGAAACCTAAGTTACGTGGTATTTGAAGCAATCTCCAACGCTACATTTACTAAAATCCCCTGCTAATCTTTCTTAATTAAATTAATGATCAAAAGGTTCATTTCATAAAATGATTAACACAATTACAATAAAGCTAATGGTCCCTTGGAAACTGCCTGCAGTTGAGGTCAAGTTGTATTCAACAAGAGCATAGGCAACTAAAGGTACAACACTGTAAGACTTCAAGGTCTGACATAACTTTCTGGTCATATCTAGTAACTGTTGAAACTCGTGAAAAATCCCTCTATGGTCAATTAAAAAAATACTTAATACTTGAGGCATTTTATAATTGGCAAAGCGCAGGATCTAAATCTACATTTCTTAAAATGTCACCCCAGGAAGCCACAAAGCATTGGCATAACACTCAAGCATATAGCACAGATCCAAAGACATTTTTGAAATTAATAGCTGTGCCAAATGCAATCATTTTCCTTTATTCTTAGTGATCAGCTTGCATCCCCCTCGCATTACAAACACATCTCAATTTTTTTTATAGTTGTTTTTTGCTTTCTGCAAAATATGAGGATACAACATCTGCTAGGACTTCAAAAAGGAAAACAAATATCCTCTCTTAACAGTAGCACTGCCATTAGTCTCTCACACTAAAATGGTCAATTACAGAAATGCCTTCTATAAATTTGACTCATCAGAAGGAATAAGGGCTGACTGATAAGAGTATTTCTCAAGAAGCTCAGATTTATCACTTTCAAACACAAAGTGGGCCCTGGAAACATTGGCAACTAAAGCAACTTAGAGATATACTTTAACAAACCATTATTTTTGCAATGAACATAGTGGTTTTGATTGAAATGGTTTTCCCTGATGTGTTTGGAAATAGTCTCTTCCCCCTGTGTAGGTGTTAAACATCTCCTAATGTCATATTTGCACGTACATTTGCTTAGCAAATCCTTTTATTATAGATCCAGCAGAGATAAATACGATCATCTCTGGAATCGCTTTGTATTTCACTTCATCCTTGAGCTTTGAGACAACCAAGAAAATCTCACAGCTCTAAGAGAAACACTAAGAGATTACCAGTGGAAATGGTACATGTTGTGTCTGTTTTACAAACAAAATTAGAGTCAATTAATCACTTTCCCCCAAACTGAAAGCTAAGCCTAGACTATAAGGATTCGTTTGCCTTATTGGGACCTCACACAGCGTAACCCACACCGTGACAGCTTTTCTATCCCGACCATTTGAATGATGAGATGAAAAACAAAACGTTTCTATTTTTAATTGGGTAACTTATTCTTATAATACAGCAAAGCCACGGTATTGAAGACAGGGCATATACCGTAATTGTCACATTTAAAATAAGGCACACCTCAATCTTTCCAGTTAAGGCAGCATTGGACTTCCCATACAAACTATGCACCTAATTTGCTACAATGCATTAAATGGAGAGCTTGGGGCTTCAGCTTTTGTCACTGTCAGGTAGTCTGCCCTTTGGAACACCAGGGGTCTGCACGAGAAGGTGGCTTAAAACACTTGCCCGTAATCAGGAAACACCAGGCATACTGGGATCTTAAGGCTACTGCTCTGCCTCTGGGGAAAACTGCCAAGCATAGGAGCTCCTCATCTGAACAACCTAACCAATCGGGCCCTATTTTCGCCACAGAGCTCATCTAAAATTCTGAAAAAGGATTTTTCTCGAGATGGGGAAAGCCCTGTTCTCGGGCGGCAGTACATGGCAGGGAACGCGCCTTCCCCTCCTGCTTGGCCACTTATCGCTCAGGCCATGCTTGTCTCAATCCTAATCTCACTGAGCAGCCTCTTCACTTGCACAGGGTCCTCCTCTCTTCCTTCAGGCAACCTGCACACAGGGCCACCATTAACCACAGCGCAGGGAGAGAAGGAATCCTACTTTCAGTTGATGGAGCGTTCCCTCCATACTTCACTGAACCAGAGCTCCACTGGAACAATCCCTGCTGGGCCAGAGGGCTTCGTCTTGAGCTGCTCACCATTCAGATGAGCAGTATTCCCCTGGTCTTTATGGGAAACGGGAGCGGACACTGGCCTTGCACAAAACCTTGAAGGCATGAAGAATCCACAGTTGGTTCCTCTGCAGACCACGACAGAAAGCGACAGTACAGAGTAACACAAGAGGAAGCCAGGAGCCAGGAGCCTCTTCCCAGTCTCCCACGCAGGTGCTGGGGCCCAAACAATTGGGCCATCTTCTACTGATTTCCCAGCCATAGCAGAGAGCTGGATCGGAAGAGGAGCAGCCGGGTCTCGAACCGGCGCCCATATGGATGCCGGCGCTTCAGGCCAGGGCTTTAACCCGCTGCACCACAGCACCCACCCCCAGGAGCTATTTCCCTTGCATTGCTTGCTTGCTTGCTTGATTTTCTTGATAGCAGGCCCATTTCCCTTGCACCTCTGGCCATTCATGTGTGTTGGGGCAGAGCGGGCTTATGGAGCGGTATAAAGTATTCCTCCTGGGAAATGAGAAGCAGCATGTGGACCAGAATGTTCAAGAAAATGATGCTTTCCCTGCTCAGCCCGTGCCTACCCCATACCCGAGACCAAGGGCTTCTCAGATGCGGTTATCACAACTGTAACTAAATACTGATCAAGAGATCAATTGCTGGCCGGCGCCATGGCTCAACAGGCTAATCCTCCGCCTTGCGGCACCAGCACACCGGGTTCTAGTCCCGGTTGGGGCGCCGGATTCTATCCCAGTTGCCCCTCTTCCAGGCCAGCTCTCTGCTATGGCCTGGGAAGGCAGTGGAGGATGGCCCACGTCCTTGGGCCCTGCACCCCATGGGAGACCAGGAGAAGCATCTGGCTCCTGGCTTCGGATCAGCGAGATGCGCCGGCCGCGGCAGCCATTGGAGGGTGAACCAACGGCAAAAAGGAAGACCTTTCTCTCTGTCTCTCTCTCTCTCTCTCTCTCTCTCTCTCTCACTATCCACTCTGCCTGTCAAAAAAAAAAATAAAAAATAAATTAAAAAAGAGAGATCAATTGCTGAGTCACTATCCGTCTCACCATTTAGTCTGTAAGCTCCGTGAGTGTGAGGTCCAGCCTCCATCGTTTTCTTTCCACTGCTTTACCCCCAGTGCCTGGCAAGGAGCAGGCAATCCATTGACAGTTGTTGAGTGAATGAATGAATCTTCAGCCTAGGCACCCCCTTTCTACACATTGGAGGTGGAGATGTGTAGTCTCATACAAGTCCTCAAGAGTCCACTCTGTGTTCTGAAAGCTTTTTCCTAACAAAGCACATCCTATCTGCAAGGAGTACACACACAAGTATTTATTCTCCTGGTAGTTTTCAGTGTCAAGCAATGCGCAAGATGTCAAGTACACAGCAGTGAAATGAAAGAAGCCAAGTCCTACCTCCAGGTCACATGGTGGTAGCTGCGAAGAAGAAAGCAGAGAGGGAGAGAGACAAAGTATGTGTCTGTGTGTGTGTTGGCAGGGGAGGGCTTGTTCTATTTTATACAGAAATCAGGAAAGGCTCCTCTGCTATGCTGGTAGGGAATCAAAGCCTTGAAACATGTGAGGGGGTGAACCATGCCGCTGTCTGGCAGCAGGGCGTTCTAGGTGCTGAGAATAAGCAGTTCAAAGGGCCCCGACTCTGCCTAGTATGCTTCCGAATAAACAGAGAAAGCCACATGGCTAGAACGAGGTGGGAAGAATGACAGAAGAGAGTGGACCATGTCCAGGAGGCTTCACAAGCTTTGTTTTCACTCTGGGTCGCATGGGGAGCCATTGGAGCATTTGGAGCAGGTAAGTGCTCTGATCGGTTTCAGATTTAAGAGGATTTGATCACATGGGCTGCTGTGCCGAGAGCATCCCTAGGGAGAGAATCAGAGTGGGGAGACCGGTTACAGGCCACTGCAGTAATCTAGGCCAGAGGTGATGGGGCCTGAGGCCAGGATGGTAGTTGTTGAGATGGTAGGAAGAGGAGAGATTCTAGACACATCTGGAAAGCAGGGCCCAGGGGCCAGCGCTGTGCCGGCATCCTATATGGGCGCTGGTTCGAGTCCCAGCTGCTCCACTTCCGATCCAGCTCTCTGCTAAGGCCTGGGAAAGCAGTGGAAGATGGCCCAAGTCCTTGGGTCACTGCACCTGCGTGGGAGACTCAGAGGAAGCTCCTGGCTCCTGGCTTCGGATCGGCGCAGCTCTGGCCGTTGTGGCCAACTGGGGAGTGAACCAGTGGACGGAAGACCTCTCTCTCTCTCTCTCTCCCTCTCCTCTCTGTGTAACTCTGACTTTCAAATAAATAAATAAGTCTTTAAAAAAAAGAAAGAAAGGAGAGCCCAAAGGCAGAGATGATGAAAGACAGGTCTCAGTGAAACACACACCATCAGGTCACCTAAATCATTCTTCAGATCAAGAAAAGCTATGCAGAGCCTTCTTTTTGGAAGGCTTAGATTTCTTCATTTGCCCTCCAACTTGAAGAGTACAAGAATGTCTTCCAGGACAGCCACAACTGCTTAATGATCAATCGACCCCACCAGAAGAGCCTCCCAAGAGTGCATCCAGGCCCACTGGACCTGAAGGGGCAGAAAGCAAATAGTTAGTTCCACACTGGGGGCAAACAACAAGGCTGAACATTAACCAACCGCCCAGCTGGGGGCATTTAGTTCAAATGCAGGTTAAAGGGAGCTCATTTCATTCTGGGGGGGGAGATATTCCCCCCCCCCATTCACACAAGGAACTAATCCTCACCGTAGCCTCCAATGTCGTGGTGAGCAGATTCTGTAAGTGCTGCTTCTAAATACACTGCTGAAAAGTTGCCTTGTTTTGTTTTGTAAAATCTTAGCATGGGGAAATATTCTATAATTAAGGCAATTTTAACAATAGTAGATAATAATTTGACTATAAATTGTAAGGAATGTAATGACTGCTTATTCTGGCACCAAAAAAACAGGACTTTCTGTGAAGTGACTGCCAAGAAAAATGATACTCCCACTCAGACTGGACCACTGCAAGTAGTAACTGCTAACCGCATGCTTCACACCGCAGCACGCAAGGACACAGGGCTTTGTTTGCATCTCTAACCAAACGCCAGGCTGAAAACTCAATGGAGAAGAGTGTGTGGTGGCCAAGAAACAACTGAAGGGAAAACAAGATCCTGTACGTTAATGCTTGCGGGGCTGCCGACGTCAAGGGCTTGGTGAATGCACGCAACTTCTGCAGTTCAGAAGAAACCACTTGCACCCTGCTTCTGTAGACAGATGGAAGCCGAGTATGGAAGGGAGAAAGCAGGCTTTAAGAGGCTTGCATGCTGTGGCATAGCGGGTAAAGCCACCACCTGCAGTGGCAGCATCCCATATGGGCACCGGTTCGAGTCCTGGCTGCTCCACTTCTGATCCAGCTCTCTGCTATGGCCTGGGAAAAGCAGTGGAAAGATGTCCCCTGGTCTCGGCCTGACCCAGCCTCGACCGTGGTGGTCTCTCCCTCTCTCAATCTGTAACTGACTTTCAAATAAATAAATGAATCTTTAAAAAAAAAAAGAAAGAAAGAAAGAAAAGGAGGCTTGCAAATGCCAAAGTGACCAAGTGGCTGTGAGAATGGACTCACGGGAATAAGGACTGGCACAAAGCAGACACCAGAGCTTAAAGAGAGCCTCTGAGGAAGATGAGAAGGTGAGCACCTGGGAGAGAGGTGGAAGGGACCATCAGGAGCAAAGGTAGCCTCTCTTCTAAAAGCAGCTCTGCAGGCACAGTCAAGTTCATGTTAACGTCTGGAAGAGATGATGTTAGTAAGAAGCAACCATTTGTCTCCCAAGATTAAAAAAAAAAATGAAATACTGAGCTCCCACCTGCAAGTAAGCCAAGCAGCAGCAGCAGCAGCAGCAGCAGATTCTAGCTTAAGAGGAAGAAAAAACCTTTCCTTTTCCCTTCTTTACTGGGGCATCTAGGACTGCATGTGTTAGAAATGTTTGCAGAACTACAAAATAAATTAATGAGCATCCATCCAGGATGCGGTAATAGAACACTATAGACGAGATGGGAAATAAGCTACAGAAAGCTCTTTCCCACACTTTTTGGAGTCTGGGGCATCCAAGACCAAGATGGCAGTAGATAAAGTGTCTGGTGCAAGCTCACTTCCTCATACTGGGCCTCTTCCGTAAAAACATCGATACCATTCCTAAGTGCTCGCCTCCCAAAGGCCTCACCTCTTAATACCATCACCTTGGTAGTTAGGTGATTTCAATATAGGAATTTGGGGTGGGGGGCAGGGGAAGGACACAAAGATTCAGACCATAGCAAAGATGAATGGGAATATCTATTCCTAGAATCAATACAAAAGTCACAAATCACACTTGACCCTGTTTGGGAGCTACATTTCACAAGCACCTACCACAGGCCATAGCAGTGACTAGAACCACCATGAAGACCCAGTCTCTCGGGTCGGGCACCACAAGACAAAAACGGCTTAATATTCTTTAGGGTTCAAATAACTTCATGGTGAGAGAGCAACCTTCCCTGTTTCTTTTCTTATGATTACACATTTACTTATCTGAGTAAATGTTTAAAGGGGAAGCCAATATTCAAATATTGAAATCTGTCATCCCTAACTAGGAAGGAACTCGCTCTCACTGGCCTCTTGTAACTTCAGGTCAGAATGCCAGTTTCCCAAGCTGAGCCCAGCAGACAGTTCGGTATCAGGATGTTCTAGGAGGCTGAGAAAACACGTGCAGAGGAACAAAATCACAAACCAAAAGCTCTGGAATGAATAAGCTACTGAATTCATCCTACAGTCAGCAACCTTTTTTTTTTTTAACAAAAGGACAAAGTAACACATAGCACGACTCCTTACTGCTACAGCACCATTGGGAAACTGGGAGCTCTCAACAGGTATGGGTTAAGTGAGTCAACTGGACGTTTCTCCCTTTTAGAGCAGTCTGCATTCTGCAAAGATTTCCAATGGACCTTTCAAGATGTACTTGCCCAGCTTTGAAATCAGAATATACCAAACACAGTGACTGACTACTGTCCTGAGATACGCTAGTGCCACAAGGGCTACAAAGGTGCTTCTGAGCAGTCACCCCAAGGTCTCAAAAACTGCTAAGACTGGGGCCAGTGCTGTGGCATAGTGGGCTAAGCCTCCACCTGCGGTGCTGGCATCCCATATGGGTGCCGGTTTTTCCCAGCTGCCTCTCTTCCAATCCAGCTCTCTGCTATGGCCTGGGAAAGCAATAGAGGATGGCCCAAGTCCTTGGGCCCTTGCACCTGCGTGGGAGACCCGGCGGAACCTCCTGACTCCTGGCTTCGGACCGGCTCAGCTCTGGCCATTGCAGCCATTTGGCTAGTGAACCAGCGAATGGAAGACCTTTCTCTCTCTCCCTCTGTAATTCCTCCTTTCAAATAAATAAATCTTAAAAAAAAATATAAAAAAAACAACTGCTAAGCCACCAGGTTCTGAGTGTACTGTTCAGGTTCCAGCTGCCCCACCCTGTTTCACACCATCATGTTCCACTTTTGCCCAAATTTCTAGTCGTGGGTGCCTTTGAAAGCACTCCTTGTGGCCCCTCTGCCCCTCAACCAGCACCAACCACACCTCTGAGGAGCCTTGGACTAGGAAAGCAGATAACCAAAGTGGTTTATCTTCTCACATCCAAATCTTACCTACCTAATTTGGATGGAGGCTTCTCCAAAGCTTAATGCCTGTTCCCCACCTCTTGGAATGCCCAGCACCTAGCATACTGCTCTGGATATAGAAGCTTTTCAGTGATTGCTGGTGAGACATTTCTCAAGGCCTTTTCACCAAGTAGAATGCATGGGCTTTGTGACAGCTGTTTCCATCGTTTAGCTTTTCCGCTTACTTCCACATTCCCAGCTGTGTTCTGGATGGCTGTGCCAGCCAGAAGCCTAGGGATTTACTGTACTTCTATTTCTTGATAAGATACTTGAAGAGAATAAACACATGGCAAAAAGGACATTAAAGTAAAGGATGAAGAGGTTTTTTTATTTTACCAATAAAGAGAGAAAGGGAAGAAATATCACCTAGCACGCTGACACTTAATCAATAAATAACAGCAAGACTGGATTCCTTTCTAATTCTCTCCAAAATACTCTCAACATCCTTGCCTTATGTCTACCTGCAGCAAAGCATCACTGGTTTTCAAATATTTTCCGACAACTTTCATAGAACTTTGGAAGTTTCTCTTAAACGCAAGCTAGCCAAAAATTAAAACAGGTACGCAGTTAGTCTAAATTAAAGCTCTCATCCAAGACAGCACTTTGCAATGAATTTCATTGGATAATTTAGAATCACAGACTCTCAGTGATGGAAGGGACCTCGGCATCTAGGGCAATAGTTCTCAACTGTGCCTGCTCATTAGAACCCCCAGGGACCTAGCCCCGCCCCCAGAAAGTATGATTTAATTGGTCTGGGGTGGTGGCCAGGCATTAGTATATTTTAAAAGCTCCCCAGGTGGTTCTAATATGCAGCCAGGGCTAAGAACCACTGATCTAATCCAGCATTCTAACACACCCCTCCATCCTCATTCTTCAAAGAGCGGAGAATCGCATCAAAGGTATCAGACAACTAATTTGTCACAAAGCTGGGCTACCAACTACACATTCCAAAAAGCCATGTCCTTCCAGACTAACTACTCGACCTGGGATAGTGCAATTTCTTCTCTTTCTCATTTTCCTATCCTCAGTAAACCAACATCACAAAGACCAAAGTCAATGTATTTTCCAAATAGTCTTTGTTTTGGAATCCCACTGCATCTAAGTTTTGAAAACCTACCCTTTGTCTGTCTCCCTGTAGCCACAGGCTTTTCTCGCAAAGGACTCTGGGAGATTAAGCAGGCAGGGTTTCCCCTTAAGGAAGACAGACTGCTTTTCCTGATAGGTTGGACTGGGCCTACAATTATCACCATCACCATCACATGAGCTTTCTTTCTAATCCCTTGCAAGGTTCACCACCCATTCTCTTTCAGCCCATTTAATTTCTAGTTTGTACCTGCCTTGCCATACCGAGCAGACTCTTCCCTCTTCGGGTTTAAACTCTTTCCATTTTGTGAAAGATGCTTCCCCCCCACCCCCCACCCCCGAAGCAGCCTCTTTTACTCTGCCAGTTAGTCATGCCGGGTTCTTTTTTTCTTTCCCCAAGCAGCTGGTCTTTTTGATGTCTGGCACACATTTATCTGGGCTTCCAATAAGATGTTTTTACATAGTTTCCAGGCTTCCTGGAGGTTATTGACTTTTTTAACTCTTCCATTCAATTTTTTCCCCTAATTTCTAACATTTGTTAGAGTTTCTTTTTCAAAAGTTGAATACCTGGCTGATGGATCTCTTTGATTTTTCTCTCCCACCAGATTGCTGAATTAAATGCATCAGACTTAAATATAATATTTCAAATTACCTCCAGGATGGAATCGCTTCATGAATTTTCTGCACTTTCATGTTCTCTATAGTAAGCAACAGATGTTTAACCAAGTGGAATTGGAAATGCTGGTTCCTACCTGTTTGTATTTTCATGTGTTTGCTTATTTATCATAAAATATTCTGACTTCTTTAAGCTTCAGATTTTAGACAATAAATTTAAGACTTTTTGGTTAAAGACAAAAGATAACCTCTATGTTCTTAATGTAAGGTGGTCAATTAGTCTTCTAAATTGGGCTCTAGACTGCCTAATCACCACAGTCTGAATTGGTGGTTCCATATCTGAAACCATGAAGAAAAACAGAATTCTGGCTCTGGAAATCCCCTACAGTGCTCAGTTATTAATGAAGTGGTAGAGACAAGTGCTGCCTCAGAAACAAAAATGCCCTCCAAGTTATACCAACATATCATGGAGACTTACTCTGGATTTATTTTGTTTCTAAGTGTTTCGATCCAGAAGGTTCCTGGGAAATCAGTAGACCCAGGACGACAATCTATCGTCAAGGCGGTCTAATCCCCTAATAGCACTGGTGTCTTGACAGTGAATGCAATAGAATTACCTCTCCAACACCAGCACTTAAGATGGGAAAGAGATAACAGAAATCTTGCAGACTTATGCTGTGTGCCTCACTTATGCTAATCAATAATCATCCCCTACTTGGCTTAACAAACACTGACCTGTGTTACTGGTAGGCACAGAAAATGGCAGGAGTTGCCATCTCTGCCTTCAGGTTGCTCCTGGTTGGGAAGACAAACACGTACCTCTACACGCAGTTAATTGGAATACAAGGTAGTTAGTGGTGTACCATGGATCTCGGTAGAGCGAAAAGGGCACAGAAGAACTCTGGAGAGTTAGTTCAGAAGTGACTCAGTGCAAGAAGTAGCTCTGAGATACTTGCAGCCACTGAAGCTCAAACAGCCCAATGCAGCAGTGTGAGGAAATGAAGCTGGTAATGTTCAGGACGGAATGGGTGAGCAACACCCAAGGGCCAAAGCAAGCCAGTAAGAAACTACTTAAAAGAGCTTCCTAACAGATCTCCCTGACATTATCTCTTGCCTCGCCAATCCTTAACTTGAAGTGTCACTAGTTATCTACCTAAAACAGCTTGACCGACTGCATTCCCCTCCTGGAGAACCCTATCTCCCCGTGGTCCCAAAAATACAATTTATATTCCTTCTACTGTTAACACTATATTGTTTATGTCTGGGTTCAACATATTTCCTCCCCAATGTGTGACTGGATCCTCTCTACTATCTAGACTAGTGCTGTTATAATGGTCTTCTACTAGTTAGACGACGGTAATCACATAGCTTATATCTCTAAAATTTCTATGAGAGTAGAAAAGGGACTTTCTTCATATCTGAATAATGCCACATAAACCATCCTCTGGATTTGATAGGAACCGAGTTCAAATCCCACCTCTGTCATTCACTAGCTATAGGATGGAGGATATGTGTGTCTCAAGTCCCTTGAATTTCAGTTTCCTTGTCTGTAAAATGGGGATGAGGATGATAATTCCAACTTCATATAGTTGTTATGGGCCTTCAATGAGACTATCATAAATTCCTTAGCACACGGCCAGCCCCAGAGAAAGCATTCAACAGCTACTAGCTCTTATCATGAGGCCAAACTGTATTTTTCTGTGAACATATTAGGGGTCTTCAAAATGTTCACGGGAAATGTGTGTTATGAAAAGATCATGTATACATTTCAAAATTTTTGAGCCAAAATAAATTTACCTTTTCATTCCATTCTTCCATGAACTTTTGGAAGTTCCCCGGTACATGGGAGCCAACTTCAGTGAACAAAAACAATTAAGGTTATTAGTGAGCCAGAGACAAGTTACTTCCAACTGCCTCAGATTAACACTGATGTTGTTTCCCTTGCACAGATAACATCATGTCTTAGAATGTTCCCTAGCTAATCCTGAAATTACATGCAACCCAGTGTGAATCAAATAAAAATGAAAATAGTAATTATGCTGAATCAAACATTTTATATTTATATATTTTAACTAGAGATTCAGCTGCCTCCCCCCCCCCCAAAAAAAAAAACACACACCAGAAAAGAACTAAGTTCTTTTTGGAGCATATCCAGGAGATAGTTCCTATAATCACTTGGGACAATTTCTACAGTGGCAGGCCCTGTGGATCAGACCCTGTCGTCAAGTGAAATATGGAGCCAATTCCAACAAAATAGGAGATCACAAGTTCATTGCAAAATCCAACTCCTTTACTCAAGGTAGGGAAGGGAGAATATGAATCTTGAAGCTTAAGCTGTGTGTCTTACATAAAAAAGTCAAGAAAATATCAGAAAGTACTGCTATCTTTCTAACACACACACACACACACACATACATACACACACCTTCTTTCCATGTAATCCCAACATAGCTTATGTGATTCCCAGAATCTTTTGATATAGAGATATGGGTGTGGGCACATGTGTGTGTGACCACATGCTCACAGGTGCACAACTCATGAATATAAATGGGAAAAAAATGACAAAAATTCCAAAATCACTATAGCGTAAAGTTCTCTTAGTACAGTTCAATATCGCTGTAAAAGGGACATTTGACAAGCTCAACAAGGTTTCTAACCAAAAGCTTCACTCTCCAAGATAATTTCAGTAAAGAGAATATTAGTAAAGAAATACCAACTGTCACATAGCCTTTATCCTTGGTCTTTATAGAGGGAGGCACAATGAGAATGGTAGGGTTTTTTTAAATGGTCATTAAAGTTATTTTTTATTAATGATCTGGCATTACGTAGTTATAGTTAATTTTCCAGTCCCCAAACCCTTCTCCCTTCAAACTCCCTTCTCCCCATCTGTATCACTCATGTGGTGCTTATCACACCCCATGTTGGATTCCAATTATGCATGTGCCTGGCTTATCTCACTACTACCAGAAAAGGTTGTGGTGACAAGTAGGCCCTTCCTCCCTTCTTCCCACCTCCCCTGAGCCACACACAGCACACTGCACACAGTAGGGACTCCAAACTGATCTGACCATTGAAAGTGGAACAAAAACATGGCCTGTCTGCTGAAGATCCCTTTTGATCATGGCCTTTTGGCTCCCATTATTTGAAAAGTACAGGCGTCAAGAGGCTAGGCTCAGTTGTAAGCCCTGTCAGTATGATATACTCCCTGACACCAGTGGGAGCACATCAAATTCTGCTAATTAGGATCTAGTAAGGTGGAGACGCCTTCAGAACACGTGGTATTCTTAAAAGACTGTTCAGTGCTCCAGGAGGCAAGTGCAAGGACGTTAGGAAAAACCTTAAACTTGGACTAAGCCTGGGGCTCAATGAGCTGCGCACTCCAACATTGTGACCCTCTGCCTGGAAAACAATCCTGGATGCTTTGCATTGAAAAAAAAAATTATTCGTGCCCCCGCCCCACCTGCACGGAAAGTACCTGGCAATTAATTCATTCAGATCTAAGCTGAATGCATGTCACTAATTGACTATGCCCTCCCTCCCCTTGCAAAAAAAAAAAAAAAAAAAAAAAAAACCAAAATTACCTGAGTGTAGCCCAGAGGAGAAAGATGAGGTTAATGCCCCATCTGGAGAGCCCAGAGTGATGGTAAAGATTACCCCTGTTTCTGTACTGGCCTTCTAAAGGTATTTACTTGGGTCTGTCTGTGTTGTGACAGTGCCCTAGTCGCAAATGAATGCCTCTAACACTCCACATTTTTGAGCCATTCAGTCATGCATTTTTGTTATTGTTGAAAGTGGTGCGAAATTGCACTGCAAGAGCTAAAGTCCTTGGTGGTCTTCCAAGGATTCCAGCTAAAAAGGCACTTCCTTTGTTCCTGAGGAGAATGCAGTCCAGTAGGTCATTCAAAAGGGGAAATAAAAGCAGCAGCCCTGGGAGGGAGATGAAGGACAAGACAAAAAGAATAAAATGTTTTGGGTGTGAGCACATTAGCTTCCATTTCCTGCTGCTGGTCACTAATAACTCCCCTATCTTTTGGGGGGAGGGGTGCCGTGATAGACATTTAGGCAACAAATATCCCTCAGGTGTTTTCGGGGGATGATGACAATCAAAGGGTACACCTAAGAGCCTAAGCGCCCTCCTTTCAAGCTTCCTCTTCCGCGGGCGAGATGCTGGCTGGGGGAGACGTCTTGCCGCTGCAAGAAACTGCACGGAGTTGGAGTTAAGTTGGAAAAACTGGGGAAGGCAACTGCCCAACCCACTCCCCGAAGGCCTCCAGTGCATGTCAAAGACACATATTGTTTGCAGGAGCAGCCGAAAACTTGTCACAGCTACGCGCGTTCCCACTAAAGACCATAGCTGCCATCTATCCGTTCCAAACGTGGGAATGACAACTGTAACCTTCCACGCCAATCATCTCGGCGGCGCCCAGGCCCAAACTGTGCAGGGCACAAAGACCCCTGCTCTGACCTGCGGAGTCCCTAAGCTTCAGCGGCTGCTAGTTCACTTCACTTTTTCTAGTGGGGCGGGAGGCAGAGGGGGAAAGAAAGCGGGCTTTTCAGGACTCTGCAACCAATAAAATCGTGCCGCTTTGAGGACACACTCGAGCTCGCGGACAGACCGGCAGCTGAAGGGCAAACGGTCTGTAATCGCGAGTGTGCGAGTTACTTGACAACTGCCAAGGTGCAGTGGGCGCCTGGGCTGCTCCGGCGACTTCTTCGGGTCTATTTCTAGACAGATGCCGGTTACTACACTTCCCTCAATTACCTTTGTGATTTATACGTAATTGATGACTGCACTTAATCTCCAAGGTTATTAATAGCCCTTCAAAAAAAAAATGACCCCCAAGTCTTCCGAAGTCTTTGGAAGCGCCTGGTTGAAATTACAGTATATTTCCTCGGCTGGCCGCCTGCCGAGCCCTGCCTGCCCGCCCCACCCGGAGCGACCAGCACGGCGAGGCAGAGGCGCGCTCTGCACACTTCCATGAAAGGTTCGGAACGGAGGCTCGGCCCCCGGGGCTCTGGAGTGGCGCTCACTCCTCCGTTAGCTTCTGCTGGCCAGCAGCCAGCTGGAGTCGCGGTTCTTTGCTGAGCCCCCGGGGCGAGCAGGCTACCTGCGCCGCCGCTGGCCCCAGCGCGGCCCGAGAGGCTGCGCGCAACAAGTTGGCTGCTGCAAGCGAGCGAGCGCGACCCTGGGGGGACCCGCCCGGGCACCGCCTCTGGCCTCCGAGGAGGGCTGGAGGGCGCAGCCGGCAACCGGGCTTCGCCAAGGGCTTTCACAAATGCACCACGCAACCCCCTGCGCCGCAATCCCGCGAACTTTTTTTCCACAGGCTAAGCCGTGCCATTTGCATAACCATCCCTAAACAGGGATTCGGGTTTCCTGCAATCAGTCCTTTCAAAGGTCTGCAATTGTACGTACAATGAACCCTAAAAACGAGGTGAGAAAAGAAGAAAGGGCCAAAGGGGTGTCCTTCTTGTCCGACACCTTCCGGAAAGCCCAGCGTTCCCAAAAGTCAGGGGATGGAGGCATGGATTGCAGGGGGAGTCGCCTGCTTTCTACAGGCGACTTCTAAAGCCCTAGCAGCTACTCTAACTCCTAGTCCGCGTCAGCGCTAAGAGACAGGCGGCGGAGAGGGGGTTTGATTTGATTTTTTTTAAAGAACATCAATGAAACATCGATTCAAGTTTCACGTTTTGCAGCCCCCCCCCCCGAATCTGGCAAACTCCAGAACACCCTCCTCGCCCCCCCCCCCCACTACCCAGTCTCTCGTCACCCACACAACAAAGCGGGGAGCCCAGGAAGGAGTTCAACCCGGAAAAGGCGAGGGAGCCGGTGACACGCACTCGGAGGGCTGCAGACCTCAGGGGCTTCCCGGGACCCGGAGGATGACGGAGGGTGGAGGAGCAGAGCTCCGGAGTGGCACCGGGCGGGGTGGGGGGGAGCTAGAGCCCCATCCACCCGCGGTGCCCTGGGGGGCGCCGCGCCCGCGGGGCTTGTTCTGCGCCCGGGCTGACTCGCTCTCACTCTGCCGCCTTTCCATTTCTCCCCCTCGGCTACCTGCCTCGGGCGCGGGGGGCGGCCGGGCGGGAGAGGGGGACGGCGGCCCCTCTGCCCGAGCGCCCGCCTCTCGGGGGCTCCCACCTACCGTTGATCTCGTGCAGGGGGGCATCGTTCTTGTTGAAGCCTTTGGACACGTAGAGACGTCGCACTTCCGAGCAACTTTTCGACTTGAGCTCGGCAGCCAGCAGCGCGGCGCTGAGCGCGGCCAGGAGACAGAGAAGCGCGGGCAAGCCGAGCCGTGCCATGACGCGGTCCCACCTTTCGGACGGGAGGAGACGGGACGGGGAGCGGCACGGAGTCGGGGGCTCGCGAGGGAGTTGGAGTTAGGGAGGAGGAGGAGGAGAGCAGGAGGAAGAGACGCGGGGGGGAAAGTGGAGCCGGGCCTCGCGTCAGGCAACGGTCCCCGGTGCCAGGCGCGCAGTCGGGGCAGGAGGAGGAGAGACGAGGGCGTGGAGCGGCGCGCGGCCCAGGGCAGCAGAGGCACGGGCCGGTGACCCCGGGGCTCCGCGGGGCAGCGACCCGGGCGAGCTGGCCGGCCGGCTGGCAGAGCGGGGGGCAAGGAAGGAGGGAAGGTGGCAGGGACCGCGGAGGTGTGGGCGGCGGCGGCGGCGAACGCTCGCTGCGAGCTGCTCCGGCTGCCCCGCGCTGCTCCGCTGGCCTGGCTCGGCTCGGCTCACTCTGCCCTCGGCCGCGCGGCTGTGCCCTTCCCAGCTCTGCTGCTGATTGACTGGCCGGCTTGCGCGGCGACGCTCCGCAAACTTGGCCAAGCAGGCGGCACGAGGGGGGAGGGGGTGGGCGGCACGAGTGGGGGGAGGTGGGGGAGCCGGAGACAGGCGGGAGCACGCAGGGCCGGGCCGGGAGAAAACCTGGAAGTGGGCTTGGATCCGGAGCGGCCAAATCCACTTCCTAGGGGGCCGCACCGGGCGCGCGGCGCTCCCTCGCGCGACACGCCCCGTCGGACTCCTCCTTCCTCCCCTCCTCCTCGGAGGCGGGGAACCTGCCCGCCGCCCCCCACCCCCGCCCCGCTCCCCCCGGCCCCGGGGAGGAAAGGCCAATTTCTCTGCGCTGAAGACTCCCGAGGGCCGGGGAACCGGGCGGCCTGGGATTTGTACCGAAGCCCACGTCTGAGCCATTAGGCCTGCTGCGGGCGGCCACCTGACTGGCTGCGCGCCGGGCTCTCCCGCCGCGATACCTGCCTGCTCGCTGCCATCCCACCGGGGGCCCAGGGTGGGGGGATGCTCCTAACCGCCCAGCTCCCGGGCTGGGCTGGGAAGGCTCTCACGTTGCTCGCATTGTTTCTCTGCAGGCACCACGGGCACTCGGGACTCCCAGCTGGCCCTAGCGCCTCACCTGGCCTCCCCGACTTGCCACTGACTCTTCTGCACCCCACCCTCCTCCCAAGCAACCCTCCAGCCTTCACCCCCCCCCCCCACCTGTTCTGCAACAAGTCCAGCAGAAAGCCCTGGACAGTGAAGGGATGGGGCAAAGTCACGGTTAACTCCGAAGACCATCAGGCTCAAGCCCTCCTGCCGCTCATGGAACTGAGGCCCAGTGACTTGCTGACAGCGCCTGTGGGGGGAGGGGGCGGGGGGGGGGACAGAAGCCCGCAGTCTCGGAGCGGTAGCCTAGCACCCTCCCCTTTCCCCCAATTCGTCCCCCCCGCCAAGCCTCCTGAGAGACTGACACCCCCCTGAGACCCAGTCTCCACTTACCCACCAGAAAACTGGGAATGGGTGAGCCTTCCCACCTTGCAGGCTTCGTCAGATTCCATTAATGAGTGTTTTTGAAGCTACCAGGGCTCCTTTTAATGAAGGGAACGGTGTAGATTGGGAACTTGTCATTACCCTTGTTATTGTTACAGTCTGCTTGAAGAGGTTAGGGTGAGAAGTGCCTCAGACACCTCGGGACTGTGCTGGGAACTGGGCAGATAAAAAGAGCTGGAACTTATTATTTGGCTAGACTCGCAATTCCCATAAAATTACATAGGGTGAAGATATGAACCATCATTACAATTATCGCCCTCAGAGGGTTTGTGGCGACTTCCTCCACTGTTGTTTGGAACCCACGTTGACATGGTTGGCCAGGAGGAGCCCAGAAAGCCGCATAGCTGTTGTTTGGAAGCGCTGCTCTACCTTTTATTAACTCTTGGAGACCATCAGCATAAACAGATTGCGACCTGTCTGTAACTGGGACTTCCGATTTCTGTGGGCTGGCAGAACATCTCACTCTGAAACTAGGAGAGCAGTTTTTCCTAAATATGCAAACTCAACTACAATTGAACTTCCTGCCATGTTCATGCGACTTTCAAATGGCCTAAATTTTCCTTAAACTGATAACCATCAAGGTCTTCAAGGCGTTGCTAGGGTTTAGCCCAGGGCTTTTAACTTTCATTGATTGATGCATTTACTTAAAAGATATTCTTGACGAAGGAAAATGTGATCTGTGATGCAACGGACATTAACAATAAAATGAAATCCAGTGACCATAAGCGAGTAAATGATACTCCTGAGCCAAGAAGGCCAAATCAGAAAGCTACTTCTCCTGCCAAGTCCAGAAGCTCATTCCCTACCCCCCACCACCACCACCCCATCCCCGCCTTTCACTCCTGCTTTTTATCTTAATGTATTATTAACCAAAACTTGAGTCTTTAACACCAGATCAGTAACCTCTGGCTACAAACGGATCTGAACAAGTCTGAACTTTACCATTGGAGGCAGGAACCCCAAGCCTGGCTCCCACTTCAAAGCCTCCTTTCATTTAAATACAAACAGGGTGAACAACTGGCAATCTACAAAACAAATATCATCCAGAAAGAAAGCTTTTCAGATGGCCCCTAGCTCCTTCTTTCCTTTCCCCGCCCCCACCCCAGCTCTGCTCTTCCAGAAGAGAGGCTTCTCGGTGGAGGTGCACTTACTCCTTTTGAGTTCTCCGAATGCCAAAAATGGAATTGGGTGCTGCATGTGGAATACAAGCATTAACGATTTCTTAGGCTTATTAACTCTCATATAGCACGGGTTTTTTTTTTTTTTTGCCTTTTCTATTATGGTAAAATGCACATGCATAAAATTTACCACGTTAACCATTTTGAAGTCAACAGTTCAGTGGCAACTTAATACAATCATAATGTTTACAACCATCACCACCAAGGTGACCACATTCTCATTAAGCATTTCAAAGTCCATAGCCTTCGCTACCTAGAAACCTCTGCTCTGCTTTCTGTCCGTACGGATTTGCCTGTTCTGGACATTTCACAGAGATGGAATCATACAATATGGGGACTTCAGGACCGGCTTCTTTAACTTAGCATCATGCTTTCAAGGTCCATGTCTGCTGTAGCCCTTATCAGTTCTTCATTTCCTTTTTGATGGCTGAATCAAATATTCCATCGTACAGACAAATCATATTTTAATCAGATAGCACTTTAAAGTTTCCAAAGTGCTTACAGGAGCACTCTCACAACTTTAGAAGAATTTAGTGATTTTTTTTTAATTGACAGACAAACTGAGTCTCCAAGGTTAGGTGGCTTGTCTACAGCCACAGAGTTCTTGCTTCAGCAAGACTGAAATCTAAGGCCTCTCACTAAAGCCCTTGCTGCTTTTGGTTAGCAAGTGAATGTGAAACTGCCCAGAGCTTATAGAAGTGTCCTTGTTTCACATTCAGAAATGTTCATTGAGCACATACTATATGCCAGCTGCTGCTCAGCCCTAGAAGGAGGCAAGCTGTAGGCACCGGAAGCCGTTTGCCATGTCATGTCCTATGTGAAAGGCTTGCTTAGATAGAATGCACTTACAGCATACTTGGTTTTCCCAGGAGAGGTTTCTCTTGATGTGGCACTGGGTGGGGGGAAGGGGTACATTTGCTAGTGGGCAGAGGGAACAAAGAATGCACACACACACACATGTTCCACTGATTGAGTCAGGTCTTCTGTCTGAGCTTTGGGGGCACTTCTCTTGGCCCACATGGCCAAATGCAGGGCTGAGAAGTAGAAAGTGGCTTCCTCCCTCAGGCTAAGTTGTTGGCCCACAACCCTCTACTCTCTCCCCTCCCCTACATTGCCACTAAAGTGAACATTTGACAAGATCCTCTGAGCGATGACCCGCCCTCGCTTAACCCTGCCACCCTCCCCTGTAATTCCTCACTGCTTTCCAGATCAATTCCCAAGCCATTCAGTAGATCTGAATCTCTGCTCTTGGGCCGTAGTCAAAACTCCCAGCTTTCTTACTGGCCCTACCCTATATTCCATGCTCTGGCCCAATGAGAACATCACCCTCTATCATGCCGTGGATTCCTGGTAACCTTATCCTGCCCCTTCTAGAAATACCCTTTCATTCCTTAGACAGTTCTTTCGCACTCATCCTTCAAGACTTAACTGAAATGCCACCTCTTCTGGGAAGCCTTCCTGGATTCCCCCAAGCAGAGCTAGTATCTCCTGCTTCTAGGCTCCCCTAGACTCAGTCAACACGAAAAGCACTGTCAGCACAAACCAGCTCCCACGCTTGCTCCTCCACAGAGGCTCAGCTCTTCTCGAGCAACACCTCAAAGAGCTCTTCTAGTTATTTTTATTGGCATGCCTATTGCCTGGTAGAGTGCAGGTTCACCAGATGGGTAGCTTCCCTGGGGGAATAAAAGACCTGATCAAGGGTATTTCCAACAGTTCTTGGAAAATGGAATTAAATATAAGCTTCTTTTGTTTGCAAACATTTTGAAATGCATGCATTATCTTTTCATAATAAACATTTCCAATAACTTTTTGAAGAATTCTCATATTTGCATTTGAATTCTCTTGAATCTTAAATGATTGCAACAACTTCTGACTTCTTAAAAGTTCATCAGACAGGCCGGCGCCGCGGCTCACTGGGCTAATCCTCTGCCTTGTGGTGCCGGCACACCGGGTTCTAGTCCCGGTCGGGGCACCGATCCTGTCCCGGTTGCCCCTCTTCCAGGCCAGCTCTCTGCTGTGGCCCGGGAGTGCAGTGGAGGATGGCCCAAGTGCTTGGGCCCTGCACCCCATGGGAGACCAGGAGAAGCACCTGGCTCCTGCCATCAGATCGGTGCGGTGCGCCGGCCGCAGCGCACCTACCGCGGCGGCCATTGGAGGGTGAACCAACGGCAAAAGGAAGACCTTTCTCTCTGTCTCTCTCTCACTGTCCACTCTGCCTGTCAAAAAAAAAAAAAAAAGTTCATCAGACAAGGGGCCTGGCTCTATGGCTTAGCAGGTGGGGATGCCGCCTGCAGTGCCAGCGTCCCATATAGACATCAGTGAGTCCCGGCTGCTCCACTTCTGATTCAGCTCTCTGCTATGGCCTGGGAAAGCAGTGGAAGATGGCCCAAGTCCTTGGGCCTCTGCACCCACATGAGAGACCCAGAAGAAGCTCCTGGCTCCTGGCTTCGGATTGACGCAGCTCTGGTCATTGTGGCCATTTCGGGAGTGAATCAGTGGATGGAAGAACTTTCTGTCTGCCTCACTCTGTAACTCTGTTTTTCAGATAAATTTTAAAAAATCATTTTTTAAAAAAAAAAGTTCGTCAGACAAAGTCAGCCTGTCTTCAGCCCAGATTTCACTCACGCATTTTCTTTCTTTGCTTCTCCTTTGAGGATTGCACAGCCTTCTTGGGAGATAGGACCCATGAGGAAAAGATACTGACAAAGATAATACGGGACAATACATATCTCCCAGGACAGTTGTCTCAATTTACTCTTTGTTTTACAATGGCTGATCGCCTATTGGGCAGTCTGGAAACTGTTACAGGAGTACCACCTCATAGTAGTTAATATGCGTAGTCTGCACCTGTCTCCCACTTCCACGTTTCCCTTCAGTATTCTTTATTGCCTGAAGTTAGCTCAATCTTTCCTTCTCCCTCAGCGAGCTCATCCATGTTTAGAGACTAGCAGCTCCTGGTCCTTAGCGCCCCACTGTCTTGTTTGTGCCAGCAGTGCCCGCTGTTCTCAAAGCCCCATAATTGCCCAGCTCTCTCACTCTTCGTGAATTGCTGGGATCTACTGTGGGATCTACTGAGGACACTTCCTTTCCCTTCCACAGTCATGAACCCCTATCCAGTCCTGTCACCTCCTGCCTGGACTGTAGAGCCCACCTCCTAACGGGTCTGCTGATCTGTAACCTTTCTCTCCACCCACCCACCCAGGCATGATCACAGAAGCAATCTTCCCATAGCATCATTTGCAACTGTCACGATCCTTTGTTCAAGGGGCTTCCATGGGAAGACACAATAACTGATCCGCGCTTAGTGCTGAAGAGTTGAAGAATGGCTTTCATGAGCAGTATCTGTCAACTATTCATTGGTTCCCCCAATGTATGGATGAGGGAACTCACTGAGAAATGTAAAGAGGCCCAGTTCAATGACATGGCTATTTTTTTTACAATGTTTTAAGCCCAAACTTGCCCAGGAAAACTTTAGATAGAGTACAAGGCTGGTGGGTAAAGGAATGGAGAAGGCAGGACTTCCCTTAGGCCCTGTGGGATGGGATGGAATCCCTTATGTGAAAAGATGGGATAGGGATTTGGAGGCCAGTGAACACATTATCTTACCCAAGTACAGCTTTATCTGGGACACTATCAGGAAATGAGGTGCCAGATAATGGGGGCACATTAACCTGGGGTCACAGCGCTAGCCTGATCCTATAAACACTGGGTATTTGCAAGCGGCAAGTGAGAAGATAAAGGCAGGGCCTTAGAAGGAATGATCTGGGAGGTGCAGAGGCATAGGATGGATTGAAGTCAGGAAAGTTAGGCCATTGCAGTATTCTCAGCAAAGCGATGAAGGCCCAGCATTTCTTCCTCCGGGGATCCTGTATGAAAAAGCGAAAAAAATTAAATAAATGAAAGAAAGAAGAAAAATGGTGCGCTCCAGTGAAAGAGGCTTAGAGGTCAGATGGTCGGCAGACTAAGAGTTGAATCCTGGTTCTGCCATTTCTTGTCTGTGTGTCTTTAGATAAATAACTTACATGCCACACCTACACTGCAAGGGTTAACAAACAAAGTATACTAAACGCATTCCTGGGGCAGGCAGGGGGTCTAGCCTCTGAAGAGTGTTGATTCTGCTCCGGATTCCAGCTCCTTCCTAAGGTGCACCCTGGAAGGCAGCAGGTGGTGATTCAAGTATTTTGTCCCAGCCACCCACACAGAGGGGAGTCCTGGATTGAGGTCTACATTCCAGGATTTGGCCTGGCTCAGCCCTGGCTGTTGTGGGCTTTGGGGGCAGTGAATCAGCAGATGGGAGATTTCTGTCTGCCTGTGTGTTTGTGTGTGTGTCTTTCTGTGTCTTTTAAATAAACAGATTAAAAAAAATTTTTTTTGAAGCACGCCTCTTGGCATAGAACATGCCTAATTCATTTTTGTGCCTGCAGCACCTGGCATGGAGTAGAAAATATTTACCTATACCTCGAAGGAGTTAGAAATAACTTAGCATACTGCCTAGCACAAGTATTTAATGATCAGCACTCCTTTAGGCTTTGGAGATATCGTTTGAATAAAACAAAATGCCCTCTCTCATAGAGCCTAAAAGTGGGGGCACGATAAATTGTCATTATTATTTGCTCAGATCCAGCCATGTCAGCATTAAAAGGCTATTTAGTATGATAGCACATTAGTCTAATAATTTTATATTGAGGTGCATTCATTTTATCTGTACTGGCCCATAATTGGCATTGAATTATATGATTTGGAGAACCAAAAGGGATGTGAGTTACTTTCATGCAATATGGCCATTTCACTACAGGGAAGGTATTTGTTATTAGCTCCATTTTCCTGGTGAGATAACTGAGGTCCAAAGAGTAACAGGATCATTCTTATCCCAGGAACTGCATATCTGCTGGTTGTGATAGTTTCTCATACTCTATTACGGGAGCAAAATTTGCAGGAAGTACGTATCTTCTCATGAGCCATGCTCCTAGGGGAATAAAGGCCAAAGGCCATATAGAAAGAGAGCTAGTTAGTCTTCTCTTGCATCTAAGCTCTTATGTATAGTCTGATTTCTAAAGAACATTTCTAATTTTTTTATTTTTTATTTATTTATTTGACAGATAGACAGTGAGAGAGAGACAGAGAGAAAGGTCTTCCTTCCATTGGTTCACCCCCCAAATGGCCACTATGGCCGGAGCTACACTGATCCGAAGCCAGGAGCCAGGTGCTTCCTCCTGGTCTCCCATGCGGGTGCAGGGGTCCAAGCACTTGGGCATCCTCCACTGCCCTCCTGGGCCACAGCAGAGAGCTGGACTGGAAGAGGAGCAACTGGGACTAGAACCCGTTGCCCATATGGGATGCCGGCTTCGCAGGCGGAGGATTAACCAAGTGAGCCATGGAGCCGGCCCCAAGAACATGTCTAATTATTGAAAAAAAAAGAGCCTGCTTTTCGGTGAGTACGCTTCTATGTGATGGCAAAATGGTCACCTTAGATACTCATTATTCTAGATTCTTTTTTTTTAATAGAAAGCTTTTATTTAATAAAATAAATTTCATAAGTACAACTTTTGAATTATAGGGGTTCTTCCCCCATACGTGCCCTCCCACCCCCCAAACCATCCCACCTCCTACTCCCTCTCCCATCCCATTCTTCATTAAGATTCATTTTTAATTATTTTTACATACAGAAGATCAACTCTATACTAAGTAAAGATTTCAACAGTTTTATGCTAGCTTACACATAATGTCATCTACAGCTTTAGAAGTAGAATGCCCACTGGACAGAAATGGTTCATTTGTGAAATGAAAATTAGTTCTTCATATCCTTTTGATTAACTAAAAACACTGGTACCTTGAGTTTAGTCTTCGGATTGTGAAGGCACCTCTGGAACATGCATTTTTCCAACATACTTATTATTACTCTTCCACATCTCATCCAGCTGGTGAGAAAAACCACGCTGGTAAAAACAAATAAGGTAGAGGCAGGGAACCCAGTAGCAGAGGCTACTACTGGAATATGCCATCCGGAAGGGCCTTGGCTCTCAGCTAGTCAATCCACATCAAACTTGACCTATTAAAGTTTCCCTCTTATGATATTCCGACCACCTTCAGAAGCAAGCACCAGGTCTGCCTAGAGCAGTTGCAGTAGTAACACTGTTTTCCAACCATGCTTCCTCCCCCTTGGGATTTCATCTGAGAATAACAGCTTCCAGGTAGCAGGCATGTGGGGGCTTGAGATTGCAAAGGACTTGTGGTGCTGCACGTTGCATTTTCCTGTTCATCCCGTACCTCATTTAGAAACACAGACAAGTTATCTGGTGTCAGTTTTACCCTCCCAGGGCTCTGAGGAGTTGAAGGGCACCCTCTCCCTGTTCTGTCCCAGAACATTATGAAACCAGCTCCCCTTCAGTGAGGATTAGCAAACAGCTACACAAGCAAGGCCGGGTTAGGAAGCAACATAGTGTTGGAAATGGACATGAGAAACTTCTTAATCAAGTGTCAATTTAGTCCAACAGGTTGTTTGGACTTTCCCTTCAACCCTTTCTTGTTTTGTTTTTCCTCCCCCTCTTCTTTTTCTTCTTCTTCTTTTTTTCCATAGCACCATCATCCTTGCCTTTATGTGAAAAGACAATATGCATTTTTAAGAAGACCCAGCGGGGAGCAGGCATTTTTATTCCAAAGAGATACCACAGATAAAAAGAACCAGAGAGAGGGTCAGACATAGTTTGACATTTGTCATTTTCTACCCACTGATGGGCACTGTCTGCGGACCTGCTGCTGTTGCTGCTGCTATGACAATAATGCATTCAAATGAGCAAGGAAATGAAACCTGTACCGACATTCAGAGCATGTAGCCAGCTCCAGGCTGCACACACGGACCCGGGTGGGGGGTGGATTTTCCCATGTCCCTCCCTGCTAACATATGCAAGTTCCCCTCACCCAGGCGTGCTCTCCAGGAGAATTCTAACTAGTGTTTTCATAATAACTCTCACAGTCCTGGCCTAATTGCAGCATGCAGGAGGCTTGAGGAGGATGCACACAAACTGGCAGAAATAAACAAGGGGCCCTTCCTTGCTCCCCCAAGCCCTTCATCTCAAGAGAATCCTGCTTTTCTTCTCTTGACTTCCAAGGTCGAGGTAAGGCAATAGCGAAAAGTTGCACCAAGAAAAATAGGCTTTCCCATGGAAAATTTCCAATTTTGAACAATCTAGTCTGATTTCTGTGACTCCTAGCTTTATTTCCCTTAACGTATGGATTCATAGCAGTATGCCTGGCTTTCATAAGTATGTACATATGATGTGATTGTTGAAAAATTGCTGTATTTAGTTAATGTTTTAGTTACTTTGAAGAAAGAAATGTAAGAAAATCTTCTGGGGTGCTAGAAATATTCTATATCTTGATCCAGGTGGTGGTTACATGGGTGTGTATTTTTGTTAAAATTCATGACTTCGGTGGTCAGCATTGTGGCACAATGGGTTAAGCCACCACCTGCAACACCAGCATCCCATTTGAGCTATGGTTCAAGTCCCAGCCGCCCCTTTTCCTATCCAGCTCTCTGGGAAGGCGGCAGAGGATTGCCCAAGCGCTTGGGCCCCTGCACCCACCTGAGAAGCCCAGATGGAGCTCCTGGCTCTTGGCTGCTGGCTTTGAGCTGGCCCAGCCCTGGCTGTTGCAGCCATCTGGGGAGTGAACCAGAGGATGGAGGATCTCTCTCTCTATCCCCCCTCTCTTTGTAAATCTGCCTTTCAGAGGTGAATAAACCTTTTTTTAATATTTACTTATTTGAAAATCAGAGATACACAGAAACATCTTCCATCCCTCTCACTGGGCTTGAACTGGGACCTATATGGGATGCAGGCTTCATATATGGCAGCTTTACCTGCTACACCATAATGCTAGCCCCTGGCTGCACCACTTATGATCCAGCTCCCTGCTAATGTGCTTGGGAAAGAAGGGGAAGGTGGCCCAAGTGTTTGGGCCCATGCCACCCACATGGGAGACCTGGATGGAGTTTCAGGCTCCTGACTTTAGGCTGGCCCAGCCTCGGTCTTGGTGGACACTTGGGAAGTAGAAGATTTCTCTCTCTCTCTCTCTCTGTAACTCTTTCTTTTTTTCCATCAAAGAAACCATTTATTTATTGAGTTCAAATTTCATAAGTACAACTTTAGGAACATAGTGATTCTTCCCATTGTACCCGCCCTCTCACCTCCACTCCCAACCCACTCCCACCCCACCACTTCTTCTCTTTCCATTCCCAGTCCCACTCTCCATTAAGAAAAACAAACAAAACAAAACAAAAC
Organism: Lepus europaeus; assembly: GCF_033115175.1. NCBI lineage: Eukaryota > Metazoa > Chordata > Mammalia > Lagomorpha > Leporidae > Lepus > Lepus europaeus. The sequence continues at coordinate 22,837,067 of NC_084850.1, read as the reverse complement.
CCTGTTCCTTGATAGTCAAGACAAGGGCTGTTCAAGTCTGCTTCTCAAAGTGTCAATTTCACATCTACAGATTTCCTTTCAGGTGCTCTGTTAGTTATTACAGATCATGGAGAATATATGGTATTTGTCCTTTTGGGACTGGTTTATTTCACTAAGTATGATGTTGTCCAGATTCATCCATTTTGCTGCAAATGACCGGATTTCATTTTTTTTTACCGCTGTGTAGTATTCCATGGTGTACATATCCCATAATTTCTTTATCCAGTATTCAGTTGATGAGCATTTAGGTTGATTCCATGTCCTAGCTATTGTGAACTGAGCTGCAATAAACATGGGGGTGAAGATAGCTCTTTCATTTGCTGCTTTCATTCCCCTTGGGTAAATTCCCAGGAGTGGGATGACTGGGTCTTATGGTATATTCAGGTTTTTGAGGTATCTCCAAACTGATTTTCATAGTGGTTTGACCAGTTTACATTCTCAACAATAATGGATTAGTGTCCCTTTTCCCCCACATCCTCACCAGCATCTGTTGTTTGTTGATTTCTGTATGAAAGCCATTTGAGTCATGGGTTAGGTGAAACCTCATTGTGGTTTTGATTTGCATTTCCCTGATGGCTAGTGATCCTGAGAATTTTTTCCTGTGTCTGTTGGCCATTTGGATTTCCTCTTTTTAAAAATGTCTAAGTCCTTGGCCCATTTATTAACTGGGTTGCTTGTTTTGTTATTGTGGAGTTTCTTGATCTCTTTATATATTCTGATTAATAATCCTTTATCAGTTGCATAGCTTGCAAATAATTTCTCCCATTCTGTTGGTTGCCTCTTCACTTTCCTGAGTGTTTCTTTTGGAATACAGAAACTTCTTAATTTGATGTAATCCCATTTGTTTGGCTTTAGCTGCCTGAGCCTCTGGAGTCTTTTCCAGGAAATCTTTGCCTGTGCCTATATCTTGCAGGGTTTCTCCAATGTTCTCTAATAATTTGATGGTGTTGTGTCGTAGATTTAGATCTTTAATCCATTTTGAGTGGATTTTTGTGTAAGGTGTGAGGTGGGGGTCTTGCTTCATATTTCTGCATGTGGAAATCCAGTTTTCCCAGCACCATTTGTTAAAGAGAATGTTCTTGCTCCAGGGATTGGTTTTAGCTCCTTGGTCAAATATAAGTTGGTTGTAGATGCTTGGGTTGATTTCTGGTGTTTCTATTCTATTCCATTGGTCTATCCACCTGTTTCTGTACCAGCACCAGGCTGTTTTGATTATAACTGCCTTATAGTATGTCTTGAAATCTGGTATTGTGATGCCTCTGGCTTTGTTTTTGTTGTACATGATTGCTTTATCTATTTGGGGTCTCCTGTGTTTCCATATGAATTCCAGCATCATTTTTTCTAGATCTGAGAAGAATGTCTTTGGTATTTTAATTGGTATTGCATTGCATCTTAAATTGCTTTTGGAAGGATGGACATGTTGGTGATATTGATTCTTCCAATCCATGAACGTGGAAGAATTTTCCATTTTTTGTATCTTCTTCTATTTCTCTCTTTAATGTTTTGTAATTCTCATCGTAGAGGTCTCTGACATCTTTGGTTAAATTTATTTCAAGGTATTTGATTTTTTGGCAGCTATTGTGAATGGGATAGATCTTAGATGTACTTTTTCAACTGTGGCATTATCTGTGTATACAAATGTTGTTGATTTTTGTGTATTGACCTTACACTTTACCAAACTCTTCTTTACCAAACTCTTCTATGAGTTCCAATAGTCTCTTGGTGGAGTCTTTTGGATTCCCTATATATAGAATCATGTCATCTGCACATCTGAATGTGTATTCTTTAAATAGGGATAGTTTGACTTCCTCATTCCCAATTTGAATCCCTTTAATTTCTTTTTCTTGCCTAATGGCTCTGGCTAGAGCTTCCAGGACTATATTGAATATCAATGGCAACAGTGGGCAACCTTGTCTGGTACTGGATCTCAGTGGGAATGCTTCCAAATATTCCCCATTCAATAGGATGCTGGCCATGGGCTTGTCATAACTGGCCTTGATTGTGTTGAGGAATGTTCTTTCTATACCCAGTTTGCTTAGCATTTTCAACATGAAAGGGTGTTGTATTTTATCAAATGCTTTCTCTGCATCTATTGAGATTTTCTTCTGTAGTTTGTTAATGTGATATATCACATTGGTTGATTTGCGAATTTTGAACCATCCTTGAATACCAGGGATAAATACCACTTTTTTTGGTTGAATGATCTTTCTGATGTGCTGTTGGATTCAATTGGCCAGAATTTTGTTTAGGATTTTTGTGTTTATGTTCATCAGGGAAATTGGTCTGTAGTTCTCTTTGTTGTATCTTTTTTGGGTTTAGGAATTAAGGTGATGCTGGCTTTATAGAAATAATTTGGGAGGATTCCCTATATTTCAATTGTTTTGAATAACTTGAGAAGAAGTGGAGTTAGTTCTTCTTTAAATGTCTGGTAGAATTCAACAGTGAATCCATTTGGTCCTGGGCTTTTCTTTGTTAGGTGGGTCTTTACTACTGATTCAATTTCTGTTTTAGTAATGGGTCTCTTTAGGTTTTCCATGTCTTCATGGCTCAATTTAGGTAGGTTGTATGTGTCTAGGAATCTATCCATTTCTTGTAGGTTTCCCAGTTTGTTGGCATACAGCTCTTTGTAGTAATTTCTGATGACTATTTCTGTGGTGTCTGTTGTTACATTTCCTTTTTCATCTCTAATTTTATTGATTTGGGTCTTCTCTCTCCTTTTTTTCTGGATAGTTGGGCCAATGGTGTGTCAATTTTGTTTATTTTTCAAAAAAACAGCTCTTCATTTTGCTGATTTTTGATTTTTTGTTTCAGTTTTGTTGATTTCTTCTCTAATTTTCATTACTTCTTTTCTGTTGTTAGTTTTGGGTTTGGTTTGCTGTTGTTTTTCTAGATCCTTAAGATGCATTGATGGCTCATTTATTTGGTGCCTTTCCAATTTTTTGATGTGAGCACTAATTGCTATAAACTTTCCTCTTAATACTACCTTAATACTACTTTTGCTGTATCCCATAATTTTGATATGTTGTATTGTCATCTTAGTTTGTTTCTAGAAAAATTTTTATTTCTTTTTTAATTTCTTCTATGACCCACTGTTCATTCAGGAGCATTTTGTTCAATCTCTGTGTTTTTGCATATAAGTTCTAAACATTCCTGTGTTGCTGATTTCCAGCTTCATTGCATTGTGGTCTGAGAAGATGCATGATATGATTTTGATTTTTTTGAATTTGCTGAGACTTGTTTTATGGCCTAGCTTGTGGCTAATCCTGGAGAGGGTTCCATGCACAGGTGAGAAGAATGTGTATTCTTTAACTGTAGGATGAAAAGTTCTGCAGATATCTGTTAGGTCCATTCAGTTATAGTGTCGATTAACTCTGCTGTTTCCTTGCTGATTTTCTGTCTGGTTCATCTGTCCATTGCTGAAAGTGGGGTATTGAAGTCCCCCATTACTATCGCATTGGAGGCTATGTCTCCATTTAGATCCCTTAACATTTCTTTTAAATGGCCAAACAAATAAATTAATTAATTAAAAGAAAAGAAATTCAATAAGTAGAAAACTTTTTCATGAACTAGTGAGGAAAACCACAGGTAACAACTACAAATTCTATTGGTGTCCTCTTAGTAGGCAGAAGAAGTTGGATGACTGCTGTCAGTCTTCTAAAAGAGAAAAGGTTGAGATAGGCATCTACTTTGAGCTGAATATTGTTAGCTGTTTCACTTTAAATTATTTTGTATATTTATATTTGAAAGGGAGAGAGACATGTTCTATCCACTGGTTTACCCCCCAAATGCCCCCAGCAGGTTGGGCTAAACCAGACCAAAGCCAGGAATTCAGAACTCAGTTGAGGTCTCCCACATAGATGACAGGGACTCAACTACTTGAACCATCACCTGTTGCCTGCTAGGGTGTGCATCAGCAGGAAGTTGGAATCAGGAACAGAGTCAGGACATGAACCCAGGCACTTGTATGTAGAATATGGGCATTGCAAACATTGTCTTGACCACTGAGCCAAATGCCCATCCCAGCTGTTGTACATTTAAGGTCCAAGACTGGACTGGCTCCTTTGTTGTGTCTTTCAGGCTAGTACAAGAGATTGCTGCCTAGCCATAGATGATAGCTATTATTTATGGAGCTCTTGTCATCTATAAACCTAATATATTGCATATCACCTTTTGAGCTCTCACTGTTTTATTTCATCTTTATGGCAACCCCCTGAGTACATTCTAAAATTATAGCTAAGGAAATTAAGAATCATAGGCATAAAGTCACCCAAGGGCACCCAGATTGCCAATGGCAGATCTGAGACTTGTGCCCAGTTCTGGTACTAAAGCCTATGCTCAGACTCCCTGAAACCATGGGTAGTAACAGACCCTGTGTAATAGTCTATGCTTTTTCTTATCGATACATAGATATGATAAAGTTTACTTTATAAATGGGACATAGTAAGAAATTAATAATAACTAACAATAAAATAGAATAACTATAACAATATACTATAATAAAAGTTATGCGAATACAGCCTCTCGCTAAATATCTTATTGCATCACATTCACCCTTTTTTAATTTATGATGATGTAAGATGATAAAATCCACATGGTAAGAGAATGCAATGCCCACGTGATGAAATGAAGTGAATAACAGGCATGGTGACACAATGTTAGGATGCTACTGATCTCCAGTGATACTCAGAAAGCCACTCAGAAATGCGATGAAACCTTTGTCATTCTGCTCCATCTAGTCTGGGATGTGAATCATTCCTTGTCCAAGTAGTCACTCTTTTTTTAAGATTTATTTATTTATTTTTTTACTTGAGAGTCAGAGTTACACAGAGGAGAGGCAGAGAGAGAGAGAGAGAGAGAGAGAGAGAGAGGTCTTCCATCCGATGGTTCACTCCCCAGATGGCTGCAATGACCAGAGCTGCGCTGATCCAAAGCCAGGAGCCAGGAGCTTCTTCTGGGTCTCCCACATGGGTGCAGGGGCCCAAGGACTTGGGCCATCCTCTACTGCTATCCCAGGCCACAGCAGAGAGCTGGATTGGAAGTGGAGCAGTCGGGGCTAGAACCGATGCCCATATGGGATGCTGGTGCTTCAGGCCAGGGCATTAACCCGCTGTACCACAGCGCTGGCCCCAAAGTATTCACTCTATTTGTTACCCACCCATTAGTCACTTAATAGCCACCTTGGCTATCAGATCAACTGCTGTGGTATCACAGGGCTTGTGTTCAAGTGACCCTCAGATCAGCACACAACTTACAACTTAGAAATCATTTCCTTCTGGAATTCTCCATTTAATATTTTTGGACTGCAGATAACTGGGTAAGTAAGGCTATGAATGGGGACACATTGAAGAACAGAGATGACTACATTTGTATCCTGGTGAGATTCTATTGGATTTTAGGCAACCAACAGTCAGTCATGGCCTAGAGCTTTGAGCTGGGTGCTGAATGAAACCTTGTATTCCTTCCTTCATTCATATGTGAAAAATCATATAATATAAAATTAGCCAATTTAAAGTGAACAATTGCATTCACAGTGCCGTACAACCCTAAACAGAAACTAAGTATTTATTAAACAATACCTCCCCAAATCACTGTCCTGTCAGCCCTTGGTAACCTCTAATCTACTTCCTGTTTCTATTAAGTTGCCTTTGTGGACATTTTATATAAGTAGACTCATTCAATATTTGCCTTTTTGTATCTGGCTTCTTTCATTTAACGCATGAGCAGGGAGCTGGATCAGAAGTGGGTATCCAGGACTGGAATTGGCACTCCGATGTCGGATGCAGGTGTCCCAAATGGTGGCTAAATCCACTGAGCCACATTGCCCATCCCACTTTCCACTTTGTTGTCTCCAATTTTCTCAACCTTGGCATTTGAGCTCTGGAGATCCTTCCAGCACTGACACTCAATTGTTGCAATAGACATGATCCTGGCACTCATGAAACTTGCGAATTTCCTGGGCAGAGAAGAGATGTCCCCCCACAGACAATTGGCGATCCACAACAGCATGCATACAACATCAGTCATCAGTCTTACAGGTGTTTGGAGAAAAGAGTTTTGCTTTGTGTCTACCCTTTGCATTCAACATGAGGAAGCCTTTTCAATGATTTTTCAAATTTCTTACCTCACCACCTGCTGCTGCTGTTGCCAATACTTTCAACATCTTGGGCACAGCTAAGTCACTGATACCACCCATAGGAACTGAGGGCAACAGTGAACACAGAAATGTTGTCAAGGTTGAATTGCTAAGCTGGCAGGGATGCCCAATCCCGACAGCACAAGGCTAGCACTTTACTGGAAAATGAGAATCAGCTGGCCCCAGTCCTCGCCCCCACTTGGAAGAATGGCTGCTTCTCTCAACTGAAGGAGCAGCAGCAAGAAGTCTGACCCCACCCTGCACCCACGAACAGACATTGCCGTACCACTTGCCTGGTTGCCCCCCGCTCATTCTGTGAAGATACATTGCACATTGCGTACTGTGCCACAGCCTCTCTGTGCACTGCCACGCTGCCTCTTTGAATTCCCTTTCAAATCTTGCTTGACAAGTGAAGGAATGCACTGGACAACATACAGCAGGGACACATTAAAACATTGCTTTGGTAGATACAAAAATATACTCATTTTCACAGATTTAAATACTTCTCAGCTCTCTCCAAAGGACTGCATGACAGATGGTTTCAAAGCAAGTCACATTTACAAACAGCAGACAAAAATATTATTTAGCAGATTCTCTAAGAGTTCTTCTGAGCCTTCCAGAACCAATCTTTTTCCATGGGCTCTTTTATTTCTACTTTGTGGATGCCCAACCTAAAGGTTTTTCAGCTTCCTAGCAACCACTCTGTGTATTTCCCAGGCTTGTAGAATACAAGAGCTGAAAGAAAGGCGTAGACATTTGATGTAGCAGTTAAGATTCAGCTTGGGACACCCACATCCCATATCAGAGCATCTGGTACAAGTCCTGCCTCCATTTCTGATCCAGCTTCTTGCTAACATGCATCCCGGGAGGGATCAGAAGATGCTCAAGTATTCAGGTCCCAGCCTCCGACATGGGACACCTGAGCTGAATTCTGAACTTCTGGTTTTGGCCTGGGTGTTATAGGCATCTGGGGAGTGGACCAGCAGACAGAACTCTCTTTCTCTGCTCTCTCTCTCTCAAATAAAATGAAAAGAAATAAATAACAACTTTTTAAAATAAGAGCTGAAGAAATCTAGATTTATGGAGCTGGTTCCTGTGTTATTCTCGAGAAAGGGATTTAAAACGAGGTAAAATTAAGACTCAGTAAAGTCACTATCACAGGGAAAAGTAAAATTACTCTATTCGTGTCAGACTCTAAAGTATTCATTCATTTTTTTTTTTTGACAGGCAGAGTGGACAGTAGAGAGAGAGAGACAGAGAGAAAGGTCTTCCTTTTGCCGTTGGCTCACCCTCCAATGGCCGCCGCGGCTGGCGCACTGAGGCCGGCGCACCGCGCTGATCTGATGGCAGGAGCCAGGTGTTTTTCCTGGTCTCCCATGAGGGTGCAGGGCCCAAGGACCTGGGCCATCCTCCACTGCACTCCCTGGCCACAGCAGAGAGCTGACCTGGAAGAGGGGCAACCGGGACAGGATCCGGCGCCCCGACCGGGACTAGAACCCCGGGGTGCCGGCGCCGCAAGGCGGAGGATTAGCCTAGTGAGCCGCGGCGCTGGCCGACTAGCTGACACTATTTGAACAGCGAGTAACTGATGTAACGTATACATTCCCTTAAATAACTCAAATAAATTTCATGCTCCTGTTTATCATTATTTCTTGATGGAAAGTAAGCAATAGACAATCAACAGCTTTCGCTATTCTTGTTAACTAATGTAATCATAACAAGTAATAATTCTCTCAGTTACTACTTTTTTTTTTTTTTGCCTATGTATTCAACTTGCTCAGATGCCCCTTTGAGCACCTATTCTAGCCAACTAGAACACATGTTTCCGAGTGGCCATCCTCACTTTGGCTTGAATAAACTCCTTTATACTCACATTTGATGTCCCTCCACTTGCTTTCTGGGTCGTCCTTTTTGGCTCATCTTATTCCTGGAATCTCTCTCTCCAGATTCGGTGCTTGGTAGCAATACTGAATCCAGTGCATTCTCTGACCATGGGGGCTCAGCACTAGGCCAGGGTGAGTTCTCACATGATTCTGAAAGCTCCCAGCCCTTTCGGTTGAGACTGGAAATGAATCCTGCTGGTTCTCTGACCATTTCCTGTAGAAGTTAAGAGTAGATTTCCACCACTGTCCTTGGTAGGAGACTTAGAACTGCTCTACTGCCTTTATTTGTAAAAGGGTTACATCTCAGATGAGAGTCAGGGCTACTTGCTGGCAACGGTTCTACAGTTTTGAGTTTGGCCAATTTAGTGTTAGAACTTGTGTGTGGGGGGTGGGTAGGATGTTTGGTTTAGCAATTAAGACATCAGTTAGGACCCTCACATCCCATGTTCAGAGTGCCTAGGTTCAACTGGCTCCAGCTTCTGATTCCAGTTTCCTGATAATGCAAACACTTTGAGGCAGTACTGATGGCTCAAGGAGTTGGCTTCATGCCATCCATGTGGGAGACCTGGATTGAGTTCCCAGCTCCTGGCTTTGATCCCACAGCCATTTGAGGAGTGAAGCAGCAAATGAGAGTGCTCTCTCTCTGTCTCTCTCCATCTCCCCTGAAATACATAAATAATTTTTAAATAGTGTAAGCACTTGTAACGGCAGCTACTCTTTTTGTCTTGTGATATAAAATGTTTGACTGTGACCAACTCTCTTAGTCTGACCCCAATAGAATCACATGAGGGTGAATCTCCCTCCAAAGGAAAAAAAAATAGGCATTGCTTCCTCCAACACAGAGCACCACTGTAGCTGAGACTGAATGGCCTGTCAAGACAACAGCCTGTGGCATGCAGTGGTCTCACAGCTGGAAGGTGCATATGAAGGTTAGGCATTTGGCACTTTGAGAAGTGACTGGGGCTCATAAGCAGCGCATAGCCCTGTCTTGGTCACATTTCAAAGGACCCTAAATGATGGGAAACTGCCTGTCAAAACCTGAGCCTTCTCTCTGGGCACAGATCCCCTTACAAATGCTAGCTGGATTTACATATCATGCCTATGGAGCTTTATCTTGTTGATATATAGGAAACTGTACTCATATCCTGGGGTGATCTTAATTTACAATAGTGAAAGTGGGGGATCTTTTCAAATTCCACAGCTAGTATATTTGCATGCATGATTCTTGCAAAACAGGTTTTAGAACCAAACAAATTGAATGGGAATGCTATTTTCAGTGGTACCTGGGGGCCTCAGAAAGAGGTGCAGATAAGCTTACCTCCCTCAGAGTCAAAGAAGGTTTCAGAAGCCTGGGTTGTCTCTACTGCCGTTCCTCCTTTCTCAACTGTTTCTTTATCACCCCCTTCAACCTAGTTTATCCTAGAACTTCCATGCCCAGATTTATATTTCCCATACTCCAACTCCAACAGAAGAAAGCCAATCTATTTCAAGTCTGCTGTACAAGGCGCCTATCCTAGCTCTCCCTGCTGTAAAACACCAGTTACAGGGAGAAGGGAACCAACCCTGCTTTATCAACTATGGACCAAATCTGAACTTGAAAGCATTTTTCTGATCCACCTAAAGACCCTATAGTCTTTGCTAGGGAATGTAACGTAAATGTTCGGACATGCAATCTGGGGTTCTTTGACATTTATCAACTAGTCCATATGTTAGTCTCTGAGGGAAGGGATACAGAAAGCAAATTGGAATAATCCATTAGAGGGTTTTGGCAAAGTGACTGAAGCAAATCGAGCTAATGCTCGCCATGTGGCACAGGGACTTTAGGATGACATACCTCAAATTTTTCAAAAGATTGTAGATTGCAATAAGGTCCAACAGTATAAACGAAATCCAGACAAATTCATCCTTGATTATTATGGAGTTTTTGGAAAAAAAAAACAACAAAACTTTCAAACAATATTCTGGAATGGCTGAAGCCGCTTTCCAAAATCATCGAAATGATACTCTTTTGAACTCTCACTTCCTAAATGAATTGGTCATTTTAGTCAAAAGGCATCCACCTAATTGGGTGACCAGTCAAATGCATGACCTTTTAACTTGGACTGATTGACTTTCAAGGACTCTCCAGCAAAAGAGAAAAGCAAGGCTTCTAAAAGAATGAAACTACAGCTTCAACAGCTAACTAGCTGAACCAAGCTTCCTAGCCAAAACCAACCTTTTAACAAGCAAAAAACAACTTGACCCTTTTGAAAATCAGGGAGGAATTAGCTGTTATTGTAATAGCCTGGGCATTTTAAAAAGGGCTGTAAGAATGGAGAGAGGAATAGGGCTGTTCTGAGAAGGTCAAGGGCACTTTTCCATTTTTCCCAGGCAATAACTTATGAGAAATAGAAGTTTATATCTATGGAGAACAGACTCATGGCCTTGTAGATACTGGTGGCATGCTCTCTGTTCTCAACCCCACCAAGTTAAATTGCCCCTTCCGTGAAGTAACAAGACTGTCCAGATGGTGGGAGGTTTCTAATCAACCCAGGGGGTACATAAATCCCAATCTCTTAAATTCCAACTGGGAGTTAAATGGTCTTTCCTACTTGTTCCTTCAATCCCTATACATCTTCCTGGTAGAGATTTTTATGGAAATTTATGATACCTGCATTTCTTTCTCTCAAAAGAGAGAAATGAGACCAAAGGAAAAAGAAAAAGCACAAGTTGAAATGAAAATGGTTTGTATTCAATTCCAAAGAAATATCTTCAATCCAGATTTAATGAATGATACTCATACTTTATTGCAAACTCTACCAGATCATTTGTGATCTCTATCATGCACAGATTTTGGAAAAATGTTTTCAGCAACCTCCATTAAAGTTGAGGTAGATTCATCTAAACCCCTGCCAAACATAAAACAACATCTTCTAAAACTGGAAGTTATGGAAGGGATCAGACAAATCATAAAGGACTGTATACAAAAAGCCTAATCATCTCTTGCACTAGCCCTTGCAATGCTCCCATCCTATCAGTTAGGGAACCAAATGGGAAGGTCTGGAATTTTGTGCAAGATCTCAGAGCAATTAACAATGTCCTAAGTCCTGGACATTCCATAGTACTCAACTCTGTAATCTTTTATCAGCTATTCTCACTGGAAGTAAAGCATTCACATTTATCAACCTCCTCAATGCCTTTTTCAGTATTCCAATGGACTCTAATATCGATATTGTTTGCGTTTACTTGAAACAGCTGCCAGTATACCTGGACTGTAATGCCTCAGGGCTACATTGAAACCCTACTTTATTTTTCTCAGATACTAAGATCTGATTTAGCAGACCCACGTTTCCCAAGAGCCTCCACACTTATTCACTACATAGATGTTTGTTTTCTGTGCTCTCTGAGACTTCAGACCTCCGAGATGACAGACAGCATATACTTTTGGACTCCATTTGCTTTAAAGGGGCACATGGTCTGCAAGGATAAACATTGGTTTTGTCAAAACTATGTGAAATATCTTCGAAGCCTAATTTCAGAGGAAGGGCTAATGATAAACCCAGACTAGATCAAGGAGATTTTGGCTTTTCCTGAGCTTTCTACAAAAAGATAAATATTTTTAAAAGATTTATCTGAAAAGCAGAGCAATAGAGAGAGAGAAAATCTTCCAACCATTGATTCACGCCCCAAATGGCCACAAAACCCAGGACTGGGCCAGACCAAAGCCAGGAGCCAGAGGTCCAACTCTGTTCCCTTTCCAGGTGAGACCCATTGAAAATGGCCATCAAGTTTAAGACTTTTAGATGGAATTCAGAAACCGGCATTACTGGCTAACCTAAAAATTCCTGGACATTCAAAATGAAACACCTTGGAAAGTAAAAACAATCTATTTGTGGGTGCTGCAGGTAAACATTCAGCTTTAAAACCCACCTAAAAGAGCCAATCAATATCTTAAACCATCCTTTCTCATCATGCCCCATTCAAAACCTTATTGAAGGGGGCACAAGAGAAAGACTTGTCATCGTGGGAAAATACAGGGTAGATATTATCTCTTGAGACTGGTGTATGGTATGGATCAAATGACAGGCAATACGTTCTATAGAACTTCAGTCAACCTTACAGTATGTTCATTAATTAACTCAGGGGAACATCAACAAAATGACAGCTTGTGATAACAAGTATAGTTGGAAACTGTTTCCTACAGTTGCTCAAAACGTGTATTCCCTGTTTGTACCATTTGCCCTAATAATCCTGGAAAGCCACTTAATGGATTACAGGGGCATTTTCCTTTGCCCTTGGGATCTTTTGAAATATGCCATTGGACTTTATCCGTTTACCACCATCTCAGGATTACAAAAATGTTTTAATGATGATTTATATGTTTTCTCATTGAGTGGAAGCATTCCCACATCAGAGAGCCATGGGCCAAATGGTAGGAAAAAATTTTCTAGAAAAGATTATTCCTTCCAGGGAGTTCTCTTAGAATTCTACAGTGACTGAGGAATGCATTTCACTGATCAAATAATTTTTTCTATTTGCAATCTATGATCAAATATTCAACACTTCCATTATGCCTATTTCCCCAAGTTCTCCGGACTAGTGGAATGTACAAATGGAATAATAAAGATTCAATGGGCAAACTGACAGACATTTTTAGCCTTCCCTGGCCAAATTCTTTTTCACTGGTTTTGTCCAACCTTCATTCTACCTCATTTGAAAAATGTCAGCTTTCTCCCTTTCAGATAATAACAGGAAGACCTATGTGTTTAAATGAACGGACATGTGGGAGGGCTATTTGCCAAGGAGACATTCTCTGTTACTATCAGGGATGTATCAAACTCACCACTAAAATTCAAAACGAACTAAAGACTGTCTTAGCAATGAACTCCTGGGAGATGAAGACATGAAAGACCATGACCTTCAGCCATGCTTATTGGAAATGGCATCAAATAAAAGATCCCTCCAACCTCATCAGAAGTGAGTCTTTCAGGCATTGTTAACCAATCCTTATGCAGCTAAGTGAAAAGGAATTGACTCATGGATTTACCTTTCTCATTTTAAAATGGCCTCTCTTGGGGAAGGCATTGTGGTGCAGTAGGCTGAGCCATAGCTCACTGCTCAAGACACCTACATCCCATATCAAAGTGCCAGTTAACATTCGGGATCCTCTGCTTAAAATCCAGGTTCCAGCTAATGTATCCTGGGAGGCAACAGTAATTGGGTCCTTGCCACCCATCCACCCATATGGGAGACTTGTGGAGTTTTGGGCTCTTGAATTTGGTCTAGGCCAGCCTAGTTGTTGGGCACATGGGGGCATTGGGGGAGTGCAACAATGGATATGAACTAGTTTCTCTCTCTCTCTCTCTCTCTCTCTCTCTCCTCTCTCTAGTAAGTAAAAAAAAAAAAATGATGTAGTACCCATGGAAACTAGCTGGTCTGAAGAAAAGTTAGACCTAATTGACCCACAATTGATCTCCATATTGAATACATCTGCCTAAATATACCATAAAGTGGCAATAACTGTAGATAAATGAACAACAAATTATGAAAGTGTTTGTAATGGAATCCTAGGAATGACAAGTTGCTTTTTAAAATCTTTTTCTATACCACATTGGTTACTTCAAATATGAGGGATGTTTCTAGTACTCTTTAATCATATCTGCTTTATAAATATTTGCTGAAAAAAGTACATGAAGACAAAAATTATGATCATGGGATGGTTATAAATGATCCAAGAGGTTACTGCTGTCACAGAAATATGACTGAGGTCCCATCAAATCATGAGACTCCAAGATGTAGCTCTAGATTTGGAATCAGCCTCATGATCACAGTCTTTCCTTTTCCTTTCCCTCCTATATGGGACATGATAACCTTGGGATGAGCCCACCTAGCAATGGGGGATTTTCAGTTTGTGCTATGAGTTTCTCCATGAGAATAGTCAATCACCATTTTTTTTCTGGAGAAAAGTTTTGATCAAAAGGAGAGAAATGAGAAATGAATTTAAAACCAGATAAAACTGAGGCTCACTAAAAATCATTAGCCCAGGGGAAAACTAGGTTATGGGATGGTGTTAGTCAGGTTCTCATTATTATAACCTGAGAGGAACTACTTAGGACGGGAGGAGATTTATTTCATCACATCATTTTGGAGGTTCACAGTCCAAGATCAAGTGGCCCTGTTAGACTGGCATCTGGTACAGAAAAGATAACGTGGCAAGCTAGGAAGCAGAAAGAGAATGGCTAGGCTGAATCTGGCTTATATAACCAACCCCCTTGTGAGAACTATCTTCCAAGGGCATGCTCTCAACCATCTAAAGACCTCCTACTAGGTCCACCTCTCAGACACCATAATGAGCCTTTGGAAGACACCAGGCTATCATCCAAACCATAATAGATTGTCATCACATAAGATCCTGAAGTATTAGTTAAGTTTTGCTGGTTGGTTGACACCATTTGGACAACAAAAATGCAAGCAAAGTGTATGTTTTCTTTAAAAACTCAAGTAAAGGGCATGTTCCTACTTATCACCATTTCTTCATGGAAAGGATAGCATGAAGTAAACAATTGTCAACCAACAGCTTGTGCTACTCTTGTTAACCAATGCAATTGTAACAAGCACTTGGTGGTTACCCCCTCTGTTCCTCTTTTTTGTTGTCGTTCTACTTTAGTCACCCCGCTCAGACACCATTTGGGAGTACTTATTCTGGGAAATCAGAATGTGTACTTCCCAGTGGCCACCCTCACTTAGCTCAAATAAACTCTCTGATTCTCACATTGGGTGAGATGTGACTTGCTTTCTAGATTGACAATTTAGAAAGTGTTTCCTTGGCCTGACAAATGGGAATCATTCAGCTCACCACGAACACTAAGCCAAAGAACGGGGTAGCAGGGAAAGAAAGGAACAAGAGAACAGACTGGGCTTGGTTGTGTGGCACAGTAGGTTAAGCTGCCACTTCGGATGCTTACATCCAATATTGGAGTGCTCTTTCGAGTCTCAGCGATTGTGTCTCTGCTCCAGCTTCCTGCTAATGTGCCTGGGAGACAGCAAATGAGGGCCCAAGTACACACTTGGGCCCATGCCACCCACGAAGGAGACTAGGATGGAATTCCTGGCTTCTGGATTTGGCCTGGCCCAGAACCTTCTGTGATCATTTGGAAGAGTGAACCAGGAGATGGAAGATCTCTCTCTCTCTCTCTCTCTCTCTCTCTGCCTCTCCCTTTACTCTGTCACTCTGCCTTTCAAATAAATAAATCTTTTTTTTAGAGAGGAATGACCGTATACAGAAATTATCCTAGTAGTTATAAGTCATATATGCAGCCACGCAGTAAAGTAAATGGTACTTTAATTAAAGTCATCAAAGCTAGGACCACCTCCTGGACAACTCCTCTGCTTTTAGAAAATGTGTTTATATTTTTATTTATTTTATTTGAAGAGGAGAGAGAGAGAGAGAGAGAGAGAGAGAGAGAGAGAGATCTCCTATCTACTTCATTTCCCAAATGCTCACAACCACAGAGCTGGGTCAGGCCGAGGCCAGGAGCCTGGAATTCAATATGAGTCTCCCATGTGGGTGGCAGGGAACCATGTACTTGAGCCATTACCTGCCATCTCCCAGGGACTGCAATTGGCAGGAAGCTGGGATTTGAACCCAGGCACTCTGATATGGAGTGTGGACATCCCCAACAGCATCTTAACCACTATGCCAAACACCCACCTCCTCCCCTGCTTTGGAAGTTTGGGGCACAAAATCTGAGGTCAAGCATATAGTGTGAACAAGGAATAAGCCACAGCCTTGGCCTGTCCATCCAGAGCATCCACTGTTGACAGGGTCCTAAATATTAACTCTCAAGGCAGGTGGCATGTGTTCAATGCAGACAGTCGGCGGTCACGATCAGGGGAGGGCTAAGCACACTGCTGCAGGTGGTTCAGGCCAGGGGACGTATTGACAGCAGGTAGTAGAGAAACAGAAGACCTTGAACAAAGGCCTGGAGGCCGAGGGACATCTGGGGACAGGCAAAAGGAGGAGAGTGGGACATCTCTGTGCAGAGGGTGAGTGGCCACAGAGGGAGGGGGGCAGCAAGTGAGCAGAGTCCCTGGGTGAACGGCACAGAGGCCTGGCAGGCAGGAAGGAAAAGCTAGCTGGAAACGTGGCACTGATCGGATCATGTTCTTACTGTACCAACCGAGACCAGTCTCTTTCTCTGTTAGCCTTATCCTGTAAGCCAACACTATTTACACCATCTTTAACACATGTATTGACAAGGGGGAGAAGAAAAAGCCTGAGCAAAGCAACAATAAATACATCTGGCCCTGTGTCTGATTAATAGCACACTTGTGGGTTGTCAGAGTGAAGCCATCCGCAAGGAGTTGGTGCGTTTCATCTCGCACAGGGAAATTTTCCTGTTTATTCCTCCCACTCATGTTCTAGAATTTTATTTATAACACTTTTTTGGCCTGTTCTTTAAAGTGTGTGTGTGCTTCTGTGTGTGAGAGACTGACTGAGAAACTACTCTATTGGGCTTTGAGCGTCTGGAAGCCAGGCCCCACATACACTCCAAGTCTTCCCATTCTGATTCGCTCTGCATAAGGAGAAGCAGAATCGTCGGTGCCCCTCTCTCTGGCTCTACCGTCTTGCATGGCTCCTCCTAGAAGCCCAGCAGGCCAGCCTCAGCTTCCTAGGCCATCCCAGCAGGGCCACCAGTCCCCCAGGGCCATGGGCATCTCTGGGCGCCTGACTCACTGCACTGGGGGCCCACCTCCTGCCACCTGCCAGGCAGGTCCCAGACAGCTGGCTACAGAGCAGGAGAGCAGGAGACAGGTGGAGAGAGGGAGAGGCGGCCACCAGCCCCACATGGCACCTGGCTCAGGATTGACCCAGCCTGACCAGCAGGGACTGCTTCCCAGCTCCCAGAGGGAGCAGTGGGCCTCCTGGTCACTGTTTGTGGCTTGGAGGGAGGCCCTGGGAGAAGAATGCACCTTGCCCACGCTGAGGCCAAAGTGAGCCACGGCGTCTTACCTGAGACAGCGCTGCCGCTTCGGCTCTGACCCAGGCCTGGACAGTCGCTGGTCCTCTCACTGTGGGGAGGCTGGGTGACATCCTTCCCGGGGCAGTCTGTGGCTGTGGCTCCTCTGGAGGCCCACAGACAGAGAGGGAGTAGCTTAGCACTTGGCTTAGGGCTCCATGGACAGGACTGAGGCTTGCCCTCAGTTGTCTCCAGGTGTGGGTTTGCCCATTAATTGCAAAAGGGCAGTGTCATAACAGTAGAATGGGACAACCTTGTGTTTGACCTTGAGACTGTTACTGAATCTTTCTAGGCTGCCATTTCCTTAAGTGTAAAGTGGGAATAAAAGCAGTGCTTTCCACAAATGATGGTTTGTGACAATGAAAGGTTATCTTGAACATACACAGGATCTTCAAAAAATTCATGGAAAATCTATATTTTTATTGGCATTCACTTAAGTGTACTTGTATTTTCTTGCATTAATTTAGGAATTCAATGTGAAATACGCACACACAAAAATGTCCCAGCCTCTGTACTTTTACCACATACTTTTTGATCCATTCTTATAGGAAACAGTCAATGTAAAAGATGGGCCATTTTGTAGAGGGGTGCTGAAAGACCCATTTGCAACAGGGGTGCTGAAATGACTTTTGTAGGGTTGGTTGTTGAGTTCTCAAATGGCTGTCCTAGTTTATTACTGGTAAAGAAAAGGAAAATGTGTTGAGGCTGGTGCTGTGGTAAGGGGTTAAGCCTCTGCCTGCAGTGCCTGCATCCCATATGGACACCTGATTGAGTTCTGGCTGCTCCACTTCTGATCCAGCTGCCTGTTAATGTGCCTGGGAATGCAGTGGAAGATGACCCAAGTGCTTGGGCCCCTGCACCCACCTGGGAGACCCAGGTGAAGCTCCCGGCTCCCAGCTTTGGCCTAGCCCAGTCCTGGACATTGGGGTCATTTGGGGAGTGAACCAGGGGATGGAAGATCTCTCTCTTTCAAATAAATGAATCTTAAAAAAAAGAAAAGGAAAATGTGATTTGAACTATTGTCTATTTCTAAAAAAATAAGACTTACAAATAGGGCACTTTATAAACAAATCTATGTTGTGTTCATATCTGGTAGCCACTTTAGGGAAAAATGAGAATCTGGAGAATGAACAGTTACATTCTATTATGACTACTATGTTCTTTGTTGAAAAGGTTGTAGTGAGTCTTCAGTTTCAAGTGCAGTTTGAACATGTAAACATTATCATGTGATTCATATAAATGCAATGATGCCCATGAAAGCACTCACTGTAACAGCATTCACTCTGTGTACAGCTCTAGGACTATGGAGGAAAATCTCTTCAAATAAAATAGTTCTAAACCAAAAAAACAAACAAACAAAAAACTATATATGCATTTCGAAAAATTTTTAGCACCCAAAATAAACATAGTGTTTACTTCCATTTTCCACGAACTCTTTGAAGTACTCTCATAATACAGAGATGATGAATGTCAACTCCTTTCATTTGTTTATCCTGATGTACCATCCAGATTTTTAAAATTTCAAAAACCATAAAGGGTCTCAATTTCCGTTGCTCTAAATATTGCTTTTAATACATGTGCCAGAGTCAGTGTTATGGTACAGCTGGTTAAGCCACTGCCTGCAATGCATCCCATATGATGAGCACTAGTTCAACTCCAAGCTGCTCAGCTTCTCATCAGCTCCTTGCTAATGCATTTGGGAAAGCAATGGAAGATGGCCCAAGCACTTAGGCCCCAGCCACCCATGTGGGGGACCAAGAGCTCCAGGCTCCTGGCTGTGGCCAGCCCAGGCCTAGCCATTGTGGCCATTTTGGGGAGTGAACCAGCAGGTGGAAAATCTCTGTTTCTCCCACTCTCCCTGTCGCTCTGCCTTTCAAATAAACAATTTAAAAAAAAATATGCCACTGCCTAGCAGTTTAGCTGACATTTGGCAAAGGAAGGTGGGGCTGTGATGGCAAGTCTTCTAGCAGGCCCTCCTGTGTATATCGGGAGCTTTTCATTCCTTCGGTGGTTTTTTTTTTCCCCTAAGCCCTTTCCACATTTTTTAAAAGATTTATTTATTTCAAAGTCAGAGTTACACAGAGAGAGAAGGAGAGGCAGAGAGATAGAGGGGTCTTCCATCCACTGATTCATTCCCCAGTTGGCTGCAATGGCCAGAGCTGTGCCCATCCAAAGCTAGGAGATTCTTCCAGGTCTCCCACATGTGTGCAGGGGCCCAAGGACTTGGGCCATCTTGTACTGCCTTCCCAGGCCATAGCAGAGAGCTGGATTGGAAGTGGAGCAGCCGGAACTTGAACCGGCACCCATATGGGATGCTGGCACTGCAGGCGGTGGCTTTACCCAGTACGCCACAGCACCAGCCCCCTTTTTCACATTTATTTTCTCCATCCATCCTACAGAAGAGTTCCAAATTGGACCCAGAACTTTAGCTAAGTTTTTCATCATTAAAATGGCAAATGGGAGAATGTGTTCTTGTTTCTGCAGATTTAATGTTTGTGAATGAAAAACCCAAATCCTACAGCCGTATCTTCATCTACATTGAAAATAATAGTCCTTCCTATTGAAATAACAAAAGCTGAGGGTGCTTCAAATAATTCCTGGGAAAAAGGAATTGAAGATCACTCTATTTTTTTAGAAAGCTTCTATTTAATAAATATAAATTTCATAGGTACAACTTCTGGAGGTCATTTTCTTTTGGTGAAAAAATTTGAAATCTCTGCATAGTTTTTCCATAATATGCATTTTCTAGCAACTTTTTGGAGATTGCTCATAATATAAGTTGTATTATATTATATAAGTTATACTATATTATTTAAGTTGTATTAAATGAGATTCGATGGGTCAAGTGTTTGGTATAGAGTAGGTGTAATTCACAAGGTCTGTTATTATTTATACTTCGCTTCTTGATGATGAAGCAGAAGATGCTGGAAGAAGACATTTGAGCAAAATGCTTTACCTTCCTGTCCGTCGCCAGAATGCTGCTCTCGGGTTGGGAACACATAACATCAAAGGCCTATTCAGGCATCTCAGCAAGATTCTGAAATTCCCATCTACAGTCAATGAAGTCCTCATATTTGTCAACTTGATCCTGGAGCCTGAGCCCAGAGACAAAGAGAAGGAGGCGGGTCAGCCTGAAGTTCTTTGTAATTGCTCCAAATAAAAGGTTAATGAGGAACTGGAGAGGCCCTTCCTGGGGGGACCCGAAGATGAGGCCCTCCCTTCAAGGAACTTAGAATCTCCCCTTGACTCGGTCTGTGTCTTATTATGCCCACTTGTATGTTGTTTCATTAAGGGTCCTCAAGTCTTTTCTCAAGAGAGTGCTTGGAGAGCACTAATTAGGCCTGTAAACCTATTGGAAACAAGGACTCCTGGCTTTTACTCCTTTTGTTTCCCTCTCCCTCTCACAGCAGACCACAACAGTAGCCAGCACATGGCAAGGCCTCAATAGAAGTTGCTGACTGTCCGACCTTGGGGACTTGGTCAACAGGCTAGTTAGAAGCCCCAGCTTCAGTTGTGTTAAGTGGCATTCACTGATGACTGAAGCTCACGGGCTGGTGCAGACACAGCAAAAGGGACCCCAAGTCCAATCGTGCCAAGGACGGGTCAGTAGGGAAAGCAGGCTGTGAGCGGATGGGGGTGGACACAGGGATGGCTCTGCCTTCTCGCTTAGTAGGTTGGAGGTAATTACCTCTACTGCAATAGCCCAGATCACCTTCCTTGAAACTGAACATTTGACAGCAAGCCAGTGAAAATGCTAGAAGCCAAAGGAGGTGCAGGTGAAGAGGAGGGGGAAGTTTTGAAAGGCCTGACGTTAAAAAAAAAAAAACACACCTTATTTTCATTTTATTCGAAAAGCAGAGAGACACAGAGATCTCCCATCTGCTGGTTCACTACCCAAATGCACGAAATAGCTAGGGCTGGGTCACATCAAAGCTAAAAGTCTCCCCACCCACCCAGGGGTGTGGTGCTGTGGTGCCTCCATCCCATATGGGCATCGGTTCAAGTCCCAGCTGCTCTTTTTCTGATCCAGCTCTTTGCTATGGCTTGGGAAAGCAGCAGAGGATGGCTCAAATGCTTGGGCCCCTGCACCCGCATGGGAGACCCAGAGGAAGCTCCTAGCTCCTGGCTTTGGATCGACCCAGCTCTGGCCATTGCAGCCAATTGGGGGAGTGAACAGAGGATGGAAGACCTTTCTCTCTCTCTCTCTGTGTGTGTGTGTGTGTGTGTGCGTGTGTGTGCCTGTAACTCTACCTCTCAAATAAATAAATAAGTAAATAATTTTTTAAAAAAGCTAAAAGCCCAGAACTCAATCTGGGATCTCACATGAGTGTTAGAGATCCAAGTACTTAAGCCATCACTTGCCACCCCCCAGGCTGTATACTAGCAGGAAGCTAGATCAGAAGCAGTGTCAGGACTCTGGGTATCCAAATCTACAACTGAACCCCTGGGCCAAACACCCGCCCCAAGCCTGGCCTTTTAAGGTGTGTTTAATACTTTATACATCTTTTTCTTGAGTTTCATATGGTATCTGCCTCCATTTGCTAAGGACTCATTTCGTACCCTAGCCAAAGCACAGCATTCTGGTGGATCACGGGAGTTTAGGGCAGCCTTTTTGTCTGCAGGAGTAGAGAGAGCATGCCTGAGTCAGGAGGGATTCTGAGTGCAGCCACTGGGATGCTGTGTGCCTGAGGGACTGTTGTCTCCCTGCTTAGGATCAGCTTCTTCCTCCGGGAATGGAAGGACGAGAATGCATCTAACTGACTAGCTCGTGCCAGAGCAAGTGCCTAGGCAAATCCCAGGGTCAGTAATAATGTTGCTGAGGCCCTACTGGAGGAATTGGGAGCCGATTTAATCCCCGGGATTCCTTAGGGCAGAGCTGGGATCAAAGGGAAGTTACAAGGAGGCTGATTTCAACTTGCTAACCCATTAGAGCTGTTGAAAATTAAATGAGGAGCCGGTGCCCTGGGGTAGCTGCCGCCACCTGGGGTGCTGGCATCCCAAATAGGTGCCAGTTCGAGTCCCAAGTCCAAGGCTGCTTCACTTCTGATCCAGCTCTCTGCTATGGCCTGGGAAAGCAGTACAAGATGGCTCAGGTCCTTGGGCCCCTGCACCCACGTGGGAGACCTAGAGGAAGCTCCTGGCTCCTGGCTTCGGATCGACCCAGCTCTGGCTGTTAAATCCATTTGGGGAGTGAACCAGGAAATGGAAGATCTCTCTCTCTCTCCCTCTGACCCTGTCCTTCAAATAAATAAATAAAATATTTTTTAAAAATGTAAATGAGTTCCTTGCTAAAGTAAAGAGTTCTGCTTTCGGGGAAGTGTTTAAAGCTGCAGCTTTAGTCCTCCCAACTACACACCTCTGTCTGAATTTACAAAACCAAAGCCGTAACCGCCCACTAAATAAGGAACATCCACATCCCAAATCAGACTGCTTGAGACCTGGTGCTCTGCTCCCAATTCACCATTCCTGGCAATTCACATCCTGGGAGGCAGCAGGTGATGGCACAAGTCCTTGAGTCTCTGCAATCCAGGTGGGAAACACAGATGGGAATTCCTGGTTCCTGGCTTCTGCCTGGCCCTGGCCCTGCTGTTGCCAATATTTGAGGAGCGACAGTCTCCCTGTCTGTCTGTCCTGCTGCCTTTCACATACATAAAAAGAAATCAGTAAACATTTTTTTAAAAGTGACTACATTCGGCACATTGTTATGCTGATCTACCTTTGTTTGGCTCCAGGAACACTGCCCTAAAAATAGAAGCAGTGGCCCGCAGGCCAGTCTTCTAACTGGGGCGGGGCTCCAAACTCTGCACTTCCTAGAGAGGATTAAGCTGCTGCTGCTGTGACCCTTGGTGGGGGGTGGGGAAGCGGGGACTACAGACCCAGGTACTGAGGCTTCCTTCCATTGTCTGGCTTTCCAGGTGCCAGACGGACCCTGGCCCCCTACCTGTTCAACCAATTCCCCAGGCAGGTCCATTCCTCGGCCTCCAGGGAGAGCCGCCACCAAGCAAGCTTAGCAAGGAAATGCAAGACATTTTACAAACGCCAAACCATTTTTCACCAGCTTGCCAGTCCCCTAAAGGTACTCCAAGGGGAAAAGACATGAAATTAGCATTCTTGACCTTTGACCTCTCACAAATCATCATTCCCCTGCAAAGGCCACTGTTCACCAAGCAGAATTCAGCCATTCTGGCCTGATACACAGAGCATTTGTAAGACCGATTTAGAGCCATCCTGAGTTCCCTCCGACCTTTAAATGTATTCAGCCTGCAAATGTGTGTTCAGTACTAAGTGTTCCAGGTGAGACTTTCAATCATAAGACTTTACATAGTGGGGGAGGGAGTCATCTATTTAAGATTTGCAAGCCTTTTCTAGAATGTGGACCTAACCTGTGTGCTCAATTTCAACAGCCACCCAGGAAGCCGAGGCCTTCATGTATTCAATGACTGGCCTCTGATATCATTTGCTGATCTGGAGCTAAACAGAGAAAGCAGAAGCCATGACAATGAGCAGGCCTTCCTTCCCCGTTGGTCTGTGTGAGGCTGACCTGTTACGGGGCGGAAGGAAGCATCACTCCAATCCCTTCCTGGGGCTGTGCCTCCTGCCCGA
Source organism: Lepus europaeus (assembly GCF_033115175.1). NCBI lineage: Eukaryota > Metazoa > Chordata > Mammalia > Lagomorpha > Leporidae > Lepus > Lepus europaeus. The sequence continues at coordinate 22,813,410 of NC_084850.1, read as the reverse complement.
TCTCTAAGAGGTGTGGCTGTGGAGAAGGTTTTCGGCGTCTGATATGTCTTCTTCCACCTCCAAATCTGATCCTAGAGGTGTAGGAACAGATCTTCATTATTTGTGTAACTCAACAAGCCAGATATTTTTCTTGATGTCTATTGTTTTTGTTAGATTTGAGAAAACTTTTTTTTTATTGTCCATTTTGGTTTTCAAAGGCTTTTAGAATTTTTAAAAAGTTCTTCTTCCTTCTTATTTTAAACAATATTTATTTATTTATTTATTTGAAAGGCAGAGCAGCAGAGAGAGCAAGAGTGAGAGTGAGAGTTTGAGTGAGAAAGAGAGAGGCAGAGAGAGAGATCTTCCATCTGCTGGTTCATTCCCCCAAATGCCTGCAATAGCCAGGGCTGAACAAAGCTGAAGCCAGGAGCCCAGAGCTCCACGCAGGTTACAGGGGCCCAAGTACCTGTGCCATCTTCCGCTGCTTTCCCAGGTGCAGCGAACTGGATCAGAAGCAGAGCAGCCAGACAGCCAGGATCTGAACTGGTGCTCATATGGGATGCTGCTCATATGGATGGCAGCTTACCCCACTTAAACCCACAACACTGGCCCCCCTTCTTCTCTTTTAAATGAGGGACTACACTGGAGCTGGGAAGCTCTCAGCATTTGCTTAGCTCTTTGAAATACACTTGTAACAGGCCCCTTGACTGGTTCTTTCTGCTCTTGGCTGGCTCAGAGCCCACTACCATGCACTTCCGTGAATGGTACAAAGAGCAAGGAATGCCCTGTGGGTCCCTGCCCAGGCACCACTTTCTGTCTGGCCCTGGAGGAGCTGCGAGTCCCTGTGAGAGCAGCAGGGCTCAACTGGTCACCAACTTGGTCCAGCTGAAGCTTTGCAGGAGTGCTGGGGCGTGGGGTGGGTGAGGAGTGGCCACAGCCGTGTCTACTCTTCCTCATGGACACATGGGCAAGGGGCAGGTGCAGAAGGGCGCATGTGCCCCGTAGCACAGCTGGAAATGGTGTCAAGGATGCGATTCCGTGGAGAATTTACAGATGCATGCCTTGCCAACGTGGGTGGCAGAGAGGATGTTGAAGGGGGAGGCATTTCGCACCTTATTGTTTCTAGGTGCTTTCTTATGCTATTAGGGCACTTGAAAAGGTTCCTGGAAAATGGAATTTAAAGATGAGTTTACTTTGAAATCTATGCCTTCGAGGAGTCTTCCGAAGCTTCCTGGGAAATGTTTACTGTAGGAAACTGCATGAATTTCAAATACTTTTGGCACCAAAATAAGCTTCTATTTCAATTCCATTGTATACGGACTTGTTGAAGTACCCTCGTGCCCTAGTTTCTCATGTAATCCTTCTAGCAACCTCCTGAGATAGATGTCACCACCCCCATCCTATAGATGAAGAAACCGAGGTGCCGGCATCTCTCCAACGTCACACAGCTGGTTGTCCGGGTACTCCTGTGCGTATAACTTCCACACCCATGGCCTGCTGGCTTCCTCATCACAGCACACCAGCTGCTCAACGCAGCCGGACAGGGAAGAAGAAGGAAACAACCGGAGATGCATTTATTCCCTGGGTAGTAGTCCTAGCTATGTACTATGCTGGACCTGGGAGGGTCTTGGGTTACCCAGCTCCTTTGATACCTGCGGGCCTCTCCCCATGTTTAACCCCGCAGATACCCCAGGAACACACAGAATCTTTAGTGTGCCTGGCCCCCCTTCCCTCCCCCTCAAATCCATGCTGCAGCTCTTATCCTAGAATGCAACCCTCCCCCGGAAGCAGGAATCTATGTGCTAATGTGTTAATCCCCCTATTCAAAAGGTCGCTACTTCCCTACTGTGGAGACCTGCAGTGGTCTATAACCCGCCTGGTACAGTATTTCTGTCCTGGGGTGAGCCTTGTTCCAGCCTAATTATGGCACAAAGAGGAGTTTAGACCCACTCAGGCACTTGTTTAAATTTAGAGAGCCATTGGGGCGAGAGGATTTGGAAGGTAGCAGTAGGGCTCCGACATCTATGGCCAGAGCTCTTCTTGCAACCACGAAGGCACAGAGGAGTTAGGCACGTGTGCCCCAGGCACAGGGATGCCCCAAAGGGGCTGGAGTGGGTGGGCAAACTATCTGGGACCCAAACAGGAGGAGCGGGGCCCTCCCTTTGGCCTGCCATTGGTGCCTTTGGCCTGCTTTGGGCACCTTTAGAAAAGCTGCCTGCATTGTGGGAGCCTTTCTCTCCTGTGTGGGGAAGAACAAGGCTCGGAATTCCACCTAGCAATTCTGAGAAAGTCTAGGAAGAAGACAATGGGGGCTGGCTTTTGTGGCGCAGCAGGTTAAGCCACTGCTTGCTTGTGATGCCTCATCCCATATTGGAGTTCTGGTTCGAGTCCCACATTGGAAGTGGAGCAGACAGAACTGGCGTCCATATGGGATGCTAGCACTGCAGGCGGAAGCTTAACCCGCTGTGCCACAGTGCCAGCACCACGATCTACTTATTTTAAAGAATATTTTGCATGCACTTTTTGAAGTCTTCTCATGTAAACAAAAAGCACTGTATTTAATCACTAAGCGATGTGGAAAATAATTTTCCTAACACCTACTGTGTATTTCTCAAACCATACCTGGGCCTTCCCCAAGCCTTAACCTCTCCTCTACCAAATATCACTTTGCTTCTGAAAAATCATCCTATTCCTCATCCAGTGTGAAACCAGGTTTTTTTCCAAGACATATTACTAAGTAAAGTGCAGGTGGAGGCGGCCCCCCAAAATCTCTTTGTCAAATAAATAAATAAATCTTTTTTTTTTTGACAGGCAGAGTGGATAGTGAGAGAGAGACAGAGAGAAAGGTCTTCCCTTCTGCTGTTGGTTCACCCTCTAATGGCCACTGCAGCCGGCGCATCGCGCCGATCCGAAGCCAGGAGACAGGCGCTTCTCCCAGTCTCCCATGCGGGTGCAGGGCCCAAGGACTTAGGCCATCCTCCACTGCCTTCCCGGGCCATAGCAGAGAGCTGGCCTGGAAGAGGGGCAACCGGGACAGAATCCGGCGCCCCAACCGGGACTAGAACCCGGGGTGCCGGCGCCGCAAGGCGGGGAACTAGCCTGTTGAGCCACGGCGCCAGCCAATAAATAAATCTTTAAAAAAAATAGAAAGGCGTGGTGGGCACAGGCAACCAGGGCCTCTCATAGTGGTGGCAGGTGCTGAGGAGGGCCAGTGGCAGCCTTCTTATGTAATTGGGGCTTCCTTAAGAATACAGGCTAGGTCTACCTAGCCTATGTCACTGGGTGGATGTGGAAGGGACCTGTGATGGACTGGAAGGAGCATTGCACTAGGAGTCAAGAGCAGGGATCCGCTCTCTTTCGTGCTCTGGCCCTGGGTCTTCATCCTCTGGACTCTGAGCTGGACTAGGTCATGACTGGGAACGTTTACAGGTCTACTATTCCAGAATCTGCCTCCTGAGGAGGGTTCGTGGACATTAAAAGGTAGCATAGGATGTGAGACTAGAACACACGGAGGACTCCGCCCCTCTGGGGAGTCAAAACTGGGATGCCCTGGTGGTAGCCCACTGCTCAGCCCTCCTGAAGCACTCTGTGAGATCACAGATAGCCACCCATGGCTGGGGCCCACTGAGCACCAGTCTATTGTTGCCCATAAGGACTTTCAGACTGGCCAAAGTCGTAAGATCCTAATGAGCATGCCAGGCAAATCAGCGCTCATTGCATCACTGAGATTAGGGATGATGGATTTCCCCCCCCCCCCTTTTTCTTATCAGATTCTTCAGGAAAAGCGAGTTATTTTAATTTATCTAAAAATTGCTCTGCTAAAAGGAAGTTTTCCAGGGAGCGCCATCTATAGGTGGCAAAGATGACTAGGGCCTTAATTGGGCTGAAATTTACTTTGGAATTACTTTGTCCAATAAGCTAACCACTAGCCACATGTCATTAAAATGAAGCAAAGCTTAAATGTCAGTTTGTCAACTGTACTAGCCATATTTCAAGTTCTTAGCAGCTACATGTGGCTGAGGACTGCAAATCAGACATAGAATATTCTGTTATCTCAGAAAGTGGCACTGGATTGTGCTGCTTTGGAACATCCGTGAAAATGGGCTTGGAAGGCAAAGTTATAGCAAATGTCTGCTAATGGTACACTGGCCCAGAGGGACACCAGGGACATGAGTTGGCAGGGAGGATCGCAGAGAGCCCTTTGAGAAATTTGGACTTGATCCTGATGACAATGGAAACACACCGGAAGGTATACTGCTGAGGATGGATTGGAGGGGAGTAAGTTTGGATGGAAAAAGTCAGTGGATTTTCAAAAAGCCCTTCTTCTATTCCCAAAACACTTACTAGAGTCACTCACCAAGCTTCCAACCCATTTCTATGTGTCTCTATAGTACATCCTTTTGTCTCTGAGAGTGTCTTGCAGGTAACAGCCAGGAATCAGTCAATAAGCTAATTTACATTTGTTTAACTCACTTATATAAATGACTATAGGTGCAAGGCACAATGCTAAGCAATATGGGAAATATAAAGAAGAATATGGCCTAGTTACTGCCCACAACTCTTACTTTAAAAGAAAAAAAAATTATTTATTTATTTGAAAGGCAAAGTGACAGAGAGGGAGACACACACACACACACACACACTTTCCATCTGCTGGTTCACTCCCAAATCTAAATGCCCTTAAAAGATAGGGCTGGGCCAAGCTGAAGCCAGGAGCCAGGAACCCCAACCATATCTCCAGAATGGGTAGTAGGGGTCCAAGTACTTGGGCCATCATCTGCTGCCTCCCAGGCACACTAGCAGGAAGCTGGAATGAAAGCTGAGGAACCAGGACTCAAACTGGCACTCTGATATAGTATTTGGGTGTCTCAAGCAGTGGATTAGTCCACTGTATCACAATGCCCAGCCCTATCCTACTTTTTGAATATTCTAGGAATACATCAGAGGTTTGTTTTTTTTTTTTTGACAGGCAGAGTTAGACAGTGAGAGAGAGAGACAGAGAGAGAGAGAAAGGTCTTCCTTCCATTGGTTCACCCCCAGATGGCCTCCACGGCCGGAGCTACACCAATTCAAAGCCAGGAGCCAGGTGCTTCTCCTGGTCTCCCATGCGGGTGCAGGGCCCAAGGACTTGGGCCATCCTCCATTGCCTTCCTGGGCCACAGAAGAGAGCTGGCCTGGAAGAGGGGCAACCGGGACAGAATCTGGTACCCCGACCGGGACTAGAACCCGGGGTGCCAGTGCCACAGGTGGAGGATTAGTTAAGTGAGCCGTGGCGCCGGCCCGGTTTGGCTGTTATTTAAACAGTACTGAATATAATGCAACTCTAAGACGCTGATACATGTTTAAAACTATAACAACTAATAATAACTTTTGTTTATATTAGAAAGCGATATGGGCTGGCGCCGTGGCTTAACAGGCTAATCCTCCGCCTTGCGGCTCTGGCACACCAAGTTCTAGTCCCGGTTGGGGCGCCGGATTCTATCCCGGTTGCCCCTCTTCCAGGCCAGCTCTCTGCTATGGCCCGGGAGTGCAGTGGAGGATGGCCCAAGTCCTTGGGCCCTGCACCCGCATGGGAGACCAGGAGAAGCACCTGGCTCCTGGCTTTGGATCAGCGCGATGCGCCGGCCGCAGCGGCCATTGGAGGGTGAACCAACGGCAAAAAGGAAGACCTTTCTCTTTGTCTCTCTCTCTCACTATCCACTCTGCCTGTCAAAAAAAAAAAAAAAAAAAGCGATATGAATTTAGGTAGAAATTTGCTCTACCAACATTAAAATACAGTATGGAGATGTCGTGATTGGCCAAGAGAAGTGAGAATGTGAACAAACTCTCTGTGTATAAGCAGTTGGCTCTTCTGAACATGGCGAATGGACTGACAAACAGTACTTCTTATTGCTGACAAGGCGGTGATAGAAAACTTACTATCAAGTCCCATGAGCTATTTCAATATGAACTTGTGTATGCAAGACATTTCCCTTTCTGTTCTTTTTTTCTTAAAAAGAAAAAAAAAAGTTTTCCCCTTACTCTATTTCTCAAGGGGATTTGGTTCTCTTTCTCCACCATGATTTCCAGAACATTTCAAAAATCGTCAAAGAAAAATATGCGAGTCATGACTTGCGGGTAGCAAGTTAGGAATTGTGGGGACAGCAAGGGGGAAGGCTAACCCTGAGATCGGCCAGCAATTGTCTCTCCCCTTGATTCCAATGAAGGAAAAGCTCATGTTATTTATACAGCATAAGGTTCCAGATTTTCAGGAATGAAATCTGAGCCCAGCATGTCAACATATTGGTCTGGTCTGTCTTGGAATCTACAGTAGATGGATTTCTTTGTGCTGGGAACCATTAGGAAGGTCAATATTCTTTTCTGATTTTTTTTTTCTTTTAAGAAAAGGGTTCATTCTCACACTCTAAAGTGGTGGTATTAGATATCACCCAGATAATACAGTCAATGGTCGTGCTGGCTTCAGTTTCAAACCTAAAGCCCCAGGGCAAACAGCTTTTATGGATTCAGTTACATGTTCTTTATTTCACAGATAATGTTCTTCAATAAATACTCTGCGCTTGGGAGGAAATACAGAAGTGAACAATCCAAATAAGAAATAGTGAAATCAAAATAAGAGTGATGTTAGTAAGTCCCAAATCGCAAAGAATCTACACAGACATCATGCTGGGTTTCCCAATCACCATCGAGTTGCCCAGGAAAGAACCCAGTGGAAGCAGCACGTTAGGCAGAGGCCTGTTGGCAAGGGTGAGTGGTTGGCCCTGCTGGGCAGTGAAAAAAGTGTTAGGCTGGCGATCAGAGGACTTGGCTGCGTGTCCTGTCCTCTTTCTGATGAGCTGTGCAAGAGGTGTGATCTCTTCGCCTCCCTGGCTTGCAGTTTCTCAGATTCAAAGAAAAGGGGTTGGCCTAGCCCGGGAGGAAAGGGCACACACAGCCTCTGGAATCAGACAGTTGGAAGTCTGCCTCCTGGCTCTGCCACCCTCTGCTGTGTAACCCTGGTCAGTTACTCTCCAAGCTGCAGATTCCTCCTTGTAAATCAAGATCACTAGTGCCTTCCTAACTGAACTACCCTAAGCGTTCAAAGGGTTCCCGTTTTTGAAGTGCCTGGTACACAATAGGCAGCACTCAGCACTTCTCATTCATTTGCAGCTCTCTCTAGAAGTCCAACCCTAGAACTCTCAGGCTACAATCCAGTCCCTGTGGCTGCCAAATCCAGTCCACGGCTTAGAGAATTCCCTAATTCCCAATCGCTGCAAGAGCACACACACCTGAATTGCCTCTTTCAGTTTTCCAAATTGCCACTAAAACATTCTTCCTGGGAAGTGTTTGCCCGGATTCTGCATCTCTTAAAGAGCCCATCCGCCAGGGGTTTTCTTCCCTAACTGCTTGGACTTGCCTTTGGCAAGGCAGCAGCAGAATGCAACTTAGGACAAAAGCGACTGCCTATGGGACCGCCCTGGGCACAGAACTCCTCTTAGCGTCCCATTTCCGCCTCCAGGTGTTGCATGGCCAGGCCAAGGTTTAGCAAGTGTTTCCCGTGGTGGGGTACAAACTCGGCTTACCTTCCAGATTCCCACTTTGGGATTAGTGGATTCAGAATGAGGGTCCCGGTGGAGGTGTGGTTTCGCGGTGGTTTGACCCTAGAGGCGTGGGTGGAGGGGCTGCAGCTTGGTGGGCCTTAATTCCAGGAGGCTTCAGATATGTATTTATGAAAGTAACATATATAATTTATAGATAGTTATAACAGGGATATATTTATAACAGGGATCTAACCACATTACAGAAACTTTAAAAAAGGACTGGCAAGTGGAATTAAAAGTACGTTTATTTTGCTGCCAAAAAAACATTGCTGTGAATGTGTAGTGGGCCCACTGGAGGAACCCATTGCCTTGATGTGGTCCAAGCTGCAGGTGTGAGAAAGGTATATCTAGAAGCAGCCATTTGGACAAATTGAAGGCAAAAGAGGCTGGGCTCCAGACATGAAATTGGCATCAAGGATTTGGCAAAGAGATGAAAGCAAAGTGAATCTTGGATTTGGTAAAGAAATAACAGAGTCTATATCGGGTCCAGGGAGGAAGGAGCACTCCACTGGGACTGTCATTTATTGAACACTTTCTCTATGCCCAGGCACTTTTTGGAGGCTATCACAATGAATTCTCACAATGACCCAAGGAGAGAAGTACTCTTCATTATCCACCCTTGCACATGTGGAAACAGGATCAGAGAGGTTCAGAAAGTTCATGAAAGGGCTGGCATTGTGGTACGGCAAGCTAAGCCACCATTTGCAAAATTGGCAATCTACATTGCAGTGGCTAGCTTGAGTCCTGGCTACTCCACATCCAATCCAGCTTCTTGCTAATGTGCCTGGGAAGGCGGCAGATGATGGCCCAAGTGCTTGGGTCCCTGTCACACGTATGGGAGACCTGGAAGGAGGACCTGGCTCCTGGCTTTAGCCTGGCTCAGCCCTGACTCTTGTGGCCATTTGAGGAGTGAACCAGCAGATGGATGATCTCTCTCTTTTTCTCTCTCCATCTGTTGCTCTCTTAAGCAAATAAAGAAATCTTTTTAAAAATGTAATGGGAACATGGATTTGAAAGAAGTTTATTTTGCTGCAGAACTCTTCTGACATCTTTGGGTGATTGTTTCATAATATGCATTGCCATGAACTCTGTGAAGGTCCCTGGTATATTTATAAGCAGCGGGAGTGAGGATGTGAAACAGGGTCTTTCTCCCTCAAACCTGGCAGCGGCAGCGTTGAGAACAAGATGTGGACAAAAGGAGGAAGAGAAGCAATAGTTAGGCAGCTCATGAAAGCTGGCGGCCGGGCCTGAGATGAGAGCGCAGTGGTCCACACGTGCATATTCTGTTGGAAGGGAGGGCTGATCAAGGCCGGATGAGGACTCTGAATTCTGGCTGCTCACCTGTTTGAGGGCCCTGTGCCACAGCGCTCTGCCAGGATGCCAAGTCCTCTTAGGACCAGCATAGTGAGTGCAAGGCTATGGGGACATATTTGCCTCGACATGCTTTACTTTCCCCCAAATCAATAGACGGATATGTCTTGTGCTCCATTCCAACTGCCTCTCTTGCTCCCAATTAAAGTGGGAACTCTGTTGGGTTTAGGGGGTTTGTGGCAAACAAAGCCAAAATTGAGGTGTTCATCTCCCAGCCAACCCATTTCAACTCCTCATTTCTCCAAAAAGAAAAAAAAAATTGAAAGGTAGATTGTGTTTGGCCACCAATTCAAATGTGTTCTGATTTTACCACTTTCCCTTCTGCAGATGGTTGTTGGGCTCAGGAAATTATGAGCCAACACAAAGGCCTCGGAAGCAAAGTCTCTCTCTTTCACCTGGCCTCCTGTCTCCTGCTCCTCCTTCTCCGCCATAGAACTGGAATTTCTCTTCACTGAGGAGTGCCTTAGAAACTAGAGACTAGGTTTTGTCTTTTAAAAAACATATTTATGGGGCCTGCACTGTGGCACAGCAGGATAAGCCATGGCTTGCAGTACTGGCATCTCATATGGGCGCCAATTTGTGTCCCGGCTGCTCCACTTCGGATCCAGCTCCCTGATAATGCGCCTGGGAAAGCCCAGAAGATGGCCCAAGTGCTTGGGCCTCTGCACCCATGTGGGGGACCCCCAAGAGGCTCCTGGCTTCCGTCTGGCCCAGTCCTGACTATTGTGGCCCTTAGAGGGAGTGAACCAGCAGATGGAAGATCTCTGTCTCCCACTCTGTCTCTCTGTAATTCTGACTTTCAAATAAATATGTAATTCTGACTTTCAAATAAATAGATCTTAAAAAAATGTGCTGGCCTAGAGCTGGGAACTTGGGCGAGGGGAGATTAAAAGGGAAAGAAGTGAGTGCCTGTTACTTACCAGGTCTGTTTTGGGTGTTGACTCATTTTCCCTTCCAACAATCACTGTAGTAGTAACACAGATGAGGAAGCTGAACCTCAGAGACATCACTTAGCACAGCTAAGCCCACACGTGGCGTTAGTGGAAATTCTGGGCCCAGAAGGCAGATCTTCATACCTCAGAGCCTGTGCTCTTAATTATACACCATTTTCTCCCATTATACATACCTTCATAACATGCTATACGATTCCTGGCCTTTTAATCTTACAATCTTGTAGGGGAGATAAGATAAATAAAAATACATACGCAGCTGTGGGCGTTTGGCATAGTAAGTTAAGATGCTACTCGGGATGCCTGCATCTGCTATTGGAGTCCTGGGCTGGAGTCCTGACCCCGCTTCTGATCCTAGCTTCTTGATGTTGTGTACCCTAGGAAGTAGCAAGCGATAGCCCAAATACCTGAATCCCTACCACCCACATGAGAGACCTGGATTGAGTTCATGGCTCCTGGCTTTTGCAGGCATTTGGGGAATGAAATGGCAGATGGAGGATCTCTCTGTCTCTCTTTCTCTCTCCATATATATATATATATATATATATGCCTTTCAAATAATTTACTAAAATACAGATACAAGCAGTACTTGGTTTATGGATCCTCATCACAAGTCTCTTAGATCTCCCAGCTGGAGACAGCACCCCCACAGGTGTTTTAGAAGGCCAGATTGGGCTGGAGAAAAACTTGGCTTTCATCCACACTAGCCTTGCCCTTGGGGTTTTTAATGCTATGATCAAGGCTGACATCCACCACTGCTGTCCCAAGTCCTAAGACTGCAGATGGAGGATTTGTTCCATGCTCCCTTTAACAACTAAGGTACTGCTTCTCAGACTTTAATACACAGACGAATCACCTGGAGACATACTAACAATGCAGCTACGGAATGAACAGGTGTGGAGGTGGGGGCTGAGTGTCTGCAGTTCTACCGAGCTCCCCGGTGGTGCTCATGATGCTCGTTTGAGGGCTGGGCAGGTACAAGAAGTTAAAAGAGTTAACCCAGACCCAAGCCTCAGTCCTGTCCATGGAGCCCTAAGCCAAGTGCTAAGCTACTCCCTCTCTCTCTGTGGGCCTCCAGAGGCGCCACAGCCACAGATTGCCCCGGGAAGGATGTCACCCAGCCTCCCCACAGTGAGAGGACCAGCGACTGTCCAGGCCTGGGTCAGAGCCAAAGCAGCAGCGCTGTCTCAGGTAAGACGCCGCGGCTCACTTTGGCCTCAGCGTGGGCAAGGTGCACTGTTCTCCCAGGGCCTTTGCAGCCTGTGGCCGCTCCCTCCAAGCCACAAACAGTGACCAGGAGGCCCACTGCTCCCTCTGGGAGCTGGGAAGCAGTCCCTGCCGGTCAGGCTGAGTCAATCCTGAACCAGGTGCCATGTGGGGCTGGTGGCCGCCTCTCCCTCTCTCCACCTGTCTCCTGCTCTGTAGCCAGCTGTCTGGGACCTGCCTGGCAGGTGGCAAGAGATGGGCCCCCAGTGCAGTGAATCAGGCGCCCAGAGATGCCCATGGCCCTGGGGGACTGGTGGTCCTGGTGGACAGCCTAGGAAGCTGAGGCTGGCCTGCTGGGCTTCCAGGAGGAGCCATGCAAGACGGTAGAGCCAGAGAGAGGGGCGCCGACGATTCTGCTTCTCCTTATGCAGAGAGAATCAGAATGGGGAAACTTGGAGTGTACGTGGGGCCTGGTCTCCAGACGCTCAAAGCCCAGAAGAGATGAGCATGCTTTCTGCTAGTCTGGGCACCCTCCATAACTGTTTCAATGTGAAATGGTTTGCAGTTTCTCCATGTTTGATTGCATGCTGGGAACGGGTTGCACGGTAGAAGAGGAGAGAGGCAATGTGCGGTAGTGTTTTACTAAGAGTTGAAAAAATTATTTGGAGCATGTGCGCTTTAGGAGTTCAAACAGGGTGGGGGAAGGGAGGGCCACGGTATGAGTGTTGACAGCAAATTCCCTACAGCTGAGGAGCATGAGCTGCGCCTTTAAGGAAAACCAGGATTTGGGCAGGGAGGATAAAAGGGTCCAAAAACACTGAGGCAGGAATGGAGCGCTCACCTGTGTGCTCCTCACACAGGTGAAATAGACTAAGGCCCTTGGCTGGAGTCAAAATATCAGGCCCGATGGAATCGGAGGAAGCAGCATCTACAGAGCTTTTATGAGAAGAGTAGAAGAGGGGAGGTAGAAGACGATTAAAAGGGCCACCAACTATCACCAGGACCATCGGCCAGGCGCTCTACCTACCTCCATTGTCTTGCTCACAGGGCTCTAGAAAGATGGGTGACGTCCTCCTTGCTTGGATGAGGAACACCCTGCAAGAGGTGAAGTGACACTTTTGAGCCTTCACGGCTGTAAGTGCTAGAATCAGGCTTTGAATCCAGATCTAGGCGGGTCTTTCCACGATTCTATGCTGTCTTCTCCCTGAACATGGCCCTGACTCATGTGTTGGCTTGACAGTAGCCAAGGAAGTCGACGTTTATGAAAAGCTTCCAAAAGCTGTCTAGCCTCGGTCCTTAAAGTCTGAAGCCAGTGCATCTGTACTACTTTTCTAGGGCAACCTCCTGTCCCAAACATTTATTGCTTATGATGTTGAACTCATCCAAAACACCCAGAATAATGAGTTTTACAAATATCAGTTTATTTGAAAGGCAGGATGACAGAGAGATGGTCTTCCATTGTTGTTTCACTACACAAATAGTCGCCACACCCAGGTGTAGACCAAGCCAAAGCCAGGAGCCAGAAACTCCAGCTAGGTCCTCCACGTGGGTGGCAGGGGCCCAAGTATCTGGGCCCTCTTCCACTGCCTTCCCAGGCACATTAGCAGAGAGTGGGATTAGAAGTGGAGCAGCTGGGAATTGGGATGCTAGCATTGCAAGCCAAAGTTTGCATCCGTGTGCCACGACGCTGGCTTCAAGTTTAGTTCTACAATGTATTTGAGCTTTATTTTATATAAAGTTTTATTTTACATAAAGGTTTCCTTCAGCAGCCAGATAGAAAAGGTTTCATTTTTTTTACATCTTCAATGTTCGCATAAGAAACTTGAAAGCACAAAGTGAATGACTTGTGGTTTTACCACCTTCATAGAGCTGCTTTCTGTTCTTCACAGTAGTCCATTTCATTATGGTCCGCGTATGTCTTACCTCCTTTGTGGCGTCTCCACGTACTTTTTCCACAGGCTTTAATGTTCTTTCTGCCTTCCAAAAGCATTTTGCGAATTACAATGCTTTTCCATTTGTTTGCATGACTGTCTTCTGCTTTGACTGAACCTCCTGGACAGTCGGGGCTGTGAGTTCTTTGTATCTCCCATACGCATCACAGCACTTCATTATGGCTTCTGAAATGAATTCATACATGTATGTGCATAGTGATAATCATGCCAAGCATGCAATTCTGTTATTTGCTTCTGCCACTGAGCAGCAGAGTCTGTGTGTTTGTACGTGCTGTTCCTAATCTCACGTAATGTATTTCAATAGTTTGAATATGTAATATATATATATATATATAGTTCCATTAGTAAGTGCTCATTAGTGTAACCATTCCCCTCTTTGGGGGAATGTTGTTTTCAACCTCACACTATTCAGAATAATACTGAACTAAATGCCTTCGTTCACATGGTGTCTTGTTAATTTTTCAATGAAGGAAATTTGTAAGAGACCTGCACTTTTTAAAAGACTTTTTTATCTGAGTGGCAGAATTACAGAGGCAGAGGCAGAGAGAGAGTCTTTCATCTGCTGTTTCACTCCCCCGTTGGAGTTTTTCTGAAGGAAAAACTATGTTTGTAATTATTGTCAAGCATTATCATAATTTTTCCATTTGAATTCAATGGAATTTAACAAACACTTATTTTGAATTCTATGTGTAGTGCACACTTTGGAACCTAGATAAGTCTAGAAGTTTCTGGGTGTCCAGTGCTAATCCATATAGAACAAGCACAAGAGCAAACTTTACTGTTTAATAAAACGTGACCCCTAAGAGAACCTGCTATCCCAGTACAGACTAGACACCATGAGAGGCCAGACCTTCCTGAGACACACAGAGCTGGTGTAAAGGATCTGTTCTGGACATCTCTAGAATGGCTCCTCCAGGTACAGCAGCTAAAGCCTCTACTTACAAGTACGTGTAGTGAAACAGAGGGGAGACCAGCGTGTCTTCTACAGGAAGAAACATCTTGTGGCTCTCTGCTATAGTGTGAGCGCTGTCGTTTAATCGAGTTTTGATACCTTCTTGAAGTCCTTTCAATCATTTCCAGCTCTTAACATCAAGCCAGTTGACCAAAAATATACTTCGTGACTACCGAGTTTGTATTTGGATACTATTGCTGCTGTTCTTTTCCTTCCTGAAAATGCTTCTTCCTCCCATAATTTTTTTCTGCTTCTTCTATGAAGTTCTTTTGACACAGGTCCACTGACAATGAGTTCTCTTAGTTTGATGAAGGTCTACTGACAATGAGTTCTTAGTTTTCTTTTAGCTGAAATTATCTTCTATAGGACAATTCTTCAGCGGCCTTGGCGCAACCAAGCTTTTCCACGTTCTTGCTTGTAGTTATCAAGAACAACTGTAGAATGTGCTGGGCCTACAGAAACCGGAGATAAAGCAGAGTAGTTAGTAGAGCTGGACTCTGGTCCAGCCCCCTCTAGAAACAGGAGGTTTTTTTTTTTTTTCTTAAGATTTATTTTATTTGACAAGCAGAATTACAGAAAGGTAGAGATGGAGAGGTTTTCCATCCACAGGTTCACTCCCCAGATGGCTGCAACAGCCAGAGCGGCACCAATCCAAGCCAGGAGCTTCTTCCAGGTCTCTCATGTGGGTGCAGGAGCCCAAGCACTTAGGCCATCTTCCACTGCTTTCCCAGGCCACAGCAGAGAGCTGGATTGGAAGTGGAGCAGCCGGGACTAGAACCAGCATCCCATATGGGATGCCGGTGCTTCAGGCCAGGGCT